>NC_040105.1:88596330-89211963 GCF_003369695.1 Bos indicus x Bos taurus | reverse complement strand
AAACACCTCCCCACTTAACCTTAGAGCCCACAGTCGTGGTGATATGCATTTTAAAAATTGGAGCCTTGAAGATTTCTTTTTCAAGAATTCCTTATTAAAATGCAAATACCACAGAGGAGGGTGGGTAGATGGGTCATGATTTAACCTTGATTACTCAGTTGTGTCCGACTCTTTGCAACCCCATGGACTATACAGTCCGTGGAATTCTCCAGGCCAGAATACTGGAGTGGGTAGCCTTTCCCTTCTCCAGGGGATCTGTGCAACCCAGGGGTCGAACCCAGGTCTCCCGCATTGCAGACGGATTCTTTACCAGCTGAGCCACAAGGGATTTAACCTTATTTCCCTTATATTAACCCATCACTCCTACAAGTCACATTTTTTACATTCCAGCTTTTTCCATGCTTTCTTTCATGTTATTTTTCCAGAGGTAATGCTAAATACAACATAAATTATAAGTATAAAAATTACCTTATATTTTCACACAGTTTCTCACTTGATATCTAAATCCAAGCCTATTCATTTAAAAAATGATTTATTTTTTTCCAATAAGAATAACAGATTTATAATAGAAAATTTGAAAAAGGTAGGAAGACAGGAAAAAGAAAAAAATGTCAACCATAGTCCTACCATGTAAAGAACAACCATTGTTAACAGTGCTGTCATGCCTATTCTTTAAACAAACCTTAGCTAAGGTCCCATTTCTGATATGATGCCTTCCTTGCCCTTCCTTCTCCAGAACTTCTCTATCATGTTTGTTCCACTCACTTGTACAAGTCTGTTAACTTGGTGTGGGTTTTGTGTTTCCAACTAGAATGTTAGGTCCTTGAAGGCTGAAACTATGAGTTACACTTCTTCGCTCATCCCCAAACACCTGGTACATTGGACCCAATATTTGCTGACTGATTTAAGTTAAATGAACACATATCATATCAGAAAGAATATGAAATAGGCCAAGTATATGAGTCATTAAAGCTTTCTGGTCACCTGGTTTGGTGACGACTGCTTTTCTGTTCCTGGAACTCTTGAAGTCTATTAAGCCTCTTTTTCTACACCAAGACTGTGTAAAAAGCAGACTGATTAAGAGGCAGGATTACTCAAAGATTCTTCTTGTAAGGCATAAGGATGAGAGAGAAAGAGTGAGCGAGAGAGGGAGGGAGGGAGAGAAGCGTGAGAGAGGGAGGGAGGAAAGGAGAGGGTAGAGAAGGGGATAGAGAGTATCTGGTGCTCAATCCAGTATGTGATTTGCCTCCAGCACTGTATACAGGATCCCATCCACTTGTTCTGAGTCAAACCCGATCTCACGAAGCTCCAAGTGAGGGAGGACAGAAGTAAGGAGATAGCTGACGTGGATACGCAGCCGCGTAAGCTTTGCCAAAGCCCTGTATGATGGAGTGAGGGACAGAAGAGATGACATGAGGTCATTAGCCAACAGAACAAAATGAAGCTCCTTCAAAATGGGCCTACATTTCTCAATAATTACGTTTCCATTAGCTAGAAAGAAAGAAGAAAGCACAATGCCACCAAGCACTGGGAGATTGGCTGCAGCTCTCTAAGTGACTGCTCAATCCTTGGTGGCCTAGGAATTAATTAAGGCTTCTTCTCTTATCTATGATCAGTAACCGGGGGTCCTAAGGGAGGCTTCCCATTAGCACTCACAAGCTGATAACTAAACCCTAGTAATTAACCTTTCTAGGTCATCTCCCTCTGGGGTCCGGTAGGAGACCTGAGCCTTCTGCAGCACTTCCAGGTGTGTCTCTGTCTCCTTCAGTTTCTCTTTTAGTTCCTGCTTCTCCTCTTTGGTTCTTTCCAGCTCAGCTTTCAGAATCTGGAATTCAGCTTGGCGATAGCCCATGTGTTTCTTGCTCCAATACAAGCCTTCCGTCTCCTGGGTACTATAGGTTACCAATTCATGTTGGACTTTCTTAAATTTGGAATGCCAATGATTCCTCTCCTGTTCCAGCTCCTCCACCTGCAGTCCAAGAAACAGAAATTCAATGACCCCACATTTCACTGAAAGCTAAAGAGAGTGCCCCCAGTTTTCCTGAATATGTTCACCCTACGATTCCCCTAAATGTATTCTTCTGTTTATAGACCTTTTCAAATCCCAAATATGGGAGGGAAGCCCATTAGGGTTCACTTGATCTGAGATGTACCACAGAATCATTTAATGGCTTATTGTGTTTACACATAAGATCATCAGTTCTATCTCTCTGGTCCCTTGGTTACAATAGCCTCTCATTCCCAGTGGTAGGATGTTAACCTAACCTTTTGCTGGAACATATTCCTTTCTGCCAAAACACGTTCCAATTTTTCTGCGGTTCTCTTCAGTTCTTCTAGCTCTCTTTGGTTCTTCATCTTTGGTATATTACGACCGCCGCTCTCCTCGTAGCCTCTTCCTTTCTCTGCAACAGCTGCAGCAGGAGCTGGAGCAGAGGCCACAGAAGAATAAGGCACCGGATTCAAGGATTCAGCCGCTTTTCTTCTCTCAGCAAGCTCCTCTCTGTTAAAAGGGATCAGCTGAATGGGAGCTCCTGAATCTCGAATACCTTTTGCAACACCGACAACAGCTACAAAAGGTCCCTTGCTCACTTCTTCCTTGTTTACATGTGTGTTGCCTCTGTTAGAATCTTCTGCCACCAATCGTGGCATTTGATCTTCTAACTCTTCAGGGAGCAAGGAACCCTGGTGTTGGTCCTGGGCCCCCGAATACAGAACTGAGGCCTCCCTACTCTGACTGGTACTCTTGATTGCTTCTGGGTACTCTGGGGAAAGGTACGGTGGTGTGCTTCTCTCAGAGCTGGTCTTCTCGCGGCTGTTCTCCCCTTCTGGGTTGGCAACTGCTGCCTCCACCTTCCTGTAAGGGCCAGGCATGGAATAATCTAGAGGAGGTGTTGCCATCTCATTCTGGAGCCTTCTTCGTTTCTCCACAGGTTCCTCACCCAGGATCCATTTGTACTTACTGCAAGAAGAAGAGGAAATTCAGTTTTAAGCTGTCACAAAGAAGCTAAGTATATTATTATTCTATGAAGGATATGATATATCCTATCCTATGGCACAGATATTCATCTTCAAATTTCCCATATCATAACCGACTCTAGCTGTTATTCACAGATCATTTCATGCTAGGAATACATTTTTACCCCCAAACCCTAACCCCTTCACTCATGCAATTTGCTGAGATAGTGATGTGTCTTAAGAGAGCAGAAAAATTGAGAGGTATGAAGAAAGTCAGCATCTGGATATAGCAGGACTAGGCTGACCTTGGTAAAATTTCTGAAAATAGGATTGAAACCAGCCTGACTTAGAAGTTTCCGAAAGGCAAGTGAAGGAAGAAAAACAAAAAAGTATACATGCAAAATCCCCTAACAAGAGAATGGAAAAAAGGTCATAAAAAGCCTAGTGGAGTCAGTGGAGGAGACCGAGCCAGCTCGTTAATTTTAAAGTGTCACAAAAACCTTCCAGTATCAAAGACTTATGAACATTTTTATATTGCAATGGGACACCGCACAGTGCCTTTGCCAGCCAACTGGATTGTGGCTATTGCCATCATCCACTTGTAAAAGTTAATTAAAATACAGGGCCCTAGTCAGAAACAAAGAAACCGAATCAGCTAGTTCAAGACATTCCCCACTTAGGGCTAAAGAATTCCCCTCTGTCCAGGCAAACAGGCACTCCTTCAATTATTCAGGGAAGTTTAGGACAGTGACTCAAACACCTTCCATTTCTGGCTGCTATATATAATAATGGTTGAAGGAACTAATAACAACAACAAAAACAGATGCCACCAAAATCTATAGGCAATTTTATACCAAGCAGGAGGATGGGATAACTATCCTTCTTTCTCTCCAGAAAACCAAGAAATTTCAAGGTAAAAATTAACTTTGAAGTTTTCAATGAGAAACAGCCAGGCATGTTATTGGCCACCATAGCTCAAGGCTGCCAGTGTTTCTCTGACAATTTCAGAGAATATCTGTAAAACATCTCAAACCTTAGCTTCTTAGAATGCCCTAAATGTTCTTCAAAACTTGTGTTTGCCCAGAAATAAAACTGGTCTGTCATCTCAATAGGGCTTCCCTGGTGGCTCAGATGGTAAAGAATCCACCTGTAGTGCAGGAGACCCAACTTCAATCCCTGGGTTGGGAAGATCCCCTGGAGAAAGGAATGGCTACACACTTCAGTATTCTTGACTGGAGAATTCCATGGACATAAGAGCCTGGTGGGCTACAGTCATCTTAATAAGATCTCATTGTATCAGCCTTCAGGGGAAAACAAAAGGCCTTAGGGACTATGTAAGAACAAATGCATTCATCTTTAAACGTGTAGGGCCACTGTAGATGGTCCATTTAGCTGCAGTACTGAGGATGATAGTAGAACAAGAAGCTTGCAGGTATGAAGGAGGCATATATGATACCAGATAGCAACCATAAAGTTTTACGAAAGGCAATTAACGTCAAAGTATTCTTTTCATTTTCCTACTTCTAAAAGTTCTGTCTTTAGTTATCCTCTTTTCTCCCTACACTTCTTTTCTTTGGTAATCTCATACAATCTTTTGGCTCTAACTTCTGGAAGATAACTTCCAAGTGGTGTTCCCAGCCCAGAATCTCCAGTACTGAATTTCTAACTGCCTGTTACACACTTTTTTTTTTTTCTGGAGGTCCCACTGGTATCTCATTCAGAATGTATAAAACTGACCTCTCACTTTCACCTTCAAACCTGCTCCCTCTACTAAGTTTCCTATTTGTGTTACGACATCAACAAACTCTCAGTAATTTTATATGGTTCTACCACTATCAATACTCAAGTTCAAGCTCTCATTACCTTTCCTGGGCTACTGCAATGGCTTTTTCCAGTCTCCCCTTGTCACACCTCCAGATCACCCACTGCCAAGTTAATCTACCAAAGGCATTGCTCTAATCATGTCATCTTCCTAATTGCAATCTTTAGGTATTATTCCCCACAACATAAAAGTTCAAATGTCTTAGCTTTGTATTCAAGCTTTTCCATTCCAAAACACAGGGAACATTTACTGAGCACTTACTCTGTGCCAGTTTGCTGAGTCAATGTGTATCAGGAGATACTTTTACCTTCATTTTAAAAAGACAATGCTCAGGCCTAGAGAGGTTAAATGACTCTCTGAAAGTCGTGTAGCTAGTAAGTGACAGAACTGGGACTTAATTTGGCCCTAGCGTTCTCTCTCACTACTTCCCTTCAAAGACACCAGCCAAATAGAATGCCCCACGATTTCTCAGACTGCTTCTTTTGATTGGAACACATTTCTCAACACAAGACAATTCAAATGCCACTTTTGAATTCCCGTAACACTTTAGCACTCTCAGTGTAATAAATATAATACAATACAATAAATATATATTGCTTTCTACTGTTTATGTGTATTGCAGGTTTCTTACTAAAGTATAAACTCCTTAACAGAAGGTAGCTTAACTAACTGTGCTACATGGGGATGAGGGAACAAAACTTTGCAAATAAGAGGCAATCCAAAAGGAACTATGATGTTAGAGACAGTGAATGGGTTTTACTTATTGGCTCTGTAAATACTTCTGATTCTTCCCACTAGGAATCAACTCTTATTCTAGATCTGAATTCACTGGTTTAATAAAGATTAATTCAGGGTTTACATATCAGGGATTATTTTTCAATTACATAGTTTCTTCTCATTTTTTTTTCTTTCTGTCATATTTCTCCACTGGTTGTCTGCAGAGAAGCCGGCTGATATTTTGATAGGGACTACACTGAATCTGTAGCTCAGTTTGGGGAGTACTGCTATCTTAACAACATTAAGTCTGCTGAACCACAAATATGAAATTTGTTTTCATTTTAGGCTTTCTTATTCTCATGTAAAAGATGCTTACTCCTTGGAAGGAAAGTTATGACCAACCTAGACAGCATATTAAAAAGCAGAGACATTACTTTGCCAACAAAGGTCCGTCTAGTCAAGGCTATGGTTTTTCCTGTGGTCATGTATGGATGTGAGAGTTGGACTATAAAAAAAGCTGAGCAACGAATTGATGTTTTTGAACAGTGGTGTTGGAGAAGACTCTTTAGAGTCCCTTGGACTGCAAGGAGATTAAACCATTCCATCCTAAAGGAGATCAGTCCTGAGTGTTCATTGGAAGGACTGATGTTGAAACTGAAACTGCAATACTTTGGCCCCCTGATGCAAAGAACTGACTCATTGGAAAAGACCCTGATGCTGGGAAAGATTGAAGGCGGGAGGAGAAGGGGACGACAGAGGATGAGATGGTTGGATGGCAGATGGACATGAGTTTGAGCGAGCTCCGGGAGCTGATGATGGACAGGGAGGCCTGGCATGCTGCAGTCCATGGGGTCGCAGAGTCGGACACAACTGAGCGACTGAACTGAACTGAACTGAATTCTCATTTAACAATATTTTGTAGTTTTCAGTGTACAAGTCTAGCTTGTACTTCTGTTAAATTTGTTAATCCTCTATTTTTGAAGCCACTATAAATGAAGCTAGTATAAAACTTCTCCTCCTGCTGGGAGAGATTGAAGGCAGGAGGAGAAGGGGACAACAGAGGATGAGACGGTTGGATGGTATCACCAACTTGATGGATATGAGTTTGAGTAAGCTCTGAGAGTTGGTGATGGACAGGGAAGCCTGGCATAGTGTAGTCCATGGGGTTGCAAAGTCAGACATGACTGAGTGACTAAACTGAAGTATAAATGGAATTGATTTATTAAATGTTTTTTCTTAATTTTTGTTGTTCCTTTCAAAGAGCCGACCTTTGGTTTCACTGATTTTTCTATTGTTTTTCTATTCTCTATTTCATTTTCATTCTGATATTTCCTTCTTTCTGCTTGATTTGGGGTTAGCTTGCTCTCATATTTTGTTTCTTAAGATGGAAGTTTAGGTTAACAATTTGAGATACTTCAATTTTAATATAAGCATTTACAAATATAATTTCCTTTGAAACATGTAAAATATCATGTAAGAAACGAGTTGCCAGTCCAGGTTCGATGCACGATACTGGATGCTTGGGGCTAGTGCACTGGGACGACCCAGAGGGATGGTTGGGGAGGGAGGAGGGAGGAGGGTTCAGGATGGGGAACACATGCATACCTGTGGCGGATTCATTTTGATATTTGGCAAAACTAATACAATTATGTAAAGTTTAAAAATAAAATAAAATTAAAAAATAAAAATAAACAACTTTACAGAAAAAAAAATAAAATAAAATAAGCCAAAAAAAAATTTCCCCTCTGAAATTATATAATATATATATTATATATATTATATATAATATATAATAATATATAATAATTCTACCTCTTCAGCTTCAAGTTGTAATTTTTTGTATATTTTATTTTCATCTTAAGGTATTTTCTAATTTTCCTTGTGACTTCTTCTTTTACTCATTTTTAAAATTTTGGAGCATGGTATTTAATTTCTACATATTTGTGAATTTCCCAAATTTCCTTCTGTTGTTGATTTCTAATTGCTTGCTAATTGCTATGGTTGCAGAATATCCTTTATATGATGTCAACCCGTTTAAATTTGTTGAGGCTTGTTTTATGGTCTAATATCTGGTCTATTCTGGAGAATATTCCATGGGCACTTGAGAATAATATTTACTATGCTGTTTGGGGGTGAATTGTTCTGCATATATCTGTCAGGTCCAGTTGGCTTATAGCGTTCTTCAACCCTTCTATTTTGATATTTTACCCATTATTGAAAGTGGGATACTGAAGTTTCCAACTGTTACTGTTAAACTGCCTATTTCTACCTTAAGTTCTGTCTACTTTTGCTTCATGCATTTTTTGGGCTCTGTTGTTAGGTCCGTATATGGGTATAATTTTTGTATCTTCCTAATGGACTTTATCAATATGAAATGTCCCTCTTTATATCTGGTAACATTTTCTGTTTAAAGTCCATTAGTTTGTCTGATATTAGTACAGCCACTCTTGTTCTCTATAGTTGCTGTTTATATGGTATGTCTCTTTTCATCTTTTAACTTTCAACCTATTTGTATCTCTGAACATAAAATATATAGACATTATATTTGTGTATGTGAAAAAATCCAATTGGATAATCTCCAGCTTTTGATTAGATTGTTTAATCTTATCACATTTAATGTTATTATTGATATGTTAGATATTGATGTCCATTATTTGGTTTTCTCGGAGAAGGCAATGGCACCCCACTCCAGTACTCTTGCCTGGAAAATCCCATGGACGGAGGAGCCTGGTAGGCTGCAGTCCATGGGGCTGCTAAGAGTCGGACACGACTGAGCAACTTCACTTTCACTTTTCACTTTCCTGCATTGGAGAAGGAAATGGCAACCCACTCCAGTGTTCTTGCCTGGAGAATCCCAGGGACAGGGGAGCCTGGTGGGCTGCCGTCTATGGGGTCGCACAGAGTCAGACACGACTGAAGTGACTTAGCATAGCATAGCATAGCATTTGGTTTTCTGCTCTCTATATGTGTCATGGTTTCCTTCTTCCTTTACTGTTCCTCTTTTCATGTTATGTGGGTATTTTCTAGTTTAACATTTACAAATCTAATAATACATTACTATAATTATTGTATGTAATTATACATACATAACTTTATGTAATGTTATGTCTTTTGAGGAAGCTAAGAGAAGAAAGTACAGCAAGGACATATTTATAGTTTGTTAAATTAACTTTATCTTTCCATTTTAAATTTTAATTTCTTACTATGGATGGGAGTTACCATCTGGTATTATTTCCTCACTCCAATACAGCTTTGCTCCCACCCACTTCTTTTATGCTGTTATTGGCAAATATTTTATATCTGTAGATGATCCCAACAATAAAATTATATATATGATGAAAGTAAAAGTGGAGAGTGAAAAAGTTGGCTTAAAGCTCAACACTCAGAAAACGAAGATCATGGCATCTGGTCCCATCACTTCATGGGAAATAGATGGGGAAACTGTGGAAACAGTGTCAGACTTTATTTTTGGGGGCTCCAAAATCACTGCAGATGGTGACTGCAGCCATGAAATTAAAAGACACTTACTCCTTGGAAGAAAAGTTATGACCAACCTAGACAGCATATTGAAAAGCAGAGACGTTACTTTGCCAACAAAGGTCCGTCTAGTCAAGTCTATGGTTTTTCCAGTGGTCATGTATGGATGTGAGAGTTGGACTGTGAAGAAAGCTAAGCGCCGAAGAATTGATGCTTTTGAACTGTGGTGTTGGAGAAGACTCTTGAGAGTCCCTTGGACTGCAAGGAGATCCAACCAGTCCATCCTAAAGGAAATCAGTCCTGAATATTCATTGGAAGGACTGATGCTGAAACTCCAATACTTTGGCCACCTGATGCAAAGAACTGACTCATTTGAAAAGACCCTGATGCTGGGAAAGATTGAAGATGGGAGGAGAAGGGGATGGCAGAGGATGAGATGGTTGGATAGCATCACCGACTCAATGGACATGAGTTTGAGTCAACTCTGGGAGTTGGTGATGGACAGAGAGACCTGGCACGCTCAATCCACGGGGTTGCAAAGAGTCAAACGTGACTGAGCAACTGAACTGAACTAAACTGATTATCTTTTTATAATAAATTTTAGTTATCATTGCCAGTACTGTTTTTTCCTGCAAATTTGAATTACTATTTGGTGTCACTTGCTTCCAAGCTGAAGAACTCTCTTTAGCATTTCTTATATGGCAGTTTTTCTAGAAACAAATTCCATCAGCTTTCATTTATATAAGAATGTACTTATTTTACCATCATTTTCTAAAAATAGTTTTATTTTTGATTTATGACTTCTGGTTGAAAGTGTTTCTTTAAGTACTATGAATATGTCATCCCACTGCTCCTGGTTTCCACTGTTTTTGATGAGAAGCCAGATGTTAATCTTATTGGGGTTCTCTTTTACATAACAAATATTTTTCTCTTCCTGCTTTCAAGATAATTCTCTTTGCCTTTGGCTTTCAATATTTTCACTGTATGGCTGTAAATCTTTTTGCAATTATCCTCTTTTGAGTTACTTGAGCTTCTTAAATGTGTAAATTAATGTTTTTCATCAAACTTGGAAAGTTGTCAGCCATTATTTCTTTGAGTATTTTTTCTACCTCTTTTCTTCCCTCTCCTTTCTTTCATGTTCTCCAAATTTGTATATGTTGGTGCACTTAATGGTGTTCTACATTTCTCTGAGGCTCTGAGGCATTTTCCTTCATTCCTTTTTCTCTCTGTTCTTCAGAAAGCATAATCTATAAAATCTGTCATTGGTATATTTTCAAGTTTGCTGATTCTCCTGCCAATTGTAATGTACTGTTAAGTCCCTTTAGTGAAATATTCACATTAGTTATTGTCCATTTTACCTCAAGAATTTCCATTTGGTTCTTTTTAAACATAATTTCTGTCCCTTTTACTAATATTCTGCAGTTGATGAAACATGGTCTCCTTTAGTTCCTTGAACATGTTTATAATAGATGCTTTGAAGTCTCTGTTTGCTAAATTCAACATCTGGATCTATTTAGGGGCAGTTTCTATTACCTGCTTCCCTCCCATCTCATGTACAGGTCACATTTTTTTCTTTGCATGTGTCATAATTTCTTTGTTGACAATCGATATTTTAGATAATATAGTATAGCAAGCAATTTCCACCTCCCTGAATGGCTGTTGCTATTGTTTGTTGGGTTATTTTTTTTTCCAGTGATTTGGCTGAAGTGACTCCATGAAAACTGTTTCCCTGTAATATATAGCCTCTAATATTCTTGCTCAGATTTCTTCTTGATTTTTATCTTTTACCTAACAATCTAGAAGTTACCCTGAGTCAGCGTAATTGTGCCCCCTTAGCCAGTTAGAGTTTTACCTTTTACCACTGAATGTATGTGTGGCTTGAAGGCTACTATCACAGATCAAAGAATTCACGTTTCTTCCCCCATTCAGCCCGGTAGTAGCAGCTTGGATTTTCCCTCTCCAGTCGTTTCTGACGAGGCACAGCCTTCAGCATGTGCAGTTTCCCAGACTAACAGGGATATCTGTGATTTTACTTTTAAAGCCTGGCTTCCAAGGAGTGGCCCCTGGGCCAGTCAGTGCTTGATTAGAGGCTGTGCTTAAGTATCTAGTACCAGTGAAACTTGTGCTCTCTGTTGTTTGATTGTGTGAGGCTTGGGGACTGCTTGCAAGTTCACCTTGTGTCCTGAATGAGTGTAGTCTCATGTTTACACACAGCCTTCCTAACCCACAGGGTTGACTATGATCCCAGGAGTGCTTGGATGTCTTTTTGCTTGCTTCTCTCTATTACCAAACTTATGATTTCACAGTCATCTAGCTTGTTGTAACTTGTATCATGGAGCTATGATACAATTGTTCTTAATTTTTCCCCACTAAGATTTTCATTGTCTGACAATGCCCTTAGGAATGGAATTCTCCATGATATGTTCCAAAGTCAGTTCCTTTGGGTAGTACTAAGGAGTTCTTCATCTGTCAGGCCTTCTGTTCTCCCTAAGCAGAACCTTTGTGCCACCATGCAGGGTTGTCAGCAGGGACAGTGGCCCACTCTCTAAGAGTGAAACCTTTTCTTTACAAATGAGTGCTGGGATGGTTTTTGGCTTGCTCCTTCAGGCATGAACCTCTGCCCTATAAGTAAGCCGGGGGTAGAGCGACGGGAGTCTAGGCTTGTCAGCTGTGCCTAGGTGAGTGCTGCTACCTGTGGATGAGGGAAGAGAAAGCTGGGTGGGAGAAGAGAGGCGCAGTCCTCTTGAGTCTGCTTGGAACAGAGCAAGACAGACCTGGAGGATATAAGAAATGTCAGAGGCCTGCACCTCCCAGGTGAAACCATAGCTCTAGACTAGGAGCTAGGGAGAGAGGGAGCCCCCAATTTCTTGACCACACCCACCTGGATTAGAGCTTCTTGAGTAGTTTTCATAAAACAAAACTTAGAGGGAGATGAGAGCAGGTTAAATGCCCGACTTTTGCTGTACTTTCTGAGATTTAATAGATTTTCTTGAATGAATGTTTCTGTACTTGCTGTGTGCCCCTAGGACAATTTCCAGGAACTAAGAATGATTGTTTTGCTTTGTTTAATAATTTTTCCCAGTTAAATGGTTACTTGTTGGTAAAAGAGTTCATCACACTACTCATTTTGCTATTCTGGAACTCTTTTTCAAAGATCGTATTTTAAAATGTTAATACTGACCTTTGAATCAATCTTATTCATTTGCAAAATTGTTTTTCTATTTCTACATTGTGTCTATTGTTTCAAATACTCCTTTAAATATATTAGGATATCTTTCCTCCTCTCTTTTCACCATTATAATGTAATTTGAATTGTTTTCTGGCTATCCTTTTAATATATGAAATAATTAGCCTTTGATATATAGTTTACTCAGAGTAACAGAGGTGACGTTAGTGGAAAATAACCTGCCTGCCAATGCAGGAGATGTAAGAGATAAGGGTTTGATCCCTGGGTCAGGAAGATCCCATGGATAAGGAAATGGCAACCCACTGCAGTATTCTTGCCTGGAAAATCCCATAGACAGAGGAGTCTGGTGGGCTACACTCTATGGGGTTGCAAAGAGTCAGACATGGCTGAAGCAACTTACCACGCAATATAGCTTACTCAGAGGTTCTCTAAATATCTAAATAAATTACAGGCTGTGATTCTCACCTTTTTGTCTATATGTTTATGGCTACTTTAGACCTTAGTTTATATCACTCATATGAAACCTACCATGTATCTGGGGTGCTTACATATGTAACTTTGAGTACCATAAGCTCCTTCATCTGAGATTCCATCACTGCCTTAGAATACTGCTTTCATATAGTAAGGACTCAAAGGCGATGGCACCCCACTCCAGGACTCTTGCCTGGAAGATCCCATGGATGGAGGAGCCGGGTGGGCTGAAGTCCATGGGGTTGCTAAGAGTCGGACACGACTGAGTGACTTCACTTTCACTTTTCCCTTTCATGCATTGGAGAAGGAAATGGCAACCCACTCCAGTGTTCTTGCCTGGAGAATCCCAGGGACAGAGGGGCCTGGTAGGAGGCCGTCTACGGGGTCGCACAGAGTCGGACACGACTGAAGCAACTTAGCAGCAGCAGCAGCAAATATATATAGAATGAATGAACAGAAAGGGGACTATTTCCTTTAAGCTGTCTTGCCCTAAAAGGTTATGCTTGTTTATATCCTAGCTGAACTTACTCTTTACTGTAGGTTTTCCCCTATCTTTGCTAGATTCGTGAAGACTCACAAAGCTGTTTTCAATGACACCTCTGGAACACCTTGTAGGTCTTATAACCTACTCCACTAGAACATTTTAAAACACTCTTGGATAGTGTAGGCTTTATTTTATCTAGAATTAAAGAGCTGTACTACATGACCCAAGGACCCTTATCAGCTTTAGGTTTTGATAGCAAGGGAGATCTTTGTTTACTCTTGACTAATCTATTATTCCCTTTACACAGTTTTATAAGAAAACCTTGCATATTTTATTAGACTCTCAAGCATCTAATTTTCCTCTATAAAAAGATAGACTGTTTCCAGTCAATCTGAATCTCCCTATACGTGTAACCTGAAATGACAGAATCATCATTTACTGACCTTCCATAAAACATGACATTAGCAGTATCAATTATCACATATATCTCTTGAAGGAATATTATTCTCAAATTAAAATCACACATAAATAGTCAAGAGTATTTTACCTGAACTCTAGAGCTAAAACCCAACTCTGGATAGTGCAGTTCCACAATGACTCATACAGAAATCCTAATTAAGACTGATGAAGTATGCCACCCAATGGATGTACTGTCATACTGCACTCATAAAATACACACATACAGAGGGTAGCATTTGTTATCTCCTTCAGGTTACCAAAATCCACTGGACAGTATCAATAGAAACACTGAAGAGAAAGCAAAGGTGGTCACAGCAGGGAAAGGACAGCTTTCAAGAGCAGTGACATCCTGATACTCCAGTGTCAATTTTGATGCATGACCACCTCAAGGAGATCAATGTAGAGAGCTAACAACATGCTTAACAAAACCACAACACTTTTCTCTATACCCCTCCCAACCTAAGATGGGAGTTGAATAACTGTGGATGAAACAGTAGAATTAAGACCAAATCCCTGAGACCAACTAGGCTATATTCCTTAATCCTTTGCTGCATGGTTCTATCTTAGAAATAGCTCCTTCAATATGACTGAATTCAACTATCAGTTTCTGCATAGCTATTCTCTTCCAACTATTCTTGATGCTTTTGTATAGATTCTTGTTTACTTCCTTTAGAGTTCTATTACTTTTTCTCCTAATAGCCTACTTC
Organism: Bos indicus x Bos taurus; assembly: GCF_003369695.1. Taxonomy (NCBI): domain Eukaryota; kingdom Metazoa; phylum Chordata; class Mammalia; order Artiodactyla; family Bovidae; genus Bos; species Bos indicus x Bos taurus. The sequence continues at coordinate 89,197,684 of NC_040105.1, read as the reverse complement.
CTCTTGAGACTCTTTGTTCATGCTCAGGGGGATGTGAGGTTCTTTCAATATCTAGGGGGCTTAATTGTGGAAGACTAGGGGACTTGCACACATCAAGAGATGTTTGTCTGGGTGAAAGCTGAAAAGACCCACTTAAGAAGCAAGAAAGAGGGAAAGAAATCAATAACATTGGTGGAGGTGGGGGCAGGAGAAATTTCCCCCTATTATATATCCCATTGCTTTTTTCCTACAGTATGTTAAGAAGATATCCAAACCGAAAAGGGTTCATAAAAATTTCACAATCTACTATATAACAGTCATATTCTTGTGGACTCTAGAAGTTCCTACCACTAGAGAGCAACTCTGTACCTTCCCCATGGCTTGGCCCTGCCAGAAGTGAGAAACACAATAGCAAGGAGAAAGCAAGTCTCACGACAGCACACAGGCAGTCATACCTTTTAGTGCTTCAAATATTCCTGATATTTAAGAAAATTTCTGTTATAAAGATTGCTGTGTGTGCTTAGTTGCTCAGTCATGTCCAACTCTTTGCGACCCTATGGACTGTAGCCTGTCAGGCTCCTCTGTCCATAGGGAACTTCCAAGCAAGAATACTGGAGTGGGTTGCCATGCCCTTCTCCAGGGGATCTTTCCAACTCAGGGATCGAACCCAGGTCTCCCACATTGCAGGCGGATTCTTTACCACTGATGGCAGGTCTAAGCTACCAGGGAATAACAAAATAACATTGCTGTGGTGCTAGACGATGAACAAGTAAATTCTAAGACTAAACTTACACAAAAAATTTACCCTAGGAAACAATGGACTACAAAGCTTACTTAATGGCACAAACTTCTAATACTTATTTTTATATGTGGCCAACAATGGCACCCCACTCCAGTACTCTTGCCTGGAAAATCCCATGGATGGAGGAGCCTGGTCGGCTGCAGTCCATGGGGTCGCTAAGAGTCGGATACGACTGAGCGACTTCACTTTGACTTTTCACTTTCACGCATTGGAGAAGGAAATGGCAACCCACTCCAGTGTTCTTGCCTGGAGAATCCCAGGGACGGGGGAGCCTGGTGGGCTGCCGTCTATGGGGTCGCACAGAGTCAGACACGACTGAAGCGACTTAGCAGCAGCAGCAGCAACAACATGTGTTAGGCCTATGGGGCCCCTCAGGATTTCAATATTCCTAAACTTAAAGAAAGAAACAATGCTTATCCAGGTAACATTACCTTACATTTGTATAATACATTATTCTTTGCAAAGAGTTTTCATGTCCATTACTTCACTTACACAATTTCCAATATAATGGGAATACATAATCCATAAAAGAACATTCATCAGATGATCACCTCAAAAAAGTAGAACCAAAAAGATAGAAAAATAGACTTGACATGACAGTTACAATGTTGAAAAATGGGCGGTACAAGCAACATGCAAGTCTATCAATCCCCAAATGGTATTTTTCCTTCTGAATTCCATGCCAGGCTTCAGGAGAAACGCAAACACTATAACCATACCAATTTAATTTACAGGAAAGCAAACCCTGAGGCTCATACTGAAGAGAATCTATATATATCTTTTACACACCTGGAAAACTGAAAAATGCTGGAATCCAGAGGCTTAAGTTGAAGAGAAGTTGTTCTGCTTTCTTCTCCAACAGATGAAAGCCGGCTGGGGCTATCAGTGCCCTCATACCCAGTCGTCTTATTATTCAAGTCATCCATATCTTGAATAGAAGGGATCTTCAGCGGATTAGTGAATGCCTAGCAAAGAAGGAAAGAATTTATAAAAATCCTAATTTCAAACCAAATACCAAAGGATGAGTCAATCCTTCTGATGCTAGGAAAAAACACTTGGCCAAATAAAAAGAAACTGTTTCCTACACAAAACAAACAGCGCGCAGTAATGTACACTAGAACACTGACCCCAGGCACATTCAGTTATAACCTTATCAGCTGGATACCAACAGACCTCCCCAACTCACTTATTGGCTCCTGGAATCATCCCATCCACAACACAAACTCAGGCCCCCAAATCACTTTCTTATTCTCTCTTTTGACCCAGTGTAAGACTGGGTTTTCACTCCTCTGAGATCTGTGATGAGGGAAGGAATGGAGGGAATAAGCACTGCAGCAAATGTCTGTGCTGGTCTTGGAGAAATGCATGCGAGAGACTAACATATACTGCACACACAGAAACATGCATCTGGGATCTTCTGGGAAAGCCAGCTTATGAAGATAGCATGAATGATGAAGGTGAAGGAGTATAAAGGGGAGGTAAACTGAATGAGGACAGGGCAGTCCCAGGAAATTTCCCAATCTCTAGATCAGACTATAAAGCCAAGATAGGAGGGTTTGCAACCTGTTTATTAATGCACCTGGGTCTTGGTAGAGTGTCAGAAGGAGAATTAGTATTTAATTGCCTCTATCCTCACCAGCCTGACCTACCCTGACTGAGTGGGTGGAAGGTGAATCTAACATGCTGCTAGCAGATATCTCTGGGAAAGAGGGTCAAGAGGAAAATCATGCAGAAAGGCAAGGTTGGGTGGGGGAGATAAATGGGTGCTATGGTGGCTGTCAGGAAAGGAGTGTCCCTGAAAGGACGGCCAACCTTATTGCACCCTTCAGCGTCCGGAGCTGGGCAACCATGTCCGAGAGACAGTGCTCCTGAAAATTCAAAACAGCAGAGTCTTTATAAAGCCAGCCAGCCTGAAAGCAGGGACGGGGGAAAGGGCACAAAGAACCACCCCTTCTTCCCAAGAAGAAAGCAGAAAGGAGTCACCCATGAATCCTGGAAGGAATGAGACTGAGGAAAACCAGACACTTTCAACAGAAGCAGCCTGTATGAGGATGCAACGTAACCCTGAATACTCTGTGACACCGAATGTGACATTCACACTACCCAGAATCAGTACTGAATCTAAGTCTGGGCAATAAATGATTTGGCTCTTCCATTTTTGGTGATCTGAACATCAGTAACAGCAGATCAAAGCAAAAATCAAAAGATCCTGTAAAAAAAAAAAGACCACCAGAAAAAATGGCTCGTTATTTCTGTACAGCTTTCAAGAGTGCCGCTTTCTTCAACCTATGTCCTCTGTTGGGAGAAATTCTGTGTGAGGAAAGGAAGAGGGTGGACCATCTCTCACCTGGTGGCTCTCGTTTTCTGTTGATACCTCCTTCTTCTCAACAGTTTGATCTCTAGGAGAATATAAAAGTGCTATTTAGTTCACTCATGAACTGTAGATTTAGGTTATAATGTTCCTTCTAAACTAGAAACAGTGTGAGCCTTGTCGAGTAGTTAAGAGTTCCTTCCTGGACTGTGCTACTAAAGAGAGATTTCAAATGCCCTATCAAAAGATGAGGGGGAGGGAGAGAAACTAGAGCCAATCTCTAGTTGAGACATTCAGGAGATAACTAGAAAGAATAAAGAACTCTAAGAGCAGAGAGGTGAATAGGAAAATCATTAAAAAACATCATCTCTCTTCTCAAAATTCCCATCCTATTAGGAAGGGTCAGGCTCCTCTATCAAAGGATACAGACCACCATCTTGGGTAAGGTATACTCAACTGTTTCTTAGCTCTGCTCAAGTACAGGTCTTCATCAATGAGTTCTTGTTCCTCTGGAACAGAGCACCTCCTGCAGTACATAGAAGAAGTTATCTTTTGGAAAGAAAATGTGCCCTTGACTTTCACCCTTCATTTTCCTCACAAGTATGACAAGGCAGATTAAGCCCCATCTAACATTATAGAGTTCAGATTGCACCCACCTTACAAAATGTGTGGGCAGGCTACCAGGTAGCAATTCTTTTTTTCAATGCATACCTTATCATTATTTTTGGTGCATATATCACCCTTCTCCCAAGATACTCAAAGTACTTGACAGCTATAAAATTCATATGATGGTAGAGAAGCATAATCTCTATTTTTACACAGTGAAATTCAAGCACAAGGGAGACTTGGTTGGGCTTCTATAGAAAGAGAATATCACTGAGACTAGAACCTAGGTCTCCTACCGCTCATGTACTCAGAAAGCAATGCCCAAGGTATAGGCTAAGCAGGAACATCCATAGACTGTGTGATGATCCCTGAAGAGGAAAATCAGAGGCTATGGCAGAGAGCAGCACAAAGGGATGGGGAGCTGACAGTGCAGAAGAGATAGAACAGAGGCTAGCAAAGAAGAGAAAAAGAGGATTCTATAAATGAAAAGATGTTTGCTATATGTAAAGCATGAAGAAGAGAATTTTAGGAGTACAAGCTGAAAGAAGTACTAGAAAATGTATTCGGCGGACAAAGGCAATCCTAGAAAGAAATAAACAGAAACTAATAATAACTGGAAATTCTATGTTATATCCATTTTATTAGGGGGCAAAGTGTCCTGGAAGGTTATGTCTCCTGGACTAAATATAAACTGACAGCATGTACAGAATTCGAAAATGAGACTTCTAAGCTCTCAGTCTTACATTTTAATCACACCACCCTAAGAGGTACTTAGGCACATCTTTAGTCTTTGGGGGAATCCTTGCTTATTACAGAATTGGACTTCATTATTTTTTATTTCCTCCATTTTCAACGTTTTTTTCCCCTTAAAAAGCATACTCTGGTTTAGTACCTTTCTCTCTGTCAACATTTATACCGCAGAAAAAAGTTAAGAGAGTCACAGGTGAATTGAAACAAACTGAATTATTATTATAAACCTATGTTACTGAGTCATATAAAAATATTTGTTAAATTGAAATGATGTCCATGATGTGAGAGTTTGGACAATAAAGAAGACTGAGCACTAAAGAACTGATGCTTTTGAACTGTGGTGTAGGAGAAAACTCTTGAGAGTCCCTTGGACTGCAAGGAGATCCAACCAGTCCATTCTGAAGGAGATCAACCCTGGGATTTCTTTGGAAGGACTGATGCTGAAGCTGAAACTCCAATACTTTGCTCACCTGATGTGAGGAGGCGATTCATTGGAAAAAGACCCTGATGCTGGGAAAGATAAAAGGCAGGAGGAGAAGGGGACATCAGAGGACAAGATGGCTGGATGGCATCACCGACTCAATGGATATGAGTTTGAGCAAGCTCCAGGAGATGATAAAGGACAGGGAAGCCTGGCATGCTGCAGTCCATGGGGTCACAGAGAATCAGACACGATTGAGCGACTGAACAACAACAAATCTAGATGTTAGCTGCTTCAAGGAACAGATGAAAGTTAAAGTGTTAATCACTCAGTCGTGTCCAATTCTTTTCAATCCCATGGACTGTAGCCCACCAGGCTCCTCTATGCATGGAATTCTCCAGGCAAGAATACTGGAGTGGGTTGCCATTTCCTTCTCTGGGGGATTCTTCCAAAGCAGGGATCAAACCCAGGTGTCTTGCATTGCAGGTGGATTCTCTCTTTTTTTAAAATTTAAATTTATTTATTTTAATTGGAGGCTAATTACTTTACAATATTGTATTGGTTCTGCCACACATCAACATGAATCCGCCACGAGTGTACACGTGTTCCCCATCCTGAACCCCCCTCCCACCTCTTTCCCGTCTGAGCGATGGAATATTAGAAAGACAGACATGTAAACAATCTAAATTGAATGTACTTCAACAGATTCAAGTATAAGAAGCATATGAATAAAATTGTCACTTCAACCTGAAATATAAATCCCTTGTTCTCAAATAGTTTACAATCTCTTGAAGAGCCCAAATGTATACACATGAAAAACATCCCCCAAATTCAAACAGTACGTGAGCAAATGTGAAGAATTAAATACTACAGACAGCCAGAGTAAAATCACTGTAAATTACTGTCAACAGGAGAAGTATCACACAAAATATTTCTGCTTCCCAGACGATATGACCAGATGGAATAAAGAAAGTCACTCTAAGCAAGTGGAATGACAGTATCAAGTCATGGAGAAGGGAATACATGCACATGTGTAGGGAAGAGTGAAGCCACAGGCCTGCTAAAGCAGAAGGCCTGTGTTAACATACAATGAATAGGTAAAGACCAGTTAGCACAGGGGCCTGAATGCCAGGCTGAAGAGTGTGGACTTGAGATGAAAAGTGTTTTAGAACAGAGACAAATCAGGACTTATCTCTGGCATAATACTGAGTCTTAACCTTACCTGTACTTTGGGTGGGAATTATAGTAGCAAAACCATCTTGCAGGTAATGTGGATGGATCAACCTTGCCAGGAAGCCTCCTCCATTTCAGACACTCATCACACTGTACCCATGTCTGGTCAGGAATCTTCCTGAATGGAAGAAAATAAAAATATGACTGTCTATATTCTGGCTTTATACTCTTTCTTACATTAGAAAGGCTATATTCTAGCTCGATACTCTTACATTAAAAGGCATACCCTAAAATTGAAAAAAACTGAAAGAATTGAATATGAAATGTGTTAGAAATGTTATAGTCCAGGTGTCTAAAATGTATAATCTTAAACTTCACAGATAAAACAATGATAGAACTAGACCAGATATGGATATGAAAACAGTAATAAGTATTAATGTGGCAAGCCACCAAATTATAGAGCTCAACAGTACTTATCCTGGAACCTTATTTCTTGAGTTTAACAAAAGGATAACTTTAACTCTAAAATTTAATAGTTAGGAAAAATTTTATATATATTACAATATTACTAAAAAATAAAACCCAAAGAATCATTTTATTTGCTTCTATCCAATCCCATGATAGATTTGAAATGCATCTGTGAGAGTCATTGAAGCAATGTCATTAAAACATCTCCTCTATTTCCCCACAGGCTCTCTAGTCCTTTTTTCCCCTTTCAAAAAGTCTTTGTTTATACTTAAGTCAAAATTTTATTAGATAGATATTCCCAAAGTTAATCTTAAAAAGTAGCATAAATTTGATTAAAATTTGTAACTAGAAAAAAAAAGAAAAAGAAAAATTGGCTCCAGTCCAACAACTGGGTTATTAACAGAGAATTCTTCCAGAATTCTACTCTTTTAAAAAATTTTTGGCTGCACCCTGCATTATGTCAATTCTTAATTCCCTGACCAGGAACTGAACCTTCCCCTGCATTGGAAGACAAGAGTCTTAACCACTGGATTGCCAAGGAAGTCCCAAGAGCTCTACTCTTAAAACACATACTTATTCCCATCTCCCTCAGGAAGATGGGTAACCCAGTCACCTACACCTTGGAGTAAATTTGTTTCCCTGTAAGAGGAAATGATCCATATATAAGAGAAGTAGTGTGCATCTAATCTGTGAAAGGCAGACCAGACTGGGAAGGCGGAAGGCTAGAGAAAAGACAGAGAGAGGGTAGAGGGGCACCTAGGGCCAATTTGAAAAACATGTAATTTAGCCTAGGACAGATTCTGTGTATGTTACATTTATACTGAGCTTATGCTAGACACTTCAATAGAGTGATATGATTCTTTTATGTCTTAGTTCAATATTTCTCATATCTTTTTAAATGGTGCTTTTTTCCTAGTTATAAAAGCAATATAAGCCCATATTAAAAAACCTATAAAATACAGAAAGAAAATGTACCAATAAGTCTACTACTCAAATACAATGTCTTCTTGTTTAAAACTCTGTTTTAATGAAGAGAATCCATACACATTCTTGGATATACAGCTTCCTATCTCCTAGCTACAGGCTGCTCCAGCCTTGCAACTCTAAACTCCAAGCTCAGGCCTGACCTCTGGTGTCTATATATTTCTGTACAGCCACTGTTTTATTTGAGGCTTCCCTCATAGCTCAGTTGGTAAACTGCCTGCAGTGCAGGAGACCCGGGTTCTATCCCTGGGTCAGGAAGATCTCCTGGAGAAGGAAATGGCAACCCACTCCAGTATCCTTGCCTGGAAAATCCCAGACAGAGGAGCCTGATGGGCTGCAGTCTATGGAGTCACAACGAGTTGGGCATGACTGAACAACTAACACACTGTTTTATTTAGAGCCAGAGAAAGCAGTTTCAGCAGTAGTGCAAGGGGACAGAAAAGGTCGTATTAGCTTTGGTTTTACATGCACACACACGAGTCTCTTGCAGAAGCATGTCAATATTACTCTCTCGGGAACAAGCATTAGAGACAGTAATTCTCTACCTCAGGTTACATGCAGACCATGGTAGATCCTCTGACTAAGGCAGACAGAAGAGACTTTTTGTGCACAAGCCTAAATAGGCAGCTGAAGGGGCTATGCTATATTTTTCGCACTGCATCCTTCCAGAAGAGTGTCATGGTTAAGAAGTTGGGTTAGGAGGCCAGACTGCCTATATTTGAAAACTGGATCTACCACTTTGTATTTATCTAATTTTGAACAAGTTACTTAAGCTCTCAGTGTATAAGTGTCTACATTTGTAAAGAAGTAACAATATCATCTGCCTATCTCACAGGATTGTTGTGATGCTTAAATATACATGCAAAGAACTTAAACCAGTGTCTGACAGGTAAGTACTAAATAATCACCATTAAACTTCCAGGAAAGGCTGTATAACATATATACACACACACTCCAGCAATATATGAACATCTGTTCCATTGCATTAATCATTTATTTCCAAGGCAAAAAAAGATATCTCATCTTAATTTGCATTTCTTTGAAAACCACGGATGTTGGACAGGAATAGAGATCTTTATTTTTATTTTTTTAATATAAATTTATTTATTTTAATTGGAGGCTAATTACTTTACAATATTGTATTGGTTTTGCCATACATCAACATGAATCTGCCACGGGTGTACACGTGTTCCCCATCCTGAAGCCCCCTCCCACCTTCCTCCCCATTCCCACCCCTCAGGGTCATCCCAGTGCACCAGCCCTAAGCACCCTGTCTCATGCATCGAACCTGGGAAAACAAAATTTTATATAAAACATTTGATGATTTCCATTTAAAAGAAATACAGTGCCTACCTCCAAATGAACTTTCAACACTCTAATCTTTGTTTTGATGGTATAATTGACTGTGTACATATTGTCACACATTCTGTCCTCTGTATTATGCTTCTTTCCTGGCTTCCTGAAGCATTTCATCCTGATCCACCATTCTGTATGTGATTTTGTGTCTTAGATTCAGTAAATTCTACATTTTTTCCTGGTATGTTGGGTTCTCTATTTCTATTCTCAAATTTCTTGATATGGTTCCAACAATGTTCATTAGAATAAAAAGAAGGGAAGTTTGCTAATATTTCTGAATGCCTACTATATCAGCCGTGAAGAGATTACCCCATGTCCAAGGTAAGAGAAACCCAAGTAATACGGTAGTTGTTGCAAGAGGGCATCAGAGGGCAGACACACTGAAACCATAATCACAGAAAACTAGTCAATCTAATAACATGGACCACAGCCTTGTCTAAGTCAACAAAACTAAGCCATGCCCTGTGGGGCCATCCAAGATGGGCGGGTCATGGTGGAGAGGTCTGACAGAATGTGGTCCACTGGAGAAGGGAATGGCAAACCACTTCAGTATTCCTGCCTTGAGAACCCCATGAACAGTATGAAAAGGCAAAATGATAGGATACTGAAAGAGGAACTCCCCAGGTCGGTAGGTGCCCAATATGCTCCTGGAGATCAGTGGAGAAATAACTCCAGAAAGAAAGAAGGGATGGAGCCAGAGCAAAAACAATACCCAGTTATGGATGTGACTGGTGATAGAAGCAAGGTCCGATGCTATAAAGAGCAATATTCCACAGGAACCTGGAATGTTCGGTCCATGAATCAAGGCAAACTGGAAGTGGTCAAACAGGAGATGGCAAGAGTGAAGGTCAACATTCTAGGAATCAGAGAACTAAAATGGACTGGAATGGGTGAATTTAACTCAGATGACCATTATATCTACTACTGTGGGCAGGAATCCCTTAGAAGAAATGGAGTAGCCATCATGGTCAACAAAAGAGTCTGAAATGCAGTACTTGGATGCAATCTCAAAAACGACAGAATGATCTCTGTTCATTTCCAAGGCAAACCATTCAATATCACAGTAATCCAAGTCTATGCCCCAAACAGTAACGCTGAAGAAGCTGAAGTTGAACGGTTCTATGAAGACCTACAAGACCTTTTAGAACTAACACCCAAAAAAGATGTCCTTTTCATTATAGGGGACTGGAAGGCAAAAGTAGAAAGTCAAGAAACACCTAGAGTAACAGGCAAATCTGGCCTTGGAATACAGAATGAAGCAAGGCAAAGGCTAATAGAGTTTTGCCAAGAGAACGCACTGGTTATAGCAAACACCCTCTTCCAACAACACAAGAGAAGACTCTACACATGGACATCACCAGATGGTCAAAACCAAGATCAGGTTGATTACATTCTTTGCAGCCAAAGATAGAGAAGCTCTATACAGTCAGCAAAAACAAGACCGGGAGCTGACTGTGGCTCAGATCATGAGCTCCTTATTGCCAAATTCAGATTGAAATGGAAGAAAGTAGGGAAAACCACTAGACCATTCAGGTATGATCTAAATCAAATCCCTTATGATTATACAGTGGAAGTGAGAAATAGATTTAAGGGACTAGATCTGATAGATAGAGTGCCTGATGAACTATGGAATGAGGTTCGTGACATTGTACAGGAGACAGGGATCAAGACCATCCCCATGGGAAAGAAATGCAAAAAAGCAAAATGGCTGTCTGGGGAGGACTTACAAATAGCTGCGAAAAGAAGGGAAGCGAAAAGCAAAGGAGAAAAGGGAAGATATAAGCATCTGAATGTAGAGTTCCAAAGAATAGCAAGAAGAGATAAGAAAGCCTTCCTCAGTGATCAATGCAAAGAAATAGAGGAAAACAGAATGGGAAAGACTAGAGAGCTCTTCAAGAAAATTAGAGATACCAAGGGAACATTTCATGCAAAGATGGGCTTGATAAAGGACAGAAATGGTATGGACCTAACAGAAGCAGAAGATATTAAGAAGAGGTGGCCAGAATACACAGAACTGTACAAAAAAGATCTTCATGACCAAGATAATTACGATGGTATGATCACTCACCTAGAGCCAGACATCCTGGAATGTGAAGTCAAGTGGGCCTTAGAAAGCATCACTACGAACAAAGCTAGTGGAGGTGATGGAATTCCAGTTGAGCTATTTCAAATTCTGAAAGATGATGCTGTGAAAGTGCTGCACTCAATATGCCAGCAAATTTGGAAAACTCAGCAGTGGCCACAGGACTGGAAAAGGTCAGTTTCCATTCCAATCCCAAAGAAAGGCAATGCCAAAGAATGCTCAAACTACTGTGCAATTGCACTCATCTCACACGCTAGTGAAGTAATGCTCAAAATTCTCCAAGCCAGGCTTCAGCAATACGTGAACCGTGAACTTCCAGATGTTCAAGCTGGTTTTAGAAAAGGCAGAGGAACCAGAGATCAAATTGCCAACATCTGGATCATCGAAAAATCAACAGAGTTCCAGAAAAACATCTATTTCTGATTTATTGACTATGCCAAAGCCTTTGACTGTGTGGATCATAATGAACTGTGGAAAATTCTGAAAGAGATGGGAATATCAGACCACCTGACCTGCCTCTTGAGAAATCTATATGCAGGTCAGGAAGCAACAGTTAGAACTGGACATGGAACAACAGACTGGTTCCAAATAGCAAAAGGAGTACGTCAAGGCTGTATATTGTCACCCTGCTTATTTAACTTATATGCAGAGTACATCATGAGAAACGCTGGGCTGGATGAAGCACAAGCTGGAATCAAGATTGCCGGGAGAAATATCAATAACCTCAGATATGCAGATGACACCACTCTTATGGCAGCAAGTGAAGAGGAACTAAAAAGCCTCTTGATGAAGGTGAAAGTGGAGAGTGAAAAAGTTGGCTTAAAACTCAACATTCAGAAGACGAAGATCATGGCATCTGGTCCCATCACTTCATGGGAAATAGATGGGGAAACAGTGGAAACAGTGTCAGACTTTATTTTTCTGGGCTCCAAAATCACTACAGATGGTGACTGCAGCCATGAAATTAAAAGACGCTTACTCCTTGGAAGGAAAGTTATGACCAACCTAGAGAGCATATTGAAAAGCAGAGACATTACTTTGGCAACAAAGGTCCGTCTAGTCAAGGCTATGGTTTTTCCAGTGGTCATGTATGGATGTGAGAGTTGGACTGTGAAGAAAGCTGAGCACCGAAGAACTGATGCTTTTGAACTGTGGTGTTGGAGAAGACTCTTGAGAGTCCCCTGGACTGCAAGGAGATCCAACCAGTCCATTCTAAAGGAGATCAGTCCTGGGTGTTCTTTGGAAGGAATGATGCTAAAGCTGAAACTCCAGGACTTTATAGCTACCTCATGCAAAGAGTTGACTCATTGGAAAAGACTCTGATGCTGGGAGGGATTGGGGGCAGGAGGAAAAGGGGACGACAGAGGATGAGATGGCTGGATGGCATCACCGACTCGATGGACGTGAGTTTGAGTGAACTCCGGGAGATGGTGATGGACAGGGAGGCCTGGTGTGCTGAGATTCATGTGGTTGCAAAGAGTCGGACACGACTGAGCGACTGAACTGAACTGAACTATATGCCAGGTACTGTGCTAAAAAGGTTAGGCCATCTAACTTAACACATTATTAACTGGGGATTTTTGTAGAAATTAACACCTGTGGCTGGTGATCTATTATGTAAGGGAATACTGATATGTCTTCAGTCAAATGTAAAGTAATTTTCCTCCAATTAAAAAATTTAAAAATATAACATTCGGGTAACAAGACATATTAATACGTCTCTGGTCAATCATGAGTTAATATACTCAGAGAGATGAAGTGACTTACTTACCTAAGCTCATTCAACTATTAAGAATCAGATTTAACAGAGAACAGACTTGTGGTTGCCAAGGTAGGGGGTGGGGTGCAGGGGGTTAGGGGAGGGAGGGAATTAGAGTTTTGGATTAGCAGAAACAAACTATTATATATAGGATGGATAAATAACAAGGTCCTACTGTACAGCACAGGGAACTATATTCAATATCCTGTTTCAACCATAATGGAAAAGAATATGAAAAAGAATATACATATGTATAACTCTGTCACTCTGCTGTAGAGAGGAAGTTAATATAACATTGTAAATCAATTATACTTCAATAAAATCTAAAAACAAACCAAAAACTAATAGACTTTTATCCATGATTTAATTTCATGATTTTTGCCTAATTATTTGGAAATAGAGAATACAACATTCATTTATTTAGGTTTTGAAGTAATATTCATAACATTTATAGATCTTATGACCTGAAAACAATTTTAATACATTAGATAATATACAGTAAAATTAAAAAGAGAAGTAGATCTAAATTTTCAACCAAGGAGTAGCTGATTCAAATGGTCATCATCTTCCATTATATTACACTGAGGACAGGATAAACTGACAATACTAAACTCGTCATATTTATGATCCAAACCACACAAGTGTTAAACCAGAAATGAAGAGGTTTAGAGAATGATGAAATTAGTACCTGTGATTTCCTGTTTTTAGTTAATTCAACTTCCTTATGTGAAAAGCATCATCTTTTCCTATTCCTTCCATTTGCCCTAGAGATGTTACCCCTGACACTTGTATATTCTAAATTTACTACTCACGGTATTGGCCTGACTATGGCTGAGGTCTCCAAATTCTCTTGGGAGGTCTTTTCCTTCCAATATGCATTGAGCTTCTGGGCAAGGGCATTTATTGTCAACCTGAAAAAAAAAAAAAAAAAAAAAGAAAGAAGCATGTCAATGCTAAGAATTTGTTGAATAATTTTGTAATCTTTAAGATGCTCCCACTTAACGGAAACCAGCCATTTAGAATATTCAGCATAGGTTTGAACATCTACACTTCAAGCAACTAGGATGGGAATCTACTGCCTTTGTAAATTATGTGTCAAAATGACAAAGTTCATAATGTTGAATAGTCACTTTGGTTGAAAAGATAAGATGGTCAGTTCAGTTCAGTTCAGTTGGTCAGTCATGTCTGACTCTTTGCAACCCCATGGACTGCAGCACACCATGCTTCCCTGTCCATCACCAACTCCCAGAGCTTGTTCAAACTCATGTCCATTGAGTCAGTGATGCCATCCAACCATCTCATCCTCTGTCGTCCCCTTTTCCTCCCACCTTCAATCTTTCCCAGCATCAGGGTCTTTTTCAATGAATCACTTCTTTGAAGCAGGTGGCCAAAGTATTGGAGTTTCAGCTTCAACATCAGTGCTTCCAAAGAACACCCAGGACTGATCTTCTTTAGAATGGACTGGTTGGATCTCCTTGCAGTCCAAGGGACTCTCAAGAGTCTTCTCCAACACCACAGTTCAAAAGCATCAATTCTTCAGTGCTCAGCTTTCTTTATAGTCCAACTCTCACAGCTACACATGACTACTGGGAAAACCATAGCTTTGACTAGATGGACCTTTGTTGGCAAAGTAATGTCTGATTTTTAATATGCTGTCTAGGTTGGTCATAGCTTTTCTTCCAAGGAGCAAGTGTCTTTTGATTTCAAGGCTGCAATCACCATCTGCAGTGATTTTGGAGCCCCTGAAAATAAAGTCTCTCACTGTTTCCACTGTTTCCCCATCTATTTGCCATGAAGTGATGGGACCAGATGCCATAATCTTAGTTTTCTGAATGTTGAGTTTTAAGCCACCTTTTTCACTCTCCTCTTTCACTTTCATCAAGAGGCTCTTTAGTTCTTCCTCGCTTCCTGCCATAAGGGTGGTGTTATCTGCATATCTGAGGTTACAAATCCTAAAAAATACTGTGTTCTCCACATTTTAGAATCACAGTGAGGGGAAATGACATTAGATACAACGACAGAAGACTACACTGCAGATTAGTAGTTGGGGAGTTATTCAACTGTCAGATCACTACACGTAAACAATTCAGGACCAAGTTCAAAGTCAGAGGATCAAATATTGCACCCTACCTATTACAAATCAAACAGTAACTTAAAACACGTCTATATAGTTCTTCTTTATCCAAATGCTGATCATAGCAGTTACAGCAGCAATAGGTAACAAAGTCCCCTTTAACCTTCTATGACACAGCTGTTAGTAGAGGCTATGCCCCAATTATGGCTCTTGCCCTTTCTCCTTTATCTCTCTTCTTAAGTGAACAGCAGCAGGCCCAGGGTAAAACAGTATGATGTGTAGAAAATCTGAATTTTACTTTGAAAAACTGGCAATTTCTAGTGACTAATTTCTGTTTAATTTTACAATTCAGGATTACAACTTAATGTACAGCTGTGCATACATACTTGAAATACTACAAATTTAGCATTTTTAAAAAATCTCTTGACTCCTCAGATAACTCCCCAAAGATTCTGTAGACCTTTCCTTAAGAGGAATTCTTCCTTAACTCCACCTTGCTCATATTAGATTCTGACTACACAGAGAAGATTAAATGAACTTTCTTATAAACTCTTATTCCCTCCTCTGACCTACCAGCACACTGACCTCTATGTTTATATTCTTTCCTGAAGTTACAGATGAAGAATTATTTCTTGCTTTCTATTAAAGTTTTATTTAAAATCTACTTTTTAAAAAAGATTACAGGGGCTTCCTTTGGTGGTCTAGTGGTTAAGAATCTGCCTGCCAATGCAGAGGACACCAGTTCGATCCCTGGTCTGGGAAGATCCCACATGCTGAGGAGCAACTAAGCCCATGCACCACAACTACTGAGCTCATATGCTGCAACTACTGAAGCCCACATGCCTAGAGCCTTTGCTCCACATCAAGAGAAGCCACTGCAATGAGAAGCCTACGCACTGCAATGGCAAATGAAGCGTAGCCCCTGCTCACTGCAGCTAGAGAAGACCCACGCAGCAATGAAGACCAAGCATGGTCAAAATTAAAAAATAGTTAAATAAATAAAAAAGACTGCATGGGATTCTGGAAAGCTGGTGGAGTAGGAGGCAGGAATCTGTCTTTCCAAAAAGACAATATTTACACTGGCTGCTGCTGCTGCTGCTGCTAAGTCGCTTCAGTCGTGTCCGACTCTGTGCGACCCCATAGACGGCAGCCCACCAGGCTCCCCCGTCCCTGGGATTCTTCAGGCAAGAACACTGGAGTGGGTTGCCATTTCCTTTTCCAATGCATGAAAGTGAAAAGTGAAAGTGAAGTCGCTCAGTTGTGTCCAACTCTTCGTGACCCCATGGACTGCAGCCCACCAAGCTCCTCCGTCCATGGGATTTTCCAGGCAAGAGTACTGGAGTGGGGTGCCATCGCCTTCTCCGTTACACTGGCAGAACCTGTCTAATGTAACCATTTGGAATTTTGGAGTCTATCGAATGCTTATAATTTCCAGGGGAATGCTTGGATGACAAATTGGGAAATCTCAGCTTTTAGCACAGTAGTAGTTACCCATCTCCTACCCTAGCCCCATGGCAGATGGCTATGCACACATTTCAAAAGTAGCTTGCAGGAACCAGGATAGGCAAAAAGGACCTCTCCCTCCAAATATTGGGGATCTGTGCTCTGATCTCTGTTTGCTGCTTCTGCTCACAGCATCATGTAACCCCATAGTAACCCCAAAGAAAATAGCTATAAATATATACAAAAGGAAATGAGAAGAATTCAAATGTTTCACTTCAAAAAAATCAACTAAACATAAAAGGTGACAGTAATACAGGAAATGAAGGACAAAATATAAGATGTATAGAAAACAAACAGCAAAATGACAGACATCCTTTCTTATCAGTAATTACTTTAAATGTAAATGGATTAAACTCTCCATCAGAAGACAGAGATGGGTGAAATGGGTTTTAACAAAAAGGCCAAAATATATGCTCTCTATGTGAGACTAATTTTACATACAAAGACACACAGTGAAAATGAAGGGATAGAAAAGGATATTCCCTGTAAATAATACCCAAAAGAGAGCAAGGGTAGCTAGCTATTTAATATAAGTATCAGACAAAATAGACTATAAATTGTAAGAGCTAAAACACTGAAGCAACCTGTGTCCACCGATAAATGAATGAATAAGCAAAGTATAGTACATACAAACAGAAGAATATTAAAAAAGGAAACTCAGCCTTTAAAAAGTAAATTCTGACATATGTACAACATAGATGCAACTTAAGGACATTATGTTAAGTGAAATAAGTCACAAAATGAGAAATACTGTGTGATTCCACTTACATGAGGTACTTAGCATAGTCAAATTCATAGAGACAGAAAGCAGAATGGTGGGAATGAGGAGTTATTGTTTAATAGGTACAGAATTTCAGTTTTGCTAGATGAAAATAGTTCTGCAGATGATGGTGGTTGTATGGTAAGGGAGTTAGAGAAGGCGAGGTTCGGAAAAAGAATGAGACCAGCACTTTACAGGAACAGATCACCTTTAATGAGGCCAGAAGGGGCAGCAGTCAGATTAGTGAGCTGCTGCACTAACCCAAGAACAGAGTAAGTATATATAGGCACGTATGTGGAAATCTACTGTCTTACGGGGGCCTGTTCTTCTCCAAGGTTGTTTGGAGTAGTTATCTCTTAAATGGCTGGGGCAAGGAATTCTGGAGATCAGCCAGAGGCTGGACCGGCTGGGAGATGGACATAATCAACCTTAATGTCCATTTTTTTTTCCTTCGGGTGAGAGAGTTCTTTGTTTTGCATAGAATGGTGGGGAGGACCCAGAGGGGAGTTTTAACTCCAGGCTATTTTGAGCCATGTAACTTTCCTTCAGTGGTGATGGTTGCATAACAATATGAATGTACTTAATACCGCCAAAATGCACATTTAAAAATGGTTATGATGGTAATGTTATGTGTATTTTACCACAATTAAAAAAAGGAAAAAAAGGAAATAGATTATGTGGTCATTAGGGGTTGAAGAGGAGGGGAAATGAGGAGTGACTGCTAATGGACAAATGTTTCTTTTTGAGATGACGAAAATGCTTTAGAATTAGATAGTGGTGATGGTTGTACGGACTTCCCTGGCAGCTCAGACAGCAAAGCGTCTGCCTATGACGCGGGAGACCTGGGTTCGATCCCTGGGTCAGGGAAGATCCCCTGGAGAAGGAAATGGCAAGCCACTCCAGTGTTCTTGCCTGGAGAATCCCATGGATGGAGGGGCCTGGTGGGCTCTAGTCCACATACTTTGTGAATATACCAAAACCAACAAAGTAGTCATTTTTTAAATGGTGACATTTATGGTACAGAGTAAAATTTATCTTTTTAATGTGTAGTTCTATAAGTTTTAACAAAGGCACATGGTCGTGTAAATATTAATACCAGCTCAATCAAAACACCATTATCATAAATTTTGAAACTCCATTCCTTCTTGCAAAAACCTGGTTTGATTCCACTGTTCTATTAATCTCTTTCCTTTCACTTCCCCAATCCTGGTATATGTGGTCTATACCCACTATCTTCTCTTCATACTCCTGTCTTAATCCCCTACAATCTAACTATTGCCATTACACGAAATTGTTCCTTTTCCCAATCTCATTATTCTATCTGACAATATCTACTAAATTTGAGATTTTAAAGTGACCTTTGAATCTTCCTCTCCTTTATTTTCCTTATCCCATTATTAATATATCACCAAATTTTAAAATCTTTTTTTCATAGTATCTGTCATATATTTTGGAGAAGGAAATGGCAACCCACTCCGGTGTTCTTGCCTGGAGAATCCCAGGGATGGGGGAATCTGGTGGGCTTCCATCTATGGGGTCGCACAGAGTCGGACATGACTGAAGCGACTTAGCAGCAGTCATATATTTCCTTTTTCACAGCAGTCTTATTTCAGACCTTCACCTCACATCTAGATTATTCAAATAGTATGTACTTCTTTTTAACCTATCCTGCACCTTGTTTCCAGGTTTATCAGTTGATATAATTCATGTAAAGCACTTTATAAGCCATAGAGCAGTATATAAGTATTATATTCTTAAGACACAATTATTTCAAGTCACCCCTCTATTCAAGAATAAACAATGAATTCTCATTGCCTAAAGTATCAACTACTCTAGCCAATGTCCCTCTAAGACAGAAGTTCTCCAACTGTCTCGGTTCATGGTACCTGTAGTGTCTCAAGTTTTTCACGGCACCCTTAGGTCTCAAGAAATATGTACTAGTTGCATTTACTCTTAAACAGTTATGTACAAATAATAAGTATGGACTAAAATGTAGTGTCCACCTGAAAATATATATATTAAAATATTTCTATTTCAATCTTAAATAGCCACAATTACGTATAATGGAATGGGTATGCCTATTGGATATCAAACAATTGTTCAAACCTTGGAATCAAGTTGGACACAACATCCCTAATTTCTTATTCAACACTGATTTTTTTGTGTATTGCTTGCTTTTTATCACAGTAATCACAAAAAATCCAGATTCACAAAGATACAATGGAATCAAAAGTAATTAAATATTTTTATACCTAGAAGTGTGGTGTTAGCATAACAAATACCTAAAAATGTAGAAGTGGTTTGGAATTGGGCAGTGGGGCAGAGGCTGGAAGAATTTGAAGAACATTACACAAATTGCCTGGATTGCCTTGAATAGACGGTAGAAATATGGATGTTAAACACTCCACTGGTAGGGCGCTCAGAAGTGCAGATCATGGTAGAAAAAAACACAAACTTCCTCAGAGTATATCTAAGTCACTGGGAACAGATTGTTAGTAGAATGATGGATGTTAAAATTGTTGCTGGTAAAGGCTCAGAAGGATATTAGCAACATGTTATTAGAAAACTTGTTATGTAGTGGCAGAAAGCTTAGCAGAATTGGATCCAAGACAAGGTGGAAAGCAGAACTCCTAAATGACAAAACTGGACATTTAGTTGAGGAGATTTCCAAGCAAGGTGCTAAAATTATGGTCTAGTGGCTGCTTCGGAGAAGGCAATGGCACCCCATTCCAGGACTCTTGCCTGGAAAATCCCATGGATGGAGGGGCCTGGTAGGCTGCAGTCCATGGGGTCGCTAGGAGTTGGACATGACTGAGTGACTTCACTTTCACTTTTCACTTTCATGCATTGGAGAGGGAAATGGCAACCCACTCCAGTGTTCTTGCCTGGAGAATCCCAGGGACGGGGGAGCCTAGTGGGCTGCTGTCTATGGGGTTGCACAGAGTCAGACACGACTGAAGCGACTTAGCAGCAGCAGCAGCAGTGGCTGCTTGCTTACATAAAATGTGAGAAGAAAGAAATAAACTGAGGGAAGAACTGTTCAATAAAAAAGGAACCAGGACTTAATGATTTTGGAAAGTCTCAGTTTATTCAGATTGCAAAAGATGCTAAAATGTAAATCCAAGACAGTGGCTGGACAACCTTTTGCTAATATCTTAGGAAGATCAAAAGGTCAAAGCACTCAGTCATACAAAAAGTTCTCTGAAAAGACTGAACATATTAGATCTCTACCACCATCTCAGCAGAAGAATAGAAATAGGACTATCTAAGAAAGATCTGTCAAGAATCTCTTGTCTGAATGAGTATCCATGATATATACCTGAGACCCACAAGGTTCTTGAGAATGGTACATTATCATGTCAATGTATGGCAAAAACGACTACAATATTGTAAAGTAATTAGCCTCCAATTAACATAAATAAATTTAAAAAACCCTGCTAAATTGGCCTGAAAGGGACAGAGAGAGTGTGAAGAAGGTTGTTGGACCCCCAAAACTCTACAGTCAAGAAACAAGTTGAAACAAGATGAAACTACTCAGCTACAAATACACGCTTGTGTGTGTGTTTGTGTTCAGTTGCATCCAACTCTTTTGTGACCCCATGGACTATAGCCCACTAGGCCCCTCTGTCCATGGGGATTTTGCAGGCAAGAATACTGGAGTGGATTGCCATTTCCTCCTCCAGGGAACCTTCCTGACCCAGGAATTGAATCCATGTCTCCTGCATTGGCAGGTGGATTCTTCATCACTGAGCCTCCTGGGAAACACACATAAATACATGCTATCCTTCAAGAAAAAGGAAAGTCGAGTCTGCGGGTGGAGCCATGAGGACAGAATAGAGCCTTAAATCCAAAGGGTGGAGCTGAAAGCCCCAGAAGAGTATTTCCAGGCCTTGAAATTTAATGAAGTTAGCTTGCCTGGATTCGTTTTTCTGTCAAATTTTCTCCCTGTTTGAACTGGAACATCTCTAATTGGTATCCTATGCCTGTCCCACCATTGTATTTTGGAAGCAAAATATAAAAAAATTTTAAAAAGACACACACCTGCATATGGAGAGGAATTTTACCCCAAGATGCATCAGACTCAGTATCATTCATACTTCATTTAGATGAGATTTGGGAACTGTGAGTTGAGGACATTAAAAACTTAGACTAAGTTGCTCTAAGAGTTGAGACTTTGGGGGATGCTGGGATGGGACAGATGTATTTTGCATGTGTGATGTAAGTGGATCTTAGGAGGCCAGAGAGCAGATTGTCATAGCATAATAATGGTCCTTCAAAGATGTCTATGTCCTAATCCCTGAAACCTGTGAATATATCAGGTTACATTTCAAGGGGGAAATCAAGTTGCAGGTGGCATTTAAGGTTACTCATCAGCTGACCTTAAGACAGGGAGATTATCTTGAATTACCAACACAGTCATAAGGGTCCTTAAAAGTGGAAGAGTGAGGCAGAAGAGTCAGAATCAAATGAGATGTGATGACAGAAGCAAGGTCATCAGAGTGATATGATATGAGGACCCAACCCATCATTGATGGCTTTGAATGTGGATGGAGGAAGAGGGCCATGGGCCAAGGAATGCTGGCAGACTCTAAAAGCTTGAAAAGCCAACAAAATAGATTCACCCCTAGAGCCTCCAGAAATAAATGCAGCTTTGCCAACACCTTGATTTTAGCCCAGTGAGATCTGAGATGGACTTCTAACCTACAGAACTCTAAGCCAATAAATCAGTGTTGTCTTAAGGCGCTAAGTTTGTGGTAATTTGTTATGACAGCAACTGAAAACAATTTCTACTGCTTATAGGCAAGAGTCAAGTACCACTGTACTCCCCTCAAAAATTTTAAATATCCCATGGCTCCCCTGTGACTTCATTATGTGCAGCTTGGCACACAGTTTGGGAAGTGGGGCTTTAGGAAAGGGGTCAACAAACTACAACCTGTGGGCCAAATCCAGGCTGCTGCCTGTTTTCATAAACAAAACTGTACTGAACACAGACATGTTCATTCCTTTACTTACGTCTGTGGCTGTGTTCGTACTACAGCAGAATCGAGTACTTTCATACTACAGCACAACTGAGTAGTAGTGACAGAGCCCACACCACCTATAAAGCTAAAACTATTTACTTCCCGGCTCTTCACAGAAAGATTTGCCAATCCCTGCTTTAGGATAGGGCCCTATGTTATTCTTCCCATTCCGAGTTTCTGTCATTGCCTGATTTAGCTCCTGCTATAATTTCATCCTGGAATTCCCCTCCATCCCTTTTTTAAACGCTGTATCTTTAAGGCAAATCTTAAGTCACACTGTTTACTTAAAACCTTCCATATCTGTTCTATCAGCAAATGTTTCCTGTACCATACCACTTAGTTCCAAATAATCAAACAGTTTATTGCTCCGTTTCATGTTGGTAACAATCCGTCATTACAATTAGACCGTGAGCTCCTCAAAGACAGCAACTGTGTCTCGAATATCTCTGGAAAATTCCACAAAACCTAGCCACTGTGCCATGCACCAGTGAGGTGCTCAGTTAGTATGTGTTGATTGCATTTCTTAAGCTGAAATTCACTCTAAAAATGTTGTAAGTTTGAGCCCTGGTAGTTGCAGCTGAAATTTGATACCCACAACTATTAAAAGTGATATTACAAGTGATTTATTTGTAGACATTCCAGCAGTGTGATGGCTGAAACCTCTTTTAGCAGTTTTGAAATCTATAATAAATACTCTTAGGATGAGTTTGTGATGGCAGACAATCTTCTCTAATCACCCTCTCAAATTCCCTCATATATTAACAAAACACTTTTTTCAGTGAATATAAAACAGAATGGAAAGGGAAATGATGTCAGAATTGGGGTGAGTTACACAAATTTCTCATCCTCAGAAGACTCTGTATGCAGGATAGTATACTAGTTTTCTGTTTTTAATAAAATGTGCAGCAGATATTAAGCTACTTAAGCCGGAAGTCCCATATATTTAACTGAATAAACCTACTCTCTATGGAATACCTCCATTTGGATTCCCCTGCCATCACCTAAAACTCATCATACTGAAATGAAACATCACAAACCAAGAGTCTAATACCTCTAAAATTTAAAAGGTAGATGCAGGGGTGGCAGAGACGGCATAGGAGGATGTTACATAGCTTTAGTATCTAACATTTGGATTTCACAAATCTCAACTATTTGGTTAATCACCAGAAATTCACTACTCCTTTCACTCAAGAGAAATAGAATGACTCGGCTCTGGACTTTTGCCAAACTGATGTCATTCCTAAATTTTCATTCTTGTGAGTCAAGTCCGAATCAAAGATCTCCATTATGGGCCAGACTCATGTTTAAAAGACTATTTTACTTAAATTAAGGGCAGACAGTTATCATAATCACTGAGTAGCCCTAGGGACCAAGAACCAATTACCCTGAAATTAATCTGAGGTTGTCATCCAAATAGTTATCAGTCTGTCAAATATTAAACCTAAAATTCTTATGGTTTTGTATAAATTAAGGCACAACATTTAACTAATTTTATTATAGTTTGGACACAAAACAAAAAAAGATTTGGGGAATTACTTTCCCTCCACTCTAACAAAAGATTTGCTGCTGAGATTTCAAGGAAAACAACACCAAAAGTCCTCACGCCTTCTTTCTCCATACTCCCAGAACACCCTTTGCCCTTTCACATACTTTCCTCTGCTTAGAATGTCCTCTCCCCGCTTTGTTCACCTAGCAAACTCCAACTTTTCCTTGAAGTTTCAGCTCAAATGTATTCTGCTTTGTGAAGCGTTCCTTGACTCCTTTAGGCTTTATTTAAAGCTGCTTCCCATTTGGCATACAACCCTCATTAATACAATTATTTTATAGGTATTTCACTTTCTTATTTACATACAGGGGCTTCCCAGGTAGTGCCAGTGGTAAAGAACCCACCTGCCAATGCAGGAGAAATAAAAGATGCTGGTTCAATCCCTGGGTTGGGAAGATCCCCTGGAGGAGGAAATGGCAACCCACTCCAGGATTCTTGCCTGGAAAATCCCATGGACAGAGAAACCTGGCGGGCTACAGTCCATGGGGTCACAAAGAGTCGGACACGACTAAATGCTGTGTGTGTGACTTAACACACACACAGCATTTACATATATCTCATCCCCACTCTAGTGTTCTTGCCTGGAGAATCCCAGGGACGGGGGTGCCAGGTGAGCTGCCGTCTCTGGGGTCGCACAGAGTCGGACACGACTGAAGCGACTCAGCAGCAGCAGCAGCAGCATCCCATTTGTTCATAGGCATCTAGGATTCTTAACTTTCATTCTTATGTCCGTAATGGCAGAGGGGATATCTCATAATACTTGATGAAAGAAGAATGTATGATCTATCCCTCCCTACAAGTTTTAAAACAAACTATTATACTCTGGCTTTAACAACTCCTTTGTCTCCTAAAAATAAATGAATGAAATACATAATGGTATTTGTAGCAACATGGTTGGACCTAGAGAGTGTCATACTGAGTGAAGTCAGACAGAGAAGAAATAGCATATGATACCCTTTATATGTGGAATCTAAAAAGAAATGATACAAATGAACTTACAAAACAGAAACAGACTCACAGACTTATGGTTGCTTGGGGAAAGGATCGGGGGGAAGAGATAAGTTACGGAGTTTGAGATGGGCATGTACACACTGCTATATTTAAAATGGATAATCAACAAGGAACTACTGTATAGCCCATGGAACTCTGCTCAATGTTATGTGGCAGCCTGGATGTGAGTGGGGTTTGGGGGAGAATGGATACATGAATATATATGGCTGAGTCCCTTTCCTGTTCACCTAAAATTATCACATTTTTTGTTAATCAGCTATTTCCCAATACAAAATAAAAAGTTTTTAAAAACTGTTTCACCATAAGTATTTTACTAAATAATCCCTATACTCTTTCCATAATTTTTAAAGTTTATTTCAATTGGGCTCCATACATCATGCATCAGTGAGGTTTAATTTAAAAATCAAATCATTTTATTTATAATCTTAGAAAATAGATTTGAAGGAATTCTCAGTTAACTTACCTGGCTGGTTTTAAGAGATGATTTTAGAGTTTTCAGAGAATAGAATCATATCTGAACAAACCATTAGAAACACCTCAGGTTGGGAGTGACTCACCGGTACTCCTTGGTGTATTCAAAGTCTTGTTTATTGTAGGCAGGTTTTAAGAAATTGCACTCAATGACTCCAATTACTCCCACACCTTCTCCATGAGTTGGCTTAGAAGAAAAATAGTAATTTCAACACTTACATTAATGTTGACTGCCTAGAGGCACTTCCTTTTGATTCCAAACAATAACAGAAAGGTTATATAACATTCACGGGCAAGGAAAGGCCAGTAATATCTAGAGAAACACTGGGAATTTACTCTAATAGACTGCAAATATTACAATGAATTGGAACCTATGCCAAATTTTAGGGCAGAGATTTTCAAACTGTGATCCATAGATTCCCTAGGATTTTCCAGGAAAACTCTACTTCACCCATGCTACTTCAAGGCACTTTCATCTGTTTTATATTAAGGGATTGCCATAAGATTCCATTTGAACAAAGAATGATAATACTAAAAAAAAAAATTAAGGTTATATACTCCTGTTCTAAGGAACTAAAACCAAACTCCATCTGAAAAAAATTAAGGATGCTATGTAATCATCACACTCTATTAAAATAAAACAATGTTTATATATGTAAGGCCACAAACAACTGTGAAAGAGTCACACCTGTAGTGATTAATTACAAGTTGATACGAAAGATTTTTGGACTTAAAATCATTTTTGTATTCTTTAATGGAAGGAACTGAGTCAAAGTGTAATTAGACTGGCACACAAACAAGTTGTATAAAGATGATACAACAATGAAAAGAAATACAGGCTGCAAACTAGCTCTCCTGGGTCGTATGTAAAACCTTGTCCTACTGTGTAACATAAAGCAGCTTATCATCCTTTGTGCATTAGCAATCTTATCTATAAAATAGGGATGAATGAGATACTTATGGATGTTACCACTTTAAGTTGTCATTAAAACTTGAAGATGATGGTAATATTTCTATACTTCAATTATAAAGCACTTTTGTATGATTTATTCCATTTAAATCTCTCAACTCTGTAAACTCTAAGGTAGGTAGAGCAAGTAAAACTACTATTGTTTCCATTTTACAGGTAAGAAAATTGAGCCGCAGGGAAATTAAACAATGTAGCCAAGGTTACATGGCTTTTAGTTGGAAAAACTGGGACTCAAATCCTGGTCATCAAACACTAAATTTTATGCACCTTCCACTTTGCCTTATTGTCTCCACAAGAAAATGGAAAGCGCTACCTCAAACATTAGTAAACTTATACACGTGGCAGAGTTGCTGGTGCTCTCATTCTACCTCTTATTAACAGTGACCTAAAAAATGCATTCAGTAAAGCTCCTGGGTTAACATTTATGAAGAATGATAAGTAGAAAGAGCTTCTGAACATAAGACAGCTCACTGGTAACACAGAATTCCATGATCAGATTTAACTACCATCTCAAGGTGGCAGTAAAAAGCTATTCATTAGTTTATCACTTTTGCAAAATTTAAATCCTCTTCCTACTCTTTTCAGCCTTCTATGACAAAGAAACATTAACTACTCACCTTTACCTGGCACCCCACCTTCTCAAAAGACTTTATGAGGCGGTTGTTGTGATACATCATTACTCCAAACTGGTTATTATCCTTGCAAGAGAACCCAAAAGTTATTTTCACCTGCTTATTCTGAGAAGAAAATCATTAAGGAGACAAACACCAGAGGCTTTAGCACACAAAATTTTGCATTATATTATAGCAAAAAAACATCAACCACCAGTGTATATGAACTGGTACAAACTTTTTACAAAGCATTTTAAAAATCTGTATCAACAGCTTTAAAAATATTCTTAACCTTTGACCACGTAATTCTATTTCAGGAATTTATACTACAGAAATAGTGAGAGAAGACCATAAAGGTTTATGAGTTATAGAGATTTATCAATGATTTATAACAGCTTAAAAAACAAATAATTTATATGTTTGACAATAAGGGAATGACTAAATAAATGTTAGTGTAGCCACATGGTCTGTTACACAGTTCTTAAAATTATGCCCTTAAAAAATATTTGGGAATATTAGGAAATGTTCAGAATATAATAAGTATCACTGAAAAATATGTACTATAAATATATGCATAAAAAGACTATAAGAAAATATATCAAAGTATCATCAGTGATCTAAAAATTCATAAAACACAAAACATTACCTAACCTTTGCTAACTGCCTAATTTACTACTAAATACATGGCACAACACAATTAAAAGCAATAAGGCATGTCCAGCTAGTCATACAAAACACAATGAAAGCAAAAGCACAAGGAACAAAATCACTTTCAAAAGTAAAGGACAATAATTCTGCTGGAAGGCACACTAATCCTGTTGTAATCTATTTCATGGGAAGAAGTTAACAAGCTTGAATAAATGAAACAAAGAGAACTAATTATACATAAACATGAATAATTATGAATTTTTAGCAAGTCCTATTTGATTTAAAAATCAAGGTAAGGGAGTGAGAAAGATAAAGGGGAGAGAAAGAAACTGAGATTTTCATTAAAACAAATACTAAAAGAAATCTTCATGTCTAAATGAGTTAAAATTTTTGTTACTTTTTCAAAAACTGATCTCCATTATCATCTCTAAGTAACAAGCTACTTGCATCAAATCCATGTGATAAATGGACCAGATATGATATGAAGACATGACATAAGTGATACATAACACAGTAATATTTGGCTCACAACATCTCATGTTCTGGTCTCCAGAAGCCCAAATCAAACCACAAGTAAGACCCCATTCCAATGCAAAAACGAAATAGGGCAAAACTGCCCAAAACAAAAAACCAAAATTCTATACCACAAAATTAACACTTTAAAGATAAAGACTGTCAAATTGTTTCCGTTATACACTTTTAAACTCTAAATTATGATGTGGGAGTACACTGGAGTAGGAGGTTCCCAAATTATTATGAGGGGAAAGCACAAGAGGGGAGAAGAAGCCTTTGATAACAGGAATAAATAAGTTAGCATCAGTATCTTTTCCCTCAGTGACCTTTAGAGAAATTTTATTAGAAATTACATTTTACTCATAAAAAGCCTCTTGATGAAGGTGAAAGAGGAGAGTGAAAAAGTTGGCTTAAAGCTCAACATTCAGAAAATGAAGATCATGGCATCTGGTCTCATCACTTCACAGGAAATAGATGGGGAAACAGTGTCAGACTTTATTTTTGGGGGCTCCAAAATCACTGCAGATGGTGACTGCAGCCATGAAATTAAAAGACGCTTACTCCTTGGAAGAAAAGTTATGACCAACCTAGATAGCATATTCAAAAGCAGAGACATTGCTTTGCCAACAAAGGTCCGTCTAGTCAACGCTATAGTTTTTCCAGCGGTCATGCATGGATGTGAGAGTTGGACTGTGAAGAAGGCTGAGCACTGAAGAATTGATGCTTTTGAACTGTGGTGTTGGAGAAGAGTCCCTTGGACTGCAAGGAGATCCAACCAGTCCATTCTAAAGGAGATCAGCCCTGGGATTTCTCTGGAAGGAATGATGCTAAAGCTGAAACTCCAGTACTTTGGCCACCTCATGCGAAGAGTTGACTCATTGGAAAAGACTCTGATGCTGGGAGGGATTGGGGGCAGGAGGAGAAGGAGACGACAGAGGATGAGATGGCTGGATGGCATCACTGACTCAATGGATGTGAGTCTGAGTGAACTCTGGGAGTTGGTGATGGACAGGGAGGCCTGGCGTGCTGCGATTCATGGGGTCGGAAGAGTCAGGCACGATTGAGCAACTGAACTGAACTGAACTGAATAGTGAATTCATTTAGCCCAAATTCTAACAGGGGAAAGTAACTAGTTTAATGGGAAGGGAGGCTGAGAAGAGCTGAGGTATATACAGAATGAACGCTTAGAAGGTATCCTGATAGAAATCCATAAGAGAAAGAAGCTGAAGGCAGAAATATAGTATATCCTGAAACAGTAGTTGAAAAGCACTTTTTTAGACTGGTTCTGTTAAACTTAAGGCACTAAGATCCCAGCTCCATACAGTGATATTATAACTAATTTACCTACAGATGCTAATGATGTTAGCTCTGGCTTTGTTAAGCTGGGTGTGTTTAGGGTGTTTTGTTTTTTTTTTTAACTTTCATAGTAGACAAGGATTAATCCATCTGCTTATGAGTAACAACCTTATGGCTATTTAAAAAGGGAACAGCATTTTCTAATTTTTGGTCAAGGGAAGAAAGACAAAGTAAGCTAGATAATGCCTCTGATAAAGTAAACAGTGTGTGAACAGGTTTCTTGGGCCAAGAGCTGAGCTTATTACTAGAAAGTAAATGACAAGAGCAATTCTTCAAAAGTACTTATGAATTCTCATCCTTTCAAACACTTGTTTGGCCCCCAAATTCATAAACAAAGATGGACCTAATTTCCATAGTTTGCCTTAAGATTCCTCAAGTGTCTGAAATTCATTCCCAAGGCAATATGGGGGCAGAAGTGAAAGTGAGTAATTAACTTCTCTGAATGGCTGCAATTATGAGAAGTACAAGGAAATCCATGTCAAATCTGTTGAAGATTTCTCTCACCCTAGGTTTCCCATCTTCTAACTTCTATCAACATAAGTCTGGACTTCTTACAGCAAAACTCATAGCCTATCCAAAAGATGAACAAATTTAAGTCAACATTTTGCAACAAATTTAAGTCAACATTTTACATATCAATTAATACGTAACAAAATTCCTGTACAAACCCAACAGCATGGATCATTCCTTACAGTAGAGATTCTCAAACTTGGTTACTCATTATAATCTGTGGAGGATTTTTAAATTAAGAAATATTTTTTTAAAAAAAGAGATTTCAGAATCTACTGAACCAGAATCTCTAAAGACTCAGGATGCTGTATTATTTTAATAATTTCCAGGTGATCTCTGATAAAACTGGTGCATAGGTTGGCTTTAGAAATATCTCCTTAGAATACAGTAAAAGAGGGCTTGTACTATAACACATTTTTTAATTGGAAAAGGAAAGATTTCTGTTTTTATGTGCCAACTTGGAAATCTAATCCTGAAGCAAAGAGGTCAGTTTCATGTAGTTGAAAGGATACTGTGAAGGTAGGTTTATATATATCATATCCTACATTGGCCAGGCTCTTGGCAATCATCTGGGTAGTCACCTTCTTCTGACGCAGAAAAATTTTCATTCGTGGCTTCATGTATAGGATGCCACAAAATGCCTATGGAACAGTGAAGGGAAAGTTATTACACAATATTGCCAATTCAACTGACATCCCCATAAAACGCTGCTAGCATCTGAGATCCCATCTGAGCAAAGATTTGGCTCAGTTTGTATACTTTGTTATTCTACATCAACTCCCATACTAAGTACTGCTGACTATATTAGCTACACTGTTTGAGTGCAGACAGTGAAAAGGAATCCGAGTATAGGGTTAAAAGGTTGTCATCTTTATAAAGTGAAATTTTGTTCTGTAATATTTTCATGTTACAGGACATCTTACCTCTCATTGTTGAAGAAAAACCACTCTTACTCACCCGTAATGAGTACTCTGTTTCTGGCAGCTCAGAGGAAACGCCACCAGTCTCTTTTTCGTCTGTGCCAAAGTCTGTTACCAGGATATCATACTGATCTGTATCAAAGTCCAACTCAGACTTTCCATCTTTATTTCTGGGTAAAAGAGAGAAGTACCAATCTAACAAAAACTGGCTCCAAAGGACAAAAATGCACTAGGAACCCAAGAGAAAAGAAACAACATGAGCCAAAACTCAGATACCTATTTCTTCCCCTGACTACCAGTTCAAAGGAACTATGTCTTACTTGCTTTGAAGATCACACAATATTTAAGGGTATTTCCGGTCTAAACAATTCTGATATGTTTCATAGAGGTGTGATACTAAGTAGCAAAGGAAAGAAAAAAAAGTCAGGTGGGGATGTTTGTGATCTGATAAATCAAATAGCTACAGCAGCTATCCTTGATGCAGGGTCTTAATATAGAATTGTCAGGTAGGTCATTCCACATGATTTCCCCCAACTGAATAAACAGATGAATCAAAATCTACTCTTTCTAACTTCAGTAATAGTATAAGGACTAGTAAGATTTCCCCAGATCTAATTCTATTTCTTAGAAGAAAAAAAAAAAGGTTGTGATAGAAACAACATATCCTTATTAGTCTTCTAGGAGATCATTTATATAATTGTCATTTAAATATAATAGTACTCATATTCCTTTCCCAAGGATATTTCTTCTCATAATCCCTTCAGGTCACTTAAATATGGTCTATTCCAAGACCCTAGGCTACATCACTAACAACTGCCAGGAGGAAAAAGGCAAGACTCATCTTTGTTACTGGAAAAAACTCCAAACAAATTATGGATTACAGAGAAAAAACATATATCAGAATAACAGTTCCCCAAATTTGTTCTGTGTAATGGCAGTCCCCCAAGATACTCTTAAATATGAAATAAAGATATAAAGTCTGTATAATCAAATAAAATTGGAGAGACAGTTTCTGATTTCCAAAGCCACCTCTAGCTCTAGGGACACCTTCTTCATACTTGAGGCTTCAGAGGCTCAGAGTTGCTGTGTTGAAAACATAGCTCCTTTTTCAGGGCTGAACCAGAGCCACTATCATACATATCCTGTATAAAGCTCAGGTCATTATAACAGTGTATTCTATATTTTCCAGGATAATCCTGATTCCTGCTACCCATCCCACTCTAACAAATGTACTCTGAGGAGATTCCTGTCCCCCATGGCCCTCACCATTCACTGTCCAAGGAAAAGAGGTCTGGAGAGACAGTTTTTTTAAAATTTGGAAACTGCATACTATATTGCTCTCTTAAATATTTTCACTGTATGTTGAAATAATGTTAGCATATTAGAGCCTCTCAGAAGTGCTATAATAAAGTTATGTGGTAAGCTCTGTTTAAGTCAGCTCTTTCCAAAGTTATTTGACCATGGAATCTTTATTTATGTAACACCTAGTACCATAAACTGAGAAACAATACACAAAGAGAAAAGTCTGCTGAAAATGCGTTTAAATCACTTGAAATGCTTCAAGAAAATGATCCTTTATAGTATAAATTATATTACTTGAGGTTTTCCTAGTAGGACACAGGAGGATGTAAATTACCTTACTTTTTTTTTTTTTAATTCAAAGTACTTTCTATATGGACCACCACAGTTTTTTAACTAAGTTTTATCCAACTAAGAAATGAGGCAAAATACTTGACCTATGGAGAAAAAGAAGAATGAATATATCTGATACTGCATGAATATATCTGATACTGTATTCTATTAAACATAAAAGTAGCACTTCTATTTTATATTAAAGGCTTTTTGGTTTCAATGGACACTACTTCATTTAACATGACAAGGTGAGACAAATGACATATCCTAAACTATTTCTAGGTAGCTTTATTAGCTCTAAACATATGACCTGAAGTCAACTTCATTATAGTTCAAATTTATCTGCTTCAAAGATTTTTCTACTTCTGATCCAACTACTCTGAAAGCACAAATACACATGTCCTTATTATTTTAAGATTGTGTTGTGCTTTGTTACCCTAAATTTTCTTCCTTATACTTCATTTTCACTGTCAAATAGGTGAAATAACTATCACTGACCTACCTCTAAACAGTGTCTTTGAATACACAATAGATATTTATAATGGATTTGGAAGATTTTAGAATAATATTGAACTATCTTGATGGTAACAGCTTCAGGATATGTATACAGGTCTCCACATTATTAAGCTGCATATTTTACCACTAAGAAGCACTGTCTCAAACAGAGCTGTGGTTCTAAGAAAGTTAAGGAAAAGTATGCAGTGAGATACAAACATGTATCAAAATTTATCTACTCTGCTTCTCTATAGAAGAGATTTATTAAAATATGCTTCGTTGTATTGCTTCTGTTTATTAGAATCTATCACTCTTGGATACCATACCTGCGGATGTTCCAAATGAGAACACGAGTGCCTTTTTTGCCTGGGATGGCATCAAACTGGGACAGCAGGTCATTTTCACTGTTGAAAATTGAATAGTTCAAGATGGCTTCTAGGCTAGGCAAGGAATCTTCAGTAATAATCATTTTTTGTAAAACCAAGTATAGTCAAAGAAAAATTATCATCTTCAGAAGATGCTATCACAGGAAGATCTGCCTTTTGGGTTGCATGTTTAGACAAAATATAGACATAAAGATATAAAGCATGAACATTACTGCTTCCGAAGAAAGGGAAGCAGGGGGAAATGCAGAAAGATTCTAGAGACTAATACCAAAATCAGTTACCCCTGCAGAATATTGCTTCAAAAATTCCATGTAAATTAAGACGGTCCTATACTTAAGAAACAGATCAAAGTCTGAGTTTTTAGACTCTTTGGAAGCAATGAGTTCAAACTTTATTGCTATACTGTCTGCGTAAAGATAACCTGGTATCTAACAAAAATAATAGCTTGCTCAGTTACAGAAAAATCAGCTATTCAGCTGTCAGATAAGCTAATGAACAGTATGTTTCTAGGAGGGTGACACAAATATACCTACTTTTAAGGGGGAAAAAGAGAGAAGGCCCCAGGAACTGTACTGTAAGAGTGGTGAGGGGGTGGAGAGAGTATATAGATCAAATCATATAACAATGAAAACTGCAAAATAACTAAAACATTTCTGTTTCTTCCAATGATCCATTTATTTTAACAATGTTTAATAGGGTGAAATTCTAGTTAAATTTAAGACATCTGAATACCTCTTTAAATATGAAAACTTTTGATAGCTGGATTTGACCTGAAGAAAGAGGTTTCTATCAAAATTGTCAGTTTAGACTAATTTTTAACTAACATTTCCCATTTCCAGAAAGGATATTGTTTTGCTGGTTGAATGGAACAATTGGTACAATAACTGCTTGGGCCTGGACGCATTCCAGATACGTCTGTGATAGGAGTCCAACAGTGAGAGTGCCCCCGTTCTTGGTGAAGACAAGAGCATCCTTTCCTAGCCGCATGGAGCCTGACTTGAAACCATTACCAAAAACTCCGATGGGACACTGGCTCTTCTTTATGACTTTATCTGTAAAGCCAAAGCTGCAATTACACAAGAAAAAAGAAATCAGAAGAAATCAGAAAGATAAAAGAGCATCCTAAGATAGGTAGGCCAAATGTTTGGCTTACAAATGAAGAACACTTGTAAAAAGTTCTTCCTTTTGGTATTTCTGGGCAAAACTATTAAGTGAAAACATAGGAAATAACCATGGGGTAATGGCACTGATTTTCCTGTGTGGTTTGTGTGTACATAAACACTTCCACTGCATTAGAGTCACATATTATAAAGGTAAAGGTAGCCTCTTTTCACTAACAGAGGCTATGGCACAGCTGCCTTTCTTGTTTAGATAAAAGAGCTCTGTTAATAGAAAAGTTAGGGGAAGATGAGCAGGGTAGTTATCTCAGAGTACACCTGAGAGAGGGTAACGAGAGTACCAGATACTGACACTAGTCAGAGGTATGAGGCAGAGTAGGCATCCCTAACCTGGTTATGTCACTCTCTAGAAATTGCAAAGTCAGAGGTTATGTATCTTGCAAATTTCAACTATTCACTCAAAGGATAACACTTCCAATTCTTACCCTCTGCTCCATCTGCTGGGACAGTTCATTGGAATGTGGCCAAGGGATAAAAATAGGTAGTTCTGCCTCTGAATATCAGCAAACAGCTGCAGTATAAAGTCTCTCGTGTTTTACTAAGGGCCTTTCACAAAGCCACCTCAACAATCTCTGCGGCCCCTTAGGATCAGCTTAATCTAGGAGCTAGATCCTTCCCCTTTCTTCTATTTCCATCCAAACACACAACAAAATGACCAAACCAAACAAAAATTAAAGACATGGAAAGCTAGAAAATAAGTATTACCTTCATATATCTTCTCTCATGACAAATAAAACTAATTTTTTAAGGACGAGTTCTCTCTAGATGGACTAAGTTTCCAAAATTGTACACTACCATCCATTCCATAAATATTTACTGAGCCCCTACTATGTCCTGTGCATCATGCTAAGCAGTGGAGACACAACTGTTAATATAAGAAACATGATTCTTGCCCTCACGGTTTACAGTGTAAGGAAAGATTTCGTATATTACAGATCAGATGTTTTTCCAACATCAGTAAAATAGATGCTTTACCTGCCATGGCTGAGCAGCTTGGCCTTGGCTCCAACTCTTTTAATTGGGGTGAAGTACAATCCCTGGGTTGGGAAGATCCCCTGGAGAAAGGAATGGCCACCCACTCTAGTATTCTTGCCTGAAGAACTCCATGGACAGAGGAGCCTGGATGGCTACAGTCCATGGGGTCACAGTCGGACACGAACTGAGTCACACACATACACACACCTGATTTCTACTTCCTGGAGGTGGGGGTTTATGTTTACTCACTAAGGAAGGAGGATCACCATTTCATTTTCAAGTGTTACAGGATACCATTGTGTCCCTTGAGATGAGACACTTTAAAAGACCTTTGTGTATCCAGCAAATAAATCCAATCACATAAAAAGGTAATTTCTAGGGTAGAACTTCCTTTGAAAATACCAAAAGAGCATTGAGCTTCTGCAGTCTATAGGCCTTAGCAATCCAGAAAGTAAACTTAAAGAAGCTGGTTAAGATTCAAGCATTCCTTTCCCTCCTGTGATAGAATTACCTAAAAACAACAGGGTTGTGAGGAGGATTAAATGTCACACTATGTGTATAATATAACTTACAAAGTAGTATTCAAACTTCAATTTTAAACTCTAGAAGTCATTCAGAATGGTCATATGCTATCATCTACTTCTACTTCAGATCTAATGCATATCTAAAACTCAGGGCTCTTTATAAACAGTAATCTTACCTACCATGTGAAATGGATCTACAGAGTTATTTGGACTTTAACCTTCTCTAATGCTACCAAGAAAATAATGCTTTATTTTCTTGGGCTCCAAAATCAGATGGGGACTGCAGCCATGAAATTAAAAGACGCTTGCTCCTTGGAAGAAAAGCTATGACCAACCTAGACGACATACTAAAAAGCAGAGACATCACTTTGCTGACAAAGGTCCGTCTAGTCAAAGCTATGGTTTTTCCAGTAGTCATGTATGGATGTGAGAGTTGGACCATAAAGAAAGCTGAGTGCTGAAGAAATGATGCTTTTGTACTGTGGTGTTGGAGAAGACTCTCGAGAGTCCCTTGGACAGCAAGGAGATCATACCAGTCAATCCTAAAAGAAATTAGCCCTGAATATTCATTGGAAGGACTGATGCTGAAGCTGAAACTCCAATACTCTGGCCACCTGATGCGATGAACTGACTCATTGGAAAAGACCATGATGCTAGGAAATACTGAAGGCAGGAAGAGAGGGGGATGACAGAGGATGAGATGGCTGGACAGCATCACTGACTTGATGGACATGAGTTTGAGCAAGCTGTGGGAGTTGGTGATGGACAGGGAAGCCTGGTGCACTGCAGTCCATGGGGCTGCAAAGAGTCAGACATGACTGAGCGACAGAACTGAACTGAATTCTACCTAAGCTTCAATTAGGTGGTCAAGGGAAAGTGGTGAAAATAGGGAGATTATATTGCTTCTTTAATTTCCTTACCATTTCTGCTTGTTCTGCCATCTATCATCTTTTCCCCTT
This sequence comes from Bos indicus x Bos taurus, assembly GCF_003369695.1. Classification (NCBI taxonomy): domain Eukaryota; kingdom Metazoa; phylum Chordata; class Mammalia; order Artiodactyla; family Bovidae; genus Bos; species Bos indicus x Bos taurus. The sequence goes on along the minus strand of NC_040105.1, from coordinate 89,160,929 downwards.
CATAACTATAAACTTTCATTGTATTTTAGCTTATATGGTGGTGGTGGTGAAGTTGCTAAGTCATGTCCGACCCTTGTGACCCCATGGACCATAGCCTGCCAGTCTCCTCTGTTCATGGGATTTCCCAGGCAAAAATACTGGAGTGGGTTGCCATTTTATCCTCCAGGGGACCTTCCCAACCCAGGGATCAAACCTGGGTCTCCTGCATTGCAGGCATATTCTTTACCGACTAAGACTACCTAAGGTTGAAAAGATAGGTAGTGGGGCAGGGCAAGAACCAGAAATGCCAAAGGATAAGAACGAGATGAGAGGAGCTGGATGCTCTCAGTTTGTTTTTGTTGTTACGTTACCCTTAACTCTTCCTCTGTGTTCTTTTATTCCACTTGCATTCCCGTATTAGGTTTTCTATTTAACTGAAAAATCTCAGAATACATGCCAGATACCAATCAAATCGCTGCCTAACATAAATGTATTCACAATAAATAACAGAATTGTAGGAATGAATCTTATATAGTTTGGTATGTGTGTTAGTCGCTCAGTTGTTTCCAAGTCTTTGAGACTTCATGGCCTGTAGCCCACCAGGCTCCTGTGTCCATGGAATTCTCTGAGCAATGATACTGGAGTGGGTAGCCGTTCTCTTCTCCAGGGGATCTTCCTGACCCAGGGATTGAACCCAGGTCTCCTGTATTACAAGCAGATTCTTTAATTTTCCATAGACATTTTGTCTTAGGTGGTTTCTCTTCACCAAGTAAGTCCTATTCTATCTCCTTAATAAAATAGACAACAGTATTTACACACCAAGTGGGCTCTGTGAGTGGAATCCAGGAAAATAGCAGCTTCTTTCCAAGTTCCTTAAAAAAAGTCAACTCTAGAATCTAGAGAGGTAAATTTAAACTGGGACTCTGATCAATTAAAAAAAAAAAAAAAACCTTAGCAAATTCATGGACATAAAAGGGAAAGTACTGCTGTTCTCTAAATGTACTGGTGATATAATGTGTAGCATAAAATAATGAAAGGATACTAAACATACTGCTATTCTCTGGCTGTTGTTCTAGAAGAACAGACCTATTAGGAAATACACTTCTTAAAAGAGGTTTTCCAACAAAGGCAGCCGAATATAGACTAGTTGGTTCACACACTATCCCCATAAGCTAAACAGAATTAATTTTGAACCTTAAAGGAATTTAATGATAGGCTTTTTCTTTTTACCTTAATTTTCATGAGATTTTGTATTTATGGCAGAAACTGTTGCTTACTTACATAACTATTTTATTAGCCTGAAAATATAAGGGTAGCATAAAAAGTTGGAAAATGTGAATAAGATTATAATAAATGTTATAAGTCAAATAGAATTTCTGTAGGCTTAATGATTTTGCATGATTACCTCCGTTATTTTTTCCAAATACAAAAGAATATGACCCCCAAACAGAAAAATTAATATACTTAATAAAAGTTTTCAATGCTACCTCTAATATTCAACTATTTTAGAACAAATTGTGGTACATGGAATTCCTGGCTAGAAGTTAGAATTGGACTAAATAATCTCTTTTAAATAAATGGGACCTTCTAACTGATTCAAGTTTGTTTCAAGATATGATCAGAAATAAAGTCCAATACATATAATTATACTTAATCCAGGACTCATTTTTTTTTTCTAATTTTATTTTATTTTTAAACTTTACATAATTGTATTAGTTTTGCCAAATATCAAAATGAATCCGCCACAGGTATACATGTGTTCCCCATCCTGAACCTTCCTCCCTCCTCCCTCCCCATACCATCCCTCTGGGTCATCCCATTGCACTAGCCCCAAGCATCCAGTATCGTGCATCGAACCTGGACTGGCAACTCGTTTCTTACATGATATTTTACATGTTTCAATGCCATTCTCCCAAATCTTCCCACCCTCTCCCTCTCCCACAGAGTCCATAAGACTGTTCTATACATCAGTGTCTCTTTTGCTGTCTCGTACACCAGGTTATTGTTACCATCTTTCTAAATTCCATATATATGCGTTAGTATACTGTATTTATGTTTTTCCTTCTGGCTTACTTCACTCTGTATAATAGGCTCCAGTTTCATCCACCTCATTAGAACTGATTCAAATGTATTCTTTTTAATGGCTGAGTAATACTCCATTGTGTATATGTACCACTGCTTTCTTATCCATTCATCTGCTGATGGACATCTAGGTTGCTTCCATGTCCTGGCTATTATAAACAGTGCTGCGATGAACACTGGGGTACACGTGTCTCTTTCCCTTCTGGTTTCCTCAGTGTGTATGCCCAGCAGTGGGATTGCTGGATCATAAGGCAGTTCTATTTCCAGTTTTTTAAGGAATCTCCACACTGTTCTCCATAGTGGCTGTACTAGTTTGCATTCCCACCAACAGTGTAAGAGGGTTCCCTTTTCTCCACACCCTCTCCAGCATTTATTATTTGTAGACTTTTGGATCGCAGCCATTCCGACTGGTGGGAAATGGTACCTCATAGTGGTTTTGATTTGCATTTCTCTGATAATGAGTGATGTTGAGCATCTTTTCATGTGTTTGTTAGCCATCTGTATGTCTTCTTTGGAGAAATGTCTATTTAGTTCTTTGGCCCATTTTTTGATTGGGTCATTTATTTTTCTGGAGTTGAGCTGTAGGAGTTGCTTGTATATTTTTGAGATTAGTTGTTTGTCAGTTGCTTCATTTGCTATTATTTTCTCCCATTCTGAAGGCTGTCTTTTCACCTTGCTAATAGTTTCCTTTGATGTGCAGAAGCTTTTAAGGTTAATTAGGTCCCATTTGTTTATTTTTGCTTTTATTTCCAATATTCTGGGAGGTGGGTCATAGAGGATCCTGCTGTGATGTATGTCAGAGAGTGTTTTGCCTATGTTCTCCTCTAAGAGTTTTATAGTTTCTGGTCTTATGTTTAGATCTTTGATCCATTTTGAGTTTATTTTTGTGTATGGTGTTAGAAAGTGGTCTAGTTTCATTCTTTTACAAGTGGTTGACCAGATTTCCCAGCACCACTTGTTAAAGAGATTGTCTTTAATCCATTGTATATTCTTGCTTCCTTTGTCAAAGATAAGGTGTCCATATGTGCGTGGATTTATCTCTGGGCTTTCTATTTTATTCCATTGATCAATATTTCTGTCTTTGTGCCAGTACCATACTGTCTTGATAACTGTGGCTTTGTAGTAGAGCCTGAAGTCAGGTAGGTTGATTCCTCCAGTTCCATTTTTCTTTCTCAAGATCGCTTTGGCTATTCGAGGTTTTTTGTATTTCCATACAAATTGTGAAATTATTTGTTCTAGCTCTGTGAAGAATACTGTTGGTAGCTTGATAGGGATTGCATTGAATCTATAAATTGCTTTGGGTAGTATACTCATTTTCACTATATTGATTCTTCCAATCCATGAACATGGTATATTTCTCCATCTATTAGTGTCCTCTTTGATTTCTTTCACCAGTGTTTTATAGTTTTCTATATATAGGTCTTTAGTTTCTTTAGGTAGATATATTCCTAAGTATTTTATTCTTTCCGTTGCAATGGTGAATGGAATTGTTTCCTTAATTTCTCTTTCTGTTTTCTCATTATTAGTGTATAGGAATGCAAGGGATTTCTGTGTGTTGATTTTATATCCTGCAACTTTACTATAGTCATTGATTATTTCTAGTAATTTTCTGGTGGAATCTTTAGGGTTTTCTATGTAGAGGATCATGTCATCTGCAAATAGTGAGAGTTTTACTTCTTATTTTCCAATTTGGATTCCTTTTATTTCTTTTTCTGCTCTGATTGCTGTGGCCAAAACTTCCAAAACTATGTTGAATAGTAATGGTGAAAGTGGGCACCCTTGTCTTGTTCCTGACTTTAGAGGAAATGCTTTCAATTTTTCACCATTGAGGATAATGTTTGCTGTGGGTTTGTCATATATAGCTTTTATTATGTTGAGGTATGTTCCTTCTATTCCTGCTTTCTGGAGAGTTTTTATCATAAATGGATGTTGAATTTTGTCAAAGCCTTTCTCTGCATCTATTGAGATAATCATATGGTTTTTATTTTTCAATTTGTTAATGTGGTGTATTACATTGATTGATTTGCGGATATTGAAGAATCCTTGCATCCCTGGGATAAAGCCCACTTGATCATGGTGTATGATCTTTTTAATGTGTTGTTGGATTCTGATTGCTAGAATTTTGTTAAGGATTTTTGCATCTATGTTCATCAGTGATATTGGCCTGTAGTTTTCTTTTTTTGTGGGATCTTTGTCAGGTTTTGGTATTAGGGTGATGGTGGCCTCATAGAATGAGTTTGGAAGTTTACCTTCCTCTGCAATTTTCTGGAAGAGTTTGAGCAGGATAGGTGTTAAATTTTTGGTAGAATTCAGCTGTGAAGCCATCTGGACCGGGGCTTTTGTTTGCTGGAAGATTTTTGATTACAGTTTCAATTTCCGTGCTTGTGATGGGTCTGTTAAGATTTTCTATTTCTTCCTGGTCCAGTTTTGGCAAGTTGTACTTTTCTAAGAATTTGTCCATTTCTTCCACGTTGTCCATTTTATTGGCATATAATTGTTGATAGTAGTCTCTTATGATCCTTTGTATTTCTGTGTTGTCTGTTGTGATCTCTCCATTTTCATTTCTAATTTTGTTGATTTGATTTTTCTCCCTTTGTTTCTTGATGAGTCTGGCTAATGGTTTGTCAATTTTATTTATCCTTTCAAAGAACCAGCTTTTGGTTTTGTTGATTTTTGCTATGGTCTCTTTTGTTTCTTTTGCATTTATTTCTGCTCTAATTTTTAAGATTTCTTTCCTTCTACTAACCCTGGGGTTCTTCATTTCTTCCTTTTCTAGTTGCTTTAGGTGTAGAGTTAAGTTATTTATTTGACTTTTTTCTTGTTTCTTGAGGTGTGCCTGTATTGCTATGAACTTTCCCCTTAGGACTGCTTTTACCGTGTCCCACAGGTTTTGGGTTGTTGTGTTTTCATTTTCATTCGTTTCTATGCAAATTTTTATTTCTTTTTTGATTTCTTCTGTGATTTGTTGGTTATTCAGCAGCGTGTTGTTCAGCCTCCATATGTTGGAATTTTTAATAGTTTTTCTCCTGTAATTGAGATCTAATCTTACTGCATTGTGGTCAGAAAAAATGCTTGGAATGATTTCTATTTTTTTGAATTTACCAAGGCTAGCTTTATGGCCCAGGATGTGATCTATCCTGGAGAAGGTTCCATGTGCGCTTGAGAAAAAGGTGAAATTCATTGTTTTGGGATGAAATGTCCTATAGATATCAATTAGGCAGGACTCATTTTTTAAATTCTCTAAAATTAAACAGACTTGTGGTTGCCAAGGAGAGGAGGAGGGAGGTATTGGGATTTGGGGATCAGCAGATGCAAACTGATATACATAGAATGGATGAACAAGTCCTATTGTATAGCACAGGGAATTATATTCAATATCCTGTGATAAACCATCATGGTTTATCACATATATACATATATATATATATATGTATATATGTATGTATAACTGAGCCAGGTTGCTGTACAGCAGAAATTAACACGTTATAAACAAACTACATTTCAATACAAATTTTTTAAATTCTCTAAAATTAATTTTTAAATATGAGGAACAACTGCCCAGCTCAAATTAGTGGGAAACATATTTGGCATGAGAATGTCAAAAAAATCCTATGGTTACTATAGTTTCTGCCTGTTTTGTTCCTTGTGAAGGAAGCAAAATTTTGAATGAATGATATTCATCTTTTATATCTGAACTCAAATGTCATTTCTACATGGTCATCTTTTTTGATTCCATAGACTAGATTAGATCCCTCTGCTATATACTCTCATAGAAACTACTTTTCCTTCACAGCACTTAAACCACTAGTAGAATAACCTATGTAGTTGTACTACTAGTCAATTATTTTGTATCTTTTTCACTAAACTGCCAGCCCCTTGACAACAAGGATCATGTCTGTCTGGTTCACCCCTTTATCTCCAGTGACTCTCACATAGGTAGGTGTTCAGTAAAAATTTGGTGAAAGAATCTAGAACAAAAGAGACAGTGTTAGTCACTAAGTTGTGTCTGACTCTTTGCGACCCCATGGACTGTAGCCCGCCAGGCTCCTCTGTCCATGTCATTCTCTAGGCAAGAATACTGGAATGGGTTGCCATTACCTTATCCAAGGGATCTCCCTAATCAGGGATTGAACTCAGGTGTCCTGCATTGCAGGCAGATTCTTTACCATCTGAGCCACCAGGGAAGCCCAGAACAAAAGTTGTTGCAATTACTGTTGCAATTATTTTGAAGCCATCCTCTTCCCTTCTTCCTGCCTTATAATTGTAAGCACCAACTCTCACATATCTAGTTCCACAAACAAAATAGAAGGTGGTAAGATTCATTGTGCCCACTATTTGACACCCATATCACTAGGATAATGTGTGGTGGGAAGGAATCAATAAGAAGATAAGTGATTTTAGGAACAAAACTAGTACATACAGATTTAGACATAAATATTTTGGTTCCACCCCACCTAAAATCCTATTTTTCATAATATAAAATATTAACTTTAGGTGATAAAAGTGAGGCTGTAAGTTCAAAAATAGGGCCAACTCCATACCTTCACCAACATACTGGCCATGTTCTTATTTCACTTCTAGAAGCTTTCCCCAGATATTCTTTTAATTATGAGGATCTGAGACATATGGTACACAGATTGCTGACTGGTAAAATATAACCAACTTTATAATTGGTTATGCCCAAATTTCACTTGTTTGATGACTCAAAAAGATTTCCCTAGAAACAGGGTTAGAGAATTAGAATACCTTCAAAGAGAACTATAACCAAATAAATCTCTTCCATTTTTATAGTTCAGAGCCCTTTCCCTCCTCCACTGGTACTCATGCTTCACACACTAGTGCAGGAAGCCACATGGAGAGTGCTGCTACTGCTGCTGCTAAGTCGCTTCAGTCGTGTCCGACTCTGTGTGACCCCATAGACGGCAGCCCACCAGGCTCCCCCATCCCTGAGATTCTCCAGGCAAGAACACTGGAGTGGGTTGCCATTTCCTTCTCCAATGCATGAAAGGGAAAAGTGAAAGTGAAGTCACTCAGTCGTGTCCGACCCTCAGCGACCCCATGGACTGCAGCCTTCCAGGCTCCTCCATCCATGGGATTTTCCAGGCAAGGGCACTGGAGTGGGGTGCCATTGCCTTCTCCACACATGGAGAGTAATAAACCTCATTTGCTCAAAAAGGAAGCAAGAAGGAAAGAGTTAAGGAAGCTCTCATCTTTCACTGAGTGATATATGAAGATAATAAAGTACAAACTTACATTCTTAATTACAAACCTTTTAAAGTAATTAAATGAATTGACACTGGCAACAGAAATCTATATTACCAGCTTCAGCAGTTAGAAAAGAGAATTTCCTGACTGTAATTCTTCTGCAAAACTTTCAAAGATTATGTGTATGACGTCTTCTGTATCTTTTGTGGGGCTTGATTATACCTGGGAATGTCCATGGTTCTAATCTATAAACTGTTATAATGCCAATACTCTAAGAGTAATGCCAATATTCGCTCTAAGAGTGAATTTAAGTTAATACAAATTGGAGAAGGTCTCAGATCAATGAAGACCTCCAGGTCTTTAACCTTGCTGTTCTTTTTGCCTGGACTCTCACCCTTGCCCCCTTGTACCTTTACCTCATTAAATTCTACTAATCACCCCTTAGATCTCAGCCTAAACATCATCTCATCTAAGAGGCTTTGCCTGACCTTCTGGATCAGATAGGGCTCCCCTGATGAGTTATCTCATTGCATCCTATACTTTTCTATCATCATACCTATGATTTTTTGTTATGATTAATACTTGACTGTCTGAATTGCCAGCTAGACTCTAGTCTAGACTCTAGACTCTAGTCCCATGAGGTCAGGAAGAGTGTCCTGTGTCCTGGCACATAACAGCTGCTCAATAAACATTTGTTGAATGAATTAAAAGGAAGGAAAATATTAAAAGAAAATTATTAAGCCTTAAATAGAGTTCATGAACTCAAGACAAGAGAAAAAGAATGAAGGTATCTTTACCTGAGCATTCGGTGTAGTTTATGAGGTGTCATCCCACATCCATCATCAGTAAAGGTCAAACAAGTTTTATTCTTGACCTCTTCAACATCTATAAAGACCGTCCTGGCGGATACATCTGGATCTACAGCATTATCTGCAAAAGGTAGAAATCTGTGATATTAGATCTCTTTTTCTAATATTCTATTAAAATCTCTAGTTCAGTGCCCCTAAGACATAGAAACTGTCATTTATTCCCTTCATGTGAATGTCCCAGAAGGTGAGCAGGGAGCATTAATGGTATGGGGGAAGAAAGGTTTGACAGCAGATGGGTTTATGAAGCTGATTTCTAGATTTCATACAATGACTGATGTGCAATCTGCCTTTTTCTCTTCAAACTTCACGGATTATGGGAAAAGTAAGTCCTCCATATACAAAGCATTTTGCCCCATTTTTGTCTTATTAACTTCTTATCTTTTAGCCACTTTACTGCTCACAGACATATACAGTAAAGGGTGGTTATGGAGAAGAGTCGAATCTGCAACTTTGTTACAAATAGATACACACCACACACATTAGAGTTTATTGCGAAGATTTTATTTTTTACTTTTCTTTTATATCACCTCCTCCATTAAAGAACACAGATATTATCACCATCCCCATTTATAGTATGAGAGGCACTGAAAGAGTTTAAAACCAAAACACTAACTGCCTGCCTAGATCCAAACGATGTAACAAGCATGCTTAGAAGAGTGAGTCTGCTTAGGTATTCTGTAATAGTCTTGAAGGTGAGACTGTCTAATTCTCATTAAATGGAGAACATAGAATTAAAGTAGGGAAAAATATATAGAAAGTTTTACAATTCTTTCTGGGTTAGGTCTTCACAATGGGTTATTTATCCAAGAATCCAAAGACATCAAATATAGCCATATTCTAATATATGTGCCATGTCTGCAACCCCAGGGGATGACATTAGCTAAATAGTCACATCTTTTTGCCACAGGTGCCAGTTTACATAATTGCCAGTCATCGACACACGTGGTACAAAAGTCTCATTAGGGCTCACTGGCTGGAGTGGGAGGGCAGTTTGTGCAATCTGTTGGACTGGTGCCTCAAGCACTCCTGCCTTTACTGGCTCTTTAAACAAGACAAAGGCCTTCCCTCCCACCCACTCCCCTTTCCCTGGGATCCTACATTGATTTACTGATACCGTGTGGCTGGGCTGGGAGATCTGGGTGGGGTTCTGGTTGTATATTCATCCCACTACCAATGTTCAAATCATGGCAGTTCTTTGTGGGGAACATCACTTAGCAAGAGAAGTGTTGCACATATTCAAAATACCAGTTTTTGTAACACAATTAACAGTATCAGTTACAACCACTTAAATGTGTGGAATGTCCATCAAACGAAACAAGACAGATTAATTTCAAGGGCCACAATGGTGTTGCCAGAATTACTGATAAAACTGTCACTGACTGTAACCCAGAAAGTCTTAACAGCATTAGGGCATCACGGATAGCCCCAGAAGGGGATTCAAAGGTCTGATAGAGTCAATCTTTAAGGACTACGTGGGGCCAAGCCTTGTGTCATGTGATAAATCAAGTGGACCAACTTTTGGCAGGAATTGTTAAGTCTGACATGCAATAGTGCCTTTATCAGAAAGACAGTGTTTTACTTTGTAATAAAAGGCAGCAGGTTTTTTTCTTTAACTGACAGGATTCAGGATTGTGAAGGCACCTACATTGTTTCAAAAAACTACTTGGCAAGTAGGCCTTGAATTGTTTTAGAACCTATCAATCACGGCTACTGGCAGTCAAGGCCATTGAGACTGATGCCCTTAACTTGTCAACCAACAGGACATCATTTCTACTTTGAACACTTGGGACATAGAGGGATTTTTTTCCCCTAACACTTAATGAACATTTACAATTCAAACATATAATGCATATCAATTCCAATTCTGCATTTATATAACCATATAGTCAATGAACCAGCTTGCAAGCCTCTCACAAAAATCACTCCCCGCCCCCCCAGCCCCCGGTTTTATTGTCAATTTCGCCCAAACTTTACTAGGTGCTTTTTTTAAAACAGAAACCTACAAACAGTTTTAAGGTAACAACCAGGAGCAGCTAGAAATTTTATCTCCTTGGCTGGAAGTGGGTAGAATACAAGGGGGAGAGGGCACAGCAGAGGCCAGGGTCAACTGGGGCAGCAGGGGAAAAGAGATCAGCAGACAGACCAGCAGCAGTAAGCACAGCTTTGCACTTATTTTTGGTTTTAAGTAGCCTTCCACTTGGCCTCAACAAATGAAGTTTTAATAACAGGTTGGCCTCAATAGATGAACTTATAATAAAAAAGGTACCAATCTGGCAGCTGGTTTCAATTTCTGTTTAACCTTTCAAATGTTATCAACACATAGCACATGCTATCAAATCTTACGGAATCTATCTTCTCCCATGGCCCAGCCCACCTGGCCTATGACCAGGCAGGGTAGAGAGAACTCCTATTCAACTCCCTTGGCCCACCACTTAGGTGAGAGCTACACTACCAAATCCTGGGATGTCCTTATCCCCTCACTTGGCTCACACAGTCTCCTGTGCTCTCAGATCCCAAATAATCTCTTAACCTAGCCCATGGTACCCTCAGTGGGAGGACTCTAACTCCCCTCAGCCACCATGTAGGTAACAGCATGAGAAACCAAGTCTCAGGGACTTTATGTTATCCCCTAACCATGTGACTGACCCGTGGTCTAAAAAAAATCATAACTGAACCTTCACAGCTCATTCTAACCTGGGAGGCAATGAGAAAGTGTCCCATGACAGCATCCCTGGAGAGACAGGATGGCGAGTGGGAGATAGCTGGTTTTGATATAGCTCTTCCACCCATCCCCTCCTGTTCCAGGTGAATGGCCTATGACAATTCCTGCAAGGTTGTCAGGGCCAAGCTGTGGCCCTCCCAGACATCCAGGAAGTATCTAAAACTGCTCTCATCTAAAATTAAGGTCATCATCTTCTGACACAAGCTTATTCTTCCTCTCTCCTCTCTCTCATACACACAAACACACACACAGTGTCAGCATTCAAATGACAAGTTTGAAATATGAAAGTCATTTTTTGTCCCTCTCTCTTTCTTACACTATACACCCCTAGTCTCTCTTACATCTTCATATTTCTATTTCCATTGTCACTTTCTTAGTTTACAGTCTGTTCCCTCTCATCTGCATTGTTGTGGTAACCTCCTATCTAGTCCTTCAAAGCCTTGTCCCTCTTTGCTCCCATTCATCTTATACAATGTTGCAAGATTAACTTTCCCTAAGCACAGCTCTGACCACAATATTCCCTTGATCAGAAAACTTCAGATTAAAAGCCCAAGTACCCGAGCCTCCCGGTCTCATTTTGGTCACAGCTCACCATTCTAACTTCATTCCCTACTTAGTACTTAGGGGTAAAAAGACCTGCATTTAAGTCCTGGGTCTGCCACTTAATAAACACACAATCATGGAAAAGTCAACTAAATTATCTGAGCCTATGTATCCTTATCTACAAGATGAGAATAATGATGACAATGGTGATGCTGCTGCTATTTACCCCAAAAGGTATAGTTAAAAATATATTTGTGAAAGCTCCATGTAAACTCTCTAAGGACCTATAGTTTTAACTCTTCATGACATCCATGTTCCAATTAAACTCAGCTACTCAGTATTCTTCATGACTTTGTGGATGCAGTTGTTCCTTTTGCTTGGAATGCCCTCCCTCCCCACACCCATGCCCACATGTCCCAATCCTTCAAATCTCAGCTCAAATGTCACCTCTCCAAAGCCTTTCCTAACTCTCCTTTTCCTGGTAAGCTGGATGTCACCCCTCCTTCCTTTGGACTCCCACCGTACCCAATGTGTCCATCTTTGCCGATATATCACTTTCTGTTTTGCAGTTATACAAAGAATAAACCTCTGTACATGTTTTCTCTCCCCTACTAGAAGATGAACCTATGCTGTATTCATTTTTGTATCTACCACAGTGAATGCTCAATAAATATTTATCAAATGAATGGTTCACCAGAAAATTAATGCATAAGTGGAGAAGAAAACTACTGAAGGAAAATCTAAAGTGAAAGCTTCAGATTACTAGTTAACACTTTGCTCTCCCTTTTCTCTATTATTAATATGACAGATAGTTGTGACTGGTTTTAATTTGTGTTGGTATCTATGTGTGCAGGCATGTGTGTGTATGTATATAATACACCTGTATACTTGCACTTGTATGGGTCAGCTTAGACAGGAATTAGGTTCTTTAAGTTAATGCTTAAGGCAAAAATCATATATATTCAAAACTACAAATGAACACTTTAAAAATCACCCATCAAGTTCAGTACACAGCACAGCATAGGTATACATGGTTCTGCACAGTGCTACTGTGAGGGAACAAGCTTCTGTCTCTCATTTCTCACTAAGTAAATTGGTGGCTTTCCCCTCTTTTTCTCTTTTGTAAATCACATGCACCTAGATCTCACTCCACTGAGAATTTCCCTCAAGGCATGGTGCAAAATCTTAAAAATACAGTCCCTGTTCTCTAGGATTCAAAACGGGGCAATGTCAGTTTTTCTCCTTCACCTTCTAACGAACAGTCATACATATTGTAAGCATTCTGTGTTACTGTGAAAATAATCACCCTAGTTCCCCATCACCCTTGCAAGTATCTCTCCTGCTGCCCACTGACTTCTCGCTCAAGACAATTCACACTGCAGGGCCACAGCGATTGCTTAAGTGGAGCCTGGGGCTCATTTGGGGGAGCTTTGAAACCATTTTCAAGATTCTGTTCTGTGCTACTTTGCCCCAGAAACACCTTGCCATAATTTTTGAAACATTTGCAATGTGCTCGGTATGCTTCTGCCATTTTGTCCAGGAATGTTTTTCTTCTTTGCTTTCCACACAGTATTTAGCACACTACTGCAAAAGCTGGTGTACTTGGCTTCAAGGGATCAACTGAAAACGCTTTAAAAGCAAACATCGGTGGAGCGAGAGGTTAAGTGCTCAGTTATTCATTCCAGCGGTGCGAGGGCGCTCTTGGATCGCGGACCCAGCGCTCCACAGTCGCAGGGAGCCAAATGCACTCGTGTCATCTCTTAAGAGATGTCCCATCATTCCCAGACTCTCTGGTCCCAAAAGTTAAAGAACTCCGTTTTCCAGACTTTTCTTCATGCCCCTTTGCTAGCCTGGCGCCCTCCGTGTGTCGCTGGCCCCCGTGGAGCCCAGCTGCCTCGGGGCCCGAAATTTGTGTGCATCTCCTTTTGATTATTAACTAAGCTACCCTAAAGCGCCTGGAACGTCACGGGCCAGAGAGAAAAACCATACGGGACTAACTCTTGGGTCACATCTTGTTTCCTCAGCTTTATCTGCGGAACTTCGTCCCTGGCGACGGAGCCGACCCCCTCCGCCGCCTGCGAAGCCGAGACCGGTCCCGACGCCCCCACCCCTGCCCCGGCCCTCCCCACGCGGCTCTGCACATTCCTCTCGCGTCCCCGGTACCACGTTGGCACCTCTGCCTCGGGCGATCGCGGCCAGGCCCGCCCTCGCCACTCACCTAGCAGCTCCGCGATGGCACTGAAGGGTCGCGTGTGGCTGCTGGAGTTGCTCTGTAGGTAGCGAGGGCTCATCTGGGGGCGAGAGAAGGTCCCGTCCCGAGTGAGGCCTCGGCCCGCCGGGCCTTCCCCGCGCGCCCCCCGCAGCCCCGGGGCCCGCGCGCGCGCGTCCGCCCCCTCGGGCCCCCGACCTACCGTGCTCAAGCGGATCCCAAAGGCCTGCGGGCCGCTGCCCGGCCTGGCCAGCGCGCTACCCGGCGCGCCAGGGCCCGCGGGGGCCCCTCGGTACAGGAGCATTTTTTTGGCCGCCAGGATACTCTTTTGCCGCTGCCGGACTACTCGCCCGGCCGTCCGGGACTGGCTCTCGCTTGCTCCCACCCGCAGCTGGCGGGGGCGGGGCGCGCTACAGCCACCTGTCCGGGGCGGGAGGGGTGAGGCCGGCAGAGCCGCGCAGTGGCCCCGCCCTGTCAGCACCTCTCCCAACCCGCAGACTGCCGAGCCGGCAGCGGGGCCGTACAGAAATATGGCGACCTCCTGACAGCCGCTCCTTGATCCCCGCCCCTAATTAATTCTTGGCGTTTGCCATAGGCCAGGACGCCGAGCGGGAAAGCGCGGGGGGGAGGGGGCGGGCGCATGGGGAGGGGCAGGAATAAGGCGAGGGGAGGGAGAGGGTGTAGGGATTTCTGGAAGAGTCCCAGTTCGGAGGCATGACTAACGGGCAGGATAAGACAAGTCTTAGAAGTTCTGAAAACTACAGTTTTGCTATCTGGGGAGATAGCAGGCAGGCTCGCGTGATGGGAAAGCATTCAGACTATTTTGCCTCAAATGCCTCCAGAAGCAGCCAGAACTTTTCAGAAGGCAATTGGCAAATCATCTTCAAATCTTTGCAAGCATGCAGGGAGGCTGTTTATGAAAGAAGAAATTGGAATGCACTTACATACCGCAAGTAGGAGATGGGGGTTAGGTTATGCAGTATCCACAAAACGGAATACTATGGAGTTCTTAAGGACCGTGTTTGCAGATGAAAATTTATTCATGTGGAAAATATTTATGAGGAAATTAAGGAAACAGGAGGTCACCGAATATTGTGTAACGTGATACCTATTTTTATTGGAAAAGCAAGTACATACATATATGTATAAATATGCATGTAGTCTCTCTCTCTCTCTCTCTCTCACACACACCCCCCCCCCCCCCACAATGAGAAACACCTGAAATGATGTATTTCAAGATGTTATCTCCAGGTCCGGAATTATGAGTTTTTCCGTTTTTTCTTACTTGCATTTTTACACTTGTACTATTAAACAAACATACACCATTTGATTATAGAAAAAACATTTGTATTTATTTTTTAAAATATAATGGACTTCCCTGGTGGCTCAGACGGTTAAACGTCTGTCTACAATATGGGAGACCCGAGTTCGATCCTTGGGTCTGGAAGTTCCCTGGAGCAGGAAATGGCAATCCACTCCAGTACTATTGCCTGGAAAATCCCATGGACAGAGGAGCCTGGTAGGCTACAGTCCATGGGGTCGCAAAGAGTCAGACACGACTGAGCGATCTTCACAGTAATACAGATGAACCATTATTTGACCATTCCTCTGTGATATTTCCGGAGAAGGCAATGGCACCCCACTCCAGTACTCTTGCCTAGAAAATCCCATGGACGGAGGAGCCTGGAAGGCTGCAGTCCATGGGGTCGCTGAGGGTCGGACACGACTGAGCGACTTCTCTTTCACTTTTCCCTTTCATGCGTTGGAGAAGGAAATGGCAACCCACTCCAGTGTTCTTGCCTGGAGAATCCCAGGGACCGGGGAGCCTGGTGGGCTGCCGTCTATGGGGTTGCACAGAGTCAGACACGACTGAAGTGATTTAGCAGCTGTGATATTTCTTTTTTTTTTCTTTTTTTGTGCTTTATATTTTCACATTTAATTGTAATCATTCATATTATATTCGTGGCTCTTAATGAATGAATTATACAAAATAGGTTTACAGTTTTCTTTCTTTCACATGATAGAAAGTATATAATAGAAAGGTAAAGTAACTTGTACACAACTTTTTTTTTTTTTTTTTTTGAGGAGTTAGCAAGAATGGTTTTCTATATTCTGCTTTTAAAACTGCTGTTTATGAGTTCTTAGTCCAGTTACCAGTTCTATAGTAATGAATATAGTGGGTGTGAGTGCTCATTTGCTCAGTCCTGTCTGACCCTTTGTGACCCCATGGACTGTAGTCCACCAGGCTTCTCTGTCCATGGGATTTCCCAGGCAAGAATACTGGAGTGGGTTGCCATTTCCTTCTCCGCAGCTGTGATATTTCATGTTGTTTGAATTTTTTTCTTGCCGTGATCTGTACATCCTCATGAATTTCTGGTACAATTATTTCTACAGAATATTGTTATGTCTACGTGTACCCCAATGTTCATCGCAGCACTGTTTATAATAGCCAGGACATGGAAGCAACCTAGATGTCCATCAGCAGATGAATGGATAAGAAAGCTGTGGTTCATATACACAATGGAGTATTACTCAGCCATTAAGAAGAATACATTTGAATCAGTTCTAATGAGGTGAATGAAACTGGAGCCTATTATACAGAGTGAAGTAAGCCAGAAAGAAAAACAGCAATACAGTATACTAACGCATATATATGGAATTTAGAGAGATGGTAATGATAACCCTGTATGCGAGACAGCAAAAGAGACACCGATGTATAGAACAGTCTTTTGGACTCTGTGGGAGAGGGGAAGGGGGGATGATTTGGGAGAATGGCATTGAAACATGTATAATATCATATGTGAAACGAATCGCCAGACCAGGCTCGATGCAGGATACAGGATGCTCCAGGCTGGTGCACTGGGATGACCCAGAAGGATGGGATGGGGAGGGAGGTGGGAGGGGGGTTCAGGATGGGGAACATGTGTACACCCGTGGTGGATTCATGTTGATGTATGGCAGAACAAATACAATATTGTAAAGTAATTAGCCTCCAATTAAAATAAATAAATTTATATTAAAAAAAAGAATATTGTGTCTAAAAGCATGTGTGTGGTTTACTCTTAATAAATACTGTAAAATGGGGACAATTTGCCCTCTGAGAAAGTTAGCTATTTTGTTACATTCATAACAACAAGTGCTATGATCTTGTTTTGATCCTTTAACCTTTGACCAAGTTTTGACCTTTTAACCTTATGACCAAGTTTTGATCTTTTAACCTTTTTCCAATATTTTGAATAAAAATTACTGTCTCAATGTTTTAATTTGTGTTCCCCTTTCAGTAAAACTGAATATCTTCTCAAATGTTTATTGTATATTTATGTCCTTTGAGCATTATTTCCCCTCCTTGGTCATTTGCTTTTTTTTTTTTTTTTTTTTTGGTATCTTAAAATTTTTTTAAATACACAAAAATTAAAAGAATGATATGAATTCCCAGATACTTATTACTCACGTTCAAAAACTGAATCACTTTGCTGTACACCTGAAACAAACACAACATTGTAAATCAAGTATATTTCAATAAAATTTTTTAAAATTAAAACCTTTCTATACCTACTTTATATATTCTTTTCTTCTTTTTCTATTTGTATATTTTAGAACAAATTTCAAACAGCACCTCATTTTATCCTATGTAATTCATTCTTCTCTGAAAATATGGACATTTTCCAAAAGATATAGCCACAATGCCACTTTCAGCAAAACAAAATTCATAACAGTTCTTTGATGTTCTCCAATACCCAGCCCATAGTCTGATTTCTTCAATTATCTCAAAAAATGTCTTTTTACATTTGGTTTGTTTAAATCTAGATCCGAACAAGACGCACACATTGTACTTGGTTATGTGTCTTTAATCTAAAACAGTCTCTCTCTTTTTTTTTCTTCCTTCTATTGAGCTGTTGAATTAATCAAGTCACTTGTATTGTTGAAAGTCCTACATTCTCATTTGTCTCTTTGCTTATTTTTGTTGTTACTTAGGCTGCTCCTTTCATTAGAGGAATAAATTTAACATAACTATAAACCATAAGTTGGCTCTAAAGTCTTCATTAGATTCCAGTACAAAGTTTTTTAAAGCAGAAATGCTCAGAGATGGTGCTGTATTCTTCCTATTGCAACACATCAGAAAGTATATACTAACACTCAGTGATGTTCAAATTAATCAGTGGGTTCAAGTAGAGGCAGCCTGAATGTTCCCCTATAAAGTTTCCCATCAATTTTTCACTTTTAAGTTTCATTAATTGGTGTTTATTGTCTGAAAAAAATATTTTTTAGGGCTGAAAAACAATAATAAACTAATCTCATCATTTCTTATAATTTATTAACTGGATCCCTCTGTATATAATTTATCCTCATAACCCATTGGCTATTTGGCTGCTTGGAAATACAATTCATATAGGAAAGACTGGACAAATGCTTAATTTTTTACTTTTAATTGTCCATTTTTAGAGTAAAGCTGTCTTCCTAAATGGCTCTAGTGCTAAAGAGCTCGTCTGTCAATTCAGAAGATGAAAGAGATTCAGGTTTGATCCCTGAGTTGGGAAGGTCCCCTGGAGGAGGGCGCAGCAGCCCACTCCAGTATTCTTGCCTGGAGAATCCCATGGACAGAATCCCATGGACATTGGCTACAGTCAATGGGGTCGAAAAGAGTCAGATAGGACAGAAGCTACTTAGCAAGCAGGCAAGAGTAAAGAGTTGGTTCCTGTGCTGCTTCTGTGATGTGACAGCCTGTCTCCCATTTCAATAAAGGACTTTTTGGATGAGCTGCTGAGAGCACTGTTGGAAAGCTGCCTCCAGCTGTTAGCTCCTTCGGGGATTGCCTCAGATAGGAAGTTGACTCACTCAAGGTAACAGAGCTTTCTAGGGGCAGCCCAAAGAAGGACTATAAAGGCTTAACCATCTCAGCTCAGCTTGGGATAATTCTGAAGGGTCATTCTAACTTCAGATCTCTCTGTGGGGTTGACTGAGGCTGTTATTGGGCCTGCAGTGCAGCTCAACTCCAGCCCCCACCCTCGCTCCCTGTCTAGACCTGCTCCTTTCACAGGTGTTAATCCAAAAGACATCTCTTAATAAGCATCTAGCGTTCTACATTCTGTCTTAGAGTTGGCTTCCTGGGGAACACAAATTATGACACTTGAGATTGATTGTAACTCAGGAAAGCCAGCACTTCGATGGGATTTGGGATCTAGATCACTCACTGCCCAGTTGGCAAGGAGGTCCACATTGCAGAGGGGTAGGTAGAGAACAGATACCTCTCTGCCATGAGGTGACACTCCTGTCACTGTAGACTTTCACCAGGTGGTGAATTGCGATGGTATACCGGTAGAAGGGAACATATGATCTGCTGTGCCATATCACGTATTTGAGAAATAGGGTGAAATAGTAGCTGTGAGACCAATAGCATTCAGTGGTTACTGAGCTCCAAAGAAGATTAACTCCTAATGGAGACAGGTTTACCGCATCAAAATCAGGATGCTTCCTAGGGAAAGAATAGGACCCTGACATACAGTTTGGGGATATTTAGAGGGATACCAGCAAAATCTTGAATCCCCAGATTTCCCTGACCCCTCTAAGCCTGTAGAATTTGGCCTGATTTTCCTACATTTAATAGTCCCCACACTTTTTACTTGGAGATAATGCAGAACTTCTCCCCCAGAAGGCAAAACATGCATTTACTTCCCCTCTAGCCACTAAGCCTATAACAACAGTTAAGGCATAGCATGAACGTGCTAGGCGTGATAAAGGAGGAAAGTAACAAAGCTCCAAGTAGCTGCACAGCCTAGCTTGTATAGATTGGCAGGAGCTGGAAGAGTGCACATGAAACTGATTCTGTGAGTGCTTGATCAAGGGAGCTAGACTATATGGTTGGAAAAAGGAGAGTTTATCAACGTGAGAACACAACCCTGGAACACAGGATTTAATACCCTGGCAAGGATCACAAGAGTTAGTACAGACTCACTAAGACAGCTTCTTGAAGTATAAAAAACATGATGATCCACACTAAATGAGGTCAAAATGCCAGCATTTCTGTGGCAATAATGGAATACGGGGTGAAAAGATTTAGAAGTGGACATACTGGAGTGGATATACTGAAAGAGGGGGTGTCCCTTGTGGCTCAGACAATAAAGAATCTGCCTACAATGCAGGAGACCTGGGTTTGATTCCTGGGTTGGGAAGATCCCCTGGAGAAGGAAATGGCAACCCACTCCAGTATTCTTGCCTGGAGAATTCCATGCACAGAGGAGCCTGGCAGGCTATAGTCCACAGGGTCACAAAGGGTCAGACATGACTGAAAGACTAAAACATACTGAAAAAAACTGGAAAACTCCAATAGAATGACACAGGCTACACCATTTACCATGGCCCTGAGGAACATGTTGTGAGAGGGGTACCTACCGGCACTGCTAAGAAACGCAGTGGTGGTTCTCCTCTGTAGGTTAGGCCTGTCTGGAGGAGAGACCATTACAGAAGGCTCACTAAGACAATGGGCATTGTAGGGCTCTGAAAAGACAGACACCCTGAGGCTTAGTGTAACCATCAAAAAAGAGGTGGGTGCAATTATCATAATGAGTGCAAGGTTAATGGAGAAGCCTGAGGGGCCCAAAGTGAAGTGACGGAAATGGTAAATAGAACGTGGCATCCTACAGGAAGGATAAAAGAGCAGGGACAATAACTGTCCATCCTGGTGAGGTTTTAACCAGTGCCATTCTGTCTGGACTGAGCATTCGTAATCTTCCCTACAGAGTGACCCCCAGGCATTTCCCCCTCTCAGCCCAGCACAACACTTTTGAAAGCCTTGTTTGGCCCTCACTCTTCTTTGAATCAAGTCTTGGAAATTATAAAAATGCCCATTTACTGCCTTCTTCTAAGGTGTGTGTGCATTGATCTCTGAGGAAGGCTTTCTTATCTCTTCTTGCTATTCTTTGGAATTCTGCATTCAGATGCTTATATCTTTCCTTTTCTCCTTTGCTTTTTGCTTCCCTTCTTTACACAGCTATTTGTAAGGCCTCCCCAGACAGCCATTTTGCTTTTTTGCATTTCTTTCCATGGGGATGGTCTTGATCCCTATTTCCTGTACAATGTCACGAACCTCATTCCATAGTTCATCAGGCACTCTATCTATCAGATCTAGTCCCTAAAATCTATTTCTCACTTCCACTGTATAGGCATAAGGGACTTGATTTAGGTAATACCTGAATGGTCTAGTGGTTTTCCCTACTTTCTTCAATTTAAGACTGAATTTGGCAATAAAGAGCTCATGATCTGAGCCACAATCAACCCCCAGTCTTGTTTTTGCTGACTGTATAGAGCTTCTCTATCTTTGGCTGCAAAGAATATAATCAATCTGATTTCGGTGTTGACCATCTGGTGATGTCCATGTGTAGAGTCTTCTCTTGTGTTGTTGCAAGAGGGTATTTGTTATGACCAGTGCATTCTCTTGGCAAAACTCTATTAGCCTTTGCCCTGCTTCATTCCGTATTCCAAGGCCAAATTTTCCTGTTACCCGAGGTGTTTCTTGACTTTCTACTTTTGCATTCCAGTCCCCTATAATGAAAAGGACATCTTTTTTGGGTGTTAGCTCTAGAAGGTCTTGTAGGTCTTCATAGAACCGTTCAAATTCAGCTTCTTCAGTGTTACTGGTTGGGGCATAGATGTAGATTACTGTGATATTGAATGGTTTGCCTTGGAAACGAACAGAGATCGTTCTGTCATTTTTGAGATTGCATCCAAGTGCTGCATTTCAGACTCTTTTGTTGACCATGATGGCTACTCCATTTCTTCTAAGGGATTCCTGCCCACAGTAGTAGATATAATGGTCATCTGAGTTAAATTCACCCATTCCAGTCCATTTTAGTTCTCTGATTCCTAGAATGTCGATGTTCACTCTTGCCATCTCCTGTTTGACTATTTCCAATTAGCCTATATTCATAGACCTAACATTCCAGGTTCCTATGCAATATTGCTCTTTACAGCATCGGACCTTGCTTCTATCACCAGTCACATCCACAACTGGGTATTGTTTTGGCTTTAGTTCCATCCCTTCGTTCTTTCTGGAGTTATTTCTCCACTGATCTCTGGTAGCATATTGGGCACCTACCAACCTGGGGAGTTCCTCTTTCAATATCCTATCATTTTCCCTTTTCATACTGTTCATGGGGTTCTCAAGGCAAGAATACTGAAGTGGTTTGCCATTCTCTTCTCGAAATAGAGGAAAACAACAGACTGGGAAAGACTAGAAATCTCTTCAAGATAATTAGAGATACCAAGGGAACATTTCATGCAAAGATGGGCTTGATAAAGGACAGAAATGGTATGGACCTAACAGAAGCAGAAGATATTAAGAAGAGGCGGCAAGAATATACAGAAGAACTGTACAAAAAAGATCTTCACGACCAAGATAATCATGATGGTGTGGTCACTCACCTAGAGCCAGACATCCTGGAATGTGAAGTCAAGTGGGCCTTAGAAAGCATCACTATGAACAAAGCTAGTGGAGGTGATGGAATTCCAGTGGAGCTATTTCAAATCCTGAAAGATGATGCTGTGAAAGTGCTGCACTCAATATGCCAGCAAATTTGGAAAACTCAGCAGTGGCCACAGGACTGGAAAAGGTCAGTTTTCATTCCAATCCCAAAGAAAGGCAATGCCAAAGAATGCTCAAACTACTGCACAATTGCACTCATCTCACATGCTAGTAAAGTAATGCTCAAAATTCTCCAAGCCAGACTTCAGCAATATGTGAACCGTGAACTTCCAGATGTTCAAGCTGGATTTAGAAAAGGCAGAGGAACCAGAGATCAAATTGCCAGCATCCGCTGGATCTGGAAAAAGCAAGAGAGTTCCATAAAAACATCTATTTCTGCTGTATTTACTATGCCAAAGCCTTTGACTGTGTGGATCACAATAAACTGTGGAAAATTCTGAAAGAGATGGGAATACCAGACCACCTGACCTGCCTCTTGAGAAACCTATATGCAGGTCAGGAAGCAACAGTTAGAACTGGACATGGAACAACAGACTGGTTCCAAATAGGAAAAGGAGTACATAAAAGCTGTATATTGTCACCCTGCTTATTTAACTTATATGCAGAGTACATCATGAGAAACACTGGGCTGGATGAAGCACAAGCTGGAATCAAGATTGCCGGGAGAAATCTCAATAACCTCAGATATGCAGATGACACCACCCTGATGGCAGAAAGTGAAGAGGAACTAAAAAGCCTCTTGAGGAAAGTGAAAGAGGAGAGTGAAAAAGTTGGCTTAAAGCTCAACATTCAGAAAACGAAGATCATGGCATCTGGTCCCATCACTTCATGGGAAATAGATGGGGAAACAGTGGAAACAGTGAGAGACTTTATTTTTTTTTGGCTCCAATATCACTGCAAATGGTGATTTCAGCCATGAAATTAAAAGACGCTTACTCCTTGGAAGGAAAGTTATGACCAACCTAGATAGCATATTAAAAAGCAGAGACATTAGTTTGCCAACAAAGGTCCATCTAGTCAAGGCTATGGTTTTTCCAGTGGTCGTGTATGGATGTGAGAGTTGGACTGTGAAGAAGGCTGAGCACTGAAGAATTGATGCTTTTGAAGTGTGGTGTTGGAGAAGACTCTTGAGAGTCCCTTGTACTGCAAGGAGATCCAACCAGTCCATTCTAAATGAGATCAGTCCTGGGTGTTCCTTGGAAGGAATTATGCTAAAGCTGAAACTCCAATACTTTGGCCACCTCATGCGAAGAGTTGACTCATTGGAAAAGACTCTGATGCTGGGAGGGATTGGGGGCAGGAGAAGGGGACGATAGAGGATGAGATGGCTGGATGGCATCACTGACTGGATAGACATGAGTCTGAGTGAAGTCCAGTAGTTGGTGATGGACAGGGATGCCTGGCATGCTGCGATTCATGGGGTTGCAAAGAATCGGACACGACTGAGCGACTGAACTGAACGAAGGTGTGTGTGTGGTCCTCAGGTCTTGCTTGCTGTCGGGCTTTGTGAATGCTGTACTAAGTACTGGTGTGTTTACTACTTGGGGGATTTGTTGTTTAAACAGAAGCTTTGTGACTCCCTAAGTATTTGGCTTCCTGATCGTCAGCTGGGATCAGAGGCCTCTTCTCAGCCCCTCTCCAGCTTCCCAAGACAGAAGGTTGATCCTGAGAGGCCCGGGGAGCTGCTGAAAGTCTAGATTTGGCCTCCTTTGGGTCTCACTGCCTCTGCCCAGCAATAAAGAAAAGCAGCAAAGGAACCCATACAAATTCTATCACTGTGGCTCCACAGGGCTGTGAACAGGCCATATTGCGAAGTTTCACATACTTCACCACCAAGCAGTGAGCAGATCCTGCAGGTGGGCACAGCATGGGTGCCAGTTGGGAGCCCCTGGGTCTTGTTGCAAAATGAGGAGCAGGGAATTGCTTCAGCAGGGTGTGGTGTGCCTCTGAAAACCCCCAGCACACCTCTCTGTCTTGGGGCAGAACTTAGTTCTCAAGGCTAGCCCTACCTGGTCCAGAGCCTTGGATTCCAAGCCCTGAGCCACCTACATGATCTTTTTTATTTCAGCCTGCTCCAGGTTAAGTTCCTTAGCCACAAACCCATGCAAGTGGAGGAGCCCCCCAGGGAGCCAGGAAGGCACCTCCCATTTCCACCCTGCAGAAGAACCTGTAACAGCACTAATTGTTCCACCTGCACAAACTCATTGCCCTGCAGGGTACACCTGGGGCAGGAGGGACATTTCTCCTAGCAACCTTTGACCCACTCTCTAAGGTCACTTGTTCCAAATCCCTGGATGGATGTTACAGAGAAAGAGCCTAAGAGAAATCAATCAGTGTGGGAAGTCAGCCAGGTGTGATAGAAAGGTCCAGAGTCAGAGGACATGGGTTCCTGTCCTGACTCCACTGAATTGGCCTGTGATCTTAGGGAAGCATCATGGGCTGTGTTCTCAGGAAAACAATGTGACACAGAGCTTTGTGGGCAGGAGATTTCTTGGGGAGCACTCTCAGGATCAACACTTGCGAGAAGTGGAGAAAGCAGGACCAGTCAGAGGAGGAAGTTGAACTGTGATGCAGCCATAACATAGGCAGCTCTGGAGCCAGGGCGGCCCCTCAGAATTGTCCTAAATGGTGGTAAAGGAGCCAGGGCTTTATGTCCCCGCATTGACCAGTCACTAGATGCAGGCTGCCACCTAGGATTGGTGCACAGCCTTGGGAATTGTGGCTACTTTCACCTGAAGGTCATTTGCTGAGAGGCCCAGCCGTGTGCTGTCAATCACCAACAGGCTGAGGGCTCCAGCATTGACGGGGGGGATGGTACAGAGCTGGGCAGTGCCCCACAGCATCCTTCCAGCAAGTTACTTCCCTTCTCTGGGCCCCGATTTTCTCATCTGTCAGATTCCAGCTCCAGGGCTCTGTGATTCCATCAACCCACCCTCTCTCTTACTAACACCTCCCTTTCTCTTAGGCTACACCCAATTTAACATCCCACTCCTTCTACAATGTCTGCAGCACCTCCTCCTTGACTGTCAGTTCAGCTCAGTTCAGTCGCTCAGTCATGTCCGACTCTTTGCTACCCTATGAACCGCAGCATACCAGGCCTCCCTGTCCATCACCAACACCCGGAGTTCACCCAAACTCATGTCCATCGAGTCGGTGATGCCATCCAGCCATCTCATCCTCTGTTGTCCCTTTCTTCTCCTGCCTTCAATCTTTCCCAGCATCAGAGTCTTTTCCAATGAGTCAGTTCTTCGCATCAGGTGGCCAGATTATTGGAGTTTCAGCTTCAGCATCAGTCCTTCCAATCAATATTCAGGACTGATTTCCTTTATGATGGACTGGTTAGATCTCCTTGCAGTCCAAGGGACTCTCAAGAGTCTTCTCCTACACCACAGTTCAAAAGCATCAATTCTTTGTCACTCAGCTTTCTTTACAGTCCAACTCTCACATCCATACATGACTACTGGAAAAACCATAGCCTTGACTAGATGGACCTTTGTTGGCAAAGTAATGACTCTGCTTTTTCATATGCTGTCTAGGTTGGTCATAACTTTTCCAAGGAGTAAGCGTCTTTTAACTTCATGGCTGCAATCACCATCTGCAGTGATTTTGGAGCACCAAAAAATAAAGTCTCTCACTGTTTCCACTGTTTCCCATCTATTTGCCATGAAGTGATGGGACCAGATGCCATGATCTTAGTTTTTTGAATGTTGAATTTTAAGCCAGTTTTTTCACTCTTCTCTTTCACTTTCATCAAGGGGCTCTTCAGTTCTTCTTCACTTTCTGCCATCAGGGTGGTGTCATCTGCATATCTGAGGTTATTGATATTTCTCCCAGCAATCTTGATTCCAGCTTGTGCTTCATCCAGCCCAGCGTTTCTCATGATGTACTCTGCATATAAGTTAAATAAGCAGGGTGACAATATACAGCTTTGACGTACTCCTTTCCTGATTTGGAACCAGTCTGTTGTTTCATGTCCAGTTCTTTTCTTTTTTTAATTTATTTTAATTGGAGGCTAATTACCTTACAATATTGTAGTGGTTTTTGCCATACGTTGACATGAATCAGCCATGGGTGTACATTTGTTCTCCATCCTGAACTTCCCTCCCACACTCCTCCCCATACCATCCCTCTGGGTCATCTCAGTGGACCAGCCCTGAGCACCCTGTCTCATGCATCGAACCTGGACTGGTGATCTGTTTCACATATGATAATATACATGTTTCAATGCTATTCTCTCAAATAATCCCACCCTCACCTTCTCCCACAGAGTCCAAAAGACTGTTCTATACATCTGTGTCTCTTTTGCTGTCTCGCATACAGGGTTATTGGTATGATCTTTCTAAATTCCATATATATGTGTTAGTATTGGTGTTTTGGTGTTTTTCTTTCTGGCTTACTTCACTCTGTATAATAGGCTCCAGTTTCATCCACCTCATTAGAACTGATTCAAATGTATTCTTTTTAATGGCTGGGTAATATTCCATTGTGTATATGTACCACTGCTTTCTTATCCATTCGTCTGCTGATGGACATCTAGGTTGCTTCCATGTCCTGGCTATTATGAACAGTGCTATGATGAACATTGGGGTACACATGTCTCTTTCAATTCTGGTTTCCTCAATGTGTATGGCCACCAGTGGGATTGCTGGGTCATATGGCAGTTCTATTTCCAGTTTTATAAGGACTCTCCACACTGTTCTCCATAGTGGCTGTACTAGTTTGCATTCCCACCAACAGTGTAAGAGGGTTCCCTTTTCTCCACACCGTCTCCAGCATTTATTGCTTGTAGACTTTTGGATCGCAGCCATTCTGACTGGCGTGAAATGGTACCTCATTGTGGTTTTGATTTGCATTTCTCTGATAATGAGTGATGTTGAGCATCTTTTCATGTGTTTGTTAGCCATCTGTATGTCTTCTTTGGAGAAATGTCTGTTTAGTTCTTTGGCCCATTTTTTTTTTTATTGGGTCGTTTATTTTTCTGGAATTGAGCTGCAGGAGCTGCTTGTATATTTTTGAGATTAATTCTTTGTCAGTTGCTTCATTTGCTATTATTTTCTCCCATTCTGAAGGCTGTCCTTTCACCCTGCTTATGGTTTCCTTCGTTGTGCAAAAGCTTTTAAGTTTAATTAGGTCCCACTTGTTTACTTTTGCTTTCATCTCCATTACTCTGGGAGGTGGGTAATAGAGGATCCTGCTGTGATTTATGTCGGAGAGTGTTTTGCCTATGTTTTCCTCTAGGAGTTTTATAGTTTCTGATCTTACATTTAGATCTTTAATCCATTTTGAGTTTATTTTTGTGTATGGTGTTACCAAGTGTTCTAGTTTAATTCTTTTACAAGTGGTTACCAGTTTTCCCAGCACCACTTGTTAAAGAGATTGTCTTTTCTCCGTTTCCATGTCCAGTTCTAACTGTTGCTTCTTGACCTGCATACAGATTTCTCAGGAGGCGGGTCAGGTGATCTGGTATTCCCATCTCTTTAAGAATTTTCCACAATTTGTGGTGATCCACACAGTTTGTGGTGATCCTTGACTGTGATTAAGTACAAATGCCTTGGGTGACTTTCAAGGCCCTTCGCAATGTAGTCCCAACCTATCCCTTCAGCCTCCCTCCTCATTACTTACTCTCCATGGCAGATATTTTGTTTCTATCATAATTTCCCTGAAAACACTCTCCCTTGTTTCCTCTGCTCTTTCAGTAAAGATGCATTCATGAGCAGGATATAGTGGAAAGGAGTTTGGACCTCAACTCAGGTCCAGCTCTTATCAACTGTGTGACCTTAGGCAGGTCATGAGCTCTTTGAGGCTCATCTGAAAAAAATGAAGACTTTTTTAAAAAATTGATGTTTTCTTCCATTTGTTTGTTGTGAGAAGCAAATGAAGTAACATGTAAAGGGCCTACTGCAAGCCTCTTCCCTTTGTTGAAATAGCTGAATGTAAATAACACCATCCATATATATTAGTTTCAAATATACTTAGAATGAGTAAATACTGTATATAATTTGGTGCTTTTCTCAGTAATCCTTAATTCTACAAAAACCCAGTCAGTCAGAATTTTTAGTCTGGTACCAAGTAAATTCCCAGTCTCTGCTCAGGCTCTCCTGGCCTACATCTTTCTCAGCAGCCTCTCTGCCTCAGTCATAAGAACACAGAAGCCTTTTTATTCTCTTGGCCAAGAGGCATTGGTCAGCATCACCTGGGAACTTGCTGCAAACTGACATTCTCAGCCACCACCACCCTAGACCTACCATCCCAAAGTTTGGGGGTGGTGGTGGGGGGTGGGCCCAGCAATCTGGGGTTTTCCAACCACCCCTGCCCCAGGTGATTCTGATGCATGCTCAGTCTGAGAACCACCCTTGCTCAGCAGCAGGGAACTCATCTTAGGCCATGTTTCCTTAGGTTTATTGGTATCTCAGTTCCCTCCACCACCCAGAAAGAGGGAGTCATGAGGACAGGAGTTAGACAACTCCAGAAGAGACCCAGCCTCTGACAGGAGGTTCTGGCTCTAACCTGTGCTCTTTGGCTACTGTAGGAGCCCCAGGAGCAGGTTGCGGAGCTCTGCCCAAGGCCCAGCCTCATTGAGCTAGAATCTCCTCTGGTTCACACGCTGATCAAGTTATTCCAGGACCAGCGACTCCTGACCTTCAGCCTGACTCAGCACAACCCCAAAAGCAGTGGTTCTCAGAAGTGTGGTCCCCAGACCAATAGCATTAGTTCCACCTGGGAACATGCTAGCATGAAAATTCTCAGGCCCTGCCCCAGAGCCATAGGTGACTTTGATTCAGGTTCAATTTTGAGAACCATTGGCCTCAACTTTGCAAACTAGTTTAACTTCGTTTGCTTTTTCAACCACCCCACTTTCTGGCTATTTCTTTCTTCCCTGTTATATGGAAGATAAAAAGGAAGACAAAAATATATTGATTGAGAGGATATATAAAACTCTGTTTCCTAATCAAAAGGAACTCCCTTTCCACTTTACTCCTTGACTTTGTTCTGACCAGTCACTTCAAAAGGACCCATGGCTGGTCTAACTTGATTTACATTTAGTACGTATTTCTCCAGTGGCTTGTTGCTAGTGATAAAAGCTTTGGCACATGAAATAAAACATTTGGAATACAATATGAATAAGCATTTTTGAACAGAGATTTAGTTTCATTGCAGGCACTAACATGGTGTGCTTTACAGTTCTAATATCAATTGTGAAGACTTGGGAAAGGCAAACAGATTTCAGAAAATAAAGAAAAAAAGGGCAGAGGTGGGGGAGATATACTCTCCAATTGTCATATCAATTAGAGATCTAAATAGATCTAAAGAGCTAAATTAGGCAGGCAGTTTTATAGCAAGGGGAACAGGGGAATGCAGTGCTGGAGCATAATTAAGCTGTGGAGTCCTCACCAGGGAAGGAGAGGCTGGAGGACAGCAGGGCTGGCTGAGGGCCTGGATAGGAGAGACCAGGGATAAGGGGTGGTAGGGGGCTAAGAGACAGAAGCTTAGAGGGCAAATGAGGGCCAGGGACTCAGACCTATGGGCCAGAGGCATGGGCGACTAATAGGACTTCCTGGCCAGAGTGGTGGCTCCACAAAGTCTTGCTGGGAGTGGAGTCGGCACTATCCCCTCCCCACCATGTACCTGCCAGTCTGAGGACAATGGCAGGAACAAAATGCTAAATGAGAGACTTCCCTGGTTAAGACTCCTCGCTTCCACTGCAGGGGGCACAAGTTCAATCCTTCGTCGGGGAACTAAGATCCCACATGTCTCAGCCAAAAATCAAAAAGCACCAAATGGGCCTCTTGTTCTCCCTCCCAGTGCCCCCAGACCTCCCCCTCGCCCAATCAGGTCTGTGGCTGCTCCATCCCTTTTCCCAGGTGTGGGGAACATGGCCACTTTCCTCTAGCTCAGTGCCAGGCACAAGCTCTTCCTGCAGAAAGGCTTGGTTGGTTTACAAGTGAACTCTTGCTCCTTCTTTCTCTTCCCAGGGTCTTCTCAGAGGCCTGAGTGGACCTGCCTTGAGACTGGAGCCTTGGTCAGCACAGAGCACGTGTGCTCTGTGATCATGGTTTCTGATTTCCCGTCATAACAAACCTGGGTGCCTACTTCCTGGCTCCTACCTGACAAGAATCCCGGAGCATCTCAGGGGGAAGGAGAGGGTAGCTGCAGCTATGGGAGGGGGCACCTATGGTGGGGGGCGGGCTCTTCAGACCAGGTAGGTGTGTGCTGTCAGCTCACCTGAAGCTGACTGTGCCAGGAGAGCTTATGGTGCCAGCTGGCCATTGTGTCAGTTGTCAGTCAACTGTGAATCAAGGAGATGTGGTCCCTGGGTCCATGCGGTTCAGGGGGAGGGAGGCCCTTGTCTAACCTATGTGCATATGACTAGATAAGTAGCTTGTTAACTCAGCCAGGTGGGGTTTGTCCCATGTATGTGTATGTGTTGTGCATGGGAGGTACTTAAATGGTATGAAACACAGTAGGCAATGGCACCCCACTCCAGTACTCTTGCCTAGAAAATCCCATGGATGGAGGAGCCTGGTGAGCTGCAGTCCATGGGGTCGCTAGAGTCGGACACGACTGAGTGACTTCACTTTCACTTTTCACTTTCATGCATTGGAGAAGGAAATGGCAACCCACTCCAGTGTTCTTGCCTGGAGAATCCCAGGGATGGGAAGCCTGGTGGGCTGCCATCTATGGGTCGCACAGAGTCGGACACGACTGAAGCAACTTATCAGCAGTAGCACAGTGAGTGTTAGAGGCATTTGTCAAAGTCATCAAATGGTACACTTAAGATTTGTACATTTCACTGTATGAAAAATTTACCTAAAATAAGAACTGTAAACAAACATCGATCTCTAATGAGATGCGTATTGAATTGTTTCAACAGACATGTCCTGGTGTTTATAGCTTACTTTGAAATGCATCCAAGAATTAAATGGCTTGATACATGGATAGAAGAATGGAATGGATAAATACATGACAAAGCAAATATAATACAATGTCAAGTTTAGAATCTAGTTGGGGTCTACATGAGTGTTCACTGTATCATACTTTAAACTTTTATAAGTTTGAAATATTTTCCATAATGGAATAATGGGAAAAATAATGCTGTATTTGGCATGAGAGTGTAAAAGTTAGTGTCATTCTTAAAGACTTAAGCATGGAGGGGTGTTAGACTGTCACATCTATATTTAATTCATCAATCTTACCCACAGGGAAAAAGATAGATCTTGGAAAATGACAGGCTATCGTAAGCTCAACCAAGTAGTGGTCCTAACCTCTGCCACTGTGCTAGGTGTAGTATATTTGCTAGAGCAGATCAGCATACCCTCAGGCACATGGGGTACTGCCATTAATTTCCTGAATGTGTTCTTTTCCACACTCTTCAGAAAAGAGGATCAGAAAATATTAAGATTTACACGGGACAGACAACAATATACATTTATGATTTTGTTACCGTGCTGTGTTAACCCTCTTGCCCTTTGTTGTAATATAGTCTCAAGGGATCTGGGTACCCCACAGAACATCACATTGATCCATGGAGAAATTATGTGGATAAGTCTGAATGAGCAAAAAGTGGCTCGCACATTGATGGCCTTGGTGATAGACAACATGGGAGACAAATCCTATGCTGATTCAAGGGCTTGGCACATCAATACATTTCTTAGGTGTCCACTAAGGTTAGGGGCATTATGTGTAATCCCATCAGAGGTAAAGGACAAATTATGACACTTTGCATCTCTCACGACAAGGAAGAAAAGTGCATCATCTCGTTGGCCTCTTCAGGCTCTGGAGGCAGTATATTCCTCAATTGGGAACACTGCTCTGACCCATATGCTAGATGATGTTAAGACTGATAACTTGAGTAGAGGTCAGAGCAGGAAGTGCTCAGCAGCAGTCTATACTACAGTACAAGAAGCCTTAACTTGAGCCCTGTGACCAGAGTACTCTATGATATTAAAGGTAGGAAAAAGCTGCTATGTAGGATTTATGGCAAATCTCATGGGATAATCACAGTGCAAACTCCTGGGGTTTTGGAGAAGGGCCATGCTACCTTCAGAGAATTGTATGCCTTTGAAAAGCAACTCCCAGTGTGCTGCTGGGTCCTAGTAGACACAGAACAAGCTAATCATGGGACACCAGGTGAGTATGCAGCCACAGCTTCTCATCATGAACTGGGTTCTTTCTGACCCACTAAATTCTAAGGTCAAATGGGCCTAACAGTAAGCTTTTGTAAGGAAGTAGTAAATCCAGTACAAGTAGGGCCAGAGAAGTCAAGTAGCTATATGAGCAGGTGGCCCAGACTCCCATGTCATCCTCCACTATTTCACAAGCATCACTTCCTACTTTCACTCTTATATGCCGGCATCTGGGAGTATCCCTTGAGACTAATTGATGAAAAAGGAAAAAGCCTGAGCTTGCTTCATGGATGGATTGCTATGGTGCATGGGCGTAAACTGAAAATGAATGGACAGCCACGTTGCAGCCCCGCTTGTGATGGCCATGAAAGAAAGTGATGAGGGATAACTGCAAAGGGCCATTCTACTTGAGATTATCTTTGGGCCTACAACACAGCTCCACTCCCTCTACTCACTCCTGTTTCCTTTGTCTCCCTTCCATAGGTATTGATCCAAAGGTTACTTAATTAACATGATGCATACTAACACTCTCAGAGTCCACCTCCTACCACAACAGTGCCCCCTTCTTTTTAAATTTCTTTATTTCTCTTGCTCTTTTTTTTAGCTTCTCAATTTGTAAGCCTTCTTGTCTATTAAGAATATTAACCCTTTGTTATATGTGTTGCAGATTTTTTTCTCCTAGTCTGTCTTTTGCCTCTTACCTTTGCTTACAGTGTCATTTGTAAACCAAATAATTGATTTTGTTTTGGAATTGAATTGGTTAATCTGTCCATACTCCTACCAAGAGATAATGACTTTGACATATAGGCATGAACCTGAAAGGCTAACCGTGGTATACTGTCAAGAGATAAAAGCAAGTTGCAACATTTATCAGATCCTTCTGATTATAAAACTCATTAAACTTCTTTGAAAGTTCAGATTCAATAAGTTTAGAGTGGGGCCCAGGAATCTGTATTTTAAAGACAAACACTCAGAGTGAGTCTATGGGCAGATTCATTTGGATGTAAAATATCAACCCAAGAAAAGAAAATAAGCGGGCAAGTAAGTATTTGTGTGTGTGTGTCCTGGGTGGTTCAGTGATAAAGAATCTGTCTGCCAATGCAGGAAACATGGGTTCCATCCCTGGTTTGGGAAGATTCCCTTGGAGAAGGAAATGGCAACCCACTCCAGTAATCTTGCCTGGAGAATCCCTCGACAAAGGAGCCTGGTGGGCTACAAAGAGTTGGCATAAAGTTGCAAAGAGTTGCGATGTAGCAACTAAACAATGACAACAACATACTACTTGAGCATATAGAAAAGTGTATATGAATATACTTCAGAATAATGTTGGTTTTACCAAGTGGATGCAACCTAAATAAGCAAATTATGTCTCTGTTTACATACTTTTGTTATTATTATAATGGGCATTAGCTACTTATAACAGTTTAAGAAATCCACTAAATGTTAAAGCCATTTTCAAATTGCCTTGTTATCTTTTTTAAAAAAAAAATTCTACCCAGTCCTTTTACTTCATTTAACAATTTTTAAATTCATTTCTGACTGCACTGGTCTTCACTGCTGTGTGTGGGCTTTCTCTAGTAGTTGTGCGCAGGCTTCTCGTTGCAGTGGTTTCTCTTGTTGTGGAGCACGGGCTCCAGAACATGTGGGCTTCAGTAGCTGCAGCTGGTGGGCTATAGAGCACAGGCTCAGTAGTTGCAGTGCACAGGCTTACTTGCCTTGCAGCATGTGGAATTTTCCCCACAGGGATTGAACCCATGCCCCTGCACTGGCAGGTAGATTCTTAACCACTGGACCTCCAGGAAAGTCCATGCCTTGTTATCTTTTAAGAGAATAATATGAAGAAGAAAAAAGAAGTTTTCAGAAGAGTTGTCTTAATTTTTAGCTAAGCCTTTCCTGCACACTCCATCACAGTATCAGGAATTTCCCTTCTATCAGGGCAGCTAAACTGGGTCAATGGTGGATAAGGTTTACACCTAGGTGACCATGAAAGAGTTAACAGAGTTTCTATGTTGTTAGAATTTTGGTTCACACCAAAAATAGTTTATACAGGTTGTGTAACAGCTGCTGTTGCAATTATGTCTAATGGAAGGTTTTGATTCACACCAAAAACACTTACATGTGTTTTGAGTGGCAAAAACTTCTGGTTTCCAAGGAACTAACTACACAAGTCTCCCCTGGGGACTCTGAAATCATCCTCCTTACTTTTGCCTGGTTCACTGCCTTGGAAACTTTCAAAACAGATTGCTGATCTGCTTCTAGGCACTGAGCTTTTGAGACTTGCTTGTCCCTTTTATTTAGAAAAATGTTTTTCTGATTATACAAGTAATTACATGCTCACTGTATAAAATTTGAAAAAGACAGAGAAGTATAAAAAGAAACAAGAATCACTCATAACCCTACCACCCAGAGGCAACCACTGTTAATCTTTTGGTATATTACCTTCCAGTTTTGTTTCTGTGAACTTTTAATGTTATTTTTTTGGTTTACTTCTGTGAACATTTAATTTCATATACTGCTTTTATCATGTAATGTGATAAAATAAGCATTTCCAACAAACCATAATTTTATAAGATTCCATTTATATAGATGTACTCTGATCTACTTTGCAATTCACCTTTTTGACAACATTTGGGTTTTCTTTTTTGCTATTTTAAGTAACATTTAAGCTTATATCTTCAATATTATTCATGTCTGAATTTGAAGCTATTGCTCATTTCTAATGCTGATGAAGGTATTGCCTAATGGCTACTCTCCAGTAAGGTACTTGGAACTTTTCACTTTGTAATCATCATAGCGACTTTCAGG
The DNA here is from genome assembly GCF_003369695.1 of Bos indicus x Bos taurus. Classification (NCBI taxonomy): domain Eukaryota; kingdom Metazoa; phylum Chordata; class Mammalia; order Artiodactyla; family Bovidae; genus Bos; species Bos indicus x Bos taurus. The sequence continues at coordinate 89,125,912 of NC_040105.1, read as the reverse complement.
ATATCTTAAGGCCGTCAGCTAAGAGGCAGCTGTCTTGAAAATAGGGAACAAGGAAATAAATGAAATCATAGTTCCAATGACAGAAAGGACAAATGTGTTATCTTAACACCCCAATATATTGAAATTCCCTAACAGTGACAACAATGGTATCCTTTATATTCAGCCCAAACTCCTATGTATCTATTTCTGCGTTGTGCTTTGTTCTTATTTGAAGTGTTCAGTCAAAAAAAAAAAAAAAAAAAAAAAGCCTTTTCATTCTGTTTGCTCTGGCAGAACCCTTTCAAAGGGAGGAGGGCCAAAAGAAACCTTGTCCACTTGAGCTGTGCATTGCTAGCTGAGCTAAGGCCATAAAAGAGATTTCACTAAAACTGGAAGAGTTTTAAAAAAAATCATGCTGGCAATTTAATTAGGGCTAAAGACCCATGAGGTTTAGAAGGACATATATTTTATCATTCTAATTTCACACCTCTTCAAACCCTTCTCAAAAATAAGACCACAGTTGCTTTAAAATACTCCAGAAAAAGAAGTTTGGCTCTTTGAAAAAAATAGATGAAACAGGATCAGTTAAATGTTGATAACTGTTGAAACTTGATGATGGGTATGGGTTATATTATTCTCTCTATTCCTGGGTATGTTTGAAAATTTCTGTAATAAAACACAGAAGACAGATACAAAGAGATAAACAGTGAGATAGAGAATATTAAAAGGCATGTAATAATTAAAAGTAAAAAACAAAAACGCATAAGACCCCTATGCAAAAGGTTACGTTTGATTTTGTTTAATGCAGAATTTTCTCATCTGTAACTCACTTTCTGAGCTTCCCTGGTGGCTCAAACAGTAAAGAATCTGCCTACAATAGAGGAGACCCTGCTTCAATCCCTGGGTCAGGAAGATTCCCTGGAGAAGGAAATGGCAACCCACTCCAGTATTCTTGCCTGGAAAATTCCATGGACAGAGGAGCCTGTTGGGCTACAGTCCATGGGGTCGCAAAGAGTCAGACACTACTGAGCGACTAACCCTTTCACCTTTCAACTCACTTTGTAAAATAGCTAGAAAACAACATAAGCAATTTGAGGGGGCACATTTGATTATGTAGTTTCTCACTATAATAATTTAGCTATTTGTGATAAACAGGAATCTTATTGGTTCCTATATAATTGGTGAATTGATATTGCATTGGTTTAGAAAATGTACTTTGATTAATTACTACTGCCTTTCACACCTTGCAGGAGGGAAAGGTAGATGAATGTGACTGACTTTACAATTTTTCGAAGGCCAACTAGCCTATCAGCTGCTGAACACACAAAGCAGATATTCCAGAAGCATGGACAAAGCATAGCCTTTGAATTATCTGTGACACATGGCCTCCTTTCGATGCTGGCTCCCTGAGTAGAACTAGTTATTCTACCCAGTTTGTCCAAGTATCTATCCCAGGATCTGGCATCTGATATCATGATATATCCCTCTGCTGGTTTTTCTTCCCCTCTAGAATGCCAGCTATTTTGAAATCAAAACTGTGTTTTATTCAGGTTTTGTTTTCATAGTACCTGGTACAGTCTCTGGAAATGGGTAGGGAGCATAAATGTATGCCAAATAAACAAAGGTATAAATATACACAGTGACTGGAATTGGAGTATATAGATGGAGGATTAGGATGTAGCTTATATTTATTAGATGTTCAATCTTCAGAAAGTTCCTTAACCTATATGAGCCTCAGCTGCAAAATGGGAATGACAATGGCTCGCACTGTTATTGCTAGACTCAAAATCAGCTTAAAGTAGTGCATAGGAAAGTGTTTTAGAAATCAAAAGGCAGGAAGGCCAATTGTGTTGTGTTAAGGAGTGAAGCAGTAGAGCAAGATGTTTATGACTCCAATCATTGGGTTACTGTGAGAATAAAATGAGGTGATATATATAAAATAACTTGGCAAGATACCTGGAACCAAGTAACCTTTCCAGAAGTAGAAGAGGGAAGATTATTCTCTTGTGTGTGAAAAGGTCCATGCAGCTGAGGGTGCTGGAACTATATGGGAGCTGGCAAAATGGACCAGATGTCCTTAAAATGACCACTTGATCTCTGATGGTAAGGGGAGCAATTTAGAGTCTTCCATCATGTCTAAATAATATCAAACCTACACAGTCTCTGTGGCTAGCTGGTGCTCTCACTGAGTCCAAGGGTAGCCCCTCCAGGTGTGTGTGTGTGTGTGTGTGTGTGTGTGTGTGTGTGTGTGTGATAGATAGATAGATAGATGTATGTGTGTGTATCTGTATATATATGTGTGTGTATCTGGGTCTGAGTGAGTGAGAATCGCTCAGTCATGTCTGACTCCACGACCCCACGGACTGTAGCCCACCAGGCTCCTCTGTCCATGGAATTCTCTAGGCAAGAATACTGGAGTAGGTTGCCATTTCCTTCTCCAGTCTGGGCCTGAGGGTGGCACAAATGAAATGCAAGTCTCTGTGTTTGCCTGTGTGTGTATCTGTGTGTGCATGCATGTATGTGTTTATGTATACATGTGCTGTTAATGTGTCCTAGTATTTGTGTCTATGAGTGTATGGTTGATATTTGTACTGGGTTGCCCAAAAAGTTTGTTCAGGTTTTCCAGAACATTTTCCAGAGAAACCTGAACAAATTTTTGGCCAACCCAATATATGTCAATGTGTGTATTGTGTAAGTATCTGTATCTTGATCAGACCTGGTCATTTTGCCAGGTCCCAGTTCTGTCAGCAGGGCTGAGGAGTGGGTGGTGAGGCACTGGCGTGAAGCTGGATGAGGATTCTTGGCATGGCAGGTGGGCCTAGCTGAGGAAGTGCTAAGTGTGAGACCAAGGACAAGGAACAGAACATTTGGACATAAGTTGCATGTGTGTGTGCATGCTTAGTCACTCAGTCATGTCTGACTCTGTGACTTCATAAACTGTAGCCCACCAGGCTCCTCTGTCCAGAGGATTCTCCAGGCAAGAATATTGGAGTGGGTTGCCATTCCCTTCTCTAGGGGATCTTCCCAACCCTGCATCTCCTGTGTCTCCTGCATTGCAGGTGGATTCTTTACCCGCTGAGCCATGGATGTTAGTTAAGAGCTACGGATTAAAGGAGGGAGAAGTTAAACAGGCTGGTAAGGGCCTTTTGGCAAGTACAGGTCTTGGCCTGGGACCTTCTAAAGATGCACATAGGGGAAGGGAAGGAACAGCAGAGTGCCAAGGGCCCAGAGGGGTCAAGAGTCACATCTGCAGTACTTTCCAATTTCTACAGAGCTTTCTCACACAATAGCACCCTGCGAATTGGAACCTAATGCTAACGAAACTGGATATGACTCTGAGGGCCCAAACCACATTTCACTTCAGTGGGATGCTGAGCAGAGGTGCAAAGTTGCCCTCTCTGGAAAACAACTTCAACCCTCAGAGTATAATTGTACCTCCAAGAGCTATACATTTGAATAGCCCAATTAGCCCTTCCCCTCAATTCATCTGTGGATGATTTCACTGTGTTCACTGTATTTCAGAGACCTGAAAACCTTATTTAAAAACTGAAAACATTATTGAACTTCCAAGTCAGAGATTTGGCTTCCCCTGAGAGCTCAGTTGGTAAAGAATCTGCCTTCAATGCAGGAGACCCCGGTTTGATTCCTGGGTCGGGAAGATCCACTGGAGAAGGGATAGGCTCCCACTCCAGTATTCTTGGTCTTCTCTCGTGGCTCAGCTGGTGAAGAATTCACCTGCAATGTGGGAGACCTGGGTTCAATCTCTGGGTTGGGAAGATCCCCTGGAGAAGGCTACCCACTTCAGTATTCTGGCCTAGAAAATTCCAAGGACTGTATAGTCCATTTTAGATTATACATGACACCCACGAGGAAAACTGGCAAAGAACTCAAGGAGCATTAAGCAATCTTATGTTTGCATTGAAAGGTGAGGAAAGAGGCCTTTTCCTAAAAAGTTTTTTTTTTCAATGTCCATAATGTTGCCTCCCAGATAATTCATACTGGGAAAAAAAGTAGCTCATATACAAAGTTAGAAAGTACAAACATAACAAGGCACATTATGAAAAGGGGAGGCACTTTCCTCCCCTTTCCACCAGCACCTCTTCCTGAGGATGACTGCTTTTTATCATTCTTAGAGTTCTTCCCAGAAAAACAATATTCATTTTACTCAAGTCCTTAGCAACATTTGTCTCATAATTGATCACACCCTCCTCCCGAAAAAAAAAAAAAAAATTATTCACTTAGCTTCCAGGCCCCCACACCCATTTGTTCTCTTCCTCCCCTCTTGAGGCACCTCTTCAGTTTCTTTTGTTGATTCTTTCATCTTTGCCTAAAGCAAACGATTATATTCTGCTTCCTTAGACCTTGGACTGTAAAGGGAAATACAGCCATATGCAACTCTAAAGAAGACAATTGTATTTTGAATTCAAAGGCTCACAAACTTTCTATGGTACTTTGTTTACAAAGAGGCCTATGACAATCCCCCCAATCCTGCAGGTCCATTTCTGAATTTGCTGCTTCTTTCATCAAGCACAGAGTCCCTGGTGGCTCAGTGGTAAACAATCCACCTACAGTGCAGGGGACTTGGGGTCAATTCCTGGGTCAGGAAAATCTCCTGGAGAAGGGAATGGACACCCATTCCAGTATTTTTGCCTAGAGAATTTCATAGAGAGAGGAGCCTGGTGGGCTACAGTCCATGGGGTCACAAAAGAGTCTGGCACGACTGACATACACACACACTCAGAAATTGTACAGCATCACTTCTGCCACATTCTACCTGTCAAATCCAGTCACAGAGCCAGCCTAGATTCAAGCGCAAAGAAAACAAGACTCGTGTTTGATGAGAGGTGGTGATGGTTTAGTCTCTGAGTCATGTCTGACTCTTTGTGACCCATGGACTGTAGCCCACCAGGCTCCTCTGTCCATGGAATTCTCCCGGCAAGAATACTGGAGTGGGTTGCCATTCCCTTCTCCAGGGGATCTTCCAGACCCAGGAATTGAACCCATGTCTCCTGCACTGCAGGTGGATTCTTTATCACTGAGCCACCTAGGAAGCTCACAATTTCTGAGACTAGGCCTAAAAAGGCCTTAATAACTTCCATCATTGCCCTTTGGGAAGCTATCCTACTGGAAAGAGAAGCTACATGAAGGAAAACCAAGACATGACACCAAAGAACCAGAACCAAGATCCCAGGCATGTGGAATGGGGCCATCTTGTATCCTCTAGCCTCAGTTGAGCTGCCATAGCTGACAACATGTGGAGTAGGGGCAGCTACCTCCTTAGCCTTGCCTGAATTTCGAGCCTCAACGGGATGAGCAAATAAATGGCCATTCTGACATATTTTGAGGTTGTTTGTTTATTATGTACCAATTGACAATTGAAACAATAGTGCAAAGAATCCATATTCAACCAAGTGAACATTACTCTGACTCCTACAAGCTATGGCCCACAGGTACAAGTCCAACCATTTTTATCACAGCTAGCTAGACAAGCCTTGAAAAAAGGGGGGATCATTTCCAATTAGTCCAGAGATCAAACAGAATGACTTTTCACTCAATCTCTGCTGTTCAAAGTAATCAAAGACAAGTTCTTGAAAGTTAAGATCTCAAAAATACTTTTTGATGAGTTCATTACATTCTGTTTAGTCCAAGTCAGAGGCAAAAATAACGTATTAATCAAGGGCTGTGCTGGGCACGTTACAGGTCCTAACACATCAAACCCCACAGCAACTCACTTTAAATAATTAATGTTATTTCCATTTTACAGACAAGAAAACTGAGACCTAAAGGTAACTAAGTTGTGCTCAAAGTCACACACACCCCTGGAATAAGTTGGAAGACAAAATTGTATTCAAGTTTTCTAACTCCAGCTATTCCACCCTCTTACTCAGTATGCATATTATTTCCCATTCATCGAGAAGGTTCTTAGCATGTCAGGACTGTGCTGTGGTGAAAAAAGTAGGTCAGAATAGAGGGAAAGGAAGAGTCATAGCAGCTTCATCTTGCCCTTCCCCAATGTTGTTCTCACTGCCCACCCATCCCTAACGTCAGATGGAAAACTCACTATCTCACCTTCTGTATACCAACTAAAACCCACAGTTACATTGGCCCCAGGAAACCATTATTTTACCAGTCCTGTAATCAATCAGACAGAACTCAGGTGCTTAAGTGTACCAAGAGACACGTATAAGAATATTCATGGTAGCACTGTTTTGTGACAGTCAGATACTACAAACAGCCAGAAATGTCCATCAAATTTGATGTCCATCAAATCTGAATGGACAAATTGTGACATAGTCATATGATGATACACTACACAACAATAAAAGTGAACCAACTGCAGCTGTCTGCAACAATACGGATGAATCTCACAATGTAGACTACAAAAGATAGTTGCAAAATAGTACAGACAACTTGCAAGTATATAAAGTTCAAACATCTGCAAAACAAAACTGTGTTGTTACGTAAGATAAACATATAAAAAAGCAAAGAAATAGTTATCACAATAGAATAGGGGTTATCTGTAGGATAGATGGAGGAATGGCATCAGTGGTGGGGGCCTGGAAGTCAGGAGAAGTGAGGGAGTCAGGGTTATCAAGGTGTTTTATTGTGTGTCCAGAGTGGTCATTAATGAGTGTTAGCTTCATAAATGCTCTTTTTAAAAATGTTATTTTCGGCTGTGCCTGGTCTTTCTTGCTATACACACGAGCTTTCCCTACTTGCGGCAAGCAGGGGCTACTCCCTAGTTGTGGTGAGTGGACTTCTCACTGCAGTGGCTTCTCTTGTTGCAGAGCACAGGCTCTAGGCACACAGGCTTAGTTACCCTGTAGCACGTGGAATCTTCCTGGACCAGGGATAAAGCCCACGTTCCCTGCATTGTCAGGTGGATTTTTATCCACTGTACCACCAGGGAAGTTCATAAATGCTCTTTTAACTAGCAGCAGCTCTCTTCTTAAGGTTTCGGTTGCATTAATGAAATAAAAAGCAAGTTCACTAGCTGGGATTGAGAGCGAGGGAGGAGGTACTGAAGATTTCATAAGAAGAAAATGGTATGAAGGAAACAAAGACATTAAAGAGTGAACAGAATTGGGAAATATAGTTTTATTTTTCTTATTCTTTTAAGAAATCTTTTCAATTTCTCCTGATTTACTATGTTTTTTTCCTGTTGTATGTCATGTTATTTTATTAACCTCAATACAATATACTATATGTAGTTACTCCAATACTTAAATTATAATGTTATTTAATGTATAAAAATAAAATTTAAAAGCATTACTGTCATTAAAATACAGAATTTAGAGAGTGTAAATATATTAGTTATCTATTATTTCACTTTGAGCTTTAGAAAAGCAGATGTAGTTTATATTTAGGCAAAATACATATAATTCACTCAGGACTTGTATGGTAGCTTTCCATTCTTTTTCTTTCAACTTTTTATACCAAGTATCTTTAGTAACACATCCTGTGCTCAGTTGCTCATTTGTGTCCAACTCTTTTCTACCCCATGAACTGTAGCCCACAGGCTCCTCTGTCCACAGGATTTTCCAGGCAAGAATACTGGAGTGGGTTACCATTTCCTACATTTCATAATTATTTAAACAGATATAGGTATGATTACCTCTCTGTTTTATTGTCTTAAGTCTTGAAATCATTTTTTAAATTTAGAAAATATATTCACATTGAGGATCACAGCACAAAATATTAAAGTTGATTTTTTAAAGTATTAGAAAATAATTACATTCTTAAAATTCACTCAGAAGATTTAAATGGAAATAGTAGCTCTATATAATTCTATGATACTTTATGAGTTTTTATATGAACCAATTTATAAGAACAATTATTTAAATGATAATACATTTTAGTTGTAAACCAATCTTTATAATTAGATAGTTTCAGCTGCCAGCTTACATAATGTAAATATAGTAAGTTTAAACAATTACCAGTTGCTGCAGCTCAGCTTGCACTATCTGCCATACCAGCTGTGGGCTTGCTGCTAAGTTGCGATTATAAAAGTAACTGAATGGTGACCTGAGTGGGAATGGCAAGTAAGGATTTCTGAAAATTCTCTCTTCCATAAAACCAATGAGAATGCTATAAAAAATGGTCAAGATAAAGTTCTTATAACTCTGGAAATTAGTCAAAGGCTAGAAATAATCTAGGGAGCATTTATTTGTGAAAAATGGATGAATTTCATTAAGAACAGGGAGTCTTCTGTCATTTTATCCTGCCCCATTGCCAGCTCCCTTTCCTCATTACCATGGTAGCCTTGAAAGCAAAGGCCTCACTATCTCAATGAAAAATCAACAGCCTAGTGGCCAACTGGAGGAGGCAAATAAGGTCGAAGCTCCTATAAACCTCCATGTCCAGACAACTGTCATTATTTACCCTATCTGATAGTTTGATATGCAATAAGCAATCAAAAGGCTTCCCTTTACTTGACCAGGTTCTGATCTCATCCACTAAGAAAACCTTTTCCCTGGGAGCATTTGTCAAAAGCAATCAGCAGTGATTGTTTAACATCACAGTTGCCTGAGGCAGTGACAATAGCTGCAACACAACAAACCATTCAAAAACTTAGAAAAGTTGGAAAAAGATGTACCAGGGAGCTTTAAAGACTGTCTACATATTCCTGGAAAACTAAAAAGTCATGCATATGTATAGGGCTGTATACATGCCCAGGGCTGTGCATTTCCCATGAAAGATCTCAGAAGGCTGTAAGTTCTCTCCTCCGGCTGACATTGAGGCTCTGCATAAGCAGGAAATGAAGCCAAGAACCTAGTTGTTCACTGCCTGGCTGGGTGCCAAAAGTATGCCCCAACATGCACACAGCTCCATGGCAAAGTCTGGGAATCACTGTTTCCAGACATTTAAGGAAATCATTCACCAATCACTAACTGACCACTAAACTAACTGAGCAGAGACTTCACTGGCCACACACAACAAAGAATACAGATTTTACAAAATTAGCTCATAAAAGTCACTAAACAAACAAGTCCTGCGGAGGGAAGGATCTGATTTACAGAGTAGCCATATTACACTATTTCATATGTCTAGTTCCCAACACACAAAAAATGAGGCATACAAAAAATGTATGGCTCACGCATGAGTGCGTGCTCAGTTATTTCAGTCATGTTCGACTCTTTGGGACCCCATAGACTGTAGCCCGCTAGGCTCCTCTGTCCATGGGATTCTCCAGGCAGGAATACTGGAGTGGGTTGCCATGCCCTCCTCCAGGAATCTTCTTGACCCAGAGATCGAACCCATGTCTTCTGCATCTCCTGGATTGCAGGTGGATTCTTTAGTGCTGATCCACCAGGAAAGCCTGTATGGCTCATACATAGAGTAAAAAGCAGTTAATAAAAGTTGTCCTTGAGGAAATCCAGGCATTGGATTTCCTAGACAAAGATTTTAGTTTAAATGTATTTCAGTAACTAAAGGAAACTATGTTTAAAGAAATAAAAGAAAGTATGAAAAGGATGTTACATCAAGTACACCATGCTCATCCAGCAATTCCAGTTGTAGGTATATTTATACTCAAGAGGAATAAAACATTTTGTCCATACAAAAACTTATGCTTGAATGTTCATAACAGTATTATTCATAGGAGCCCAAAGTGGAAACAACCCAAATGTCCATCCACTAATAAGTGAATAAACAAAATATATTATAGTTATACAATGGAATATTTTCCAGCTATTAAAAAGAAATGAAGTTCTGATATATGTGATAACAATGATAAACCTTGAAAATAATACACTAAGTGAAAGAAGCTAAAACAAAAAACCACATATTTTATGATTCCACTTATATAAAATGTTTGTAAGAGGAAAATCTATAGAGATAGAAAGCAGGTTAGTGGTTGGTTACAGCTCTGACAAGGAAAAAAGGAATGGGGAGGGAAATGCTGATTGGCATGGGGTTTCTTAGGGGGTTAAAGAAAATGTTCTAAAATTTTAGTGATTGTATGTAAATTATATCTCAATCAACAAAATAATAATAATAATGATTACATGGGCAGAACCCTCAAGAAGAGCAGGATTTCTTGGAATGCCCTAAGTAAAAATACAACTTCAGATACCAGGACCTTCTTGTGACTGACTTTGCCACCATAATGCCAATTTCCTCCACTACTACTTTGCCATCCCAAGATTGGAAAGAGATTCTGGCTCAGGGCAGAACCAGTAACTTTTAAGAAGTATTTCTACTAATCATTACTTAACCTTCCCAGGTGGTGCAGTGGGAAAGAATCCGCCTGCCAAGCAGGAGACACAAGAGACATCAGTTCAATCCCTGAGTCGGGAAGATTGCCTGGAGTAGGAAATGGCAACCCACTCCAGTATTCTTGCCTGGAGAGTTCCATGGACAGAGGAGCCTGGCAGGCTAACTGTCCATGGGGTCTCAAAGACTCAGACATGACTGAGCACCACCACCACAATCATTACTTGTGATAAAAAGGTAAAGGTGTCACTAAGGAAAGGGGAAGTATATCCTGTCAGAACTGTAGATTCTAGCCAGTTCTCTATGAATCCTAGAGCTGTAGGCTCTTATGGCTTCACTGGACCAGCCCAGCCATTTGGCAGATAAAGTATAGTCAACTTTACCATTGGGGTCGAGGCCCAGAACATAGTAAGTTGCCAGAGTTAGCTGTGTGCTATGGAGTGAAGAGTGCCAGGGTTTAGCTGAGTCCAGACTTAGCTAGGATTTGGATCTTGGTTCTCTGCCAACTGCTTGGGAAAAATAGATGTTTTCAAACAGTTCAGTTAAAAATGGTCTCTAGGCAATGAGTCCTATGGGAAATGAGAGGAAGCTTTTAGACCCAAATGGATAAGAACAAAGGGAAGAAAAACATCTCTTTTGTTGTAGCAGAAAGAACCCCTAAATAGTTGAGAGACATGAGTTATGGTCCAGCCATATGAACTCCGAAATGCCATAATACTTTTCTGGGCCTACTTCCTCATAGGTAAAGAAAGCAGGCTGAATGGGTTAGATTAGTTTTTTCCCTCCAACATGTTTCAGGGAACTCTAGGGTATCATCATGGACTAAATTGTGCCCCCCCCACTCCCCGCCAAATCTATTTGCTGAAGCCCTATTCCTCCATGTGACTGTATGTGGAGATAGTGCCTGTAAACAGGCAATAAAGGTTGAATGAAGTAATAAAGGTGGGGCCTTAATTCAAAAGAAGTGGTATCCATAGAAGAAGAAGAGATACCAGGTCTCCCTCTCTTTCTCTCCCTCTCCTTCTCTCCTTCCTTCCCTCCAAGAGTGTACACAGATGAAAGGCCATGTGAGTACACAGTGAGAATGGGGTCATCTACAAATGAGGTAGAGAGTTCTCACCAAAAACCAATCCTGACAGCACCTTGATTTTGGACTTCTAGCCTCCAGAACTGTGAGAAAATACATTTCTGTTTAAGCCACCAGGTCTGTGGTATTTTGTTATGGCAACCTGAGCTAATACAGGTACAGTGGAGGTGCATCAGTTCATAACATTTTATTTAACTTAACTTCTACAAAGTTTATTTTAAAAGCTTAATAAAAGTTCCGGATACAGTTATATGTGTCATATGCCAAAAGTGTTAGAGACTCTGATTTTTATTAAATTCTGCTGCCAGGTTAGCTCATTTTTGGAAAGATCTTTGAATAAAGCTTCCTTTCCTATCAGTTTAAATGAAGAGTATAAGCCTATTTCAGAGTAAGCTGTTTTACATTAGTAGGTCACTAAACACAGCTTTAAGGAAAGGGGATATAGACTCTGTCTCTCAAATGGTAAAAATGTGAAATAATTATCACACATATTTTTAAATCACCATAATTTTATAGATATTTTTCTGTGTGAATCAGTATTTTCTCAAAACTGTGCAAATACAATAATAACTTCAATCCTGCACCTGAAAAAAAAGAACCTTAGCAATAGAGCATTTTTACCAATGATAATAGATATAAATAAAAGATTAATGAAATGAATCCAGAAATGTATTCAGAACCATTACATCATGACCCAGAAGGACTTACACAAGAAATTTGAGATAATCAAGGAATCTACTCACATTAATTGTGGTAATTTCTAGATGGTAAGAAAATGTAATTTAATTTTTTAATTTTTTTTTATATTTTCTAATTTTACTGCAATGCATATGTACTGCTTCTATAATAAGAAAAGGTTATAAAATTTTTAAAAAGGCAATCTAGGAGAAGATTGATACAAAATGTATATCAGATAAAGGGCTAATATTCCAAATATATGAAGAATTTTTAAATATAGAAATATAAGACCAGAAATTCTATAAAAATTGTTACAAAAGACATTTATAAAAAGAGATGAAAATGTCACTTAAACATATTAATATGTATTCAACTGAACTCGTAAGAGAATTCCTTTTATTTATTTATTAAAAAAAAACTTTTTAGAGAAGTTTTAGTTTCACAGCAAAATTGAGGGGAAGGTACAGGGTGTTGGTGGGGATGGTTCAGGCAGTAACGTGAGCCATGGGGTGGGATGGGGAGTGTCAGATAAAGCTTTCCTGTACGTCACTTCCTCCTAGTTCCTAACAGGCTCTGTCCTTATGTTGGGGAACCCTGCTTTATTAGATGTACCATCTGTAAATATTTTCTCCTTGTCTGTGGTCTGTCTTTTCATTCTCTTGATACTGTCCTTTGCGGAAGAGATCATTTTTAATTTTAATGCAGTTTAACTTTTTTCTTTCATGGGTCATGCCTTTGGTGTTATATCTAAAATTTTACTTCCATACCCAAGGTTATCTAGGTATTCTCCTACGTTATCTTCCAAATGTCTTATCATTTGTTTTGCATATAAGTCTATGATGCATTTTGTGTCAATTTTTGTGAAAGATGTAAGATTTTCATCTTCTTTGCATATTGATGTCCAGTTGTTTCAGCACTTTTTGTTGAAAAGACTGTTTTTGCTCCATTGTATTGCTTTTGCTCTTTTCTCAAGAATCAGTTGACTATAGTTATGTAGGTCTACTTCTGGGTTCTCTGTGTTTTTCCAGTTATATATTTTTCTGTTCTCTCACAAATACCACAGTTTTTAGATTACTGTACCTTTAATACTAAGTCTAGAAGTCAGGTAGTGTTAGTCCTCCAATTTTGTTCTCCTTCAGTATAATTTCAAATAGTCTGGATCTTTTGTCTCTGAATATGAACTTTAGAATCAATTTATTGATATCCACAATATAACATTGCAATTTTGATTGATATTGCAATGAATCTACAAATCAAGTTGGAAAGAACTGACATCTTGACAATATTGAATCATGAAATACTGATCATGGCATATCTCTTCATTTATTTTGTGCTTCTTTGATTCGTTCATCAGAGTTTTGTAGTTTTCTTCATATAGATCTTATACATATTTTGTTAGACTGGTAAGACTAAGTATTTCTCTTTAAGGGATGATAACGTGAATGGTGAATTCTTCAGGCGGTGGAGAATCTGCCTGCAATGCAGGAGACCTGGGTTCAATCTCTGGGTCAGGAAGATCCCCTGGGGAAGGGAATGGCCACCCATCCCAGTATTCTTGCCTGGAGAATTCCATGAACAGAGGAGCCTGGTGGACCACAGTCCATGGGGTCACAAAGAGCCCCTTGGACTAGAAATACTGTACTGTGCTTAGTCACTCAGTCGTGTCCGACTCTTTGTGACTCCATGGACTGTAGCCTGCCAGGCTTCTTTGATCATGGAATTCTCCAGGCAAGAATACTGGAGTGGGTAGCCTATCCCTTCTCTAGGGGAACTTCCCAATCCAGAAATCGAACCAGGGTTTCCGGCATTGCAGGCGGATTCTTTACCAGCTGAGCTACCAAGGAAGCCTTGGACTGCCAGTAGATCAAACTAATCAATCCTAAAGGAAATCAACCCTGAATATTCATTGAAAGGACTGATGCTAAAACTGAAGCTCCAGTACTTTGGCCACCTGATGCAAAGAGTCGACTCCTTGGAAAAGACCCTGATGCTGGGAAAGATTGAAGGCAAAAGGAGAAGAGGGCAGCAGAGGATGAGATGGCTAGACAGCATCACCAACTCAATGGGCATGAATTTGAGCAAACTCGGGGAGACAGTGAAGGATAGAGAAGCATGGTGTGCTGCAGTCCATAGGGTTGCAAAGAGTCAGACACCACTTAGTGATTGAACAACAACAATGTAAATGGTGGGGCTTCCCTGGTGGCTCAGTGGTAAAGAATCTGCTTGCAATGAAGAAGAGGCAGGAGATGTAGTTTCAACCCTTGAATCAGGAAGATCCCCTGGAGAAGGAAATGGGAGTCCACTCCAGCATTCTTGCTTGGGAAATCCCATGGACAGAGGAGCCTTGTGGACTATAGTCCATGGGGTTGTAAAAGGTCAGACATGACATAGCCACTAAACAACAACAGAATCAGAATCACCTGCTCAGTTGTGTCTGACTTTCTGTGACCCCATGGACTGTAGCCCACCAGACTCCTCTGTCCATGGGATTCTTCAGGCAAGAATATTGGAGTGAGTTGCCAAACAACAATGTAAATGGTATTGTTTTTCAGTTTCAAATTCATCTTGTTCATTGCTGTTGTATAGGAAAGCATTTGACTTTTGTACATCAGTCTCATATTCTGCAACTTTGCTATAATTGCTTATTATTTTCAGATGTCTGTGGGGTTTCTTTGTGTGTTTTGTTATTGTGGTGGTGGCCAATTCTTTGGAATTTTCTACATATGTGATCATGTCATCTGTGAAAAACCAATTTATCTTCTTCCCCAATCTGTTTACCTTTTATTTCCTTTTCTTGTTTTATTGCATTAGCTAGAACCCCCAGTACAATGTTGAAAAGGAGTGGAGAGATGGGACATCTCACCTGTGCCTTTTATTTGATCTTAGTGGGAAAGGTTCAAATTTCTCTCCATTAAGTATGCTAACTGTGTCCACAAGACATTCTTTATCAAGTTGAGGAAGTTCCCCTTATTCTAATTTACTAAGAGTTTTTATAAGTCTGAATTTGGCTCAGATCATGAACTCCTTGTTGCCAAATTCAGACTTATAAAAACTCTTAGTAAATTAGAATAAGGGGAACTTCCTCAACTTGATAAAGAATGTCTTGTGGACACAGCTATTATCATACTTAATGGAGAGAAACTTGAACCTTTCCGACTAAGATCAAATAAAAGGCACAGGTGAGATGTCCCATCTCCCCACTCCTTTTCAACATTGTACTGGGGGTTCTAGCTAATGCAATAAAACAAGAAAAGGAAATAAAAGGTAAACAGATTGGGGAAGAAGATAAATTGAAGAAAGTAGAGAAAACCACTGGACCACTCAGGTATGACCTAAATTAAATCCCTTATGATTATACAGTGGAAGTGAGAAATAGATTTAAGGGACTAGATCTGATAGATAGAGTGCCTGATGAACTATGGACTGAGGTTTGTGACATTGTACAGGAGACAGGGATCAAGACCATCCCCACGGAAAAGAAATGCAAAAAAGCAAAATGGCTGTCTGGGGAGGCCTTACAAATAGCTGTGAAAAGAAGAGAAGTGAAAAGCAAAGGAGAAAAGGAAAGATATAAGCATCTGAATGCAGAGTTCCAAAGAATAGCAAGAAGAGATAAGAAAGCCTTCCTCAGTGATCAATGCAAAGAAATAAAGGAAAACAACAGAATGGGAAAGACTAGAGAGCTCTTCAAGAAAATTAGAGATACCAAGGGAACCATGCAAAGATGGGCTCAATAAAGGACAGAAATGGAAATGGTATGGACCTAACAGAAGCAGAAGATATTAAGAGGTGGCAAGAATACACAGAAGAACTGTACAAAAAAGATCTTCATGACCCAGATAATCACAATGGTGTGATCATTCACCTAGAGCCAGACATCCTGGAATGTGAAGTCAAGCGGGCCTTAGAAAGCATCACTACGAACAAAGCTAGTGGAGATGATGGAATTCCAGTGAGCTATTTCAAATCCTGGAAGATGATGCTGTGAAAGTGCTGCACTCAATATGCCAGCAAATTTGGAAAACTCAGCAGTGGCCACAGGACTGGAAAAGGTCAGTTTTCATTCCAATCCCAAAGAAAGGCAATGCCAAAGAATGCATAAACTACCGCACAATTGCACTCATCTCACACTCTAGTATAGTAATGCTCAAAATTCTCCAAGCTAGACTTCAGCAATACGTGAACCGTGAACTTCCCGATGTTCAAGCTGGTTTTAGAAAAGGCAGAGGAACCAGAGATCAAATTGCCAACATCCGCTGGATCATCAAAAAAGCAAGAGAGTTCCAGAAAAACATCTACTTCTGCTCTATTGACTATGCCAAAGCCTTTGACTGTGTGGATGACAATAAACTGTGGAAAATTCTGAAAGAGATGGGAATACCAGACCACCTGACCTGCCTCTTGAGAAACCTGTATGCAGGTCAGGAAGCAACAGTTAGAACTGGACATGGAACAACAGACTGGTTCCAAATAGGAAAAGGAGTACGTCAAGGCTGTATATTGTCACCCTGCTTATTTAACTTCTATGCAGAGTACATCATGAGAAACGCTGGGCTGGAAGAAGCACAAGCTGGAATCCAGATTGCTGGGAGAAATCTCAATAACCTCAGATATGCAGATGACACCACCCTTATGGCAGAAAGTGAAGAGGAACTAAAGAGCCTCTTGATGAAACTGAAAGAGGAGAGTGAAAAAGTTGGCTTAAAGCTCAACATTCAGAAAACGAAGATCATGGCATCTGGTCCCATCACTTCATGGCAAATAATGAAGAAACGGTGGAAACAGTGTCAGCCTTTATTTTTTTGGGCTCCAAAATCACTGCAGATGGTGACTGCAGCCATGAAATTAAAAGATGCTTACTCTTTGGAAGGAAAGTTATGACCAACCTAGATAGCATATTCAAAAGCAGAGACATTACTTTGCCAACAAAGGTCCATCTAGTCAAGGCTATGGTTTTTCCAGTGGTCATGTATGGATGTGAGAGTTGGACTGTGAGGAAAGCTGAGCACTGAAGAATTGATGCTTTTGAACTGTGGTGTTGGAGAAGACTCTTGAGAGTCCCCTGGACTGCAAAGACATCCAACCAGTCCATTCTAAAGGAGATCAGCCCTGGGTGTTCTTTGGAAGGAATGATTCTAAAGCTGAAACTCCAGTACTTTGGCCACCTCATGCGAAGAGTTGACTCACTGGAAAAGACCCTGATGCTGGGAGGGATTGGGGGCAGGAGGAGAAGGGGACGACAGAGGATGAGATTTCTGGATGGCATCACTGACTCGATGGACGTGAGGCTGAGTGAACTTTGGGAGTTGGTGATGGACAGGGAGGCCTGGCGTGCTGCAGTTCATGGGGTCGCAAAGAGTCGGACACGACTGAGCGACTGAACTGAACTGAACTGAACTGAAGAGTTTTTATCAAGAATGGATAACAGGAGACTTTTCTGGTGGCCCGTGTGCAGGGGGCCCAGGTCTGGTCCCTGGTCAGGGAGCTAGGTCCCACATGCTGCAACTAAGAGTTCACATGCCACAGCTAAAGATCCCACATACTGCAACAAAGATTGAAGATTTTGAGTGCTGCAATTAAGACCTGGCACAGTCAAATAAATACATTTTTAAAAGAGGATGGATAATGGATGTTGTCAGATGCTTTTCCTGCATCTATTGATATGACATATGATTTTTTAGCCTGTTATTATGATGGATTTACATTAATTGATTTTGAGCCAGCCTTGCATGCCTGGAATAAATGCCATTTGGTTATGGGTGTATAATTTTTATATATTGTTGGATTTGATTTACTAATATTTTGTTGAGGATTTTTCATCTATGCATATGAGAGATATTGGTCTATAATTTCCTTTTCTTGTAATACCTTTGCCTGGTGTTGATATTAGGGTATTCCCTTTGTTTCTATCCTCTGAAAGAGATTGTTCAAAACTGGTATAGTTTCTTCCCTAAATATTTGGCAGAATTCACCAGTGAACCATCTGGGCCTGGTGCTGTTTTGGAAAGTTATTAATTATTGATTCAATTTCTTTATAAGCTATAGGCCTATTCAGATCATCTATTCCTTCTTATGTGAATTTTGGCAAATTGTGGCTTTCAAGGAATTGGTTCATTTCATCTAGATTATCCAATTTTGAGCATAAGATTATTCTTAGTATTCTTTTATTATCCTTTTAATGTCCATGAGGGACTGCCATGATGTCCCTTCTTTCATTACTAATATTAGTAACTTGTTCTTCTCCTACAAGGGTGTCCTCTTTCTTTTTTTCTTATTTAGGCTTGCTTGAGACTTATTGATTTTATTGATCTTTTCAAAGGATCAATTGTTAGTTTCATTGACTTTCTCTTTGGATTTTCTGTTTGCAATTTCACTGATTTCTGCTCTAATATTGTTGATGTTATATGGAGCTAGGGTTCTCACTGAGAAAGAAGGGACATTACAAATATGGAATGAGATAAGCAAGAAAAAAGAACCCTGTGGGGATGTAGTGGAATTGAAGGTGTTAGCATATATTCATGATTTCTAAAATAGATTTATGGGACTTCCCCAGAGGTTCAGTGGTTAAGACTCTACACTTCCAATGCAGGGGTGAGGATTCAGTCTCTGGTCAGGGAACTAAGATCCCAAATGCCTCTTGGTAGAGCCAAGAAAGAAGGAAAAAAAAATGCACACCTATGCATATGTGCATATATATGTATCTGTGTATATGCATATTAATATTTCCTACTACTAACTACTGAAAGAATTTGGAAGCAAAGACACACCAGTGGCAAAGAGCAGACCTAACAGCCTCATCTTTGTCTCTAATAAATTTTCCCATTACAGGTAACCAGGGATCTTTGGGAAAATGGCTGATTTCAGGGTTTGAGCAGGATATATACAAGATGAGTGTGAAATATTATGTGCCAGAAAATAAGGTATATATGACTTTTTCCTCTCACTTATATGAAAGTTGCATACATCATGACTCTTTACCTCCAAATACTTCAGAATGTATTTCCCAAGAACAGGAATAGTATCTGACATAATCACAGTACAGTTATCAACTTTAAAAAAATTAACATCAATGCAACATCTAATCTACCATTGAATTTCAATTCTGTAAATTAACACAATGATGTTCTTTATCTTTATAACCATAATTTCCCTCCCATATAATATCTAGTCTACAATCATGTGGTGTTTTTCTTTGTCATGTCTCTAGACTCTTTCAGCCTGGAACATTCTCATTTTTCTTTCTTTTTTTGTGTGACATTCAATTGTTTTGGAATATGATCTCTCCCTCCTCACTTTGTAGAAATAAAACATTCCTTATTTGGGGTTTATCAGATATTTCCTCCTAATTGGGTTCAGGTTATGCATACTTTGCTGAAATACTACATAAGTGAATGCTACATGTGTTCAAAGTATTGCATCTAGAGGGACAAAATGTTCATCTGACGCTCAGTGGTGATGTTAATTATGATCAACTGGTTTAACTGCTGTCTGATTTCCACACAACTGGTTCTCCCCTTGCAACTGATAAACATTCTGCAGAGAAATCCTTTAAGACCATGCATATGTCCTGTTTGTCTTGAAAAGTACCCCTAGATTTAGGCATCCACTGATGATTCTTACATGACCAGACTTTATAATGGCACATACAATATTTATAAATACATTTATATGTAGCCAATTGTATTTATATTAAATTAAACAGAAATTATTATTGATGTTTCCATAATTCCATTATCATATGACATAGGTCATTCTAAAATACTCCACCTGATTATCTTTAAATTTTCACTCCAACAGTGAGAAATCTGGTTCCCACCATTTGCCATCTACTCACTTAACTGTTCATTTTCACATACACGTATATCATTTTCAGAATTGTTAACCCATTCCTGATAGTAAAGAACTTATTTTCTAGAGTGCAGAACATATGCGCAGTCCATTTTGCCTTTAATCTTGTTGCAAGTGAAAGGGAAAAAAGAGGAATGAGTTTTTCTTTAAGGAATGAGTTTTTCTTTCTTTTCTTTCCCTTTCCTAAGAACAAAGAAGACAAAGAAAACATTTAACAGGCCTGATAGCTCCTGGTTTTACTTTAACTGTTACTAATCTGTAGTGTCTATAACTAGAAGCCAACCTATCACCCTCTAACACTATGTAAATTACATCCTGCATCTATCGCCCTCTAACTCTGCATGAGTTACATCCTGCACCTGTTACCCTTTAACTCTATACTAATTACATCCTGTACCTTCACTGTGCTCCCTTTGCAGACCACCCTTCGTAGATTCTGTATTTCAGAAAGAAGGCCACTGTACAATAAACCAGAGACAAATGGACCCAACTACCGGGCTATGTGACTATTTCGAAACAAAGCAAGCAAGAAGAATGCAAGACCTTCATTACTTTCAGCCTTATCATTTACTCTAAGACCTCAAGATCCAGGCCATATAAAGTCTCTTGGTTCCCCTAGGAAGAGGGGCACAGTTCTTGAGCCACTAGCCTGCTGTGTTCTCGCATCACCCAGCTGAAGTTTAAAGCCATCTTTCTGTTTCCTCCAGACACTGTCTCCGTATTTTTTTTATTCAGCTTCAGTGGGCAGAGAAAGCCAAGATTTGGGCGGTAACAGTCTTGCACTGCATTAAGTTTTAAAGTTATTGAGGTTAGCACCTCTTCTCCTACCCCCTCCCCCACAGAGAAGTTATTTCATACACTTGTAATGCAGTTAGGTTCTCTTGTCACAGTCTGCATTCTTTGGGGAGATTTACGGAATTTATAAGTGATTTTTATTTTTATTTATTTGGCTGTGACAGGTCTTAGTTGCAGCATGCACGATCTCATTCTCTGAACAGGGATTGAATGCACCCTGCATTGGAAGTGCAGAGTCTTAACCATTGAACCACCAGGGAAGTCCCTATAAGTGATTTTTAAAATTTGCATCCATTCAGGTTGACTCTTTGCATTGTAAATCTCTGTTGGTTTTGGCAAAAGCCTAATGTCATTATCCACAATTACAGTATCACACAGAATAGATTTACAGTCCTAAAAGTCCCTATACTCCACTTATTCATTCCTCCTCATTCCTATGAATTCCAGACAACCATTGTTCTTTTTACTGTCTCTGTAGTTTTTCTTTTTCCAAAAAGTCATGTACTTGTAATCATACAGCATGTAAATTTACAGACTGGCCTTTTAAACTCAGAAATATCTGTTTAAGATTCCTCCATATTTTTATCAACTTGATAGCTCATTTCTTTTTATCACTGAATAATTTCCCATATATGGATGTACTACAATTTGTTTATCCATTCTTTTATTGAAAGGCCTCCTCGTTGCTTTATAATTTTGGCAATTATGAATAAAGCTGCTATAAATATCCATGTGTAGGTTCTTGTGTGGACATAAGTTTTCAACTCATTTGGGTAAATACCAAAAAGCATGATTACTGGATCATTTGGTAAGAGTGTGTTTAGTTTTGTAAGAAACCACCAAACTGTCTTCCAAATTGGCTGTACCACTTCGCATTCCTAGCAGCAATAAATGAGAGTTATGGTTGTTTCATATACTTGTAAGCATTTGGTGTTGTCTTTTTAATTTTTTAAAATAAGCATCTGCTTACTAGATTTTGAAGGTCAAGGAAATTCCTCACGATAATTGCATTTTTGCTTTGAAGTTATTCTCAGTCTCCCAACACTCAAGGAGGTAAAGATAAGAATTCTCCTAGTGCTACTAACCTTTAATTAATTCCTTGTGTGTGCTCAATCGATCAGTAGTGTCCGACTCTGCGATTCCATGGGCTGCAGCTCGCCAGTCTCCTTTGTCCATGGAATTTTCCAGGCAAGAATACTGGAGTGGGTTGCCATTTCTTCCTCCAAGAGATCTTCATATCCCAGGGATCGAACTCAACTCTCCTGTGTCTCCTGCATTGGTGGATTCTTTACCACTGAGCCACCTGAGCCAAATTAATTCCTTGTAACCATCATTTAAACCTGTTATGATTTGTTTCAAATGCTTGTGCATCAATGTTCAAATAGAATACTGATTTAATAAATGCCATTTGATGTAAATGATTTAAAACACATCATAAAAAGTTAAAAGGCAAGACACACACAGAGATACTAAAGGTTCCTAAAATCACAGAATAAGGCTATTCACAGAGTATATAAAGAGTGGCAACAGGGGATTTCCCTGGTGGTCCAGAGGCTAAGACTCCAAGCTCCCAATGCAAGGGGCCCAGATTCAATCCTTTTTCAGGAATTAGATCCCACATGCCACAACTAAAGATTTTGCATGCTGCAACTAAAAAAAAAGTTCCACATGCCACGGCAAAGATTGAAGATCCTGTGTGCTGCATCTAAGATCCAGCACAGCCACATTAATTAATTCATTCATTTTTTAAAAGAGTGGCAACAAATCAACATGACATACAGTCCAACAGGAAAATGATCCAAGGATGTAATTTGGTACTTCATAGAAGAAGAACCCAACTGGACAAGAAGCATAATAAAACTATTCAACCTTACTAGTAATCAGGTAAATGCATATTAAAACAATTGCTCATTTTACAGTCATCATTGAAAAAAATCAATGTCTGATAACAAGTGTGGTGACAATGTTGGGAAGTAGGAACTCACACACTTCTGTGGGAGTGTAAATTGGTTCAACTACTTTAGAGAGTCATTCAGAAACTCCTGATAAGCATTCCCTAAGACTCAGCAATTACACCTCTAGAGGTTAGAACTCCCTAAGGCTCACTAATTAGAATTGTAGGAGTGTACATATAATCTCTAGATTATAGACAGGGGGTGCCACTGTGAAAAAGTGAGGAATGCAAACAAGTCACTAGGTAATTAAAACACAGCGAGATCAATTCTAAAATGAAAGCAGTGCAAGATGCCACTGGAGTATTCAAGAGGAAAAATCTAATGAGTTTACAGGTGAGAAAATTGAGACTTAGGTTCACTAACTTAATGCTCAAGTTCACATAGCTGGGAAGAGCTGAAGGAAGGAATTCCACTCAAATTTTCTAACTCTAAATATCCCACATGATTAGCATGCTTGTTATCACTCATACATTAAAAACCTTTCCTATTTAAAATGCTTGTCACAGCCTTAACTTGTTCTCAGTCTTATATTCTCTGAATTTACCCAAGTGTGAATGTCTAGATTTCTTCTTGACTGAAATCCATTAGTAGAAAGTGTTTTCATCCTCCCTTACTATGACTAGATTCACTGTTCTCTTGATGTGTTCAAAGGGTTTCCATACAGAGGAGCACAGGATCTAATGACGCCATAATGTCTATTTTCTATAGCAGAGATTCATTTCATTGGAGGATTTTAAAATTTATATATGTATATATATGTTATTTTTTTTAATTTTAATTATCATTTAAAAAATTTTTGGCCATGTGGTATGTGAGATCTTAGTACCCTGACCAGGGATCGAACTCTATACCAGTTCATTGGAAGCACGGATTCTTAACCACTGGACCGCCAGGGAAGTCCTAAGAATTTTTATATATTAAGGGAGTATTACACATATGGCAGGTATTATAACAAATATATTTGGATCTCAATTCTGGGAGTCTACATGGGATTCTCTAGGGAAGAATGGCTCTTTTTATTTTGACAAAGTATGCACGAGTTCTTAGTTGCTCAGTCGTGTCCGACTCTTTTGTGACCCTATGGACTGTAGCCTGCCAGGCTGCACTGTCCATGGGATTTTCCAGGCAAGAATACTGGAGTGTGTTGCCATTTCCTTCTCCAGGAGATCTTCCTGACCCAGGGATCAAACTCGCATATCCTGAATTGGAAAATAGGTTCTTTACTACTGAGCCACCTGGGAAGCCCTTTGACAAAGTATACTTTCCAACAAAACATGTAGCTTTGGAGGACACACATAGTGCTCCTGATAGAAATAGGGACTCGTCACTGGCCATCTACTGCAAGCCATACTATCCCTGTTGATCAGCAGGGAGATACAGGTCTTCAGCAAATCATCTCCAAATCTAACAGTCTAGTAGTCGTTCTGCCCTAAGTCTCTTCAGTGATGTCTGACTCTGTGTGACCCTATGAACCATAGCCCGCTAGGCTCCTCTGTCCATGGATTCTCCGGGAAAGAATACTGGAGTGAATTTCCATTCCCTTCTCCAGGGGATATTTCTGACCCAAGAATCGAACTGGCATGTCTTACACCTAACCTGGCAGGTGTGTTCTTTACCACTAGAGCCCCCTGGCAGTTTATTCCTAATCAAGTGTTGGCAACTCAGTCCTGTCTGACACTGTAGCCTGCTAGTCTCCTCTGTCCATGGAATTCTACAGGCAAGAATACTGGAGTGGGTTGCCATTCTCTTCTCCAGATTATATTCCTAATTGAAGTGAAGTGAAGTGAAAGTCACTCAGTCACGTCTGACTCTTTGTGACCCCATGAACCGCAGCATGCCAGGCCTCCCTGTCCATCACCAACTCCCAGAATCCACCCAAACCCATGTCCATCCAGTTTGTGATGCCATCCAACCATCTCATCCTCTGTCATCCCCTTCTCCTGCCTTCAATCTTTCCCAGCATCAAGGTCTTTTCAAATGAGTCAGCTCTTCACATGAGGTGGACAAAGTATTGGAGTTTCAGCTTCAACATCAGTCCTTCCAATGAACACCAAGGATTATCTCCTTTAGGATGGACTGGTTGGATCTCCTTGCAGTCCAAGGGACTATCAAGAGTCTTCTCCAACACCACAGTTCAAAAGCATCAATTCTTCAGCACTCAACTTTCTTTATAGTCCAACTATCACATTCATACATGACCACTGGAAAAACCATAGCCTTGACTAGACAGACCTTTGTTGGCAAAGTAATGTCTCTGCTTTTCAATATGCTGTCTAGGTTGGTCATAACTTTCCTTCCAAGGAGTAAGCGTCTTTTAATTTCATGGCTGCAATCACCAACTGCAGTGAGTTTGGAGCCCAGAAAAATGAAGTCTTCCACTGTTTCCCCATCTATTTGCCATGAAGTGATGGGAGCGGATGCCATGATCTTAGTTTTCTGAATGTTGAGCTTTGAGGCAACTTTTTCATTCTCCTCTTTCACTTTCATCAAGAGGCTCTTTAGTTCTTCTTCACTTTCTGCCATAACGGTGGTGTCATCTGCATATCTGAGGTTATTGATATTTCTCCCGGGCACTCTTAATTCCAGTTTGTGCTTCATCCAGCCCAGCGTTTCTCATGATGTACTCTGCATATAAGTTAAATAAGCAGGGTGACAATATACAGCCTTGACGTACTCCTTTTCCTATTTGGAACCAGTCTGTTGTTCCATGTCCAGTTCTAACTGTTGCTTCCTGACCTGCATATAGGTTTCTCAGGAGGCAGGTCAGGTGGTCTGGTATTCCCATCTCTTTCAGAATTTTCCACAGTTTATTGTGATCCACACAGTCAAAGGCTTTGGCATAGTCAATAGAGCAGAAATAGATGTTTTTCTGGAACTCTCTTGCTGTTTCGATGATCCAATGGATGTTGGCAATTTGGTCTCCAGTTCCTCTGCCTTTTCTAAATCCAGCTTGAACATCTGGATGTTCATGGTTCACGTATTGCTGAAGCCTGGCTTGGAGAATTTTGAGCATTACTTTACTAGCCTGTGAGATGAGTGCAATTGTGCGGTAGTTTGAGCATTCTTTGGCATTGCCTTTCTTTGGGATTGGAATGAAAACTGACCTTTTCCAGTCCTGTGGCCACTGCTGAGTTTTCCATATTTGTTGGCATATTGAATGCAGCACTTTCACAGTGTCATCTTTCAGAATTTGAAATAGCTCAACTGGAATTCCATCACCTCCACCAGCTTTGTTCATAGTGATGCTTCCTAAGGCCCACTTGACTTCACATTCCAGGATGTCTGGCTCTAGGTGAGTGATCACACCATCATGATTACTTCTGTGTATTCTTGCCACTTCTTCTTAATATCTTCTGCTTCTGTTAGGTCCCTACCATTTCTGTCCTTTATTGAGCCCATCTTTGGATGAAATGTTCCCTTGGTATCTCTAATTTTCTTGAAGAGATCTCTAGTCTTTCCCATTCTATTGTTTTCCTCTATTTCTTTGCATTGATCACTGAGGAAGGCTTTCTTATCTCTCCATGCTATTCTTTGGAACTCTGCATTCAAATGAGTGTATCTTTCCTTTTCTCCTTTGCTTTTCACTTCCCTTCTCTTCACAGATATTTGTAAGGCCTCCCCAGACAGCCATTTTGCTTTTTTGCATTTCTTTTTCTTGGGGATGGTCTTGATTCCTATCTCCTGTACAATGTCATGAACCTCTGTCCATAGTTCATCAGCCACTCTGTCTATCAGATCTAGTCCCTTAAATCTATTTCTCACTTCCACTGTATAGGCAGTGGAATTTGGGATTTGATTTAGGTCATACCTGAATGGTCTAGTGGTTTTCTCCACTTTCTTCAATTTCAGCCTGAATTTGGCAATAAGGAGTTCATGATCCAAGCCATAGTCAGCTCCCAGTCTTGTTTTTGTGGACTGTATAGAGCTTCTCCATCTTTGGCCGCAAAGAATATAATCAATCAGTGTCGACCATCTGGTAATATCCATGTGTAGCATCTTCTCTTGTGTTGTTGGAAGAGGATGTTTTCTATGACCAGTGCATTCTCTTGGCAGAACTCTGTTAGCCTTTGCCCTGCTTCATTCTGTGCTCCAAGGCCAAATTTGCTTGTTACCCCAGGTGTTTCTTGACTTCCTACTTTTGCATTCCAGTCCCCTATAATGAAAAGGATATCTTTTTTGGGTGTTAGTTCTAGAAGATCTTGTAGGTCTTCATAGAACTGTTCAACTTCAGCTTCTTCAGCGTTACTGGTTGGGGCATAGACATGGATTACCATGATATTGAATGGTTTGCGACCCAGGAATTGAACCTGTGTCTCCTATACTGGCAGGTAGATTCTTTATCACTGTGTCACCTGGGAAGCCCCTTTTTATTTGATTAGAACCAAGGGAACAAGGCTCAATCAAGCCAGTGGCTGGCTATCAGGATACATGGACTTCCCCAGAGGCTTAGTGGTAAAGAATCCACCTCAGCGCAGGAGACGCAGGTAGACGCAGATTTGATCCCCGGGTCGGGAAGATCCCCTGTAGAAGGAAAAATGGCAACCCACACCAGTATTCTTGCATGGAGAATTCCATGGAGAGAGGAGCCTAGTGGGCCACAGTCCATAGGGTCGCAAAGAGTTGGATACGACTGAGCAGGCACACATAAGGATGCATGCAGAGTCAGGATTCAAATCCCATCCTTTTGGGTGAGGTCTGGACTACAGAACCTGGAGATTCTGCTCTTGAGTTCCCTATAACTTTCTCAGATCCAAATCTGCTCTTCCTTTCTAGCATCCACTGTCTGAACCTATGACTCTTCCTTAAGAGTCTTTCACTTGACCCCACGGTTCCTTTGGGAACATCTGTCTAGGTTTACCTTCTGATCACAAAAGGAATTGACCTTGATGTGGGAACTGGTTTTGCTCCAAAGGCCTGCACAGCTGTGCAACACCTCTGAAGGGACTGCAACCAGGTTCCCAGAGGAACTGTCTCTATTCAGTGTCTGAATGCCAACAAAACATGGCAATTCAGTCTAAGATGTTCATGAGAGGCTGACTGAGTTGGTTAGCAGATAGGCACCCATGGGGATGGGTTTGGGGAAGAATCCGGGATCATAGGCTTTGTGTGCCAATCCTGGATCTTCTTGACTTCTTTGAGACTCATTCTAAAAGTATAATAAGAATAATAGTACTACTTTCTGTATTTAGTAACAGATAAAGCATATTTCCCAGGGTCTGGCACATAAAAGGTATCCAGAGCTGTAGGGCACCGCTTATACTCATGCACAATTATGGCCATGAAACAAGAAGGAAATCATTCAGATGAAGACTGTAGACTTTCTCTTCTTTCTTTCCACTTCATATTCATATTAGGAACCTACTTAGAATTCGGTCACTTACACGCAACTAATTGTAGGTTGTTTTCCATCATTATTGTTTGTTTCAGTCTTGTTTTATGGAATTCAAGATGTTAGCTGTTCCTCAACACTGACACTACATTGACACTATGTGACACTGACTTTTCCCATTCCTCTTGGAAGACTGTGTCCAAGATCTTTATAACTCTTAAAATTGATCTCAAGTCCAATGAGAACAGTCCATGATGACAGCTTGCATGTGACCCAAACCAGCTCTCCTAGGTAATGGGGCACCCACCCTTCCACATGTTAACATCTTAGCCACTTTTACAGACAATGCCTCTACTTACTCCAACTTTAATAGGAATTCTGAAGCTGATCAAATCATAAAGCTATAGTTGGTAGGGGGATAGGGAAGTTGTGGATCGCCTCAAGCTTTGTGAACAATTGTTTTTTTATTTTTATTTTTTGAGAAAGAGCAATTTTTACATTGATATTCAAACAGCATAAAGTCCATCATTTTAATGTGTACCTTTTTTTTTTTATCATTTTCACAATGCTGTGCAATCATTGTGCTGCATGCTCAGTCACTTTAGTTGTGTCTAACTCTGTGCATCCCAATGGACTGTAGCCCGCCAGGCTCCTCTGTCCATGGGATTCTCCAGGGAAGAATAGTGGAGTGGGTTGCTGTGCCCTCCTCCAGGGATCTTCCCGACCCAAGGATTGAACTTGTGTTTCTTATGTCTAACCT
Source organism: Bos indicus x Bos taurus (assembly GCF_003369695.1). NCBI lineage: Eukaryota > Metazoa > Chordata > Mammalia > Artiodactyla > Bovidae > Bos > Bos indicus x Bos taurus. The sequence continues at coordinate 89,097,266 of NC_040105.1, read as the reverse complement.
TCATTGGCAGATGGGTTCTTTACCATTAGCGCCACTGGGAAGCCTGTGCAATCATCACTACTATCTAAATTCCTTCTTTTTTTTGGCCATGCCACATGTCTTGCAGGATCTTAGTTCCTCAACCAGGGGTCAAATCTGGGGCCATAGCAGTGAGAGCACCCACCCCTAACCACTGAACCACCAGGAAATTCCCAGTACTATCTAATTCTAAAACATTACCATTACTGTAGAAAGAAACATCTTACCTCATTCGCAATTCCCTCTCCCCTCATTCTCTAGAAACCTTATGGGTTTGCCTAGCCTGTCCTTATATTTGCCTTGTCTGGACATTTTATATAAGTAGAGTAATATAATATATGACCTTTTATATCTGGGTTCTTTTATTTAGCACAATATTTTTAAGTTTAATTTGTGTTGTAGCATGCATCATTATCTCATTCCTTTTTGTGGCTGAGTAATATTCCATTGTATAAATGTGCCACATTTTGTTAATCCATTTATCAGTTGATAAACATTTGGGTTGTTTTCACTTTTTAGCTGTGAAGAATAAATTCTTTGTAAATGTAGTCCATTCTGCTCCTTCTGGTATTGGGAACATGGGCTGATATTTTCAAAGTTATCCTCTGTTGGAGGATGGGGATAAAACTAGAGCAAATTAAAACACCATGAAACATGCTATTCTTACTGAGAATCAGCTGTTTTTCTTGAATAAGAAAAACATGATTTCCCCATGTTGCTGAAAACCTACTGTCAGTTTCAAGATTTCCTAAAATGTCAGTTCTGATGGCTTTTGTCATTTTAACCATTATTTTTATGGAGTGGCAAAATTCTGGGTTTCCATTTTTTTTTCTGATATCCCACATCAAGTGTTAAATAAACAGTCCACATCTACCTGAAGATTTGATTATTGGACAAGTAAAAGAGATCAAGTTCTTTTGTTCTCAGGATGCAGATACCCCAGGTATCATAGTCCTTTTCACTGTAGGATTGGTAGTAAGTTCAGCTTCATTTCATTCTGGAAATCCAACTGATAAAAGCCCACAGAGAACAGCCTTTTTCAGCTGGATGAAGGACTAGGAAAAGGATGACAAACATGACCAGTCTGAGAAGCCCCAGAGCTCAATTTTAAGCAGGAAGAAAGCAAGCCAGCAACTTTCTCCAGGACACAGGCTGTTGCTGGGACCTGGCTGACTCTGAGCCTCTGAGGAAACTGCTGAGTCATAAAGTTGGCTCCATTAATAAGTGAATTTCAAGCAAAGGACTGAGGATATATCATCAACTCAAACATGCAAAGGCACACAGCAACTCTGTGGGAATGATAAGGCATACATATTGGACCCAGACTCACATCAATAGTCTCTATAGAATTTATCTGGAACAAGCACTTCACTGAGAATTTATAAAACTAAAAATATAGAGGGGATTTCTGGGGAATATACTGAGCTGAATTTATGGACCAGGGCCCTAAAGTTCTTCTTGGATTTTTTTTAGGTTCTTTGAAAGTGAGTAAAGCAACTAGAAACTATAGTAAAACCCAGAAATGTGTCCAAGTATACTGCATCATTTTGGGCAATGGGGGAACTGGACATGGGATTGATACTGGACCTGCAGAAATAAGAATATAACCCGGCAAACCACTCAACCTATAAGTGATGAGTCTTCAGGTAGTTATCATAATGTAACGTTGGGTTTTGGTTTTTAGTTATTTTTATAGGCTCAAACACATCTTTATTAATCAAAGTAGGAACCATTACAATCAACACTTTTTTGTCAATGAGAAATAAGTTTGTTTATTTCTGAAGCATAAAAATCTATGCTTCGGGATTGACGAACTCTTGGAGAGCATTTTCTGCCTCCTGCTGGTTGTGGAAGCATTTTGCCTGTAAAAAGTTGTTGAGATGCTTGAAGCAGTGGTAGTTGGGTTTTTGTTTTTAAACTTTAGAATCAACACATAGACAAAGCATGGCAGACTTAACCTGGTTATAAAACAGAATATAATGTTAATTTTTCCAAGACGGTAAGCTGGTATGTATCAGGATGGTGAAAGTGAGGTAGGAGCCTGGGTACCAATATCTTTATTTCACAGAGTGGGAGATAATAGATACTGTTAAGATAAAATTAGATAGGAAAATTCAAGCATATTATTTAGTTTACAAAGACCAAAAATAATAAAACACTAAAATTAAGAACAGTGTTATTGACTTAAATCATCATCATTCACAGACTCAGAATGACATGATTGTAATATCATAATATGTAAAATTGATAAATTTTTTAAAATCCTCGAACAACATGGATTTGAACTGAACAGGTTCACTTTTATGTGGATTTTTTTTTCAGTAGTAAATACTACAGTATTACATGATCTGCAGTTAGTTGAATCCACAGATGTGGAACCACAGATATGGAGGAACCACATATAGGGAGGGACAACCATAAGTTGTACATGGATTTTCAACTGTGTAGAGTGTCAGTGCCCCTGACCCCTGCATTATTCAAGGGTCAATTGTAAAACGGTAGCTACTTCTTCAACTATGAATAAATACGTAGAGGTAATGTTTGCATATTTTAAAAATTAATAAAATGGAAAGGTTTACAATGCAAAACAGATATCCACTTTTAGCCATTTCTTTGCCTAGTGATATTTTGACAAATTATAAAATAATTTTAAAAATAAAATTAAAATAAACAGTAGAACAAAAATACAGATTGTTGTATATTTACACAATAGGATCAGTTCAGTTCAGTTGCTCAGTCATGTCCAACTCTTTGCAACCCCATGAATCACAGCATGCCAGGCCTCCCTGTCCATCACCAACTCCCCGAGTTCACTCAACCTCACGTCCATTGAGTCTGTGATGCCATCCAGCCATCTCATCCTCTGTCATCCCCTTCTCCTCCTGCCCCCAATCCCTCCCAGCATCAGAGTCTTTTCCAATGAGTCAACATTTCGCATGAGGTGGCCAAAGTACTGGAGTTTCAGCTTTAGCATCATTCCTTCCAAAGAACACCCAGGGCTGATCTCCTTTAGAATGGACTGGTTGGATCTCCTTGCAGTCCAAGGGACTCTCAAGAGTCTTCTCCAACACCACAGTGCAAAAGCATCAATTCTTCAGCGCTCACCTTTCTTCAGAGTCCAACTCTCACATCAACACATGACCACTGGAAAAACCATAGCCTTGACTAGATGGACCTTTGTTGGCAAAGTAATGTCTCTGCTTTTTAATATGCTATCTAGGTTGGTCATAACTTTCCTTCCAAAGAGTAAGCATCTTTTAATTTCATGGCTGCAGTCACCATCGGCAGTGATTTTGGAGCCCCCAAAAATAAAATCTGACGCTGTTTCCACTGTTTCCCCATCTATTTCCCATGAAGTGATGGGACCAGATGCCATGATCTTCGTTTTCAATAGGATAGCTCATAGTAATGAGAATGGAAAACATACAACTATATCCAAAACATGGATGACTTTTAGAAGCGACATTGAGCTGAAGAAGCCAGATGCAAAAAAGCACAACCTGTATTATTTCACTTTGATAAAGTACAAAAATGAGCAAAACCCATCTGAATTATTAGAAGCCAGGCTGGTGGTTACCCGTGGGGCAGGTAGTGACAGAAGAAACCACAAGGAGGATTCTGTGTGTGGGTTGTTCTGTTTCCTCATCAGTTGTCAGTTAGCAAATATGTTGTCAATTGAGCATACAATAGTTAAGGCTTATTTTCATATTTATGTTATACTTTAGTAAAAGCTTAATCATCATCATCACCATAGTAACAGATAATACTGAAATGGTGTTTAATATGTACCACTGTTCTACATGATTCCACATTTATTAATTCATATGGGTCTTTCTGGACATGTCTAATGGCACCCATTTTTACTCTAGCCATTCTCTTCATCTGGAATGTTTTTACCTTGATTTTCACTTTGCTGGTTCCTTCCTGCCACTCAGCTCTAAGCCTACTTTCAACCACACTGCTTTATTTTAATGTATTACTTATCACTTATTACAACTTAAATTTTTTCTCTTTTAATTTATTTGTTGATGGTTTGCTAGAATGTAAGAAGCTCCATGAATACAAGGATCTTCTCTTTGTTCTACACTTCCATATCTTCAGAGTCTAGAACAATGTCTAGCACCTAGTAGGTGCTCAATACACATTTACTGAATGACTAGATAAGCAATCAGATTGCCTATCTAGTTCCTCTTAATCCATTCTCCATATTTGAGACAGAGTGGTCTATTTAAAGCATAGTGTTCTTTAAATAGCATTAAATGAAAAAATATTTTTATGTATTTGGCTGCACCAGGTCTTAGTTGTGGCATGCAAATTCTTAGTTGCAGCATGCAGGATCTAGTTCCCTGACCAGGGATCGAACCCTGGGCCCACTACACTGGGAGCATGGAGTATTAGCCACTGGACCACCAGGGATGACCCTCTAAATCATAATTTTGATCAAGATCATTTCCTTCTTAAAAACATACAGTCACACTCTCACTGCTTTTAAGGTATACTCTAAATCTTTGCTATGACTTCATTCATATTTATCCTTTGCTAACCTCTGAGGCTTCATCTTTCTTCATTCTTCTCAAGATAGTTCTGCCATGCTGAACAGTGTCACCTTCCCTAAGACCCTAACTTGCTCATCTTCAAGTCTGCCAGCCTGGTGTTCCTTCTGCCTGAGGTGTTCTCATCTTGCTTTTCCTCCTCCTTACCTAAGTAACTTCTCATCCTCATGGCTTAATTTTAGACATCACTGTCTCTGAGAAGCATCCATGACCCAGACAGAGTGGGAACTTCTAATTGCTTCCACTGAACTCTCACATGCCATATACACAGCACCCAGGTGGCCACAGGAGCAGCTACACAGTTCCCTGTTCTACTGAAATCCTGGGAAGAGCTGTTCTAAGGCCAGATGCAGCTAGACAACTTGGGTCTGTGCTCTAGGAAAATTAATCAGGCCCCTGTTGCTATCCCTTTTTATAGAGCTTGTGAGGGAGCAGCCTTATCAGAAGAGCAAAAAGAGCTCAAGATTTGATACCAGATGATCTGAGCTTAGGTGTCAGTTTTTCTAGAAGCTGCTGCTAATGCCAGTTTCTCAATACCTGGAGGCCTTTGGGGAAAGTTGAGGTCATGTGCAGTCCTTCTCGCTGAGGAGAGAGGGATTCCAAATAACTCATCTTCAAGCTCCTAAGAGGATTCCTAGTGTAACTTCTCATTCATTCGTCTCATCACTATTTTGGTAATTATCATACTGTATTAAAATCAAGGGTTTAGGGACTTTGCTGGTGGTCCAGTGGCTAAGATTCCATTCTCCTAATGCAGGGGGCCTGCATTCATCAGGGAACTAGATCCCACATTCCACAACAAAGACTTTGCATGCCACAACTAAGACCCAGCACGGCCAAATAAATAAACAATAAATCAAATAAATATATATATATATATATTTTAAATTGAGTGTTTACTTTGACTTGCCAACTAGTCTGACTGACTTTTGGGGCCAAGGTCTGTATTATTGACCATTATTGTCTCCAGAGCCTCATGGGGTTTTACATAATTCTTTTCCTTTGAATGAACCAATGAATGAATGAAATGCCATCTAAAATTACACTTGGAAGGAAATTCCCAATGACCTTTTTAAATAGGCCCCATCTATTTACATGTGTGCTACTGTCAGAGCCTTTAAAAGTGTACTCTAGTGGTCAGAAAACTTCTCTTAAGAGTCAAATGAGAAAATCTCAAAGCTGTCAGAACTCCTTGGTATTATCAAAATGGAGAATCACGTTCCTTTGATTCCCTTGTGTGCATGTGTGAATGTGTGTGCGTGTGTGCATCCAGACATCATTTTTCACTGGCTTCAGTCATCATCACAGAAAAGGGGAAAACACTTTTATTGGAACTTGAATTAAAACCATATCAGAAGGCTTACTAACTCTAAGCAGAGTCTCTGAAGGCATTAGGATAATATAAAACATTGGCATATGTAATGCACCAAAATCTCCCTTATGAATAAATATAAAACTTTTAAAAACATCTCTAAGCTTTTTTGGAACATGTTGATATCTTTCTAGATGTTTGTTGGATAAATTATAAAGCCATAGCAACAGAGGAATTATTTATTTTAGTACAGCAGCAGATTTCTGAATGGTCCCTCCCTTATTACTGTGAAAACTCCAACCAGACCTATTTCCTCCTTCCTTCTGGGTGAAACAGAACCGCACATTCCCTTGTAGGGAGGAAGTTCTTTCATCTGTATATTGCTTTGACTCCCATACAGTTTTCTCCTGACCCTGCTATAAACCTAAGAGTCCTCCAAGGACCTAACAGATAATTCAAGGGCTACTAATGCTAAAGGAGGAAGCACAGATCAACAATAATACTTGAAGTCTAATGAACTGTAGCAAGGAGTATCATGGAATTACTCAACAGGAGAAATAATATGTGAATATTAAGCCCTACCTGAAAGAAATGTCCCATTTGCAAGTTGGCTAGTTGGACCTACTCAACTTCATATAAATTCATAGATTAAAAGGGACAAAATTTATTTTGTTCTCTCTTGAGAAAAAATTAGACATATTTTCAATTGTGTTTAGTGTGGAGAAACACTAAGTTAAAAGTACTGAAAAACTTCAACTGAATATTTTTTAAAGCTTATTATTCCATGAACTCAATTGCTTTTAAACTCAAAAGTCAATTAAATGAACTTCATTGTTTTTAAGTGTCTGATGACACTGTTCTCTTCACTTGGAGAGATTTTGCCTTCATTAGTCAGATTGCCTTCCCATTGGAAAAGGGCTGATTTCTACAACATCCATCTTAATATAAACCCACCAAAATAACTTATAGTTTGTGAACATTTTCTGTGGGACATATATATGCTGATCATTGCAAATATGTAGATAAGATCAAATTGACAAATAATGAATAGCCTATAAATAAATTGATCAGGTGGTGATGTCTTAAACTATTGCTTCTTAGAACATGATTCATTAAATATCTAAATATGCCATCTGTTCCTGCAGAAAATACCAAAATACATCAAGACTAGTACATGAGGGGGTATTTGCCTTGACACATATATGTACACCTGCCATTGAATTAGAGTTACACAATGTGGTAAGAAGCAGGAATCTCTTACTCTCAGATATTTGTAACAGGAGGTTACCAGGAGTAAATTACCCTCATCAAAATGTTGTCGATTAGTCATACTTGATCTAGGTCTTTGTGAAGAGTATTCCACAGCAAGAAACAGAGTACTTAAGCACCACAGGGACTATTCTCTTTCAGCACAAAAGTTAGCTTACATTCACCTCTTTCAAACTATGGTTGGAAAGGCAGAATTCTGCAGGGAGAGACCACCAATTTCTAAGTTTTACCACTGAGAAATGATGAGGAACCTTTCTTTTTCTCTACCTTGCTGTACACAATGTTTGGGCTTCCCCAGTGGCTCAAGAATCCACCTGCCAGTGCAGGAGACACAGGAGATGCAGGTTTGATCCCTGGGTCAGGAAGATCCCCTGGAGGAGGAAATGGCAACCCGCTTCAGTATTCTTGCCTGGAAAAGTCCATGGACAGAGGAGCCTGATGGGCTACAGTCCATGGGGTCACAAAGAGTCAGACATGACTTATCACCTGAACACACAGGCATGCACATAACGTTTAGGGGCTTTCCTTATAATTTACCTAGAAGTAGTCAGTATAAACTAAGATATCTGACCTGGTAGGTACATATATATTTATATTTTTAAACAATTCAAATTTCAGTAAAGTCAATTTTTCTAACCACCAGAGAACCTTAAAACATCAAAATGAAATAAATATTCTCTTTTCTGGCTTACAAGACAGGCAACTTATTGTACTGATTCCATGTTTACCCTGTCCATCTGTGTACAATGATTATTTAGAAATAGAAATCACAGCCAAACAAATAGCTAAGTGACAGAGATCACATTCGGGGTTTGAAAAGTTGTTTCCCCTAATGAGCCTAGTGTTCCTTGGGAATAATTTGGCACTTGAAACTCTTTTATACCATACTTTATAGGGTGTATAATCTCAAGTACAACAAGTCACAATTATTTGTGTGTATCTTACAGCATTTTTTCAGAGCTGTTTTTTTGCTTTTTCCTACAGTAGGAGAATGCAGTCCAATAACACATGGTATTTATAAGGTAACTTTCTCTTTCCCCAATGGACACGGTTCTTTTCTGACTTTATACTCTTCTTTTCTCCACTTACTCCATAACCTTCCTCTAATCTTTCCACAACTGCGCTATGTAATAGTAACACCTTATGTGTGCATGTGTGTGCTAAGTTGCTTCAGATATGGCTGACTTTTTGCAATACCCTATGGACTATACGGAGAAGGCAATGGCACCCCACTCCAGTACTCTTGCCTGGAGAATCCCATGGACGGAGGAGCCTGGTAGGCTGCAGTCCATGGGGTCGCTAAGAGTCGGACAAGACTGAGCGACTTCACTTTGACTTTTCACTTTCATGCATTGGAGAAGGAAATGGCAACCCACTCCAGTGTTCTTGCCTGGAGAGTCCCAGGGACGGGGGAGCCTGGTGGGCTGCCATCTATGGGGTCACACAGAGTCGGACACGACTGAAGTGACTTAGCAGCAGCAGCATGGACTGTAACTCACCAGGCTCCTCTATCCATGAGATTTTCCAGGCAAGAATACTGGAATGGGTTGCCATGCCTTCCTCCAGATGATCTTCCTGACCTAGGGATCCAATGTCTGTCTGCTATGGCTCCTTCATTGCAGGTGGATTCTTTACCACTAGCCCTACCTGGGAAGCCCAGTAACCACCTTACAACAATTTGGACCTAGAATTGTCCCCCTTAAGCTGCTCTTGGCTACTTTTCAAGCACACAGTGAATAGTTCAGTTCAGTTGCTCAACTGTGTCCAACTCTTTGCGACCCCATGGACTGCAGCATGCCAGGCCTCCCTGTCCATCACCAACTCCCGGAGTTTACTCAAACTCATGTCCATTGAGTCGGTGATGCCATCCAACCATCTCATCCTCTGTCATCCCCTTCTCCTCCCACCTTCAAAATTTCCTAGCATCAGAGTCTTTTCCAATGAGTCGGTTCTTCACATCAGATGACCAAAGTATTGGAGTTTCAGCTTCAGCATCAGTCCTTCCAATGATACTCAGGACTGATTTCCTTTAGGATAGACTGGTTGGATCTCCTTGCAGTCCAAGGGACTCTCAAGAGTCTTCTCCAACACCACAGTTCAAAAGCATCAATTCTTCAGTGCTCAGCTTGCTTTATAGTCCAACTCACACATCCATACATGACTACTGGAAAAATCATAGCTTTGACTAGACGGTCCTTTGTTGACAAAGTGATGTCTCTGCTTCTTAATATGCTGTCTAGGTTGGTCATAACTTTTCTTTCAAGGAGCAAGCATCTTTTAATTTCATGGCTGCAGTCACCATCTGCAGTGATTTTGGAGCCCCCCAAAATAAAGTCTGTCACTGTTTCCATTATTTCCCCATTTATTTTCCATGAAGTGATGAGACCAGATGCCATGATCTTAGTTTTCTGAATGTTGAGTTTTAAGCCAGCTTTTTCACTCTCCTCTTTCACTTTTATCAAGAGGCTCTTTAGTTCTTTGCTTTCTGCCATAAGGGGGTGCCATCTGCATATTTGAGGTTATTGATATTTCTCCTGGCAATCTTGATTCCACCTTGTGCTTCATCTAGTCCAGCGTTTCTCATGATGTACTCTGCATATAAGTTAAATAAACAGGGTGACAATAGACAGCCTTGACGTACTCCTTTTCCTATTTGGAACCAGTCTGTTGTTCCATGTCCAGTTCTAACTGTTGCTTCCTGACCTGCATACAGATTTCTCAGGAGGCAGGTCAGGTGGTCTGGTATTCCCATCTCTTTAAGAATTTTCCAGTTTGTTGTGATCCACACAGTCAATGGCTTTTCCATAGTCAATAAAGCAGAAGTAGATGTTTTTCTGGAACTCCCTTGCTTTTTCGATGATCCAGTGGATGTTGGCAATTTGATCTCTGGTTCCTCTGCCTTTTCTAAAACCAGCTTGAACATCTGGAAGCTCATGGTTCACGTACTGTTGAAGCCTGTCTTGGAGAATTTTGAGCATTACTTTGCTAGCATGTGAGATGAGTACAATCATGTGGTAGTTTGAGCATTCTTTGGCATTGCCTTTCTTTGGGATTGGAATGAAAACTGACCTTTTCCAGTCCTGTGGCCACTGCTGAGTTTTCCAAATTTGCTGACATATTGAGTGTAGCACTTTCACCGCATCATCTTTTAGGATTTGAAATAGCTCAACTGGAATTCCATCACCTCCACTAGCTTTGTTCATAGTGATGCTTCCTAAGGCTCATTTGACTTCATATTCCAGGATGTCTGGCTCTAGGTGAGTGATCATACCATCATGATTATCTGGGTCGTGAAGATCTTTTTTGTATAGTTCTTCTGTGTATTCTTGCCAGCTCTTCTTAATATCTTCTGCTTCTGTTAGGTCCATACCATTTCTGTCCTTTATCGGGCCCATATTTGCATGAAATGTTCCCTTGGTATCTCTAATTTTCTTGAAGAGATCTCTAGTCTTTCCCATTCTGTTGTTTTCCTCTATTTCTTTGCATTGATCACTGAGGAAGGCTTTCTTATCTCTCTTTGCTATTCTTTGGAACTCTGCATTCAAATGGGTATTTCTTTCCTTTTCTCCTTTGCCTTTCACTTCTCTGCTTTTCATAGCTATTTGTAAGGCAGACAACCATTTTGCCTTTCTTTTTCTTGGGGATGATCTTGATCCCTGCCTGCTGTACAATGTCATGAATCTCCATCCATAGTTCTTCAGGCATTCTGTCTATCAGATCTAATCCCTTCAGTCTATTTGTCACTTGAATCATACGGGATTACACAGTGAGCTGCTGTCATCAAATTGTCTTGGTTTCCTCTACTTCCTTTGCTATGTGCTTAATGCCAGTTGGTTTGTCTCATTAATCTTGTAAATAAAACCCTCTTTCATTGAATTTATAGCTTCTGCACCTGCCTGAGCAGTACATTCTTTTTGATCCTTTTAAAGTTATTCTCCTGATCTTGTATGAATCCTGAATTTCTTTTATCCTCAAGAACTACTTTCATGTCCACCAGCTGAGGGCCAGAAAGACAGATACTATGACATCTTCCAGGACAACTTCAAGATAGAGGCCTTTAAGGAGAAAGGGCCACTTTCAAGTTGTAGGTTCATTTCTTTTGATAACAACATGGTTGTTGTTATTATTATTCAGTTGCTAAGTCATTTCTGACTCTGCGACCCCATGGACTGTAGCCCGCCAGGCTCCTTTGTCCATGATATTCTCCAGGTAAGAATGCTGGAGTGGGTTGCCATGTCCTCCTCCAAGGAATCTTCCCCACCCAAGGATCAAACCCAGGTCTCCTTCATTGGCAGGCGGTTTCTTTACCTCTTGTGCCACCTGGGTTGCTTCTAAAATGCCCAATCTTTGTTGTGCCAGACCTGTACAGAGTCCCCTGAAGAGGCAAAGGAAAGAGCCTCCTTACTCTGTGTTACACTGCATTATCTGTGTTCTAAAGCTGACTTGTTAGTACCCAGAGTTTCAGAGCCTTTTTTGGGGAGGCAAGGGGCAGCGAGCTCCCTGGCTTGTGGAATTGTAGTTCCCCAACCAGGGACCAAACCGGGGCCTGGCAGTTAAAGCACCAAGTTCTAACCCCTGGACCACCAGGGAATTCCCCAGAATCTTTCTTGAATTTTTCTAGCTTTCTCATCCTCTATAACCACAAGAGGTCACTCTGTCCACAGGGCTGGAGATATGTTCTATATCATCACCTCTATCCTCTTTCTTCATCTCTTTTGGTTCCTCTCCAATAATCAAAACAAAATAAAGCAAAACAAAAATCTCTCCTAGTTTATAATGGAGATAAATGGATTCTGAGTTGTAGAGAGTGAACAGGGAGCTCATTACACTAGCTTCAACCAGCACAAATTCTCCATTATCATTTCACAACAGTAAAATTTACAATCATTTGATTTACTTGATCCTTTCTTAGAATGATGTGTGCATTGGGGGTGTGTGTGTGGACACAAGTACACAGGAAATAAGATAATAAAAGAGTGCTATTTGAAATGCAACAATAAATAGACTAAAGAGACTGGGACTCTGTTAACATAATAACTCATAGAAGTTATGTTCACATGCCAGATGGATCAGAGTGGCTTCCTCCATCCTATCTTTCTTCTCCATGGGTTTAAAGACTTTTCCATTTTTTATGAGAGAACTAGATGGAACAAATGACAAACAACCTGGATTAAAGACTGAGGCAAACAGAAGGTGGACACAGAAGATGAAAGCAAAGAGGTTTAAGAGCAGGAGGGACTTGTGAAGTAATGAGGGAAGAAATAATACTCCCCAAAGGGAAGAGATTCCCTAGGAGAAAGGTGACTACATGAGCGGCTCCAAGAATCAAGACAAAGATTCAACACACATGTGTAGTAGAGCTGGCAGGATGAGCTGCTTAGTGCTGGAAACGTTACTTTAAGTTCTCCTGCAAGGGGAAACCTTTCTTACACATTCTGGATTCTAGGCACGTGGCTGATTGGCTAGGAATAAGATTTGTCTCTTTGGGGATGCATTTTATTGTGTTCTCTTTTAGTATTCAGGGCACAGTAAATGAGCAACACTTACCAACTCGAAGAGTATTTGGCTTTCAATGACTTCCAGGGAAGCTGCTGTGTTGGCAACATTAAAAAAAAAATCTTTTTTTTTTCCTTACTAGTTTATTAACTCACAATTTCCATGGGTCTTTAGTCAAGTGCATCTTGACCAAGTCCTCCTTTCAGGATCCCACGATGCTGCAGTCAGCATGTCAGTCTGTGCTGCTTTCTCATCCAAGGCTTACAGTCTTCTTCCAAGCTCACCGCTGGCAGAATTTAGTTCCTTGCAGCTATGGGACTGGGATCCTTGTCCTGTCAATGTTTTGACTTCAGTGCAGCAAAACTGATTTCAGACTTCTGATGTCTCAAAAGTTCTAGAGGCTGGAAAGGTGTCAGCATGGTGGCTCAGTGGTAAAGAATCCACCTGTTAATGCAGGAGATGCAGGAGACATGGGTTTGATCCCTGGGTCAGGAAGATGCCCTAGAGGAGGAAATGGCAACCCACTCCAGTATTCTTGCCTGGAAAATCCCATGGACAGGGGAGCCTGACAAGCTACAGTTCATAGAGTCACAAGGAGTTGGACACGACTGAGCGACTGAGCACAGATGGTCGAGTGAGGGAGCCCTCTTCTGGGCTGCAGGCTGCCTGTTGTATACTCCCATGGCAGAAGAGGTGGCAACATTTTACACTGAATGCAGAGAGAAGTTTCACATTTGACTCTGGTGCCCTTAGTTATTTTCAGCCCCAAACTAGATCCTATGTCTACAGTTCTTTCCTTTCCCAAACAGCTAATGCCATCATGAGAAACTCTAACAACCTCAGGAACAAATTCTTGAGGTATAACCAATTGTTTTCCTAGCCCTTGCACAGGATCGTAGTGTTAGTGTTAAGCGCTCGGTCGTGACACATGTAGTACTTCATTAACCAGCACTCATTTATGCTATTCTTCAAACAAAACTATTTATAAGCAGAGATGGTTTATGGAAGTTTCTCCTGGGAGACCTTTGGCTTTTCCTTTAACTCACCATTTTAGGGCTTCCCAGGTGGCACTAGTGGTAAAGCACCCGCCTGCCAATGCAGGAGATGTAAGAGAGGCAGGTTCAATCCCTGGGTTGGGAAGACCCCTGGAGTAGGGCATGACAACCCATGCTAGTATTCTTGGCTGGAGAATCCCATGGACAGAGGAGCCTGGAGGACTCTGGTCCAAAGAGTTGGACATGACAGAACAGCTGAGCATGCACGTACCATTTTAAGTTGCATTTTGTCCATTGTCCTTTCCTTCAGGACTTACTCTTAGTTGGGACATTGACACAAACTGCCATGACTATAGAGTTGCTCACCACCATAGATCTCTGGAGGCAGCAGCCCCAAGCTTTTGGTGATTTTTCACTCAAGTGTCCTATACTTTGAGAGCTACAGATTGCCCCAAACCGTTCATTGGAGATAGTTTAAATAATCTGTTGGTATGTGCTATGAGAGATTCATTTATGAGTCATCAATATCTCAGTCTTGGGCCCAGCTCTATAGAAAATATTCTATTGAATAATGAAATTAAGTTTTATTAGTGCTACTGCCAACATCACTTAGCTTGGCATTCATCAGCAGTACAGCTAGATCAGCAGTACATCTGAAAAGGCACAATGTAAACATACTCTGGGTAAGAGCCTGTTTTAAAATCAAGCATTCTATTTTTCAAATAGGAAACTGAGTCTCACTTTCAGGTGGACTTACACTGGCAACAGCTATAATCCTAAGTCCTTCATCCCTCATGATTCACAAGAGGCTAAATTGTTTTCCCCACCAACTATCCCAAGAACAGGTCTAGATTTTCATGTGAAATGACTAGACTTTGGGCTGTAGAAGTATCTTCAGACCTAAGGAATCTGGGCACATCAAATAATATCTGTCCCTCCCTGTGAATCCTTTGTCAAAGATTCAGTCTTAAAAAATACTCGCTATGTACTCAACTCTTCTCTTTTCTTTCTCTGATACCTCTCATGACTTGCAGAATAATACCTTCAGGAAATGCTAAAAGCCACATTCACATACTTTCTCCTCTTGAATAATTTACTGTTGTTGTTCAGTCGCTAAGTCATGTCTGACTCTTTGCGAACCCATGGACTGCAACATGCCAGGCTCCTCTGTCCTCCACTACCTCCCAGAGTTTGTGGAAATTCATGTCCATCAAGTGGGTGATGCTATCTAACCATCTCACCCTCTGCCTCCCCCTTCTCCTTTTGCCTTCAATCTTTCCCAGCATCAGGGAAATAGTCACTATATATTTGCTGACTAAATGAATGTATGAATTAATGGAAATACAGTCCTTATATATTAAGTGAAAAATCAAGTTATAAGACATGCATATCTTTCTTTGTATAAAAAACCATATTATCTGAATATGCCTCAGTGTATGGAAGAAAAGTTTGGAATTACACACAAAAACTTTTATATAATTGTTTGCCTTTTACATTATTTACTTTTTACATTTGTTATTGTTTTGTTCTTTTCTGCCTTCCTTCCCTCCCTCCCTCCTGTCTCCCATTTCGTTTTCACTTTTTTATTCTTTCATTTTTTTCTTTCCACCACAGTCATGTAGTACAGTTTAAAACACACTGTTTATTTCAGAATAATTTTAGATTCACAGAAAAGTTGCAGTTTCCTGTACAGTTTCAGTTTCTCTTAATGTGATCATCTTACATTACCAGGGCATATTTATCAAAATTAGGAATGCGACAAGGGTACTGAACCTCAGACTTAAATAATATTTTACCAGTTTTTCTACTAATTTTGTTTTTCATTTCCAGGATCTAATGCAGCATGCCACATTGCATTTAGTTGCCATGTCTCCTTAGTCAGCTCTGATTTGTAACACATTCCTTGTTTTTCATGACCTTGACAGTTTTGAGAAGTATTGGGCAGGTATTTTGTAGGATGCCCCTTAATTTGTGTTTATCTGCTATTTTAATCATGATTAGACTAGGGTTATGAGATGTTTTTTTTTTAATACTACAGAAGTGATATGCCTCCTTTGCATTAGATAAGAGTACATGATAAAATCAACATGCTTTATCACTGCTGATGTTAACATTGATCTCTTGGTTAAAGTGGTATTTCTGAAGGTTCTCCACATTAAAGTTTGTTTTTCCCTTTCCAGGTATGTATTAGTTCTATAATAAAATAACTAATAATACATTTTATTTTATTTTATTTACTTTTTTTTTTTTACATTTAAATGTAGAAAAATTCTGTCAAGGACCAAATGACTCTCTGAAGATTAGTGGCTTCCCAACCTGTCCAGAGCCTCTTTCAGGAGATTCAGACACTGAAAATGTTATTTCCCAGAGAACAGAGGGCTATGACTTACTGGAAATTTATTTTTTATTTACTTTTCTGAGAAAATTAAATTTCACTCATATCCTTTCTATGCTTCCCTCTCAGGAATATAGGACTTGCTTTGTTGAAGCAGTTTGAGTAGTAATGGAAAAAAGAAAGTTTCTGCTTTATTTTACAGCAATCTAAAAAGTGATGATTGAACTTGATTTTTGGAAGTAGCTTGAAGAGTTCTATGAGGATCCTAGACCACAGCTGTGCTGAATACACCTTTACACTTAGGATATGGTATCATAGAACATTTTTCTGTTACTTTCACAACTGAAACGAGATCCCAAGACCTCATTTTGGTTGAAGTTTAAATTTAAGTCATTAATGCCTTTGTGGGGAAATCGCTCTGCTTCTCTAAAGAAATATAGAAAAGTGGCATTGTTCCTTGGGTCTTGCAATCTTTTAATTTCAATCAGGAAAAGAAATGATTTGTTTTTTGGTTTTGGTTCATTTCATTTTTGTTTTTGCCAGAGAATACTGTGTAGTATTTAAAAGCAGAAGCTTGTTCTTGATCCATTATGTACTGTGTAGGTCTCATAATGTTCCTGTGATTTAGATTCTTCACCTATAAAAATTGGAATAATAAAAAATATAGTATCTACCTCATAGAATGAGGACTGTTGTCTTCCTTTTGAATTGACACTTTTGTCATTACAAAATGTGCATCTTTATCTCCAGTAATACCTCTTGCCTTAAAGACTATTTTGTCTGACATTAATATAACCATGACAGCTTTTTTGGTGGGGGTGGTGTTTGCATGGTATTTTTCCCATCCTTTAACTTTCAGTCTGTCTGTATCTTTATATGTAAAATGTTTCTGGTAAATAGCATTTAGTTTGTTTATATGAATGTAATTAATAATGCAGTTGCATTTTTATTGTTTTCTGTGTTTCATCTGTCCGTTGTTTCTTTGCTCCTCTTATCCTGACTTACCTCGGATTAATCACGTTTCTTCTTCTTATGCTATTTTGTTTATATCATTTTCTAATGTTTTCAGTTGTTATTATAGACATTCAGGGGTGATTTTGTCCTATGTCTGGAGATATTTTTGGTTATCACACTTTGTAGCCGGGGTGCTAGTGGTGTTTACTGGGTAGAGGCTAAAACTCTTTGAAAGTTAAAACTCTTGCAATACACAAGAGAGCCCCCCACAACAAAGAGCTATCAGAGAGTGACAGGGTTTAGAATTCTTGCTACAGAGGGTTAGAGATTACATCACGTGTCCTTGATTTATTATTAGTTTACCTTAAATTAGCATGTTGCCACTTTATGACAGATTCAAAAATTATACAACAGTGACGATCCATTCATCTGCTCCTATTCTTTGGGCTCTTATCATATATTTCACTTCTATATGCATTTGACCACAAGGCACTAATATTATTGTTACCTTAAATAATAAATTTTTACAGATCGTCCTCAACTTATGATGGGGTTCCATACAGATAAGGATATCATAAATTGAAAATATCATAAGGAAAAAATGCATTTAATACATATAACCTACTGAACATCATAGCATGGCCTCATCTACCTTTAATGTTTTCAGAACATTTATATTAACTTATAGTTGAGCAAAATCATCTAACACAAAACCTATTTTATAATAGGGTTGAATATCTCATGTAAGATAATGAATACTGAACTGAAAGTGAAAAACAGAATGGTTGTGGGTTCAACTCTCGGCCACTGCTCAGCTTCAGGGGAGAGTATCATCACTAAGTCATTTGATCATTGGGATCCATCAATTCTTTTTTTTCCCTGCCTCATTCTCATGCTCCTCTCCTTCTTGGATTTAAATTACACATATATTAAACTGCCTAACAATCTACCATGAATTTATTATGCTTTTCCCCTCTTCTTTCCATCATTTTTTCATGTTTCAGTCTGAATCGTTTCTATTGAATTGACTTTTTAAAATTTATTTTTAATTGGAGGATAATTGATTTACAATATAGTGTTGGTTTCTGCCATGCAACAACATGAACCAGTCATAAGTATAAATATATGCCCTGTCTCTTGAACCTCTGTCTCACTCCTGCTGCCATCCAATCCCTCTAGATTGTCATAGAGCACCAGGTTGAGCTTCCTATGTTATACAGCAACTTTCTACTAGCTATCTATTTTACATACGGCAATGTATATGTTTCAAAGCTACTCTCTCAATTCGTCCCACCCTCTACTTCCCCCATTGTGTCCACTAGTCTGTATCTCTATTCTTGCCCTGCAAATAGGCTTATCAGTACCATTTTGCTAGATTCCATATATATGTGTTAATACACAATATTTGCTTTTATTGGACTGATTTTAAGTTCACTATTCCTCTCATCAAGATTGCCAGGAGAAATATCAATAACCTCAGATAGGCAGATGACACCACCCTTATGGCAGAAAGTGAAGAAGAACTAAAGAGCCTCTTGATGAAAGTGAAAGAGAGTGAAAAAGTTGGCTTAAAGCTCAACATTCAGAAAACTAAGATCATGGCATCCAGTCCCATCACTTCATGGCAAATAGATGGGGAAACAATGGTAACAGTGACAGACTTTATTTTCTTGGTCCCCAAAATCACTGCAGATGGTGACTTAAGCCATGAAATTAAAAGATGCTTGCTCTTTGGAAGAAAAGTTATGACCAACCTAGTGAAAGTGAAGTGAAGTCGCTCAGTCGTTTCCGACTCTTTGCGACCCCATGGACTGTAGCCTACCAGGCTACTCCCTCCATGGGATTCTCCAGGCAAGAATACTGGAGTGGGGTGCCATTTCCTTCTCCAGGGAATCTTCTCGACCCAGGGATCGAACCCAGGTCTCCTGCATTCCAGGCAGATGCTTTAACCTCTGAGCCACCAGGGAAGCCCAGATGACCAACCTAGACAGCATATTAAAGAGCAGAGACATTACTTTGTCAAAAAAGGTCTAGTCCAGGCTATGGTTTTCCCAGTGGTCATGTATGGATGTGAGAGTTGGACTATAAAGAAAGCTGAGCACAGAAGAATTGATGCTTTTGAACTGTGGTGTTGGAGAAGACTCTTGAGAGTCACTTGGACTGCAAGGAGAGTCAACCAGTCCATCCTACAGGAAATCAGTCCTGAATATTCATTGGAAGGACTGATGCTGAAGCTGAAACTCCAATACTTTGGCCACATGATGTGAAGAACTGACTCATTGGAAAAGACCTTGATGCTGGGAAAGATTGAAGGCAGGAGGAGAAGGTGACAACAGAGGATAAGATGGTTGGATGGTATCACTGACTCAATGGACATGAGTTTGAGCAAGCTCCAGGAGTTGGTGATGGACAGGGAAGCCTGGCGCACTGCAGTCCATGGGTTCGTAAGGAGTTGAACAAGACTGAGTGACTGAACTGATTCCTCTCATCTGCCTGCTAATAAACCCATATGAGAAATTATTTGTTTTAATTGACATGATATATGCAAACACAATTTTAAGGTGCTAGTTCAGTGGCATTTAGTACACTCACAATGATGTGATATCACTATCTTTAGTTTCAAAACTTTTTAATCACCTCAGATAAAACTTAATAAATTAGTCACTCCCCATTCTCCTTTCCTCCTAGACCCTAGCAACCACTGATATGCTTCCTGTCTCTATGTATTTATCTATTCTGGGCATTTCAAACATGTATAATCAAATGCTATGATCTGTTGTGTCAGGCTTCTTTCACTTAGCATAATGTTTTCAGGTACAGCCATGTTGTAGTATGTGAGTGCATGCAACGTCTGGATTACAGTAGGTCTACTTCTATTGACTGTTTTTCCTCTTGATATGGGTCACACTGTCCTGTGTCTTTATGTGCCTCATAATTCTCTCTATGCTCAACATGTGCCTAAAGTCACCATAGAGTCTGATGCCAATTTTTTTTTTTTCCTCCCAAATAGGATAATGTCTTTTCTTTGTCAGGGAAGTGAGTAAAGAGCTAATCATCTCAAACCAATTAGGAATTGAGCTAGGATAGCATTGTTGTGGTTATAATTCTGTTTGAGCAAGTGAGTGAAAGTCTCTCAGTCATGTTTGACACTTTGCGACACCGTGGACTATACAGTCCATGGAATTCTCCAAGCTGGAATACTAGAGTGGGTAGCTGTTCCCTTCTCCAAGGAATCTTCCCAACCCAAGGATCAAACCCAGGTCTTTTTCATTCCAGGGGGATTCTTTACCATCTGAGCCACCAGAGAAGGCCAAGAATACTGGAGTGGGTAGCCTATCCCTTCTTCAGGAGATCTTCCCATCCCAGGAATCAAACTGGGGTCTCGTGCATTGCAGGTGGATTCTTTACCAGCTGAGCTATCAGGGGAGCCCTGCTTAGTTATAATTCTGCTTCAGTTCGGTCACTCAGTCGTGTCCAATTCTTTGTGACCCCATGAACTGCAGCACACCAGGCCTCCCTGTCCATTACCAACTCCCAGAGTTTACTCAAATTCATGTCCAATGAGTCAGTGGTGTCATCTAACCATCTCATCCTCTGTCGTCCCCTTTACCTCCTGCCTTCAATCTTTCCCAACATCAGGGTCTTTTTAAATGAGTCAGCTCTTTGCATCAGGTGGCCAAAATACTGGAGTTTCAGCTTCAACATCAGTCCCACCAATGAACACCTAGGACTGATTTCCTTTAGGATGGACTGGTTGGATCTCCTTGCAGTCCAAGGGATTCTCAAGAGTCTTCAACATCACAGTTCAAAAGCATCAATTCTTTGGCGCTCAGCTTTCTTTATAGTCCAACTCTCACATCCATATATGACTCCTGGAAAAACCATTGCCTTGACTAGATGGACCTTTGTTGGCAAAGTAATGTCTCTGCTTTTTAATATGTTATCTAGGATGGTCATAACTTTCCTTCCAAGGAGTAAGTGTCTTCTAATTTCATGGCTGCAATCACCATCTGCAGTGGTTTTGGAGTCCAAAAACATAAAGTCAGCCACTGTTCCCACTGTTTCCCCATCTATTTGCCATGAAATGATGGGACCGGATCCCATGATCTTAGTTTTCTGAATGTTGAGCTTTAGGCCAACTTTTTCACTCTCCTCTTTCACTTTCATCAAGAGGCTCTTTAGTTCTTCTTCACTTTCTGCCATAAGGATGGTGTCATCTGTGTATCTGAGGTTATTGATATTTCTCCCGGCAAACTTGATTCCAGCTTGTACTTCCTCCAGCCCAGCGTTTCTCATGATGTACTCTGCATATATGTTAAATAAGCAGGGTGACAATGTACAGGCTTGACATACTCCTTTTCCTATTTGGAACAAGTCTGTTGTTCCATGTCCAGTTCTGTTGCTTCCTGACCTGCATATAGGTTTCTCAAGAGGCAGGTCAGGTGGTCTGGTATTCCCATCTCTTTCAGAATTTTTCACAGTTTATTGTGATCCACACAGTCAAAGGCATTGGCATAGTCAATAAAGCAGAAATAGATGTTTTTCTGGAACTCGTTTGCTTTTTCCATGGTCCAGTGGATGTTGGCAATTTGATCTCTGGTTCCTCTGCCTTTTCTAAAACCAGCTTGAACATCTGGAAGCTCATGGTTCACGTATTGCTGAAGCCTGGCTTGGAGAATTTTGAGCATTACTTTACTAGCGTGTGAGATGAGTGCAATTGTGTGGTAGTTTGAGCATTCTTTGGCATTGCCTTTCTTTGGGATTGGAATGAAAACTGACCTTTTCCAGTCCTGTGGCCACTGCTGAGTTTTCCAAATTTGCTGGCATATTGAGTGTAGCACTTTCACCGCATCATCTTTTAGGATTTGAAATAGCTCAACTGGAATTCCATTACCTACACTAGCTTTGTTCATAGTGATACTTCCTAAGGCCCACTTGACTTCACATTCCAGGATGTCTGGCTCTAGGTGAGTGATCACACCATCGTCATTATCTGGATCATGAAGATCTTTTTTGTACAGTTCTTCTGTGTATTCTTGCCACCTCTTCTTAATATCTTCTGCTTCTGTTAGGTCCGTACCATTTATGTCCTTTATTGAACCCATCTTTGCATGAAATATTCCCTTGGTATCTCTAATTTTCTTGAAGAGATCTCTAATCTTTCCTATTCTATTGTTTTCCTCTATTTCTTTGCATTGATCACTGAGGAAGGGTTTCTTATCTCCTTGCTATTCTTTGGAACTCTGCATTCAAATGGGTATTTCTTTCCTTTTCCCCTTTGCTTTTCACTTCCTTCTTTTCACAGCTATTTGTAAGGCCTCCTCAGACAGCTCTTTTGCTTTTTTGCATTTCTTTTTCTTGGGGATGGTCTTGATCTCTGTCTCCTGTACAATGTCATGAACCTCCATCCATAGTTCATCATCCACTCTATCAGATCTAGTCCCTTAAATCTATTTCTCACTTCCACTGTATAATCATAAGGGATTTGATTTAGGTCATACCTGAATGGTCTAGTGGTTTTCCCCACTTTCTTCAATTTGAGTCTGAATTTGGCAATAAGGAGTTCATGATCTGAGCCACAGTTATCCCCCAGTCTTGTTTTTGCTGAATGTATAGAGCTTCTCCATCTTTGGCTGCAAATAATATAATCAATCTGATTTCAGTGTTGACCATCTGGTGATGTCCATGTGTAGAGTCTTCTCTTGTGTTGTTAGAAGAGGGTGTTTGTGATGACCAGTGTGTTCTCTTGGCCAAACTGTATTAGCATTTGCCCTGCTTCATTCTGTACTCCAAGACCAAATTTGCCTGTTACTCCAGGTGTTTCTTGACTTCCTACTTTTGCATTCCAGTCCCCTATAATGAAAAGGACATCTTTTTTGGGTGTTAGTTCTAGAAAGTCTTGTAGGTCTTCATAGAACCGTTCAAATTCAGCTTCTTCAGCATTACTGGTTGGGGCATAGATGTGGATTAGTGTGATATTGAATGGTTTGCCTTGGAAACGAACAGAGGTCATTCTGTCATTTTTGAGATTGCACCCAAGTACTGCATTTTGGACTCTTTTGTTGACTATGATGGCTATTCCATTTCTTCTAAGGGATTCCTGACCACAGAAGTAGATATAATGGTCATCTAAGTTAAATTCACCCATTCCAGTCCATCTTAGTTCGCTGATTCCTAGAATGTCGACGTTCACTCTTGATATTTTCTGTTTGACCACTTCCAATTTGCCTTGATTCGTGGACCTAACATTCCAGGTTTCTATGCAATATTGCTCCTTACAGCATTGGGCCTCACTTCTATCACCAGTCACATCCACAACTGGGTGTTGTTTTTGCTTTGGCTCCATCCCTTCATTCTTTCTGGAGTTACTGCTCCACTGATATCCAGTAGCATATTGAGCACCTACTGACCTGGGGAGCTCCTCTTTCAGTGTCCTGTCT
This sequence comes from Bos indicus x Bos taurus, assembly GCF_003369695.1. Lineage (NCBI taxonomy): Eukaryota > Metazoa > Chordata > Mammalia > Artiodactyla > Bovidae > Bos > Bos indicus x Bos taurus. Next base: position 89,073,894 of record NC_040105.1, on the reverse strand, counting down.
TTCTGCCTTTTCATACTGTTTATGGGGTTCTCAAGGCAAGAATACTGAAGTGGTTTGCCATTCCCCCCTCTAGTGGACCACATTCTGTCAGACCTTCCCACCATGACCCCTCCATTTTGGGTGGCCCCACACAACATGGCTTGGTTTCATTGAGTTAGACAAGCTTGGTCCGTGTGATCAGATTGTCTAGTTGTCTGTGATTGTGGTTTCAGTCTGTCTGCCCTCTGATGTCCTCTCTCAGCGCCTACTGTCTTACTTGGGTTTCTCTTACCTTGGATGTTGGGTATCTCTTCAGGGCTGCTCCAGCAAAGTGCAGCCACTGCTCCTTACCTTGGATGTGGGGTAGCTCCTCTCGGCCGCTCCTGTGCCGTCCCACAGCCACTGCGAAGGCTTAGTTATAATTAAAAGTGTTAAGAGCTAAATTTTTACAGAGCCTTCCCTTTTGGTAGATTTCCCCCTTTTTTCTACCTAGGCTTTTCTACCTCTGTTCATTTTTCTCCTTTCTTTCTTTCTGCACCTAGGTCTGTATGATTTCAACCATTATGTCTTTAAATTACTGATTCTTTCTTAAGCCTGCTCATAAATGTTGTTGAATTCCTTTAGTGGTCGTACTTTTTCAGCTCCAGATTTACCTTTATAATTTATCCATTTTTATATTCTCTATTTGGTGAGACATTCTTCTACCTGTTTCCTTTGTTTCTTTGTGCATTGTTTCCATTAGCTTTTTGAGCATATTTAAGAGTGGTATTTTATGGACTTCCCTGGCAGTACAGTGGTTAAGACTTCACCTTCCAATGCAGGGGGTATGGGTTCAATCCCTTGTTGGGTAACTAAGATCCCACATGCCTAAGGGCCATAAAACCAAAACATAAAAAAGAAGCAATATTGCAACAAATTCAATTAAGACTTTGAAAAAGGTCTGCATCAAAAAAAATCTTAGTCTTAAAAAAGAGATTGTTATTTTAAAGGCTTTGACTAATAAGTCCAATTTCTGGGCTTCCTCAGGGGCAGTTTGTAATATATTTTTCCTGTGGACCCCAGTTTCTTATTTCTTTGCATATCTCATAATTTTTGTTGAAAACTGGATATTTTGGAAAGTATAACATTACAACCCTAAATAATAGATTATCCCTCCTTACCATAATTTGTTGTTGCCATTTGTGGTGTGTTATTTATGTCAGAGAAGGCAATGGCAACCCACTCCAGTACTCTTGCCTGGAAAATCCCAGGGGCGGAGGAGCCTAGTAGGCTGCAGTCCATGGGGTCGCTAAGAGTCAGACACGACTGAGTGACTTCACTTTCACTTTTCACTTTCATGCACCGGAGAAGGAAATGGCAAGCCACTCCAGTGTTCTTGCCTGGAGAATCCCAGGGATGGGGGAGCCTGGTGGGCTGCTGTCTATGGGGTCGAACAGAGTCGGACACGACTGAAGTGACTTAGCAGCAGCAGCAGCAGCAGTTATTTATGTGGTGACTTTTCTAAGATATTTTTATAATGACTGTGTTTGTTGTATGTGGTCAACGAAGTCTCTGTTCTGTTAGCTTAGTGATTTCCTTAAATATCTAGAGCAAAAAAGCAAACCAAATAAAAATAGTGTCTTGGTCTTTATAAATTGACTCTAGTTTGGTGTCCTCCTTCAATGCTTAGCAACGGTATTTACAACTCTGCCTGTCTTTATTTCCCATTTACACGGAGTAAATATCAGCCAAAGGTGACATCTTAGGGTTTCTGTAGTCTTTTCTGGGCACATGTTTATTACTGAACATGCACGGTCTTCTAGATCCCTCAGTATATGTAGGAGCTTTCAAAGTACTTACTCCTCCTCCTGAGTTGTACCTTCTATCCAACCTTGCCTCAAGCAGCTACAGCTACCATAAGCTTTTTAATTTTTTTTTAATTTTAATTTTTTTGGCTGTGCTGGGTCTTTGTTGCTTTGCACAGGCTTTCTCTAGTTGCGATGTGCAGGCTTCTCATTGCAGTGCTTCTCTTGTGGAACACAGGCTCTAGGGCATGCAGGGTTCATTAGTTGTAGCACACAGTCTCAGTAGTTGTGGCATGCAAGCTCAGTAGCAGTGGCACATGGGCTCAGTTGCTCTGTTACATCCAGAATCCTCCTGGACCAGGGATTGAACCCATGTTCCCTGCATTGGCAGGCAGAGTCTTATCCACTGTGCCACCAGGGAAGTTCTACCATATGCTTTTATATGTTTTATAAAATTGCCACTCAAAATAAAAACCACAATGAGATGCTATCTTACACCAGTTAGGTTGAGAAATATTTTTAAAAAGAAAAAGAATAACAAGTATTGGATTGGCAAGGAAGTGGAGAAACTGGAACACTAGTACCCTGTTCATGGGAACGTAAAATGGTACAGCCACTGTGGAGAACTGTTGGTTCCTCAAACAGTTAAAAATGAATTATCATATAATTCAGTGATTCATCTTCTGGGAATATATTCCCCAAATTTAAAGCTGAACTTTGAAGAGATATTTGTACACTCATGTTCATAGCAGCAGCAGCATTATTCACAATAGCTAAAAGATGGAAGTGATGCAAATGTCTATTGATGGAAGAATGCATAAGCATAATATGGCATGTACATACAATGGAATGGAATTTAGTTTTAAAGAAGGAAGGAAATTCTGATGTATGTCAGAACATGGATGAAGCTTGAGGACATTATGCTAAATGAAATAAGCCAGTCATAAAAATGCAAATACTGTATTATTCCACCTGTATGAGTTACTTATAGTTGTCAAATTCATAGAGATATAAATTAGAATGGTGGTTGACAGTTGTTGTTTGGAGGGAGGAATGGGGAATTACTGTTTATAGAACTTCAGTTTTGCAAAATGAAAAGAGTTCTGGAGATGGATGGTGGTGATGCTCCCCAAAATATGAATGTGCTTAATGGCACTGAACCATACACTTAAAAATGATTAAGATGGCATATTTTCTGTTATGTATATTTTAATACAGTTTTTTTTTTTTAATTGTGAAAAAAATCACCACCCAAGCGGTGACTCCAGTCCTGAGAGTTTGGAAGCAGGGAATGGCAAAACACAGGCAAGTCCCTTAGCTGATCTCTTGGTAAGCAATCAAGCAGTCAAAACCCCAAACCACAACTCTTTGAGAAAAAGTTTTGCATATCTCATTTTGGCACCCATAAGCTCACCATTCCATTATTGTCAGCGAGCTGTTGATTGGGGGAAGGTAGGAAAAATGTCATAATACTCTCTTACTAGAAATCAGCAGCCTCCTTCTTCATCAAGCAACACCCTGGTTGTTCTAAGATTTCATTGGGGGAAATAAATATTCTTCTATTTTGGACATGTTACATTTGAGATAGCTTTAGACATTCAGGTAGCCTTATCAGGGAGTCAGTTGGATATAAGAATCTGTAGCTCAATAGACAGGTCTAAGCTGGAAGTAAACAGTAGATACGTGAGTCATAAACCTATAGATCATAGTATAAGTCATGAAACTAGTTGAGAGCCTTCAAGGAGAGAAAAAAAGTCAGAAAAGAACAGGTTAGGGAGGGAGACCTGGGGCAGTATAATATTTAAAGAAGCAGAGAATGGGTCATAAAGGAGACAGAGAATTTATCAATGAAGTAGGAAGTAAACCAGGATTGTGGTGTATAGAAGTTAAGAAACTAGTGTTTCAGAGGAAAGGGTTCAAGATCATGTCATAGGAAAATTCTGAGCTCACCTCATCACATGGACACAACAAATCTACAACTGCATATGGATAGTTCCTCCAGAAAGGGACCTGAAAACTAAGTAAACAGAGCCTTCACAACAAAGCATCAAAGGACAGCATTGAGATGGACAGAAAAGACAAAGATGTGTTCTTGCCAAGGATAAAAGCACATTATATCCATGGTTGATTCACAATCAGGAGTGATCACAAAAATACATATCATTTTCCAGGGGAGCAAGGGATTTGAGCTCCACACCAGGTAACCCAACTGCTAGATCCTGCACAAGACAGATAAGCCCCTCAAACATCTGGCTTTGAAAATCAATGAGAACTAGGTCCAGGAAAAAACAGAACTATAGGGAATGGAGAATCCTCTCGTAAAGGCCCCTGTACAGATTCACTCAACAAAAATAAATAAATAAATAAAAATTGCATGGATCCTAAGTAAAGGGGACACATTTACTAATCTTTAAGTATCTTCCAGAAAGACATAAATTAGCTGGGATGCTATGTGGGAAATTGTACATTGGAAGAAGCAGTTGATGTGAGCTCAGGCTATCTTGCTAATGCCAGTGCTGGTGGACACCATTATGAAGTTCTCCTTTTATACTGGGAGCACAAATGGGCACATCCAGTTAAGAGCCCCACCCACCCATGCACATTAGTTAGGCCTCTCAGTCAACCAAGTCATATTCATGCCAACCAGTGCATGTGGTAGCCACAGCCAGGTCCTGCAGCCAATCTGGGGGTGCCTGTGCCCACCAGTGTACTCTTGCAGCTGCAATCAGGTTTCACAGTAATTCCAGGGACCAACTTCACCCACCTAGAGACTGCAGCAGTAGCTGCATCCTTGCCAAGAAAGGAGAGTGTATTCAGCCCACATAGGAGACACTACTTCAGTGCCTGGGTCTGGTAGCCAGGTGAAATTGTGCCTCTGAGTTTCATACGACATATCTTAAATAAGGCCACTCCTTCAAGACTGGAAGATACAGCTGATTTACATAATTGTTGTTGCTTAGATGCTAAGTCAGGTCCAACTCTTGTGACCCTATGGACTGTAGCTTACCAGGTTCCTCTGCCCATGGGATTTCCCAGGCAAGAATACTGGAGTGGGTTGCCATTTTCTTCTCCAGGGGATCCTCCCAACCCAGGGATCAAACTCACATCTCCTGCATTGGCAAGTGATTCTTTACCACTGAGCCACATGAGAAGCCATTATTTACATAATACATAGAAACAAATACAGATAATTAGGCCAAATGACGAGACAGAGGAATATGTTCCAATAGAAAGACCAAGATGAATCTCAAAAAATTGGTTAAATTAAATGGAGAAAAGCAGTCTACCAGATATAACTGTTCAAAGTAATGGTCATAAAGATGCTCATCAAATATGGGAGAAGAATAGATGAACAGAGTAAGAACTTCAGCAAAGAGATAGAAAATATAAGAAAGTACCAAACAGAAGTTATAACTGAAATGAAAAATACACTGGAGGGGTTCAGTAGCAGACTGGATGATGTAGAAGAACCAATCAGTGAGCTGAAAGACAAGACAATGGAACTCACCCAGATAGAGAAGCAAAAAGAAAAAAAGAATTTAAAAAAGTAAAGATACCTTAAGGGACCTTAGGGGCAACATCAAGAATAACATTCACATTATAGAAATATCAGAAGGAGAAGACAGAGATAAAGGGACAAAAAATTTGAAGAAACAGTGGCTAATAAATTTCCAAGTCTGGGGAGGGAAACAGACAACCAGATCCAGGAAGAGCAGAGAACTCAAAATAAGATGAACATAAAGAAACATACACCAAGGTACACTGGAAAAGTTAAGGATAGAGAAGGAATACTAAAATTAGCAAGAGAAAAAATAACTTGTCATGTAGAGGGAAACCCCATAAGGCTATCTGCATATTTTTAAGCAGAAACTGTACAGGCTAGAAGGGACTGGCATGACATATTTCAAAGTGCTGAGAGGAAAAAAAGCACTTCCAACCAAGAATTCTCTACCTGGAAAGATTATCATTCAGAATTGAAGAAGAGATCAAGAGTTCTCCAGATAAGCAAAAGTTAAAGGAGTTCATCACCACTAAACTGGCCCTTCATGACATGTTAAAGGGATTTCTTTAAGCTGAAAAAGGAATGGCACTAATTAATCAGGAATCATATAATTGTAAAAATCTCACTGGAAATGGTAAATATATAATAAAGGTAGTGGATCAATCATTTATAAAGCAAGCATAAAGGTTAAAAGTCAAAAGCAATAAAATTAACTAAAATTACAATAATTATTTAGGTATGAATAAAATAGGGCTTCCCTGGTGATAACAATGCAGGCCTACTTCAAGAAACAAGAAAAATCCCAAATAAATTATCTAACTTTATAACTAAAGGAACTAGAAGAAGAATAACAAAAGAAGCCCAAAATTAGAAGGAAGGAAATAATAAAGATCAGAGTGGAAATAAATGAAATAAAGACTAAAAAACAAATGTAGAAAAGATCAATGAAACTAAGAGCTGGTTCTTTGAAAAGATTAACAAAATCGACAAACCTTCAGCTTGACTAACCAAGAAAAAAAAAAAAAAAGAGGACTCAAATACATCAGGAAAAGAGAAGTTACAGTTGATATCACAGAAACACAAAACATGACAAGGGACTACTATAAACAATTATATGCCAACATATTGAATAAACTAGAATAAATGGATAAATTCCTAGAAAAATACAGTACTCCAAGACTGAATTGTGAAGAAATAGAAAATCCAAATAGACGGTTTACTAGTAAGGAGATGCAAATAATTATCAGAAAACTTCCAACAAACAAAAACCCAGGACCAGATAGCTTCACTGCTAACTTCTATAAAACATTCAAAGAAAATTTAATACCTATGTTTCTCAAACTCTTCCAAAAAACTGAAGGGGAGAGAAACCTTATAAGCACATTTTGCAAAACCAGCATTATACTGACACCAAAACCAGACAAGAACAACACACACAAAAAGAAAATGACAGGCCAATATCCCTGATGAACATACATGCAAAAATCCTCAACAAAATATTAGCAAACCAAATCCAGCAGTACTTTAAAAGGATCATATGCCACAGTCATGTGGAATTAATTCCAGGGATGCAAGGATGGTTCAACATTTGCAAATCAATCAACATGATATGTCCCATTAACAAAATGAAGGATAAAAATAATATAATCATCTCAATAGATGCAGAAAAAGCATTTAACAAAATTAAACATCCATTTATGATAAAAAAAAACTCTGAACAAAGTTGTAGGTATAGATGGACTATAACTCAAAGTAATAAGCACCATATATAATAAAGCAACAGCTAATATACTCAATGGTGAAAAGCTGGAAGTTTTTCCTCTGAGTTCAGAAACAAGACAAAGAAGCCCACTCTGGCTACTTTCATTCAACGTAGTAATGGAAGTTTTAGCCACAGCAATTAGGCAACAAAAATAAACTAAAAGCATGCAAATTGGGAAAGAAGAAATAAAGCTGTCACTATTTGTAGATGCCACGATAACTATATAGCGAGAACCCTAAAGACTCCACCAAAACACTGTTAGAACTAATAAATGAATTCAGTAAAGTCACAGGATAAAAGATCAATATACAAAAATCTGTGGTATTTCTATACAATAATAATGAACTATCAGAAAGACAAATGAATGAAACAATCTTATTTACAATTGCATTCAGTTCAGTTCAGTTCAGTCGCTCAGTCGTGTCCGACTCTTTGCGATCCCATGAATTGCAGCACGCCAGGCCTCCCTGTCCATCACCAACTCCTGGAGTTCACCCAAACTCATGTCCATCAAGTTGGTGATGCCATCCAGCCATCTCATCCTCTGTCGTCCCCTTCTCCTCCTGCCCCCAATCCCTCCCAGCATCAGAGTCTTTTCCAATAAGTCAACACTTCGCATGAGGTGGCCAAAGTATTGGAGTTTCAGCTTTAGCATCAGTCCTTCCAAAGAACATCCAGGATGGATCTCCTTTAGAATGGACTGATTGGATCTCCCTGTAGTCCAAGGGACTCTCAAGAGTCTTCTCCAACACCACAGTTCAAAAGCATCAATTCTTCAGCGCTCAGCCTTCTTCACAGTCCAACTCTCACATCCATACATGACCACTGGAAAAACCATAGCCTTGACTAGACAGACCTTTGTTGGCAAAGTAATGTCTCTGCTTTTCAATATGCTATCTAGGTTGGTCATAACTTTTCTTCCAAGGAGTAAGCGTCTTTTAATTTCATGGCTGCAGTCACCATCTGCAGTGATTTTGGAGCCCAGAAAAATAAAGTCTATCACTGTTTCCCCATCTATTTGCCATGAAGCGATGGGACCAGATGCCATGATCTTCGTTTTCTGAATGTTGAGCTTTAAGCCACCTTTTTCACTCTCCTCTTTCACTTTCATCAAGAGGCTTTTTAGTTCCTCTTCACTTTCTGCCATAAGGGTGGTGTCATCTGCATATCTGAGGTTATTGATATTTCTCCCTGAAATCTTGATTCCAGTTTGTGCTTCATCCAGTCTGGCATTTCACATGATGTAACCTGCATAAGTTAAATAAGCAAGGTGACAATATACATCCTTAAGGTACTCCTTTCCCAATTTGGAACCAGTCCATTGTTTTATGTCCAGTTCTAACTGTTGCTTCTTGACTTGCATACAGATTTCTCAGGAGGCAGGTAAGGTGGTCTAGTATTCCCATCTCTTTAAGAATTTTCCACAATTTGTTGTGATCCACACAAAGGCTTTAGCGTAGTCAATGAAGCAGTAGATGTTCTTCTGGAACTCTCTTGCTTTTTCTATGATCCGAGGGATGTTGGCAATTTGATCTCTGGTTCCTCTGCCTTTTCTAAATCCAGCTTTAACATCTGGAAGTTCTTGGGTCACGTACTATTAAAGCCTAGCTTGGAGAATTTTGAACATTACTTTGCTAGCATGTGAGATTTTGGTAGTTTGAACATTCTTGTGTGTGTGTGTATATATATATATATATATATATATATATAATATTTGAACATATTTATAAGTATTTATGTATAATGGACTTCTAGAATTAGATTTTCTAGATCTTTGCAATTAAAATTTTAAAGGATATTGCCAATTGTCCTCTGAAAAGATTACACTTATTTGTACATCCATCCAATGTATATGAGTGCCTATTTTCCATATCCTTGGAAACATATGATGTTATCAATCTTTACAATATTGACTTTCTGAAGGTTGTAGAAACATAACACATAGTGTGCAGATCTTGGTTTCTAAATATCACTTTTTTTCCCAATAAAAGGAACTAGGGAACCATGTAGAAATGGTTGATTCTAGTACTGGGGTAGGGGATACACAAGATGAGCCTGGAAAATCTTATAGTGCCAGAAAATAAAGTAGTCAAAAAATGGAGACATCAAAATGACATAGAAGCTCCCAATGGCCAAAGCTGAAACAATTTGAACAACAAAACAATGACAGCATTAGGTTATAAGTCATAAAATAAAATAAACATCCATTAGTCTACACTGCTATAAGTAAATTTGTGAATAAATGCACGAGGAAGGTCATCTTCCTCATAGAATTTCAATTAATAAAAACAGATGAAATAGAAGAAATAGAAAATCACCATTAGGTAAACACCACAGTAGTTAATTGTCATTATAAGAACCACTGATGAAAGCTAAACTTAGTGGGCAAAAGTATGATGATGAAAGGTTGTTGCTGAACGAAAAGATGCTGGGATGTTTGGCCTCCAGAGGAGAAGAATTCAATCCGGGGCCAGAGATGAGGCTTGATCACTCAGAGCTTTTGTGTAATAAAGTTTTATTACAGTATAAAGGACATAGAGAAATCTTCTGACATAGGCATCAGAAGGGGGCAGAAAGAGTACCCCCCTGCTAGTCTTCAGCTGGATGTTAGATAGTCACTAGCAGTCTGTTAATGAAAGAAAGGAATGTCTTAAAACTCAGAATGGCACCAGGCCCCTCACCCGTAAGATGCATTTTGGGATAATCTTGGCACCAAAAGGTTCATCCCGGGCCATAAAATGATTAACTTGAATCTTGTAGAAGGACAGACTACCATACAAATAGTTTCGTTTACATAGATTAGGGGAACAATATCTGAGTATAACATACTGGTTTGTCAAGTAGGTTCTGAGCCATTAGGTGGACCCGACTTGAAGACAGAGTCTGGGGTAAATGCATAGTACATTAACATAGCTTAAGACAAATATTTCCATGAGAAAAATGCATTGGTTATCTCAAGGTTTGAGAATAGTTAACTTCAGGTGAAACCAGGTGTCATTATGGCAACACAATATTTTAAGAGAAACCTCCTTTTAAATTTGTATAGAGAAGAAAAAAATATCGCTAGTTTGTTTACTCCTGCCGCTTAAGAGAGATAAAAATGTCTGACACTTGCAGGATATTTCCTCCGTTTTGAGACTCCTGGCCTTCCTGCCTGTTACCCTCTCAACGACAAAACAATGTTTTATATCTTCCTCCACTAGCTTTGTTCGTAGTGATGCTTTCTAAGGCCCACTTGACTTCACATTCCAGGATGTCTGGCTCTAGGTCAGTGATCACACCATTGTGATTATCTGAGTCGTGAAGATCTTTTTTGTACAGTTCTTCTGTGTATTCTTGCCAGCTCTTCTTAATATCTTCTGCTTCTGTTAGGTCCATACCATTTATGTCCTTTATCGAGCCCATTTTTGCATGAAATGTTCCCTTGGTATCTCTCATTTTCTTGAAGAGATTTCTAGTATTTCCCATTCTGTTGTTTTCCTCTATTTCTTTGCATCCTTCTACTACTGGAGGTGATGGAATTCCAGTTGAGCTATTTCAAATCCTGAAAGATGATGCTGTGAAAGTGCTGCACTCAATATGCCAGCAAATTGGGAAAATTCAGCAGTGGCCACAGGACTGGAAAAGGTCAGTTTTCATTCCAATCCCAAAGAAAGGCAATGTCAAAGAATGCTCAAACTACCGCACAATTGCACTCATCTCACATGCTAGTAAAGTAATGCTCAAAATTCTCCAAGCCAGGCTTCAGCAATACATGAACCGTGAACTTCCTGATGTTCAAGCTGGTTTTAGAAAAGGCAGAGGAACCAGAGATCAAATTGCCAACATCTGCTGGATCATCGAAAAAGCAAGAGAGTTCCAGAAAAACATCTATTTCTGCTTTATTGACTATGCCAAAGCCTTTGACTGTGTGGATCACAATAAACTGTGGAAAATTCTGAAAGAGATGGGAATACCAGACCACCTGACCTGCCTCTTGAGAAACCTATATGCAGGTCAGGAAGCAACAGTTAGAACTGGACATGCAACAGACTGGTTCCAAATAGGAAAAGGAGTATGTCAAGGCTGTATATTGTCACCCTGCTTATTTAATTTATATGTGGAGTACATCATGAGAAACGCTGGGCTGGAAGAAGTACAAGCTGGAATCCAGATTGCTGGGAGAAATATCAATAACCTCAGATATGCAGATGACACCACCCTTATGGCAGAAAGTGAAGAGGAACTAAAAAGCCTCTTGATGAAAGTGAAAGAGGAGAGTGAAAAAGCTGGCTTAAAGCTCAACATTCAGAAAACGAAGATCATGGCATCCAGTCCCATCACTTCATGGGAAATAGATGGGGAAACAGTGGAAACAGTGTCAGACTTTATTTCTCTGGGCTCCAAAATGACTGCAGATGGTGACTGCAGCCATGAAATTAAAAGACACTTACTCCTTGGAAGGAAAGTTACGACCAACCTAGATAGCATATTCAAAAGCAGAGACAGGAGAAGGAAATGGCAACCCACTCCAGTATTCTTGCCTGGAGAATCCCATAGACAGAGGAGCCTGGCAGGCTACAGTCCATGGGGTCGCAAGAGTCGGACACGACTTAGTGCACTGTCTCACCCCAGAGATCCTGCCACATATACCACAAAAACCAAACATCCCCCAATGACCTTGGCCCCACTGTTCCAATCACTCCCAGGTGGGAATTCAGGCACATGTCCACAGAGGTCACAGACAACATACACACGGTTCTGTTATGTCCCATATATTACCCTTTCATGTCCCAAGGAAGACATTTTCTCTTAGAGATTTTCATTTAGTGTATCTTTAAAAAATCTTGTGTTAAACTTGCCTCCATCTTTTTCTTGGCTAAGGACAACCCAGAAATGGCCCTTTTGTGTCTGTGATGTTGCCATTCACAGCTTTCTTGATAGGCCTAGTACAATCTTGAGAACAGGGTTGCTGTATGCTGAGTGTCAGACGGTAGCTCTTAGCTTTGCCTATCTTAGGTAGTTATGCTGTGCATTTTTTATTGGTGTACCATGTTTGATTTGTCCCTAATACCTTTGAAGTTTTTCTGAGAAATGAATAATGCAACATGAACTTATTAAAATACATTTTAAGCCTTTAAAAAAAAAAAAAACAAAAGCAGAGACATTACTTTGCCAACAAAGGTTCGTCTAGTCAAGGCTATGGTTTTTCCTGTGGTCATGCATGGATGTGAGAGTTGGACTGTGAAGAAGGCTGAGCGCCGAAGAATTGATGCTTTTGAACTGTGGTGTTGGAGAAGACTCTTGAGAGTCCCTTGGACTGCAAGGAGATCCAACCAGTCCATTCTAAAGGAGATTAGTCCTGGGTGTTCTTTGGAAGGACCGATTCTAAAGCTGAAACTCCAGTACTTTGGCCACCTCATGCGAAGAGTTGACTCACTGGAAAAGACTCCGATGCTGGGAGGGTTGGGGGCAGGAGGAGAAGGGGATGACAGAGGATGAGATGGCTGGATGGCATCACTGACTCAATGGACGTGAGTCTGAGTGAACTCTGGGAGTTGGTGATGGACAGGGAGGCCTGGCGTGCTACGATTCATGGGGTTGCAAAGAGTCGGACATGACTGAGTGACTGAACTGAACTGAATATATCTTCCTATAAGGTATTTATTAATTCTAATGAGGAAAATATTAACTTTACAGTGAAGCATAGCAGACACTACCTTAACCAGGTGATCAAGGTTACATGTCACCAGTATTAAGACATGTCAGCATCAGATATCTCTTGATATGAGGTACTAAAAAGGACATAACATCATTTCTGTGGTATCCTTACCAAATATGCATAACATCAATATAATCATGACAAAATATCAGAGAAACCCCAATTAGGGACATTGTACAAAATAACTGACCAATGAGAACTGTCACAGTTAGGAACAGATTAAGGATACATAACAAAGTGCAATGTGAGATCCTAGATCATAAAAAGACATTAGTTGGACAGATGGAGAAAATCAAATAAGGTCTGCACATCAGCTAATATTACTGCATCAATATTATTTTCTTAGTTAACTTTTCTATGGTTATGTAAGATGTTAACATCGGGGGAGCTAAGTGAAGGATATATGGGAACTCTTTTACTATTTGACTTTTCTATAAACCGAAAAAGGCTTTTTAAAAAAGAGCTAATTGTAAATTTCCTGGCAGTCTAGTAGTTAGGATTCCATGCTTTCACAGTGGAGGGCCCAGGTTCAATCCCTAGTTGGGGAACTAAGATCCCACAAGTCACATGGCATGGCCAAAACAACAACAAAAAACAAAAAAGAGAGCTAATTGTCCTAATTTGTATTAATACTCTGAACATTCTAAATTTTCTAAGTTTATCATTTATATTTGTTTCTCTATAAATTTTCTTTTTGTTTACCCACTTTTTAATTGGATTACTGACTTTAGTATACTAAGAAAACTATATGAATTCTATATTGAAGAAATTAGCTCCTGTATGTAGCAAATTATTTTCCAGTTTGACCTTTGATTTTTTTTTATGGTGGGTTACTGTGTTTATGTGTATATAGATTTTTTAAATGATTTCTGCTGACCTGTAGGCAGAAAATAAGAAATAGTAGTCAAGTGGCTTTAAGTTATCAATAGTAATCCAAAGACAACAGAATAGGAATATTTTATGGAAATGACTTTAAGAAACTTTCTTTCCTCCATTAAAAGTTACATTTATTTAAACATTTACATACAGTAAAATTCATCCATTCTGGTGTACAATTCTAGGAGTTACCATTCTGGTGTACAATTCTAGGAGTTATCACAAATGCATACACTCATGTAATTATAATCAAGATACAGAAAATTTCCATTATTAAATAAATTCCTTGTGCTACTCTCTTATTTTTAACCCGTCATCCACTAACTTGTTCTGTTCCATAGTTTTGTCCTTTTCAGAATGTTATATAAATGGAATCTAACAGTAAGTAGCCTTTTGAGTTTGGCTCTTTTACTTAGCAAAATGCATGTGAACTCTATCCAAGCTGTTGCATGTATCATATAGCTCATCATAGTTTTTATTGCTGAGTAGGATTCCCTTGTATGGGTATACCACAGTTTATCTACACACCAGTTGAGGGACAGTCTCTGTTTTTATTTTCCCTTATTGTTAATGGTCTGTAGGTCTAGTAAAGGGCAGCGGTGAGATTTTATACAACAGGAAGAAGTTTCTTCTGAAAAGTCCACCTTAGAAGTATGCTCCTAGGTAACATGTGCAAAAGGTTATACCAGGATAACTTACTTCTTGTCCTTTAAACTATATTTAAAATTAGAGTTAATCCAAAGTGAGCAGTTTATCAAAGGAATAGATGTTTTTCCTGAGTATAGTTAGATGATATCCTCAGAGCAGGCCTGACAAATATTCTGAAATGCAAATCATTGGCAGAGTATTAAATTTTTCTTTATTAAAAAACTGAAAAAAGTAAAAATCAGCCCAAATCACACTTTAAAAATTTTATAAAGCAAAAGTCCCTTTTCAGTCTATCCAATCACATCTCTAAAAGTTTTACAATTTGGTACGTATATTTTCCAGGTTTTTCCTAAGTTTATTCAGAAATATCTATATATACATACATCATATATATACAAATGCTTTTGTTTATAAAAAAAAGTATTCACATATACATATATATTACTTTTTAACTTATTACAAAATCCTAGACACTATACAGATCAGAATGCATTAATAGATATACCTCCATTATTTTAACGGCTGTACAGTATTCCACCAAATGGATGCATCATAATTTATCCATTCTCACACTGACAGACATTTAGGTTGTACCCACTATTTCAGTGTGTGTGACTTTATTAAAATATAATTTGGATATCATAAAATTCACCCATTTAAAGTATATAATTCATGGTTTGTACTATAATAAACAAGTTGTACAATCATCATCACAATCAATTTTAGAACATTTTCATCAAGTTCTAAAGAAACCCTATACACTTCAGCTATTGCCCCAGCCCTAAGCAACCACTAATCTACTTTCTGTCACTATATATTTGGAATCATATAATATACAGTCTTTTGGAATAGTTGCTTTCATTTAGCATGTTTTCAGCATCCTTTCATATTATAGCATATTTACCAGATATGTTCCCTCCTCTTATACTTTTTGGAAGAATTTTTGAAGAATTTGTATTAATTCTTCTTTAATGTTTGTGATAATTAATCTGATAATCCATTTATGTTTATGCTTTTCTTTTTGGGTATTTAAAAAGTTTTAATTAACCTCTTATTATAGGTATTTTCAGAGTTTCTTTGTTCTCCCTTTCTCAACAATTGGTTTCAGTAATTTGTGTCTTTCTAGGAATGTGTTCATTACAAATAAGTTATCTAATCTATTGGCATAAAATTGTTCATGATGTTCCTTCATAATTTTCTTTAAATTTCTATAAGATTTGTAGTAATGTTTCCCTCCTTCATTTCTGATCCTAGCAATTTGAGTCTTCTTTTTTTTTTTTTTTCAATTTTGTTGGTCTTTACATAGAGCCAACTTCGGGTTTCATTAACTTTTTATTCTCTATGCCATTTACTTATCTAATCTTTCATATTTCCTTCCTTCTGCTTTTTCTAGTTAGTTTTCTTCTCTTTGTCCAGTGTCTTAATGTACAAAGTGAGGTTATTGATATGTGATATTTCTTCTTTTTAATTACAAGCATTTACACTTATAAAATTTTCTGTAAGCATTGCTTTAGGTGCATCCCATAAGTTTTGGGATGTTGTATGTTCATTTTCACTCATCTCAAATTAACCTTGTAACTCCTCCTTTGACATATTGGTCATTTAAAAGTCTATCTAATTTCTATTTGTGTCTCCTGACTTTCTGTTATTGATTTCTAACAGAAGTTTCATTCTATGTGGTCAGAGAACAAACTTTGCATAGTTTGATACACTTTAATTGACCATGATTTGTTTAATGGTATGTGATACAGCTATGATTTTTCCAGTAGTCATGTATGGATGTGAGAGCTGGACCATAAAGAAGGCTGAGTGCTGAAGAACAGATGCTCTCAAACTGTGGTGCTGGAGAAGACTCTTGCGAGCCCCTTGGACTACAAGGAGATCAAATCAGTCAGTCCTAAAGGAATTCAACCCTGAATATTCATTGGACGAACTGATGCTGAAGCTGAAGCTGAAGCTCCAATACTTTGGCCACCTGATGTGAAAAGGCAACTCATTTGAAAAGACCCTGATGTTGGGAAAGATTGAGGGCAGGAAGAGAAGTGGGTGACAGAGGATGAGATGGTTGGATGGTGTCACTGACTCAATGGACATGTATTTGAGCAAAATCTGGGAGACAGTCAAAGACAGGGATGCCTGGTGTGCTACAGTCCATGGGGTTGCAAAGAGTTGGGCAAGAATGAGTGACTCAACAACAACAAAATGTGATATGGTCCATCCTGGAGATGTTTCATGTGTATTTGAGAAGAATGTGTGTTTTGCTCTTGTTAGGTGAAGTGTTCTATAAGTATCTTTAAGGTTTCGTTGATTTATAGCATTATTCAAGTCTTCTATTCCTTTGTTCATAATTCTGTCTAGTTCTTAATGAAAATGGGATACTTAATCCCCCACTTTTTGTTGTATACTTTTATATTTCTCCATTCATTTCAGTTTTTGATCCATGTATTTTGGTACTCTGTTGTTAGATGCATATGTGTTTATAATAGATGTCACTATCTACAGCAATTTTTTTTTTGCTTTAAAGCTCATTTTAAATAGACTTTAGATCACGATGGTATGATCACTGACCTAGAGCCAGACATCCTGGAATGTGAAGTCGAGTGGGCCTTAGAAAGCATCACTACAAGCAAAGCTAGTGGAGGTGATGGAATTCCAGTTGAGCTATTCCAAATCCTGAAAGATGATGCTGTGAAAGTGCTGCACTCAATATGCCAGCAAATTTGGAAAACTCAGCAGTGGCCACAGGACTGGAAAATGTCAGTTTTCATTGCAATCCCAAAGAAACGCAATGCCAAAGAATGCTCAAACTACCACACAATTGCACTCATCTCACACGCTAGTAAAGTAATGCTCAAAATTCTCCAAGCCAGGCTTCAGCAATATGTGAACCGTGAACTTCCTGATGTTCAAGCTGGTTTTAGAAAAGGCAGAGGAACCAGAGATCAAATTGCCAACATCCGCTGGATCATGGAAAAAGCAAGAGAGTTCCAGAAAAGCATCTATTTCTGCTTTATTGACTATGCCGAAGCCTTTGACTGTGTGGATCACAATAAACTGTGGAAAATTCTGAAAGAGATGGGAATACCAGACCACCTGATCTGCCTCTTGAGAAATTTGTATGCAGGTCAGGAAGCAACAGTTAGAACTGGACATGGAACAACAGACTGGTTCCAAATAGGAAAAGGAGTTCGTCAAGGCTGTATATTGTCACCCTGTTTATTTAACTTATATGCGGAGTACATTATGAGAAACGCTGGGCTGGAAGAAACACAAGCTGGAATCAAGATTGCCGGAAGAAATATCAATAACCTCAGATATGCAGATGACACCACCCTTATGGCAGAAAGTGAAGAGGAACTAAAAAGCCTCTTGATGAAAGTGAAAGTGGAGAGTGAAAAAGTTGGCTTAAAGCTCAACATTCAGAAAACGAAGATCATGGCATCCAGTCCCATCACTTCATGGGAAATAGATGGGGAAACAGTGGAAACAGTGTCAGACTTTATTTCTCTGGGCTCCAAAATCACTACAGATGGTGACTGCAGCCATGAAATTAAAAGACGCTTACTCCTTGGAAGGAAAGTTATGACCAACCTAGATAGCATATTCAAAAGCAGAGACATTACTTTGTCAACAAAGCTTCGTCTAGTCAAGGCTATGGTTTTTCCTGTGTTCACGTATGGATGTGAGAGTTGGACTGTGAAGAAGGCTGAGCACCGAAGAATTGATGCTTTTGAACTGTGGTTTTGGAGAAGACTCTTGAGAGTCCCTTGGACTGCAGGGAGATCCAACCAGTCCATTCTGAAGGAGATCAGCCCTGGGATTTCTTTGGAAGGAATGATGCTAAAGCTGAAACTCCAGTACTTTGGCCACCTCATGCAAAGAGTTGACCCATTGGAAAAGACTCTGATGCTGGGAGGGATTGGGGGCAAGAGGAGAAGGGGACGACAGAAGATGAGATGGCTGGATGGCATCACTGACTCGATGGATATGAATCTCAGTGAACTCCAGGTGTTGGTGATGGACAGGGAGGCCTGGCGTGCTGCGATTCATGGGGTCGCAAAGAGTTGGACACGACTGAGCGACTGATCTGATCTGAATAGTATAGCCACTCCAGCTTTCTAATACTTGCCATTTGCCTGATATTTATATCCTTTAACCTTCAATCTGTATCTTTGAATCTAAAGTGTGACTACAATAAATAGCATAGAGGTAAGTCTTGTTTGTTTTCCCATTTGATGATCTCTGCCTTTTGACTAGATTGTTTAATCCATTCATACTTATGTCTCAAGTTTTTATTTCTCCATTCCTCTTTTTACTTTCTTTTGCATTAGACATTTTCTAATAAGACATTTAAGTGTATTTAATATTTTTACTAAATATTTTTAGCTATTTTGTTAGTGGTTGCTCTAGGGTTTACCATACACGTCTTAACTGGCTTCAGCTATATACTAACTAAATTCCAATGAGATATAAAAACCTTATTCCTATGTAAACCTATTCCTTTTCTTATTTTTGTGATATTATTGTTAGTAGTGTTATCTCTACATGTTATAAACCCAGTAATATGTCATTATAATTATTACTTAGTATAATTTTATGTCTTTTAAAGAAGCTGACAGAAGAAAGAGCAAGTATATTATTTATAGCTTTTTTATATTAACCTTCTTATTTCCTATTTCTTGTTACTTTCATTTGTTCCTATGGATTTGAGTTATCACCTGGAGTCATTAATTCAATACAGCTTTGTTTCTACCTTTGTCTTGCTATTGGTAAATATATTAGTTTTATATGTAATAGATCCAATAATGCAATTACATATATATTGCTTGATAAAATAGCTTCTAAAATCAATTAAGAAAGAAAAATGTATTTTGACTATCTAATTACACAATTACCTTTACCAGTGCTAATTTTTTGTATGTGTAGATTCAAATTACTGTCTGAGGTCACCTGCTTTCTACCTGAAGAACTTCTTTTGATATTTCCTGCTAGTCAGGTCTGACAGCAACATTTTCTCCCAGTTTTTAACTGTGTGGGAGTGTCTTCATTTCATCTTCATTCTTGATAAACAGTTTTATTGAATAGGGAATCTATGTTGACAGTTCTTTTTCATTTCAACACTGAGTAAAATTTCCCACTACCACCTCCTTTGTTTCTGATGAGAACTTATCTGTTATTGAAGTTTCCTTGTAAATGATGCTTCATCTATCTCATTTTGCTTTCAAAAGTTTCATCTTTGGGTTTTAGCATTCTTATTGTGGTGTGTTTGTGGATTTCTTGTTTATTTTACTTGGGATTCATTGAGATCTCTTGGATGTGTAGATAGTTTCTTATCAAATTTGGGGTGTTTACAGCCATTATGTATTGGAATATCTTTTTCTGCTCCTTTCTTTCTCTGACATTCCCATTATAAGTACATTAGAGTGCTTAATGGTTGTATACCCTCTTATGTTTTCATTCTTTTTTCTTTCTGATCTTCATCCTGGATACGATCAAATTTAATTATCACAATCCAATGAAGTAATATTACTATCCTCATTTTTACAGATGAAAAAAATTGAGGCTCAGATTTAATGACTTGCCAAAGTCATAGAGTGGTTAAATATGGCTGTGGAGTTCAAACAGTTCTGATTCCAAAGTTTATACTACTTCCTCCATATCATGTCATTTTTCTATTCTCCAGCAACTATAAACAAACAACTGGGGGACTTGGGGCTGGCTGCCTCTCTTCTAGAAAGCTCTTTCTTTCTACCCTCCTTTGGTATTCTTTGCTAGTATGTTCCTATTCTAAAATTCATATATTTAATTCCTAACATGTACTGACAATGATTCAATGCTTATTGCTTTGAATTCAATCATTATTCAATGGTAGATAGTGTAAATAATTGTGAGAACATTAATGTTTTGATCTAAATTCTTTCATTAGAAAAAATGAACAGCTTTTTGAAGATACTGATAACTTAATAGGGAGTGTGCATTAAATATTTTCTGACTAACCTATGAAAACTACCTACTGTTACTGCTGAAGGTCTAATTCAACAGCATTTGCTGATGTTTAGGCCCCTGGTCACTTATTTACTAGGTGAATAAAATTAGGGACAAGTGGGCTCCAGATATAAATATTTCAATATTTACTTAGTTTTTTTAGTTTTATATATATATATATATATATAGGAGGCAGTCTTAGAAAGAATGTCATCTCTAGGGACAAATATATAAGACCTCATATAAATTACAATGATTTAAAAAATCCTTGGAAGAAATCTACTGTAATTTATCCTGAGAAAATGATACTCTTTATAACCAACCCTCTATACTCATTATATTGTCTATCCTAGATAATCTTTGATTATAGAAAGTGTATTTTGCCAATTCTTTCCAAAAGCTGAAAGGGATTGTCTTAATTTTGCTTTCTTTCCCTCAGTTTCTCTTCTTCAATTCCAAACAAACTGCTCTCTATACACAAAACCTAGATCCTAAATTCTGATGTAAAAAGACCTCCTGGGACTCACACTTTTTGTATCTTCTAACTGCCACTGATTTCAGTAGTATTATCTGTAGTAGATGATATTAGAGAAGCAGCCTGGAGATCTGGCCGTTGCTTTTTGTTCTTTCCAAATTCTATCACCAATATTTTCCCACGTAGCTTATATCCATTTACTAGACGCAATGCTTGCCATGCTATTTCTGTATCTAAAAGAGAAAGAAAAAACACCAGTTTATGTATGGCTTAATAATTCAATTTTATTCCAAGTCTAGTTTATGTTGTTTTGCCTTGGAGTACAATGTAGGCCATAAGGTCATGTAGTTATTTGAGTTTATTGTGTTTTCCACAATCCCAAATTTGTATAACTCAGCAAGATTAAATAGCTAAGAATAATTACAATAGAATCTTTAAAAGGATGCTTGAGTATCTCCTAATTCAAGGATATAGGTAAAACAAAACAAAACAAAACAAGGACACAGACAGTGTGCTAAAGAGGGCTAAGCTACATCTAATAATACACAAACCTGTATCTTAGATAACACATTATAGGTGCTAAGAGAATGAAATAATTTTCAAAATAGAAAACACAAAAAGAAGTTATTATGGTACTGGGGACATTTTCCTATTAATACTTTTCCTTTTGATTAGAGAGTGGTTGTCAGAGCCCTCACTTGGATAAGTTTAAGAATCCCTGTAGGCATATGGAAGCTTGAGGTGTAAGAGTATATAGGGTATAGCAGGAGGATTTAATTTATGGGTCTCAGAGTCTAGATGTGGGAAATTAGGAAGGAATGGACTTATCGCCCAGAGTCTGTCAGATCCTAAGTAGACAAGCAATGGTTTTAGATTGAACCAATTTATGTCTTATATGTATGCTCTACAAACTTTCAAATGTATTCATAACTAGTAAAACAGCTATTTATTTAAAAGTACTTAGTGTATAAAGCCTTTTTATTATATATTTTTTCAACTAATGGATCATATTAGGTGGGGGGGGTACATGAAATAATATTTTAAGTTTAAAAGGGTTCTTACACTTGAAAAGACTGAAAATCACTAGAGCTGAGGATACAAAAACGTTCAATGAGATAGGAAAGATGGTACAATGCTGTATAAGAAGACTGTAGGGGAATTTGGCATTGCTCATGTGCAAAAGCACTTGCCTTTAAATACATTACTATGCAGTATATAAATTATGATAGTTTAGGGATA
The DNA here is from genome assembly GCF_003369695.1 of Bos indicus x Bos taurus. Taxonomy (NCBI): domain Eukaryota; kingdom Metazoa; phylum Chordata; class Mammalia; order Artiodactyla; family Bovidae; genus Bos; species Bos indicus x Bos taurus. The sequence goes on along the minus strand of NC_040105.1, from coordinate 89,051,943 downwards.
ATAAAAGGCACAGTTCCTACCTAGCCTCCACCAAAAAAGAAAGATAGTCTGGTCTGTCATAGAAACTGGAATTCCTATAGAGATACAACTTGTTTAATTACACTTTGTTTTATTATGCTTTGCAGATAATGTGTTCTTTCCAAATTGAAGGGTTTTAGCAACCCTGAACTGTTAGATGATAGTATTTTTTACTAAGAAAGTATTTTTAAATCAAGATATGTACATTGTTTTTTTGGACTAAATACTACTGCTCACTTAATATACTACAGTATAGTATAAACACAAGGCTGCTCAGGTGGCTCAGAGGTAAAGAATCTGCCTGCAGGAGATCCAGGAGACGTGGGTTTGATCCCTGCATTGGGAAGATCCCATGGAGGAGGAAGTGGCAACCCATTCCAGTATTCTTGCCTGGAAAATTCCATGGAGAGAGGAGCCTGGTGGGCTACAGTCCATGGGGTCACAAAGAGTCAGACACAACTGAGTGACAGTGCATGCATGCATGCACCCTTTCTTCCAGTCTATGGTGATAATCTGCCTCCGATAGTGTAAATATAACTTTTATATGTACCGCTACTGCTAAGTCACTTCAGTTGTGTCCAACTCTGTGCGACCCCATAGATGGCAGCCCACCAGGCTCCCCCATCCCTGGGATTCTCCAGGCAAGAATACTGGAGTGGGTTGCCATTTCCTTCTCCAATGCATGAAAGTGAAAAGTAAAAGTGAAGTCACTCAGTCGTATCCGACTCTTCGAGACCCCATGGACTTCAGCCTACCAGGCTCCTCCGTCCATGGGATTTTCCAGGCAAGAGTACTGGAGTGGGGTGCCATTGCCTTCTCCATTATATGTACTAGGAAAACAAAAAATTCATGCAACTCACTTTATTGAGATAATTCACCTTATTGCAGTGGTCTGGAATTGAATCTGCCGTATCCCTGAGACATGCCTGTATTATTCTTCCTTATGGTTTAGGATACTGAAGTCATGTATTAGGATGCAAACAACAGTTAAACAATATATCACCCACTAGTTAATTATGAATTACTAATTAATTAGCATAATATAGCATAATATCACAATAGCTTGCAGTCTTACTCCTAAAGGAATAAGGCATAATGCAACTATAAGTGTTCTGATAAGAATACCAATATATTAATAATCGATGTAATTATAACTTGGACTAGAAATATTACTTTCAGCAGAGGGAAAGTAAATTTTGATACAGTGAGTAGGAAGTGCCAAGTTGGGGAAAAGAGAGAACAATGGTGTAAGGTGGTGGTGCACTGTCAAAGAAGGAGAGGAAACACAGAAGGGAGAATAGAAAAAAAAAAAAAAAAGAACATGTTTTCCTAAGTTCTCTTTCCTTCCTCTGATATGCTTCTTTTGTGGGCTATATTTAAATTAGAGAGGGCATATGTAGTTGCTAATGAATTTATTAGTGACTCAGCCATAACTGAGTAATTATCCAGATGAAGCTACTTACTGGGAAAAGTGATAAAAGCCTGCCCCCTCATTCGTCCAGTCATCATTCGGAATTGAATTGGAGGTCCTTTCTTTTCCTGGAACCGAGCGAATAATGAGACAAGATCTCTTTCAGTCACCCGAGGGCTAAGGTTCTTCAGGTATAACACCTAATACAAACCAAGGATCAACAGAAATATCACATTAGGGAGATAAGGAAACTATTTCATTGTGGAAGGACTTAGTTTCAGATAAAGGTGGCGGATTGAATACATGCATCTAATTTCAATCCCTCCAAAAACCTTTAAAACTATAGGGACTTTTTAAAAAAGTAAGGAAGAACAAGGAAATGAGGCAATAGCAACAATATTCTGGAAGCTGTAAAATAACTGAACAAGCATACTCGAGAAAGCTGAATCTTAAATCAGCAGTGGGGGAAACCAAGAACTAACCCAATCTACATCTAAGAATCCTGAAACATTTTAGGAACTGATATATTCTAGTGTCTCTGGAAATGTATATAAAGAGCTGGAGTTAAGATAAAGTGGTTATGTTAAAAGTTCTTTAAAAGATTAGATTATATCTTTAAACACCCTCCCCTACAAAATGCTACTGGGTAAAGACCACTCCCAATCCTGCTGTATACTGAAGGTTCATTCTCTGAACATGGGGAATGTTAGACACCATTGAGGATGTGAATACTGTTCCTGAAAACTAGGCTTTAAGAGAAATGATGCATTCTGAATGATGAGGATATCCAAAACATTTTCCTTCATTTGGCTCCTACAATGCTGGTGGTACCCTCCCCAAGTGAGAGTTCTGAAGTCTTTTCTGGGAAATCTAATCAGCCCCAAGAGGAAAGGTCTAAAAATGCTGATTTAGAATGGGGAATTTCTCCAACAAATGAATGAGCCAGATGACTTTAAGTGAAACTTAAATTCAATAAGGATCACTCATTTGATCAGAGCTTCCAATCCGTTTTTGGCTCCTACTCATAAATATGAGCAGAAATTATCAGGCATCTGAAAAAAGCAACTAATGTGAAAAAGACAGAACAAAAAATAAATAAAAGCAAGTGGGAGAAAACAGAAACTATGCAAGGAGAAAAAAAAAATAACTTCAAAGAGCCATCACTAATATCCTCAGAGAAAGAAGAGAAAATATTTCGTCTATTAGGAATGAAATGCTTTTTTAAAAAGAAACATTCAAGAAAATAAACAAAAAGAGCTCTTAAATGTGATGGAACTTTAGTTCTCATTGGCTTAAAATAGATTATTACAAGGTGTTTTAAGTAAGTACCTTTGTAATCATAGTTAAAATACCTATAGAAGGCACACAAAATGAGAAAGGAAAAAGGCAATTCACTACCAAAAAATTAGCAACAAGCGCTATAAAACAGAAAACCACTAATAAATGGCAATAGTAAATCCTCTCTATCAATAATTACTTTACATATAAATGGATTAAACTCCCTAGTCAAAGACATAGAGTGGTTAAACAAACACAAAACAAAATGTGACTAAGTGCTGTCTACAAGAAACTCACTTTAGATTTAAGGCCATACACAGGCTGGAAAAGAAAGGATAAAAAGAGAAATTCCACGCAAATTGCAACCAAAAAAGAATAAGGTTGGCCATGTTTAATCAAGATAAAATAGACTTAAAGTCAAAAACTTTCAAAAGAGATGAAAAAGGACATTATATAATGATAAAAGGGTAGACATAATGACTATAAATATATATGCACACAACATCAGAGCACTTAAATATATGAGCAAACATTGAGAAAACTGAAGGGGGGTATAAGCAGCAACACAATACTACTAGGAGATTTCAATACCTCACTTTCAGTAGCAAAAGAAAAACTAGAAAATTCACAAATATGTGGAAACTAAACAACATAATCTAGAAAAACCAATGGGTCAAAGAAGAAATCAAAAGGTAAATTAGAAAATACCTCGATACAAAGGAATATGAAACCACAACATACCAAAATTTATGGAATGCAACTAGGTCAATACTAAAAAGGAAGTTTATAGCATTAAATGCCTACATTAAACAAGGGGAAAGCTCTCATACTACTTTGCATTTCAAGGAGCTAGAAAAAAAAAACAAACTAAGCTCAAAGTTATTGGACAGAAATAATAAAGTTTACACAGAAATAATTGACATAGAGATTAGGAAAATAATAGAAAAAATCAACCAAACTAAGAGCTGTTTTTTAAAAAGATCAACAAAATTGACTACTTTTAGCTAGGCTAAGAAAAAAGAGAAGACTCAAATAAAATTCAGAGTGAAAGAGGAGACTTTATAACTGATGCCACAGAAATAAAAAAGGATTATGAGAGACTACTCTGACAATTATATGCCAACAAATTGGATAATCTAGAGAAAATGATAAATTCCTAGGAACATAAACCTACCAAGATGAAATCATGAAGAAACAGAAAATCTGAATAGACTTATAACTAGCAATAAAATTATTCAGTAATTAAAAATCTCCCAACAAAGAAAAGCCCAAGACCAGATGGCTTCACAGGTGAATTCTACCAAATATTTAAAGAATTAATACCAATCCTCCTAAAATTCTTCCAAAAACTTGAAGAGGCAGGAACACTTCCAAACTAATTTTATCAGGGCAGCATTAACATCACCCAAAACAGAAAAAGATATTATAAGAAATGAAAACTAAAGGCTAATATCCGTGATGAATACACATGTAAAAATTCTTAACAGAAAAGTAGTAAACTGAATTTAAAAGCATATTAAAAGGATCATGGCCAAATGTGATTTATCCCTGGGTGAAAGGATGGTTCAACATATGAAAATCAATCAATATCATATAGCACATTAATAGAATGAAGGATAAAAATCACAAATCATTTCAATAGACATCAATGGACAGATCTTCCAGACAGAAAATCAGTAAGGCAACAGAGATACTAAATGACACAATAGAACAGCTAGACTTAATTGTTATTTTCAGGACATTAAATTAAAAATAAACCCAGAATACACATCCTTTTCAAGTGCACATAAAACATTCTCTATGATAGACCACAAACTAGGACACAAAATAGGCCTCAAGAAATTTAAGAGGCCAGGGATTATTTCAAGCATCTTTTTGACTACAATAGCATGAAACTAGAAATCAGCCACAGAAAGAGAAATTAGGAAAAAAGATAACATAGAAACATAACAACATGCTACTAAAGAAACTAATAGGTTAACAGTGTAATCAAAGAGAAAATTAAAAAATATCTTGAGACAAATGACAATGAAAACTCAACCAGTTGCAGAAAAGGTAGTCCAAAGAGGGAACTTCATAGTGATAAACGTTTTCCTCAAAAAAACAAAACAAAACAAGAAAAATATCAAATAAACAACCTAAACTACCACCTAAAAGAATTAGAAAAAGAACAATCTAAAGTCAACAGAAGGAAGTAAATAATAAAAATCAGGGAGGAAATTAATAAAATAAAGATAAAAATAGAAAAAAATGAATGAAAACAAGAACTGAAAAGGTAAACAAAATTGACAAACCTCTGGCCATGCTCAGTAAGAGAGAAGGCCCCAATTAAATAAGGAGAAATAACAACTGATATTGCAGAAATGAAAAAAAAAAAAAACACAAGAATACTATGAACAATTATTTGCTAACAAACTGGACAACCTAGAAGAAATGGATAAGTTTCTAGAAACATACAGCCCACCAAAACTGAATCAAAAATAGATAGTTTGAACACATCAATCACTACAAGTGAAATAGAATCTGTAATTAAAAAACAACAACAACAAAAAACCTCCCTGCAAACAGAAGTTCAGGACTGGATGTCTTCACTGGGGAATTCTACCAAACATACAAAGAAGAACTTATATTGATTCTTCTCAAACTCTTCCAAAAGATTGAAGAGGAAGGAATACTACCAAAGTCATTCTATGAAGCCACTATTACTCTGATACCAAATCTAGACAAAAACACTACCAAAAAAGAAAATTACATTCATCTTTGATGAATACTTCCTGGTGGCTTCCCTGGTGGCTCAGACGGTAAACCGTCTGTCTACAGTGCAGGAGACCCAGGTTCGATCCCTGGGTTGGGAAGATCCCCTGGAGAAGGAAATGGCAATCCACTCCAGGACTATTGCCTGGAAAATCCCATGGACAGAGGAGCCTGGTAGGCTACAGCCCATGGGGTCACAAAGAGCTGGACATGACTGAATGACTTCACTTTCTTTCTTTCACTTTCATGAATACAGATGCAAAAAATCCTCAACCAAATATTAGCAAAACAAATCCAACAACACATAAAAAAAGATCATACACCATGATCAAGTAGGATTTATCCCAGGGTCATAAGGATGGTTCAACATATGTAAATCATTCAGTGTGATACATCACATCAACATAAGAAAAGATAAAACTCACATAATCATCTCAATATACACAGAAAAGCATTTGATAAAATTCAGCATCCATTCATGATAAAAAACTCTTTATCAAAGTGGGTCTAGAGAGAACATATCTCAACATAATACAGTAAGTTACCTACATAATCTGTTCCAAGAGCACAATTATAAATTCAATTTGTTCATAAGTCCAACAAAGTTATCCCAGGTACCCAGCTTAACACAACTGGCTATATAGTACTGTATTGTAATAGGTTTACAATACTTTTCACACAAAAAATACATAAAAAACAAGCAGAAAAAATAAAGAAGATATCTTTAATATTATAATACAGTACCTTGAAAAGTACAGTAGTACAGTACAACAGCTGGCATATAGGGGCTGGCATTGAGTGAACAGGCAAGAAGAGTTACTGACTAGAGGAGGGAGAGGAGCTAGGAGATGGCAGAGCTGAAGGATCATCAGAAATAGGAGATGGAGGGCAGGTTACAATTTCACTCCCACCTGACATTGATGATACACACTTTCACATCTTTGAGAGTTTGCAACTTGAAGGTTTGCATGTAGGGGACTTACTGTAAAAGCTATTTATGACAAACCCCCAGCCATTGCTCAATAGTGAAAAGCTGAAAGCCTTCCTATTAAAATCTGGAGCAAGACAATGATGCCCACTATTACCATTTCTATTCAACATAGTATTCTAGCCATAGCAATAAAACAAGAAAAATAAAAGGTATCCAAAAATGGAACAGAAGAGGTAAATTTGCCATTATATACAGATGACATTATACTATATATAGAAAACCCTAAAGACTTCACCCTTATAGCAGACAGTAAAGCAGAACTAAAGAGCCTCTTGATGAAAGTGAAAGAGGAGAGTGAAAAAGTTGCCTTAAAGCTCAACATTCAGAAAACTAAGATCATGGCATCCGGTCCCATCACTTCATGGCAAATAGATGGGGAAACAGTGGAAACAGTGGCTGACTTTATTTTTCTGGGCTCAAAAATCACTGCAGATGGTGATTGCAGCCATGAAATTGAAAGAAACTTACTCCTTGGAAGGAAAGTTATGACCAACCTAGACAGCATATTAAAAAGCAGAGATATTACTTTGCCAACAAAGGTCCGTCTAGTCAAGGCTATGGTTTTTCCAGTGGTCATGTATGGATTTGAGAGTTGGACTACAAAGAAAACTGAGCGCTGAAGAATTGATGCTTTTGAACTGTGGTGTTGGAGAAGACCCTTGAGAGTCCCTTGGACTGCAATGAGATCCAACCAGTCCATCCTAAAGGAGATCAGTCATGGGTGTTCATTGGTAGGACTGATGTTGAAGCTGAAACTCCAATACTTAGGCCACCTGATGAGAAGAGCTGACTCATTTGAAAACGACAGAGGATGAGATGGTTGGATGGCATCATTGACTCAATGGACATGGGTTTGGGTGAACTCTGGGAGCTGGTGATGGACAGGGAGGCCTGGCGTACTGTGGTTCATGGGGTTGCAAAGAGTCGGAAACAACTGAGTGACTGAACTGAACTGAACTGAAAGACTCCACACAAAATCTCCTAAGCAAATTCAGCAAATTAGCAGGATATAAGAACCGATAAGCAAATTCAGCAAAGTAGCAGGATACAAGATTAACTTACAGAAACCTGTTCCTTTCTTTACAATAAACATATCAGAAAGGGAAAATAGAAAAAAAAAAATCCTTTTAAGACTGCATAAAAATCAAATACTTTGGAATAAAATTTGACCAAGGAAATGAAAGACTTATATGCTGAAAACTGTAAGCACTGATAAAAGAAGATGATTTTAAGAAATGGGAAGATACACAATATTCTTGGATTGGAAAAATTAATATGGTTAAAATGGCCATACTACCCAAAGCAATCTACAGGTTTAATGCATCCCTATCAAATTACCCATGACGTTTTTCACAGACTAGAACAAATAAGTCTAATACTTATGATGAACCAAAAAAGACCCAGAATTGGCAAAATAATCCTGAAGATAAAGAACAAAGCAGAAGGCATAACTCTCCAAGACTTCAGACAATTACAAAGCTACAGTAATCAAAAGAGTGGTACTGGCACAAAAACATACATATAGATCAACAGAATAGAATAGAGAGTCCAGAAATAAACCCACACACCTATAGTCAATTAATCTTCAATAAAGGAGGCAAGCTATACAATGGAGAAAAGACAGTCTCTTCAGCAAGTGGTGTTGGGAAAGTTGGACAGCCACATATAAATCAATAAAGTTAGAACACCCCCTCACACCATACACACAAAAAACTCAAAATGGCTTTAAGATTTACATATAAGACAGGACACCATAAAACTCCTAGAAGAGAACATAGGCAAACATTCTCTGGCATAAAATGTGCCAATGTTTTCTTAGGTCAGTCTCTGAAGGCAATAGAAATACAAGCAAAAATAAACAAATGGAACCTAATCAAACTTATAAGCTTTTGTACAGCAAGGGAAACCATAAACAAAACTAAAAGACAACCTACATACTGGGAGAAAATATTTGCAAAAGATGTGACCGACAAAGGGTTAATTTTAAAAATATACATACAGCTCATAAAACTCAATAACAAAAAAACAAACAACCTAATCAAAAAGTGGGCAGAAGATCTAAGTAAAGAAGATCTTCACCAAAGAAGACATATGGATAGCCAATGAGCACATGAAAAGATGTTCAACACTGCTAATTAAAGAAATGCAAATCAAAACTACAATATGGTATTATGTCACTGGTCAGGATGACCTTCAACAAAAAGTCTACAAATAATAAATGCTGGAGTATGTAGAGAAAAGAAAATCCTCTTACACTGTTGGTGGGAATGTAAATTGGTGTATATGAAGAACACTACAGAGGTTCCTTAAAAAACTAAAAGTAGAGTTGCCATATGATCCAGCAATCCCACTCTTGGGCATATATCTGGAAAAAACTAATTCAAAAAGATACATGCACCTCAATGCTCATAGTAGTACTATATATAATAGCCAAGATATGGAAGCAAACTAAATATCCATCAACAGATGAATGGGAAGAAGATGTGGTATATATTAATATATACAATGGAATACTATGCTATGCTAAGTCACTTCAGTCATGTCCGACTCTGTGCGACCCCATAGACGGCAGCCCATCAGGCTCCCCCATCCCTGGGATTCTCCAGGCAAGAACACTGGAGTGGGCTGCCATTTCCTTCTCCAATGCATGAAAGTGAAAAGTGAAGTAAAGTCGCTCAGTCGTGTCCGACTCTTAGTGACCCCATGGATTGCAGCCTAACAGGCTCCTCCGAATGGAATACTACTCAGCCATAAAAAATGAGATAATACCATTTGTGGCAACATGGATGGAACAAGAGATTGTCATAGCAGGTGAAGTAGGTCAGATAGAGAAAGAAAAATATCATATGATATCACTTACATGTGGAATCTAAAATATGATACAAATCACAAAACAAAAATAGACTCACAGACATAGAAAACAAACTTATGGTTATCAAAGAGGAAAGGCAGGGAGGAAGGATAAACTAGGAGTTTGGGATTAGCAGGTAGAAACTACTATATATAAAAAAGATAAACAACAAGACCCTACTATACAGCACAGGAAACTATATTTGATATCTTGCAACAAACTATAATGGAAAATAATCTAAAAATTATATATATATATAATATAAATATAAAAGTTGTTTTATATATATATAAAACTGAATCACTTTGCTGTACACCAGAAACTAACACAACATTGTAAATTAACTATATTTTAGTAAAAAAAAATATAAAAAGAAATTAATAAAGAGAAATAAATGGAAAGACATCCCATACTCAAGGACTGGAAATATTAATACTGTCAAAATGTGATACTAATCAAAGCAATCTACAGATTCAATGCAATTCTTATCAAAATACCAATGATGGTTTTTATGTAAATAAAAAATATCCTAAAATTCATATGAGCCACAAGAGACCATGAATAGACAAAGCAATCTTGAGGAAGAAGAACAAAGTAGTATGTGTTATATATCCTGATTTCAAACTACAGTAATCAAAACAGTAAGGTACTGGCATTAAAAAGTACATATTGACCAATGAACTGGAATAGAGGGCCTAGAAATTAACCACACATTTATGGTAAGCTGGTCTTAGACAAGGAGGGCAAAAATACACATGGGGAAAAAACAATCTCTTTAATAAATGGTGTTTGGAAAACTGGATATCCAGGACAAAAAATGAAATTAGATGCTTCTCTTATACCATACACAAAACCCAACTCAAAATATTAAATACTTAAAAATAAGATGTGACACTCTAAAACTCCTAGAAGCAAACAGAAAAATCTTCTTGACCATTGGCCTTGGCAATAATTTAGATATGATATCAAAAGCACAGTGAACAAAAGCAAACACAGACAAGTGTCATTAACTCAAACCCATATTCGTAGCAAAGAAAACAATCAGTAAAGTTAAAAGGTGACCTACAAAATGGAGAAAGTATTTTCAAATCATATATCTAATAAAGGGTTAACATCTAATCCGTGTCTCTTCTGCATTTGCAGGCAGGTTCTTTACCAATAGCACCACGTGGGAAGCCCAAAATATATAAGGGACTCCTAAAACTCAAAAGCAAAAAAAAGAAGATGTGCTGGTGAGGAGGTGGAGAAATTTTATCCCTTATGCACTGTTGGTGGGAATGTTCAAGCTGTTACAACCACAATGGAAAACAGTTGGAAGATCATTAAAAAATGTAAACTAGAACTCATATAATCCAGCAATCCCACTTTTGGCTATATATCTAAAAGGACTGGAATAAGAATCTGGAAGAAAAATCTGCATTCCCATATTCACCGTAGCATTGTTCACAAAAGCAAAGACATGGGAACATCTAAATGTCCATTGAGAGATGAAGGGATAAAGGAAATACGGTGTATAAATACAAAAGGATATTATCTAGCCTTAAAAATGAAAAAATCTTGTCATTTGCTGCAACGTAGGTGAACTTGGAAGACCTGCTAAGTGAAATCAACCAGAAACAGAAGAAAAAATACTACATGATCCTACTTATATCAGGAATCTAAAGTAGTCAAACTCATAGAAGCAGAGAGGAGAATCATGCTTATCAGGGGCTAGGAAGAGGGGTAACTGAGGAAGTGTTCATCAAAGGGTATATAGTTTTACATATGCAACATGAATAAATCCTATAGATCTATCATATAGCATAGCATAGATAGTTAACAATACTGTATTTGATAATTAAAATTTTGTTAAAAGGATAGATCTTATGTTAAATGTTCTTATCAAAAGAAAAACTGGAGGGAGGAAATTTCTGGAGGTGACGGTCAAGTTTAGGGCATTGTATTGGTGATTGTGTATATGTACCTTCAAACCCAACAAAATGCATACATTAAATATGCTCAGCTTTTTTATAATGTCAAACATACTTCAATTAAAAAGAAAAAACTTAACCAAGGAAGTGAAGGACTTATATACTGAAAACCACAACACACTGCTCAAAGAGATTAAAGACAACACAAATAAATGAAAAGATGTCTCATGTTCATGGACTGGAAGAATAAATTGTTGAATATACATACTATACAAATTAGTTTACAGATTTAATGTAATTCCTATAAAAATCCCAATGACATTTTTTGTAGAAGTACAAAAACAACCCTAAGATTCATAAGGAATGAGATGGGAACCCTAAATAGCCAAGCAATCTTGAGAAAAAAGAACAAAACTGGGGAGGCCTCACATTTCTTAATTTCAAAATATGTTACAAATCTACAGTGATCAAAACAGTATGATACTGGCATAAAGATAGACATGTAGACTAATAGAAGAGAATATAAAGCCCAGAAATAAATTCACACGTATACAGTCAACTGATTAATGGCAGGTGGGTGGGGCAAGAATACACAATGGGGAAAGGATAGTCCCTTTGACCAATAGTGTTGGGAAAAGTTGATATCCACATGCAAAAGTATAAAACTGGCCTCATTTATATCATCACAAAAATCAGCTCAAATTAGATTAAAGATTTAAACATAAGGCCTGAAACTCTAAAACTTCTAGAAGATCGCATAGGGGGAAAACCTCATGATACTGGCCTTGGCAATGATTTCTTAGATATTACAGCAGAAGCACAGGTAACAAAAGCAAAGGTAAAGTGGGATTATATCACTAAAACACTTCTGCACAGCAAAGGAAAACAATCTAAAGTGAAAAGGCAACCTACAGAATGGGAGAAAATATTTGGAAACCATATATCTGATTAGAGGTTAGTATCGAAAATATATAATTAACTACAAAAACTCCATAGCAAAAAGACAAATAAACTGAAAAAATGGGGACATGACATAAATAGGCATTTCTTCAAAGAACACACACATAAAATAAGTGTTGATGAGGATGTAGAGAAATTGAATCTTTGTGCACTTTTGGTAGGAATGGAAAATGGTGCAGCTGCTATACAGAACAGTATGGAGGTTCCTCAAAGAATTAAAAATAGAACTACCATATGATTTAAGAATCCCACTTCCAGTTATTTATCCACAATAATTACAATCAGAATTTTGAAAATCTGAACTCACGTGTTTATTGCAGCACTGTTCACAATAGCCAAGAGGTGGAAGCAACCTAAATGTCCATCACAGATGAATGAATTAAAACAACAACATCAAATGTGGCATATACATACAATGGAATATGATTTGGCTAGAAAAAAGGAAGGAAATCTTGTAATATGCTATGACGTAGATGAGCTTTGAGGGCACTATGCTGAAATAAGCCAGTCACAGAAGAAAAAGTACTGCATAATTTTACTTTATATGGTATCTATTGTAGTTAAACTCACTGAAACAGAAAATAGAATAGTAGTTGCCAGAACTTGAGAGGATGAGGAAATGGCGAGTTGCTGTTCAGTGGGTATAAAGTTTAGTCATGCAAGATGAAAAAGTTCTAGAGATATGCTGTAAAAAACATTATGCCTATAGTTTACATACTATAATATACACTCGAAATACTGTTAAAGGTAGATCTCAGGTTACATGTATTTTACTACACTGGAGGAGAAAGAGACGCATAAGTTACTTATTTTATAACTTAAAAAAACTTGAGAAAAAATTCAGATAGGAGCAGCAAAAGCAAAGAGCTAGAAAACAGAACCAACTTAAATGACTTATCCACTGAAACGTATGAGTAAATATGTTGAACACTGCAATAAGCAGTAGACTATGTCTCAAACCCTTTACAAGCTGGATATTCACATATTTAGCATTTAACTATACTCTTAAAGGCAAGGGCATAGAATAACTGACTTGTGGTTCACTTAAGTAATTTCAGGTGATCTAGTTTTGGCTCTGAAATACTCATTATAAAAGCATCATTAAATTAAATAACCATAGAAAGGAAGAGGTATGTGAAACATTGCAAGTTTCTCACCAAGTAGGAAAGATCCATACTGAAATTATTGCCTTTGACATGAACATTTTTAAAAAATCAAGAGGACATCTGGTCAAGATGGCTTGGTCACTTCTTGCATAGATGCATCTTCTCTGCTCCAAAAATATACATATAAGCATGCATATATACATACAATATACATGGTTATGTATGTATGTATGTATCTACAACATACATACATATTCATATATACAAAGATACGCACAAAGACAAAACTAGGCTCAAAAACAAGATAAATATTTCTGTGAAAGGGAAAAACAGAAACTTCAAGTGATAATAGAGGATGAAACTCTTCCTGGTATTCCTCTGCAATTATTGTTTTATATTTTTTTAACTTTATATAAATGGTGTTATACTGCATGCATTCTTCTGCATCTACCTGTTTAAATTTTTAAAAAATAGACTTTATTTTTAAAAGTTTTAGACTTATAGAAAAATTGAGGGGATAGTACAAAGAATTCCCATACACCCCACACCCAGTTTCTCTTATAATTAACATCTTACATTATTACAGTACATTTCTTAAAATAAATAAATCAATATTAGTGTATTATTATTAACTAAAGTCCTGTTTGGGACTCTCTGTGCTTCCTGGATTTGACTGACTATTTCCTTTCTCATATTAGGGAGTTTTTGACTATAATCTCTCCAAATATTTTATCAGACTCTTTCTTTTTCTTCTTCTGGGACCTCTATAATTCAAATGTTGCTGCATTTAATGTTGTCCCAGACTTCTCTGAGACTGTCTTCAATTCTTTTCATTCTTTTTTCTTTATTCTGTTCCTTGGTAATTATTTCTACCATTCTATCTTCCAGCTCACTTATTTGATCTTCCTCTATCTGCTATTGATTCCTTCTAGTGTATTTTTAATTTCAGTTATTGTATTGTTTATCATTGTTTGTTCTTTAATTCTTCTAGGTCCTTGTTAAATATTTCTTGTACTTTCTCCATTCTATTTCCAATATTTTGGATCACCTTTACTATCATTATTCTAAATTCTTTTTCAGGTAGATTGCCTATTTACTCTTCATTTATTTGGTCTTGTGGGTTTTTACCTTGCTCCTTTGTCTGCAACATATTTCTCTGTCTCCTCATTTTGTTTAACTTACTGTGTTTGGGGTCTCCTTTCCACAGGCTGCAGGGTCATATTTCCTCTTGCTTCTGGTGTCTGCCCCAAGTGGGTGAGGTTGGTCCAGTGGTTTGGGTAGGCTTTCTGGTGGTGGTAGGGAACTGGTGCCTTTGTTCTGGTGGGTGAAGGTTGGATCTTGTCCCTCTGGTGGGCAGGGCCATGTCAGGTGGTGTGCTTTAGGGTGTCTATGAGCTTAGTATGACTTTAGGCAGCCTGTCTGATAATGGGTTCCTATCCTGCTAGTTGTTTGATGCTGAACATCACTCATTATTAGAGACATGCAAATCAAAACTACAGTGATATATCACCTCACACTGATCAGAATGATCATCAAAAAAATCTACAAACAATAAATGCTGGAGAGGGTGTGGAGAAAAGGGAACCCTCTTGCACTGTTGGTAGGAATGTAAATTGATACAAACACTACGGAGAACAGTATGGAGGTTCCCTAAACAACAGAAAACAGAACTACCATATGATCCAGCAATCCCACTACTGGGCATATACCCTGAGAAAACTATAATGCAAAAAGACACATGTACCCTCAATGTTCACTGCAGCACTATTTACAATAGCCAGGACATGAAGGCAACCTAAATGCCCATTGACAGATAAATGGATACAAATGTGGTACTTAGCGATAAAAAGGAATGAAACTGGGTCATTTGTAGTGATGTGGATGGACCTAGAGGCTGTGATATAGAGTAAGTCAGAAAGAGAAAAACAAATACTGTATATTAATGTATATGTATGGAATCTAGAAAGATGGTACAGATGAGCTGATTTGCAGGGCAGGAATAGAGATACAGATGTAGAGAATGGACATGTGGACACAGCAGAGGAAGGGGAAGGTAAGATGAATTGGGAGAGTTGGATTGACATATATACACTGCTGCTGCTGCTGCTGCTGTTAAGTCGCCTCAGTCGTGCCCGACTCTGTGCGACCCCATAGACGGCAGTCCACCAGGCTCCCCCATCCCTGGGATTCTCCAGGCAAGAACACTGGAGTTGGTTGCCCTTTCCTTCTCCAATGTATCAAAGTGAAAAGTGAAAGTGAAGTAGCTCAGTCGTGTCCGACTCTTAGTGACCTCATGGACTGTAGCCCTCCAGGCTCCTCCAGCCATGGGATTTTCCAGGCAAGAGTACTGGAGTGGGTTGCCATTATATACACTACCAGATAGCTAGTGGGAAGCTGCTGTATAACACAGGAAGCTCAGCCAGTGTTCTGTGATGACCTAGAAGGGTGGGATGGGGTTTGGGGTAGGAGGGAAGCTCAACAGGAATAGGATATATACGTACTTACAGATGATTCATGTTGTATAGCAGAAACCAACACAACATTGTAAAGCAATTATACTCCAAAAAAAACAAAAACAAAACCCAAAAAACACAAAACAATAAAGTCCATTTAGATTTAGATTTCCTTAGTTTTCCTCTAACATCCTTTTTGTGTTCCAGGACTCCATCCAGGATATCATAGTACATTTAGTTTTCCTATGTCTTTAGCCTCCTCTTTGCTATGGCAGTTTCTCAAACTTTTCTTGTTTTTAATGATCTTGGCATTTTTGAGGAGTACTGGTCAGATATTTTATAGGATGTTCTACTACTAGAATTTTTCTGCTGTTTTCTCATGGTTATATTGTGGTTATGGATTACTAGAAGGAAGATTATAGAGAAAAAGAAGCAACTCTGATCACATTATATCAAGCATACATACTATCAACATGATTTATGACTGACTTTTGCTTTGATTGCCTGACTGAGGCAATGTTTGTTAGGTTTCTACACTGTAACATGATTTTTTTTTTCCTGTATTTCCATACTGCACTCTTTGGAAAGAAGTCACTAAGAGTAGCTCAAAATTAAGTGGTTGGGAGTTATGCTTCCTTTCCTTGAGGCAGAGAATCTGCTAGTACATAAACTATTTTTTAATTAATTAGTTTTAATTGGAGGGTAATTACAATTTTGTGGTGGTTTTTGACATACATTGACATGAATCAGCCACTGGTGTACATGTGTCCATCCATCCCGAGCCCTCCTCCTCTCTCCTACCTCCCTCCCCATCCCATCCCTCTGGGTTGTCCCAGTGCATCGGCTTTGAATGCCCTGCTTCATGCATCAAACTTGGACTGGTGATCCAACTTGGTGATCAAACTTGGATCTGATTCACATATGGTAATATACATGTTTCAATGCTAGTCTCTCAAATCATCTCACCCTCGCCTTCTCCCATAGAGTCCAAAAGTCTGTTCTTTATATCTCTGTCTCTTTTGCTCTCTTGCACATAGGGTTATTGTTACCATCTTTCTAAATTCTATATATGTTAATATACTGTATTGGTGCTTTTCTTTCACTTTGTATAATAGGCTCCAGTTTCATCTACATTATTAGAACTGAGTAAAATGCATTCTTTTTAATAGCTCAGTAATATTCCATTGCGTATATATACCACAACTTTCTTATTCATTCATCTGCCAATGGACATCTAGGTTGCTTCCAATTCTTCTTCATGTGATATTTGTCTCCTCTCCCTCATTTATTGATTCACTCAATGATTTTATTATCAGTATTGACTCACAGATATTCTATACTTTGGGTTATAATCCAATATTAATTTACTCAGTTTGTTGTACAAATTGTTCTATCTTTAGTTATTGGAAACTCTCAGTTGGCTCCTGTGTGCCTTTGACATATCCCCAACAATATTTTTACATTATTTTGAGCACCTGCTTACTTTCTTGCACTACAAGATGTTCAGCATCTTTTCTCCCATTCCTTCATTGAGGTTGTGTTATATATTTGTAATAGTTAAATTCTCATCACAGTCTGCATTCTTTCCAGGGGTTACTCAATCTCCTAAATGATTTTTTAAAAAATATTTATATTAAGGGTCCTTCTTTATGCTGTACAGTTTCATGGACTTTGACAAATGCATTCCTCACATCCACTATTATACTATCATACAGAAAACTTATACTGCCCTAAAAATCCTCTGTGTTCACCCATTCCTCTCTTCTCCACTCCTCCTGAAGTCCTGACAACCATTGTTTACTGTTCCTACAGTCTTGTGTTTTTCAGAATGTCATATAATTGAAATCATACAATATGTAGTCTTTTCAAACTGGCTTCCTTCACTTATTAATAAGCATTTATAGTCCCTCTGTCTTTTTGTGACTTGGCAGATTATTTCTTTTTATTGCTGAATTATATCCCATTGTATAGATGTAGCACAGATGAATGTATCCACTCATCTACTTAAGGACACCTTGATTGCTTCCAGTTTCTGGTAATTATGAATAAAACTGCTGTTAACAGTCACATGCTGGTTTTTGTATGAAAGTTTTTAAATCAATTGAGTAAATAACTAGGAACTTCATTACTGGATTGTATGGCAAAGCATGTTTAACTTGGTAAGATACTGCCAAACTATCTTCCAAAGAGGTTGTGCCATTTTGCATAAGAGCAATGGATAAAAGTTCCTGTTGTTTAGCATCCTCAATAGTATTTGGTATTGTCAATTTTAGCCATTCTGCATCTCATTATTATTCTATTTTGCAATTTCCAGGTGACAAATGATGATGAGCTTCTTTTCATATGCCTATTTGACACGTATATAACTTCTCTGGCGAGGTGTCTGTTCCTTTGCTCATTTATAAATTGGGTAGTTTGTTTTACTACTGGTGAGTGTTAGGAGTTCTTTGTTGTATTTTGGATATAAATACTTTATGAGACATGTGTTTTGAAATATTTTCTTCCAGTCTGTGGCTTGTCTTTTGATTCTCTTAAAACCATCTTTCATATAGCAAAGTTTATAATTTTAATAAAGTAGGATTTATCAATTTTTTTGTTTCATAAATCATCCTTTTGGTGTTATACCTATAAATACATCACCAAACACAATGTCACTTAAATTTTCTGTTTTCTTCTAGAAGATTCATAATATTATGTTTTACATTTAAAGCTATAATCTAGTCTGAGTTAATTTTTTGAAGAATGTAAAATCTGTGTCTAGATTCTTTTTTTGCATGTGGATATCCAGTTGTTCTAACAAAATTTGTTGAAACGATTATCCTTTCTCCATTTAGTTGCCTTTGCTCCCTTATCAAAGATCAGTTCACTATATTTGTGAAAGTTTATTTCTGGAGTCTTTATTTTACTCAATTTCTTTTGTTTTCAACCAGCATCAAATTACTTGATTGTAGTTAGTCTTAAAGTTAGGTAACATCAGTCTTTCAACTTTGTCTTCTTCAGTATTGTGTTGAGCATTCTGGATATTTTCTCTTCCCATATAAACTTAGAATTAGTGTGTCTATATCCACATAATAGCTTGCTGGGGATATTTTTTGGGACTGTGTCTTCCAATCTATGAACAGAGGATATGTCTGCATTTATTTATGTCTTTAATTTTTCACCAGGGTTTTATATTTTTCTGCATATAGATCCCACACATATTTTGTTAGATTTGTACCTTAGTATTTCACTATTTTGTGGTGGTATTATAAAGGGTGTTGTGCTTTTTATTTCAATTTTAATGGTTCATTTCTTGGTATACAGGAAAGCAATTGATTTTTCAAATACAAATCTTATATCCTCCAACTTTCACATACTCCTTAGTTCCAGTAATTGTTTCATGTTCTTGTTGATAGATTGGAATTTTCTACAAAGACATACATGTCACCTGTTAACAAAGATAGTTTTATTTTTTCCTTCCCAATCTGTGTGCTTTTTAATTTCCTTTCCTTCTCTTTTTGCACTAGCTAGAATTTCCAATACAGAGATGAAAAGAAATTGAAAGAGGGGACATACTTGTATTGTTTCTGATCAAAGGGGAAAACACCTAGGCTTTCACCATTAAGTATGATGTTAGCTGCGGGGTTTTGTTGATATACTTTACCAAGTTGAAAATGTTCCCCTCTATTCCTAGTTTGCTGAGAGTTTGTGTCATTAATGGGTGTTTGTATTTTGTCAAATGCCTTTTCTACATCAACTGAAATAATATTTTTCTTCTTTAGTCTGTTGGTGTGGTGGATTACATTAATTGGTTTCCAAAAGTTGAATCAGTCTTGGATATCTGGAAGAAATCCCATTTAATAGTGATATATAATTCTTCTGATACATTGTAGGATTCGATTTCCTAATATTTCACTTTTTAATCAAAATATTTTGATTTTCCTAATAGAACAGTCCCTCTTTATCCAGTTTCAATTTTTGTGGTTTCAGTTACAAAGGTCAACTGTGGTCTGAAAATATTAAATGGAAAATTCCAGAAATAAACAATACATAAGTTTTAAACTGTACACTATTCTGAGTAGTACGATGAAATCTTGTACCATCCCACTCTATCCTGCTCTGTCCCACCCAGGACATGAATCATGCCTTTGTTCAGCATATCCACCCTGTATGCCCCATTAAATAGTCATCTTGGTTATCAGATCAACCATCACAGTATTGCAGTGCTTATGTTTAATAAGTTAAACATAAGTTAATAATGGCCACGAAGCTCAAGATTAGTGATGCTGCCAATTTGGATATTCCATAAATTAAAATTTTTCATAGGTAGGTATTGTTGCTCAGTCGCTCAGTCAAGTCTGACTTGTCATGACCTCATGGACTGCAGCACGCCAGGCTTCCCTGTCCTTCACCATCTCCGGGAGTTTGCTCAAACTCATGTCCATTGAGTCAATGATGCCATCCAACCATCTATCTCATTTTCTGTTGCCCCCTTCTCCTCATGCCCTCAATCTTTCCCAGCTTCTGAGTCTTTTCCAGTGTGTCAGTTCTTCACATTAAATGGCCAAAGTATTAGAGCTTCAGCATCAGTCCTTCCAATGAATATTTAGGGTTGATTTCCTTTAGGATTGACTGGTTTGATCTCCTTGCAGTCCAAGGGACTCTCAAGAGTATTCTCTAGCACCACATTTTGAAAGCATCAATTCTTCGGTACTCAGCCATCTTTATGGTCCAACTCTCACATCCATATATAAGAAAAAAACAAAAACAAAACTAAGTTTCAGTACAATCTGTGGTTTCAAGCATCCACTGGGGGTCTTGGAATGTATCTCCCGAAGATAATAGGGGACTACTCTATTTAGGACTTTTGCATCTATGCTCAAGAGAGATATTGGTTCATGGTCCTTCGTTACTGTAATATCTTTATCTGATTTTGGTATTAACCTAAGGCTGGTTTCAAAGTCAGTAAGAAAGTATTTCTTTTGCTTCTATTTTCTGGAAAAGACTGTAGCGAATGGATATTTTCTGCTCTCTTTTAGTGTATCAATTATATCTTTTTATAACTGTTAGTAAAATACCTTAGAGTTTGTAATATAGCTTTAAAACTAAGTCCACTATCACATAATATGATACCACTTGACAGATAGTAGAGATATCCTGTAACAGTTATACACACCAAATAAAATTCCTTCTTTCCATACTTAATTCTATCTTTCCTGCCATCCATTACACTTATTCATATCCTCTAATTACCTATCATGTTGCTATTACTACTTGGAACAGTTATCTTTCAGATCATTTAAAAATAGGAAATTAAAAATTCTATTTCACCTTCATGTATCCTTTCACCTACACTCTTCCTTTCTTTATAGAGATCTTATTTTCTGACATATATAATTTTTCCTTCTCTCTGGAGAACTTTTAAACAGAAATATTTCTTCTAAGGCAGGTCTCCTGGTGACAAGTTCCCTCAGTTTTTCTTTGATAGTCTTTATTTTTCCTCCACTTTTGAATGACTGTTTTTCCTGGATACTGAATTATAGGTAGGTATTTTTCCCTTTCATCACTTTAAATATTTTACTCCAATCTCTTCTTGCTTGCATGATTTCTGAGGAGAAATCCAATGTAATTATTATCTTTATTTCTCTATTGGTAAAAGAGTTTTTCTCTGGTGGTTTCCAAGATTTTCTCTTGGTCTTCAGTTTTCTGTGTTTGAACATAATATGCTTAGGTGTTTTTTGGGGGGGGGGCTATTTATCCTACTTTGTGTTCTTTGCTTGGATCCTGGATCTGTAATACAGTGTCTGTCATTAATTTTAGAAAATTCTCAGTCATTCTTACTTCAAATATTTCTTTTTTTCCCCTTCTGCTCATTTCTTCTTCCACTATTCCAATAATATGCATGATACACCTTTTGAAATTGTCCTTGGATATTCTGTTACATTTTTAAAGTCTCTTTTTTTTCAATCTTTGCATTTCAGTTTGGAAGGTTCCTATTGACATGTCTTCAAGCTACTAACCGGAGAAGGCAATGGCACCCCGCTCCAGTACTCTTGCCTGGAAAAATCCCATGGATGGAGGAGCCTGGAAAGCTGTGGTCCATGGGGTCGCTGAGGGTCAGACACGACTGAGCGACTTCACTTTCACGCATTGGAGAAGGAAATGGCAACCCACTCCAATTGTTCTTGCCTGGAGAATCCCAGGGATGGGGGAGCCTGGTGGGCTGCCGTCTATGGGGTCGCACAGAGTCGGACATGACTGAAGTGACTTAGCAGCAGCAGCAAGCTACTAATTCAATCTTTCCTTGTCTGTATCCAGTCTGCTGATAAGCCTATCAAAGGCATTGTTTTTGTTGTTTTTTTTTTTTGGCTATGCCACATGGTTTACAGAATCTCAGTTCCCTGACCAGGGATTGAACCTGACAATGAAAGCACAGAATCCTAACCACTAGGCCACAGGGAACTCCCAAAGGCATCATTTCTGTTACACTGTTTTTGATTTCTTACATCTCTTTCTAGAGTTTCTATCTGTCTGCTTATATTAGCCATTTGTTCTTGCATGTTGTAAACTATTTCTAGCAGACTCATTAGCACATTAGCTATAGCTATTTTTAAAAAAACCTGTGTCATATCTGAGCTTGGTTCTGATGTTGGTTTTGTCTCTTGAGTCTGTGGTTTATCTTTTGGTAAGCCATATCATTTCTTTTTTGTTGAAAGGAAAAAATCATTTATTTTTTGTTACATTATATGTAACACGGTAGAAACTGAGATAAACAGGCCCTTCATGTGAGGTTTGATGTTAATCTGGCTAGAAGTTGGGCTATGTTTAATGTTTGCTTTAGCTGTAGGTGTCAGAAGTTTTTCAGTTTCCTCTAATATCCTTGTTTTTGTCTCCCTTGTTTTCTTTGAGTTTCCCTAAAACCATTTTAGAGTTTGAGCCTTGCAGGTTCTGCAGCTATAATTCATAGTTATCATACTGAAGACCTGTTGATGTGGTAGTAAGGTGCAGGGTATGGGAAAACATTCTGCATCTTATAATTAAGTCTCAGGCATTTACTGTGCCCATGTATCCAGCCTGTAACCTTCACAAGTATTTCACAGCTTTTATTCTCTTTCTCGTAGATGACACAGTAAGACTAGAGGGGCCTGGAGTTCAGTTATTTCTCTTCTCCCACACTAGAGAAGGCTTTGGTTAAGTTGTTTTACTTTCTAGATAGCTCTTTGTTAGGTAGACGCTCTGGATGTATTTCAAGTTGATTCCTTTTCCTATCAACATGCCAGAAACAGAAGACTTATTCTTGGCTCTTTACATTGAGAACCCAGTGGGGTTCCCGGAGGTAAAAGTCGTGAAAATGTGGGGGCCCCCTTAGACTGTGGCCTCCAGAAGTTTATTACTCAAACACTAATCTATACTCTGTTTCCTGCAATTTGTCAAAGTTACCACTTAAGTGTTCCTACCAATTTATGGCTCAGTGCTTTCTGCTTCTGATAAGCAGATCTGGGAAGTGATTCTTTGTAATTGCCTGTCTCTCCAGATTTCATGGTTGCAGTTTGCTCTCTGACTTCAAATCTTTGATGAATCCAAGAAAAGTCATTGATTTTTTAGTCTGTTCAGCTGTTCTTCCTGTTGTAGTAGTTACTGTAGACAGTAGTGATGATTTCTAAGCAGTTTACATGTTGGCACTGAAACCCAAAGTCTCAAACAAAACATTTTTCATTCAACATTGTTTCATCCATGTTGATACCTGTAGTTGTGTTTCATTCATTTTTTTCTTCCATATCATATTCTATTTTATGAATTCACCATGCTTTATTCATTCTCTTGCTTATGAACATGAGCATCCTTATAACATCTCCTAATGTGCATGTGTAAAAGTTTCCCTAGGATAGATACCAAGAAGTGGGATTACTGACCTACAGTGTTGAGCATCTTTCATTTTACTGAGTATTGCCACAATGTTCTTGAAAGTGGTTATACTCATTTATATTCACCCAGCAGTATATTAAAGAATTCTTACTATTCCATACATTCACCAGTACTTGGCATTGTCAGGCCTTTAAATGTATGCCAAATGTAAAAAAGGTATCAAATGATATTAAATAGTATCTCATTGTAGTTTTATTTTGCATTTCTTTGATTACTAATGAGACTTTATACGTTAACTGGTCATTTGTGTTTTCTCCCCTATGAACTGCCTGTTCATATCTTCTGGCCATTTTTATTGGATTGCTTGTCTCTTTCTTATTGATTTATAGAGAAAGATTTCCTTCAAATATCTCAAAAAGCACAAACCATCAAAAAAATACTGATGATTTAATTATGTCAAAATGAAAGACTTCTGCTTAACAAAAGACATCAGAAACAATGTTAAAAATACAAGCTACTCACCTGGTGCAGCAAAGGTTTGTATCTAGAATTCTAAAATAAAATCTATAGATAATACTAAAACCTAAACAATCAAAATCTATAAATACTATTAAAAACTAAATAAATAATGGGAAAGAAACAGAACAGGCAATTCACAGACGGTTCCTGAAAGGCTAATGAATGTATGAATACATGCATAACTTCATTGGAAATCAGGAACATTGAAATTAAAACCATGAGATACCTTTCGAATATATTAGACTGGCCAAAATAAAAAGTCAAATATTTTAAAGTCTTAGCAAAGATGTGAAAGAGATTTCTTAAACTCTGCTCATGGAGGTGAAAATATATGTATCTTATATTACCATGATTCCACTCTTAGATATATAACCTAGAACAGTGATTCTTAAAACGTCACTCAGACCAGCATCATCATCAGTATCTCTGGGAACATGGAAATGCAAATTTTCAGGTCCTACTCCAGATGTACAGAACAAAAAATTCTAGGGGCAGAACCCAGCAATCTGTGTTTTAACAAGCCTTCCAGAGGATTCTGGTACATGCTAACGTTTGAGAATCACTGCAACAGAGCAATGTTTTTCTGGCCCTTTTGACTGAGATATATAGGAAGAAATGCATTTTATATTCTGGCCCACACACATATCACACACAAAAGCACAATAAACAAAAGCTTCAAAAAAACAATAATTATCCTTAGTAATCTATGGACTGCACTTTGATATTTTCTATTTCTTTAAAAAATTGCTGCTTGTGACCTACTAATAGTAATCTAAAGTTTGAAAAACTGCCCTAGAGAAACTCCTGTACATGTGCAACAGGAGATGTGTACAATAGTATTTGTTGCAGAACTGTCTATAATGGAAAAAAAAGAAAAGAAAAAATCTTCAGGAGAATGGATAAATGAATTATAGTATCTTTCTACAATGGAATACTACATAGTTCTCACATCTTTAGAAATAAATTTTTTTTTAGAAATAAATTTAAAAAACATGTATATTGAGTCAAAAAGCAAGTTGTAGAAGGATAGTTTAAAAATAAATAAAATTACATGTTGTTTATGAATATACAGATTTATAGTAAAAGTATAAAACATGCGTGGGAATGATAAATGGCAAACACAGGATGGTGGTTACCATTGGAAAAGAGAAAGGGGAATGGGAGTAGTGAGGGATACATGAAAGTTTCCAGGTGTCTCTGTAAGGCCTTATTTTTAAAAATCAATCAAATATGGAAATTGTTAAGAATTGATAGGGAATTCCCCGGCAATCCAGTGGTTAGGGTTCCGCACTCTCACTGCCAAGGGCCTGGGTTCAATCCTTGTCAGAGAACTAAGATCCCACAAGTTGTGTGGCGCAGCCAAGGGAAAAAAAAAGGCAAGAATTGGTAAAGAGAGTTGGTTAGGTACAAAGATTCTTGCTATATTATTCTCTATAACTTTTCATAATTAATAATTTTCATTATAAAAAATAAAAATCTAGCTATCCTTGAACATCAAGAATATATTAGAAATGTAATCACTCAAAGGAAACTGCTTAATAATCCTTGACAACACCTTTTTAAAAATTTAGGGACAGCCAGAAGCTAACATTATTTTTCTGGTTTTGTTTTTTAAATTGAACACAAGTATATGCTCCAGGGGCTTGTGTTGTTTTTAGTGACATGATAATGAAATTTTCACTTCTGGATGTAACACATACCATGAATATGACATAATGATCTGACCAACCAAATGAGGATTATTTACAACTTTTCTTAGATATTCGCCAATTCCTCAAGGCTTACAGGCCCTGTGCTTTCACTTTGCTGCTAAGCTACCAGCAATTTAAGTCATATGTCATATGAAAGCCAGGTGAAGCATTCTGAAGAGAAAACTCATGTGGTATAGCAAACCCTACTCACAACCAGGCACATGGCTACTAGATATGGTGGGCCTATGAGTTTTTCTTTAGTTTAGGGTTTCTAGTGGGCATGGATTAGAGTCTGATCAAGATTTCTTTAAAATTCTTGTTTTTTAAATAAAATTCTAAGGATAGCTTATGACGTTAGAAAACCACAATGAACATCATAGGAAATAGGCTACTTTTAGAGTCAGAGCTACTTATATAGCAGAGAATTAATAGTAAAGGTCAAAGAAAAACACAGTCACTGTGCCTATGTCATGATTCTTTGGTATAATCAAAGCTAATACAAAAGTATTACTTTAAGTAGAGGTTAATAAAAATGAAAACAACCCATTTTTTTTCTTGGTTTGGCCTATACCTTGTTTGGCTCCCCTGGATTATATGAAGAAAACATAGGAATTTTTCGGATCTCCTCCTCTGACAAACGATTTCTCTGGATCTCATCTTCTGGGACAAATTCTATTGGCTGCGTCAGCTTCTTAGGCCCAGTCCAACACTGCTCAGGTGAATTATCAATAACTTTTGCCACATGGAGACTGGGACCTTTACCCTGTGCTGCCTGTTTTCCCTTGTCCTGGAGTAATGACGGGTTCTCAGCTGTGCCACTATCTCCCACTGATGTAGCTGAGACCAGTGAGTGGGAAGCAAAGGGTTCACCTCTCATTAGTTGGAACTCTTCAAGACGTTTTTTCATTATCATCTCTTGGTAAAAACTTTCCAGCTTGTTCATGGGATCACCTTTGTTCTTCTTTTGGGGTTCATCTGGATCAAGACAAAGAGATACGGAAGTTCTACAAAGCCTACCAAAACAACCTTTGACAAATTAATAAAAATTAAATCTTGAATCTCAGATAATGAAACTCTGCTGGGACAGGTATTTACAACCTGTGAAAAATGACAATGATATATAGCTGTGTTATTACAGTGCATCTTGGGCAAGCCCGGGACTATGGTGAGGCAAGTGAGGCACCTGGGGTCCAAAATTTGAGGTGCTCACTCTCAGGGTCATGCAAGTACATGCATCTAATTGATAAAGGCATTTGAAAAAATGTAACTAGTATGGCATTATCACACTTCACAAAATTAATAATAATTCCTTACCATTATCTACTACTGAATTCATATTCAAATGGCCCTGATTATCTCAAAGATGTCTTTTTACACTTGGTTCAAGATCTAAACCAGCCATTGGCTGTTGTCTTTAAAGCCTCATTAAAACACACACACACACACACACACAGAGCTTCCCTTCTTTCTCAGCCCTCAAACCTTTTTTCCCCCAATCCCACTTATTCATTAGAGAAGCCACATCATTTGTTCAGAACAAATGAATTTAATTGGTTGTTCCTCATGATATTATTTAACTTGTTCCTCAATCCCCTCTATTTCTTACAAACTGGTAGTCAAATCTAGAGCTATGCTACCATGTGGCCACTAGCCACATGAGTCTATTTAAATTGATTTTGTAAATGTTAGTTCCTCTGTTAAACTACGAATATCAAATGTTCAAAAAGCACATGTGGCTACTAGATATCATTCTGGGCAGAATAAAGACCATTTACATTATTGTGAAAAGTTGTATTGGATATTGCTGGTCTAGATTTGAGTTCAATATTTTTAGGCAAGAATCCTCCATATATTATATAGATGTGTATTTCCTATTACATCATATCGTTAGGCACATAATGTTCAGTGGTCCCATTTCTAGTGATGTTAAAATTGATCAGTAGATTCAGGTGCTTTTGGTCTGATCCTTCCATTATTAAGTTTTCCCATTTGCTTTTTAACTAAGGGGTTTGCATCCATTGATGACCATTGCTTAAATCCATTAATTTATTCAGAGTTGTAAAGAGGGGCTCCCCTAATTCTATTATTTATTTTGTACTTATTATTTCTATTATTTCTTCTGTATTAATTATTTGGAATCCTATAATGGACTTACCATCATCAACTATTTGGTTTCGCTACATAAGTTCATATAGGAAAAGTAGGACAAATGCTTGATTTGTTTCCCATTATTTTTCAACTATAAGAGTTTAATGAGTTGGTACTTTAAAAGTGTCCAATGGTGACCAATGATTATTTTTAGTATAATTGTGAGACATGTATTTTCATATATTTCATGTGTTTCAATTAAATGTAGTCATTCTTTTTAGTGATCAAGTCATTCCACTTAGGATCAGTGCATGTGTGCAAGGTTGCTTCAGATGTGTCCAACTCTTTACAACTCTATAGAATGTAGCCTGCTAGGCTCCTCTGTCCACGGGGATTCTCCAGGCAAGAATACTGGAGTGGGTTGCCATGCCCTCCTTCAGGGAATCTTCCCCACCCAGGGATTGAACCCATGTCTCCTGAGGATCTTGCACTGCAGGCAGATTCTTTATCACTGAGCTACCGGGGAAGCCCTAGGATCAGTGAAAGTCCCTTAAAATTGGCTCCTGTACTGCTTTCTAGCTTTCTGGCATAGCAAGATATCTTAAGTTCATCTTACATATTTCCTGACTCAAAACTGAAATATTTCTCTAAGGATCACTGGCTCCTGTTAATGTGAAATAGTATTTAGAAACAACAATATGTTGCTAAATCTGTTCATAAATGTTGAGTTGTTGTTGCTTCTAGGCCTTTTTCAGTGAACAAAAGTAGGAAAATTTTTATGAAAAATAAACCATAAATTTATACTGGTATTTCCACTTCAAATTAAGATTACAAGATTATTACTCAAGTCCATGATTTTTGACTTGTATCTCTCTCACATGTGCTTAGGATACTGGCTCCTAATGATATTAACAAAATTATTTATTAGCTTTTTCCTACAATATATAGAATTTTTAAATGTCAATAAACAATACTAACATGATTATCAACAATAAAACTACTGAATACAGTTTTAAAATTCTTTGTAGTTACTTTTGTCTTTTAAATTATATCCCATTAGGAATATGCAAATATTATTTTAAATCATTTTCTCTGTATGGTTATGATACCAACTTTATTCATAGTTAGGCTAATTTGCTTCAGGCTGTTTATAAATTTTAGGGATTTATTTTTCCCTTTTGATTAATTTTTAAAATTATGCAAAACATTTACATGGGTCTAAAATGAAAACGAGGGCTTCCCTCATAGCTCAGTTGGTAAAGAATCTGCCTGCAATGCAGGGGACCCCGGTTTGATTCCTGGGTTGGGAAGAATTGCTGGAGAAGGGATAGGCTACCCACTCTAGTATTCTTGGGCTTGCCTTGTGGCTTAGGTGGTAAAGAATTCACCTGCAATGCGGGAGCCTGGGGTTCAGTCCCTAAGTTGGGCAGATCCCCTGGAGAAGGGAAAGACTACCCACTCCAATATTCTGGCCTGGAGAATTCCATGGACTGAATAGTCCACGGGGTCACAAAGAGTCAGACATGACTGAGCAACTTTCACTTCACTAAAGTGAAAACTGTATTATACAGTACCTTCAAAGAAGTCTCGCTTTCCATCTCTGTAAACTTCATCCCACTCCTTTCCTTCTCCATAAATAATAATTTTACTAGTTTTGGTTTTATGGTTCCATTGTTTCTTTTTTGAAATATAATAAATAGGCACAAACACATAACACATGCACACACACACGTATGTGTGTTTATGTTTTTTTTTAGTTGGTCAGTTATGTCCAACCAACTCTTTTGCGACCCCACAGACTGTAGCCCACCAGGCTCCTCTGTCCATGGGATTTCCCAAGTAAGAATACTGGAGTAGGTTGCTATTTCCTTCATATATATATATATATATATATATATATATATATATATACACAAAATTCAGTATATCCCTTTCTCCTATATAAAAGGTAACTTACTATAAACACTGTTCTACAACTTACTTCTTTGCACTTAACAATATAACCTGGCAATAATTCCATGTTAATGTATAGAGCTCTTCCCTTTCCTTCTTATATTTGCAAAGTACTTCACTGTGTGGATGTACAAGAGTTTATTCAACTACTCCCCTAATGATGCACCCTGGTGTTGTTTCCAGTCTTTACTGCTACTGTGAATAATGCCCTGACAAACAGCCTGTGCATACAGGATTTTGTATTTTCTCAGTATATCTTTAAAATTGACTCTAAGAACCGGCACTGCTGAGATAAAGGGTAAATGTATAACAAATTTTTCTCTATGTATTTCTAAATTTCACTCTGTAAGAACTGTATTATTCTGTATTTCCACCAGCAAGGTATAAGAATAGTTATGAAAGGATTTCTTAAGACCTAAAAAGCAGTAACTATTAAGGAATATATTGACAAATTCAACTACATTAAAATTAAAAGCTTCTGTTCATCAAAAATATCCTAAAGAAAAAACTCACAGAATGGGAAAAGATATTTGTTGTTCAAATAATTGATAAAGAAGAGAATCACTAGGAAAATGGGCAAAAGACAGAAAAAGGTGCCTTGCAAAAGAGGAAATACATTTGCTAATAAATACAAGGAAAGTGCTCAGTATCAGAATTCAGGGAAATACTAATTAAGAAGGAAATACCATATTGGCAAAAAATAAAAAAGAATACCAATACCACATGTCAGTGGCAGTTTTACAGATTGCAGATTACACAATCAGTGCAACAGAAAACAGGGGAAATATGGAGAAAAATCAATGAAACCAAAAGCTGGTTCTTTGTAAAGATTAACAAAATGGCAAATTCTTAGCTAGACAAACCAAGAAAATAAGGAAGACAAAAATGACTAAAGTCAAGAATTAAAAGGGAGGCATCATTACTGATCCTATACCAATATAAACAATTAAAAGGGAAAATTATATATAACTTTAGGCCAACAAATGAGAAAGCTTAGATGAGTGAACAAATTCCTAGGAAGATATGAATTACCAAAGCAGTCTTAAGAAGAAAAAGTATAGTTGAAAACCTTATAATAAGAGAGCTTGAATTAGTGGTCAACAAACTGCTCACAAAGAAAAGTCCAGATTCAGATGGTTTCACTGGTGAATTCTACCAAATATTTAAGAAATAATATCAATCCTGTACACTTTCAGAAAATAAAGGAGGAGGTAATATTTTCCGACTTATCTATTATGTCATTATTACACTGAAACCAAAGTTTAAAAAGATACCACAAGCAAAGAAAAATCACAGGCCAATATCTCTCATGAAAATAGACAAAAAATATCCTCAATAAAATATTAGCAAGCCTAATCCAGCAACATATAAAAATGATTATTATGATATACTTGTAAGTGGGTTTATCCCAGGAATGAAAGATTGTTTTAACATATAAAGAGCAGTAATAAAATGTCATATTAATAGACTAAAACTTTAAACCACATACTCACTACAGTAGATGCAGAAAAAGCAGCAAACGAAATCTAACACCCATTCAAGATTTTCAAAAAACTCTCAAATAACTAGGAATAGAAGGGAACCTCTTCAACCTGCATGGGGTAGGCACCAAAGATGTCTGCACCCTGTGATCTTTGAAAATGTTGCATGGTAAAAGGGACTCTGCAGATGTGATTGTCACTGATTATGGAGGTGGGCCCAATGTAATTATAAGGGTCCTTACAAGAAGGAGGAAGAAGGGTCAGAAACAGTAGAAATGTAGGATGGAAGTAGAGGTAAGAGTAATGTGAGGAAGGGGCCATGAACCAAGAAATGCAGGTGGATTCCAGAAGCTGAAAAAGGCTCCCCTAGAGAACCCCAGAAGGAATACAGCCCTGTGAACATCTTGATTTTAGGACTTTTGACCTCTACAACTGTAAGAGAAAAATTCTGTGTTGCTTTAAGCTGTTAAATTTATGGTAATTAGTTACAGCATCCATAAGAAAGTAATACATTTCTAAAGGCATGCGCAAAAAATTTAGAGGTAAGATCATAGTTAATGGTTAAAAACTGAATGTTTTCCCCCTAAGACTGGGAACAAGGCAAGGATGTCTGCTCTCACTATTGCTGAAATAAATTATAGAAAATCAAAATAAAGGAAGATACCTTCCATATTCATGGATTAGAATATTCAATATTATTAAAATGGAAATTTCCCCAAAATTGAATTACAGATTCAGTACATCCTTATAAAAATTCCATCAGGCCTTTTTTTTTTTTTTTGTAGAAAAATTGACAAGCTGCTTCTAAATTTACATGGAAATATAAAGGACCTAGAATAACCAAAACAATTTTGAGAAAGAGAAACAAAATTGGAGGAATTATACCATCTGATTTTGAAACTTACTATAAAGGTAAGGAGGTTCAGAGTGTAAGGATAGGCATATATATTGGCATATAGATCAAGGAAACCAAACTGAGTGTCCAGAAATAAACTTATATTTTTGATCAACTGATTTTTCTACAAAAAAATCTTCCTTGGTGGCTCAGTCAGTAAATAATCTGCTTGCACTGCAGGAGACCCAGGTTCAATCCCTGGATCAGGAAGATACCCTGGAGAAGGAAATAGCAACTCACTCCAGTGTTCTTGTCTGGGAAATCCCATGGACAGAGGAGCCTGGTGGCTATAGTCCACGGGGTTGCAAGAGTTGGACATGACTTAGTGACTACACAACCATCACCATTTTTCTGCAAAAGTGCAGGGACAATTCAATGGGGACATAATAATCTTTACAATAAACAATGCTGGGACAACTGGATATTCAAACACAAAATATGAACTTCAATCCTTTACTTAACACAGAAAAATGAACTTAAAATAGATAATAAATGTAACTATAAAGGCTAAAACTTAAATATTCTAGAAGAAAACATAGGAGAATCTTTCTGACCTTGAATTCAGCAAAGAT
Source organism: Bos indicus x Bos taurus (assembly GCF_003369695.1). Lineage (NCBI taxonomy): Eukaryota > Metazoa > Chordata > Mammalia > Artiodactyla > Bovidae > Bos > Bos indicus x Bos taurus. The sequence continues at coordinate 89,019,167 of NC_040105.1, read as the reverse complement.
TTCTTAGATACGATACCAAAAGCATAAGTCAAAAAAGAACAAATTAATAAATTGAACTTCTTTAAAATTTAAAAAATTTGTTCTTCAAAATACATTATTAAGAAAATAAAAAGAAATAGACTGGAAGAAAATATTTGCAAAGCATATATCTTGTAAAAGACTTGCATTCAGAATATACAAAGAACCTTTACCACTTAATACTAAGAAAGCAAACAACCCAATCAAAAACTGGGTAAAAGATTTACAGAAACTATAAAACTCTTAGAGGAAAACTTAGGCAGAAGACTCGATGACACAAATCAAAGCAAGATCCTCTCTGACCCACCTCCTAGAGTAATGGAAGTAAAAACAAAAACAAACAAGTGGGACCTGATTAAACTTAAAAGCTTTGGCACAGCGAAGAAAACTATAAGCAAGATGAAAAGACAACCCTCAGAATGGGATAAAATAATAGCAAATGAAACAACTGACAAAGGATTCATTTCTAAAATATACAAGCAGCTCACACAACTCAATGTCAGAAAAACAAACAACCCACTCAAAAAGGAGGAAAAAGACCTAATCAGACATTTTTCCAAAGAAGACATACAGATGGCTAACACATGAAAAGATGCTCAACATTGCTCATTATTAGAGAAATGCGAATTGAAACTACAATGAGATATCACCTCATACCAGTCAGAATGGCTATCATCAAACAATAAATGCTGGAAAGGGTGTGGAGAAAAGGGAACCCTCTTGCACTGTTGGTGGGAATATAAATTGATACAGCCATTATGGAACACGGTATGGAGTTTCCTTAAAAAACTAGGAATAAAACAACCATATGACCCAGCAATTCCACTCCTAGGCATATACCCTGAAGAAATCAAAATTGAAAAAGACACATGTATTCCATTGTTCACTGCAGCACTATCTACAATAGCTAGAACATGGAAGCAACCTAGATGTCTATCGACAGATGAATGGATAAAAGAAGCTGTGGTACATATACACAATGGAATATTACTCAGCCATAAAAAGGAACACATTTGAGTCAGTTCTAATGAGGTGGATGAACCTTGAGCCCATTATACAAAGTGAAGTAAGTCAGAAAGAGAAAGATAAATATTGTATTCTAACACATATATATGGAATCTAGAAAAATGGTACAGAAGAATTTATTTACAGGGCAGCAATGGAGAAACAGACATAGAGAATAGACTTATGGACATGGGGAGAGGGGAGGAGAGGGTGAGATGTATGGAAAGAGTAACATGGAAACTTACATTACCATATGTAAAATAGATAGCCAACAGGAATTTGCTGTATGGCTCAGGAAACTCAAACAGGGCTCTGTATCACCCTGGAGGGATGGGATGGGGAGGGAGATGGGAGGGAGGTTCAAAAGGGAGGGGATATATGTATACCTATGGCTGATTCATGTTGAAGTTTCAAAGAAAACAAAATTCTATAAAGCAATTATCCTTCAATTAAGAAAATAAATTTATAATAAAAAAGCAAAAAAAAAAAAAACCTGGGTAAAAAATTTGAATAGACATTTCATCAAAAAAGACATACGAATGGCTCATAAAAACATGAAATAGCATCAAGATTATTTATTATAGAAATTAAAAATAAAACTAAAATTAGATACCAGTACACACCCATAAGAAGAGCCAAATAACAAATATGCAATAACAATTGTTGCCAAGGATGTAGAGACGTAGGAATGCTCATACATCACTGATGAGAAGGTAAAATGATACTTTCATATTGGAAAACCATTTGGCAGTTCCTCAAACATTTGTACATAGAGTTTGATCCAGAAAATATTCACTCAAGAGAAATGAAAACATATCCACACAAAAACTTGTAAATGAATGTTTATAGCATTGTTCATAATAGCCCCAAAGTGGAAACAACTTGGTGTCATCAAGTGGTGAAGGGATAAACAAAAAGTGGTATATCTATACAATGGAAAACTATTTAGCAATAAAAAGGAATGAATTACTGATACATGCTACAACATGAGCAAACTTAAAAAACATCATGCCACCTGAAAGAAGCAAAATTTCAAACATCGAATATTGTAAGATTCTATTTATATGAAATATTTAGAAATGATATATTCATAGAGACAAAGATATAGGGTAGACATGGGAATTTATTTACTATAAATCAGTTCAAGGGAATTTTGCAAAGTCAAGGAAAAGTCCTAAAACTGGATGTAGTAATTAATGACTGTACAATTCAATAAACTTAATAAAAAGTACCTAATTGAACACAATAGGTGAATTTCATCATATGTAAATTGAATACACAGAAGAAACTATATGAAAAAGGTCTTAATGACCAGGATAATCACAATGGTGTGGTCACTCACCTAGAGGCAGACATCCTGGAATGTGAAGTCAAGTGGGACTTAGGAAGCATTACTACAAACAAAGCTAGTGGAGGTGATGGAATTCCAGTTGAGCTATTTCAAATCCTAAAAGATGATGCTGTTGAAGTGCTGCACTCAATATGTCAGCAAATTTGGAAAATTCAGCAATGGCCATAGGACTAGAAAAGGTGTTTTCATTCCAATCCCACAGAAGGGCAGTGCCAAAGAATGTTCAAACTACCACACAATTGTGCTCATTTTGCATGCTATAAGGTTATTCTCAAAATCCTTCAAGCTTATTTCACTCTGTATAATCGGCTCCTGTTTCATCCACCTCATTAGAACTGATTCAAATGTATTCTTTTTAATGGCTGAGTAATACTCCATTGAGCCTATTATACAGAGTGAAGTAAGCCAGAAAGAAAAACACCAATACAGTATACTAACACATATATATGGAATTTAGAAAGACGGTAACAATAACCCTGTATGAGAGACAGCAAAAGAGACACAGATGTATAGAACAGTCTTTTGGACTCTGTGGGAGAGGGAGAGGGTGGGATGATTTTGGAGAATGGCATTGAAACATGTATAATATATAAGAAATGAATCACCAGTCCAGGTTCGATGCAGGATACAGGATGCTTGGGGCTGGTGCACTGGGATGACCCAGAGGGATGGTATGGGGAGGGATGTGGGAGGGGGGCAGGATTGGGAAAATGTGTACACCCATGGTGGATTCATACTGATGTATGGCAAAACCAATACAATATTGTAAAGTAAAAAAAAAAAAAAAAAAAATCCTTCAAGCTAGGCTTCAGTAGTACATGAACTGAGAACTTCCAGATGTATAAGCTGGGTTTCAAAAAGGCAGAGGAACCAGAGATCAAACTGCCAACATTCACTAGATCATAGAGAAAGCAAGGAAATTCCAGAAAAACATCGACCTCTGTTTTGTTGACTACACTAAAGCCTTTGACTGTGTGCATCATAACAAACTGTGGAAAACTCTTAAAGAGATGGGAATACCAGACTACCTTACCTGCCTTATACTTCTTTATAGGGGGAGTAAGGGCCTCTTGATGAGAATGAAAGAGAAGAGTGAAAAAGTTGACTTAAAACTCAACATTGAAAAAACTAAGATGATGGCATCTGCTCTTATCACTTCATGGCAAATAGAAAGGGAAAAAGTGGAAACAGTGACAGATTTTATTTTCCTGGGCTCCAAAATCACTGAGGATGGTGACTGAAGTCATGAAATGAAAAAAAACTTCCTTGGAAGGAAAGTTATGACAAACCTAGACATCATATTAAAAAGCGGAGACATCATTTTGCTGACAAAGTTCTGTCTAGTCAAAGCTATGGTTTTCCCAGTAGTCATGTAGAGATGTGATAGCTGGACCATAAAGAAGACTGAGCACTGAAGAACTAATGCTTTCGAATTGTGGTGCTGGAGAAGACTCTTGAGAGTCCCTTGGACTGCAGAGAGGTCAAACCAGTCAATCCTAAAGGAAATCAACCCTGAATATTCATTGGAAGGACTGATGCTAAAGCTGAACCTCCAATACTTTGGCCACTTGATAACAGAGGAGACTGTTTGGAAAAGACTCTGATGCTGGGAAAGACTGAAGGCAAAAGAAGAGGGAGGCAGAGGATGAGATGATTGGATGACATCATCAAATCAATGGGCATGAGTTTGAGCAAACTCCAGGAAATAGTGAAGGACAGAGAAGCCTGGCGTGCTGCAGCCCATGGGGTCCCAAAGAGTTGAGAACACAGTTCAGTGACTAAACAACAAAAGCTGCTTTAAAAATTAAGGAAAACTAATCATTTTCATAAAATGTTATAAGAAACAGAATAAAGAAAATATACTGAAATATTAAAGAACAATTGATTGAATGAAAAGATATATCATATTTACATTCCAAGATTTGAAGATACATATTATAAATGTCAATTGTCCTTAACTGATTTCTTTGATGGAAACTCAATCAAAACCACATCAGAGAGAGTATATGTTTTTGTGTAAACGTGTGCATGCATATGTGTGTGTGTGTGTGTGTGTAACTTGATGAGCTGATTCTAACATTTCCATGGAAAAGCAAAGTGCCAAAAGTAGATAAAACTCTTTTGAAGAAGAACAAGGTGGAAGAAATTGCCCTTCCACTGTACAAGGTATCAAGACATAAAAAAGCTGAACTTATGATACTGATTCTGTAATAGTTAAAAAGATCAAAGGAACCCAGAAGAATACCCATGCATATATGAATACCTGATATATGACAGAGCTAGAAATACTATAACAGTGCAGGAACAATATTTTCAATATATGGTGTTGGGATAGAGGGTTATCTATATAAAAAAAAAGAAACTGGAATCCTTATTTCATATTATACATATAAATCAATCAATTTAATGACTTAAATGTGAAAGAAAAAATCATAAAGCTTTTAGAATAAAGGACAGTATCTTCCTGAGTTTATGTAGGGAAGGCTTGATTAATCAAAACACAAAAGCACTAAGGAGAAATGAGAAATTAATAAGTTTTATTACATAAAAATGAAGAACTTTTGATTCATCAAAAGATACCATAAAGGTAGTGAAATGAAAAGCCGAAGAATGGGAATAGATAATTTCAACACATATAAGTTGACAAAGTGTAAGTATACAAAATGATAAAGAACTTGTACAAATTTATAAGAAATGCATATAAGATTAGAGATGAAATTTGGAGATGGACTATTCATGACATATAATCACAACATATTTCTAACATCCTCTTCTCTATAGCAGTACTGAAGTAAGTAGTAATCACTGAGATCTGCTATACATATCCTAGGGCTTTGGGGTTGAACTATTGTTTTGATATATGCTTAGTGACCTCTGAAACAAGACTGCATCTGAATATTTAGTTAGTTTGGGATGAACATGTACACATCACTTTACTTACTTATTTTTGAACTTTTTATTTTGTATTGGAGTATAGCCAATTAACTATGTTGTGAAAGTTTCAGGTGGACAGCAAAGAGACTCAGCCATACATATACATGTACCATTCTCCCCTAAACTCCTTTCCTATCCAGTCAGCCATCTAACATTGAGCAGAGTTCCCTGTGCTGCACAGTAGGTCCTCACTAGTTATACACATTGCTATATTTAAAATGAATAACCAACAAGGTATAGCACAGGGAACTCTGCTCAATGTTATGTGGCAGCCTGGATAGGATGGGAATTTGGGGGAGAATGGATACATGTATATGTATGGCTGAGTCTCTGCTGTCCACCTGAAACTATAACATAGTTAATCAGCTATACTCCAATATAAAATTTTAAAAAGTTTTTAAAAGAGAAAAGAGACTGTATCTGGACACAGATACAAACAGATGGAAAGATATTCATGCAGGAAAAAGACATTTCTACTTTTCCTAAATGGGCAAAATAACTAAAGAGCCATTTCACAAAGGAGGCCATCTGAATGGTCAATAAATGTCTGAGAAGGTTTCTGACCTCATTAGCTATCAAGAAAATAAAATTAAAATCAGTTGAAACAAACAACATAGACCTAGACTCCTGAAAAATATCCATGTCCTGAAAACCAGACACACAGACAGAAAGTCACTTGCATGCACATACACATACACACACAGTCAGGGAAACTGTCCTTAAGCAAACTAAATGCAATATGTGATCCCTGATTGCATCCTGGATTTAAAATTGAGAAATCTAATTATAAACTTTTAGATAATATTATTTTAACAGTGTTAAATATTTTAAGAGTGATCATAATACTGTGATAACATAGGAGGATGTATTCTTAGGAAATATATAATGAAGTATTTAGGAGTAAAACTTAATGCCTCTTATTTTCAAATATTTAAGCAATAAACAAACCACACATACACTTATACACCATTTTCATGCAGATGAACAGAGACATAAAGCAAACGTGGCAAAATGCCAACAGTTGTTAAATGTAGGTGAGGGGTATAGATGTATTATTCTTTCTATTTTTCTCCACATTTAAAATTTTAAAAATAGAAAGCATGGAAAATAACACTTTACTAAAGATTAAGAAAATAAAAAGTAATATAAATGAATGCTAAGTGTTCAGAAAGGGGAAAAAGAATACAATAAAATACAAGCAAATACCTATGAGAGTCTCACAATACCTAGTAAGGACAAAGATATGGAGCAACCTGAACCTTCACACATGGTTGGTGGAATTTTAACTTGGGACAATTCCTTCATAAAAGAGTTTATATCTATTAAAGCTGAAGATGTGTAAACTCTTCACGCCTTAACTCCACTCTTAGAGCCCCAGAAACTCCTGCACATGTGTCCCAAGATAGATATACAAGAATGATCACAGTAGCAGCATGGATACTTACACCACCACAAATGGAAACATCCACATGTCCAGAACCTCAGAAGTAATCTTATTTGGAAATAGGGTATTTGCATATATAATTAGGTAAGATGAGGTCATGGTGGATTAGAGTGGGTCCTAAATTCAATGACTTATATCCTTTTAAGAAGACGATGTGAAGACACAGACACACAGGGAGAATATTATATGATGATAGGAGCAGAGACAGGTGAAACATCTAGAAGCCAAGAACTGTCAGCATCCACTAGAAGCTAGGAGAGAGGTGTCGAGCAGATTCATCTTCACAGCCTCCAGAAGAAGCCAACCTTGCCACCTTTGATTTGAACTAGCCTCCAGAACAGTGAAAGAATAAATTTCTGTTGCTTAAAGCCATCCAGTTTGTGGTATTTTGTTAAAGCAGTCCTGGGAAACTAACACCTAAAACTGTAGAAGTGATTTTGAAATTGGGTAATGGGTAGAGGTTGGAAGAATTTTTGAGGTGCTTGATAGTAAAAGATCAGTTACTTTGAAGGGACCATTGGTAGAAAAAAGAATGCTAATTCCAGTTCTGGTGAGTGCTCAGAAGGAAGTAAAGAGGACAGTAAAGAAAACTTCTATCAACTTCTATCATCTTAGAGAACACCAATATCGTCATGAACAATATTTTGCTACAGATATGAACATTAAAAGTACTGCTGGTGAAGCCTTAGAAGGAAATGATGAACATGCTATTGAACACTGAAAGAAAGGTGATCTTTGTTATCAAGTGGCAGAAACTTGGCTGAATTGAGTTCTGGTGCTGGGTAGAAAGTATAAATGATGAACTTGCATATTTCAGTTCAGATCAGTTCAGTCACTCAGTCCTGTCCGACTCTTTGCGACCCCATGAACTGCAGCACGCCAGGCCTCCCTGTCCATTACCAACTCCCGGAGTCCATCCAGACCCATATCCATCGTGTCAGTGATGCCATCCAACCATCTCATCCTCTGTCGTACCCTTCTCCTCTTGTCCCCAATCCCTCCCAGCATCAGAGTCTTTTCACATGAGTCACCTCTTCATATCAGGTGGCCAAACTATTGGAGTTTCAGCTTCAAGACCTGTCCTACTAATGAACACTCAGGACTAATCTCCTTTAGAATGGACTGGTTGGATCTCCTTGCAGTCCAAGGGACTCTCAAGAGTCTTCTCCCACACCACAGTTCAAAAGCATCAACTCTTCGGCACTCAGGTTTCTTTGTAGTCCAACTCTCACATCCATACACGACTACTGGGAAAACCATAGCCTTGACTAGATGGACCTTTGTTGGCAAAGTAATGTCTCTGCTTTTTAATATGCTGTAGTGAGCAACCTAGATAGCATATTCAAAAGCAGAGACATTACTTTGCCAACAAAGGTTCGTCTAGTCAAGGCTATGGATTTTCCTGTGGCCATGTATGGATGTGAGAGTTGGACTGTGAAGAAGGCTGAGCGCCGAAGAATTGATGCTTTTGAACTGTGGTGTTGGAGAAGACTCTTGAGAGTCCCTTGGACTGCAAGGAGATCCAACCAGTCCATTCTAAAGAAGATCAGTCCTGGGTGTTCTTTGGAAGGAATGATGCTAAAGCTGAAACTCCAGTACTTTGGCCACCTCATGCGAGGAGTTGACTCATTGGAAAAGACTCTGATGCTGGGAGGGATTGGGGACAAGAGGAGAAGGGGACGACAGAGGATGAGATGGCTGGATGGCATCACTGACTCGATGGACATGAGTCTGGGTGAACTCTGGGAGTTGGTGATGGACAGGGAGGCGTGGCGTGCTGCAATTCATGGGGTTGCAAAGAGTCGGACGTGACTGAGTGACCGATCTGATCTGATCTGAGGTTGGTCATAACTTTCCTTCCAAGGAGTAAGCGTCTTTTATTTTCATGGCTGCTATCACCATCTGCAGGGATTTTGGAGCCCAGAAAAACAAAGTCAGCCACTGTTTACACTGTTTCCCCATCTATTTCCCATGAAGTGATGGGACCCGATGCCATGATCTTAGTTTTCTGAATGTTGAGCTTTAAGCCAACTTTTTCACTCTCCTCTTTCACTTTCATCAGGAGGCTCTAGTTCCTCTTCACTTTCTGCCATAAGGGTGGTGTCATCTGCGTATCTGAGGATATTGATGCTTCTCCTAGCAATCTTGATTCCACCTTGTGCTTCCTCCAGCCCAGTATTTCTCATGATGTACTCTGCATATAAGTTAAATAAGCAGGGTGACAGTATACAGCCTTGACGTACTCCTTTCCCAAATTGGAACCAGTCTGTTGTTCCATGTCCAATTCTAACTGTTGCTTCCTGACCTGAATACAGGTTTCTCAAGAGGCAGGTCAGGCGGTCTGGTATTTCCATCTTTTCAGAATTTTCCACAGTTTATTGTGATCCACACAGACAAAGGCTTTGGCATAGTCAATAAAGCAGAAATAGATGTTTTTCTGGAACTCCCTTGCTTTTTTGATGATCCAGCAGATGTTGGCAATTTGATCTCTGGTTCCTCTGCCTTTTCTAAATCCAGCTTGAACATCTGGAAGTTCACGGTTCACGTACAGTTAAAGCATGGCTTGGAGAATTTTGAGCATTACTTTGCTAGCATGTGAGACGAGTGGAATCGTGCGGTAGTTTCAGCATTCTTTGGCATTGCTTTTCTTTGGGATTGGAATGAAAACTGACCTTTTCCAGTCCTGTGGCCACTACTGAGTTTTTCAAATTTACAGACATTGCGTGCAACACGTTCACAGCATCATCTTTCAGGATTTGAAATAGCTCAACTGGAATTCCAACACCTCCACTAGTTTTGTTTGTAGTGGTGCTTCCTAAGGCCCACTTGACTTCACATTCCAGGATGTCTGGCTCTTAGTGAGTGTGAGTGATCATACCATTGTGATTATCTTGGTCATGAAGATCTTTTTTGTACAGTTATTCTGTGTATTCTTGCCACCTGTTCTTAATATCTTCTGCATCTCTTAGGTCCATATCATTTCTGTCCTTTATTAAGCCTATCTTTGCATGAAATGTTCCCTTGATATCTCTAATTTTCTTGAAGAGATCTTTCATCTTTCCCATTCTATTGTTTTCCTCTATTTCTTTGCATTGATCACTGAGGAAGGCTTTCTTATCTCTCCTTGCTATTCTTTGGAACTCTGCATTCAAATGGGTATATCTTTCCTTTTCTCCTTTGCTTTTGCTTCTCTTCTTTTCACAGCTATTTGTAAGGCCTTGTGCAACAGTCATTTTCCTTTTTTGCATTTTTTTTTTCTTGGGGATGGTCTTGATCCCTGTCTCCTGTACAATGTCATGAACCTCAGTCCATAGTTCATCAGGCACTCTATCAGATCTAGTCCCTTAAATCTATTTCTCACTTCCACTGTATAGTCATAAGGGATTTGATTTAGGTCATACCTGAATGGCCTAGTGGTTTTCCCCACTTTCTTCAATTTGAGTCTGAATTTGGCAATAAGGAGTTCATGATCTGAGCCACAGTCAGCTCCTGGTCTTGTTTTTGCTGACTGTATAGTACTTCTCCACTTTTGGCTGCAAATAATATAATCAATCTGATTTCTGTGTTGACCATCTGGTGATGTCCATGTGTTGAGTCTTCTCTTGTGTTGTTGGAAGAGGGTGTTTGCTATGACCATTGTGTTCTCTTGGCAGAACTCTATTAGCCTTTGCCCTGCTTCATTCTATACTCCAAGGCCAAATTTGCCTGTTAGTCCAGGTGTTTCTTGACTTCCTACTTTTGCATTCCAGTCCCCTATAATGAAAAGGACATCTTTTTGGGGTGTTAGTTCTAGAAGGTCTTGTAGGTCTTCATAGAATCGTTCAACTTCAGCTTCTGCAGATTTACTGGTCAGTGCATGGACTTGGATTACTGTGATATTGAATGGTTTGCCTTGGAAATGAACAGAGATCACTCTGTCGTTTTTGAGATTGCACCCAAGTACTACATTTTAGACTCTTTTGTTGACTATGATGGCCACTCCATTTCTTCTAAGGGATTCCTGCTGACAGTAGTGGATATAATGGTCATCTGAGTTAAATTCACCCATTCCAGTCCATCTTAGTTCACTGATTCCTAGAATGTTGATGTTTACTCTTGCCGTCTCCTTTTGACCACTTCCAATTTGCCTTGTTTCATGGACCTAACATTCCACGTTGCTATGCAATATTGCTCTTTACAGGATTGAACCTGCTTCTATTACCAGTCACATCCACATCTGGGTGTTGTTTTGCTTTGGCTCCATCCCTTCATTCTTTCTGGAGTTATTTCTCCATTGATCTCCAGTAGCATATTGGGCACCTACTGACCTGGGGAGTTCATCTTTCAGTGTCCTATCTTTTTGGCTTTTCATACTGTTCTTGGGGTTCTCAAGGCAAGAATACTGAAGTGGTTTATCATTCCCTTCTCCAGTGGACCACATTCTGTCAGACCTCCCCACCATGACCCCTCTGTCTTGGGTGGCCCCACACGGCATGGCTTAGCTTCATTGAGTTAGACAAGGCTGTGGTCCATGTGATCAGATTGGCTAGTTGTCTGTGATCGTGGTTTCAGTCTGTCTGCCCTCTGATGCCCTCTCTCAGCGCCGACCATCTTACTTGAGTTCTCTTACCTTGGACGTGGGTATCTCTTCTATATTTAGCTGAAGAGATTTCCAAGCAAAGTGTGAAAGATGTAGCCTGGTTTCTCACTGACAGTTGTAAAATGAGAGAGGAGTGAGTTAAATTGAGTAAGTACCTGTTTAAAAAGAAATTCAGAACTTGATGATCTGGAGAATTCTGAGCCAATCTAGATAGCCCTAGAAAAAGGGCCAATGGTATGTGGCTAGACAAACTTTAGACAATCTTTCACTGAAGAGATTATGTATGTGACTCATGGATCCAGTCAACCTTTTCAGCAGAAGCCAGGAACAGACAAGGCGTTATCCAGAAAGGATCTGTCAACAATCCTCATATGTAATGGTGTGGCTCTCTTGACATACACAAGAAACCAAGAAGGTTTATAAGGATTTTATACGAGCAGAAACAGTGCAGCCTGATGTAAAAGTGACAGAGACAAGCTAAAATGAAGGAAGGTAAAATGAAGCCACAAAAGCCAGAGAGGGTGGGGCTGCAGCTGCCCTGGTAGGCTAAGATGATGGAGCTGTCCCAGAGTACCTAGAGAGCAAGGCTACCCCTGGCGACCACAGGACAGAGCCCTGAAGCCAAAACATTACTCTTAGGCCTTGAAATCTAATGGAATTTGCCCTGCTGGGCTGCTAACTTGCTTTAGAACAGTAACCCCCTTATTCCTTCCTTTCTACTCTTTTAGAATGGGAATGCCCACCTTACGCCTGTCTCACTGTTGCCTAGTTTCGTAGGTTTCTGGACAGAAGGGCATTTTCCCAATGTAATATACTCAGAGTCTACCAACACCTGATTTAGATGAATTAGATAATGGGATTTCAGACTTTTTGAGTTAATATTTAGATGAGATTTGGGACTTAGACTTGATGCTGAAATAGGTTAAGACTTTAGGGGATATTGTGATGAGGTGAATGTATTTGCATGTAAGACAGATATGAATTCATGGAGGAGGCCAGAGGGCTGATTATACTGGGTTGAATAGTGAACCCTCAAAATTCATGTCCATTCAGTTTCTCAATATGTGACTTTATTCAGAAATAGGGGGTTGACAGATGTAATTAGTTAATATAAGGCCATACTGGATTATGATGGATCCTAAATCCAAAGACTAGTGTCCTTAATAAGAATGCTATGTAAAGACATGTTTTACCAGGTGGCTCACAGAGGTAAAGAATTCATCTGCCAAGCAGGAGACTCGGGTTCGATCCCTGGGTCGGGAAGATCTCCTGGAGGAGGAAATTGCAACCCACTCCAGTATTCTTGCTTGGGAAATGCCATGGACAGAGGAGCCTGACGGGCTACAGTCCACACGGTCACAAAAAGTCAGATGTGACTGAGCACTAAGCATGTGCAGACACAGAAACACAGACACACAAGGAGACTGTCATGTTATAACAGAGGCAGAGACTACAGTGATGCTTTTGGAACACCAAGGAATGCTGGCAATCACCAGAAGCTAGAAGAGATGAAGAAGGATCCTCTTCTAGAACCTTAGGAAAGAGCATAGCCTTGTCAACACCTTGATTTCAGACTTCTAGCCACCATGAGAGGATAAATCTCTGTTGTTCTAAGCCACTAGATTTGTTATGGCAGCATTAGAAAACTAACAGTGATTTTAGAAAACTCTTCCAAGAAATTTTGCTTCATAGAGAGAAGGCAAAATTATTGATACACATGGTATCAATGAATCTCAAAAACATTATACATTATAACATTGTGTAAGTTAAAGGAATCTTATGCAAAGAATATAACTGTATGGTTACAGCTATCTGAAGTTCTATAACAGGCAAAACTAACCTATAATGGAAAAAAATAAAAATACTAGTTGCCTCTGGGAGAGTGGAGTGGGAGTTACTGAGAAGAAGTATGATGAAACTTTCTGGGGGTGATGGTAACCTTTTACGTGTTAGGTCACACAGATGCAGGTATGTTGAACATGGTTGGTCCAATGACTGTGTGATAACACATTGGTATCTTGAAATTGGCCATTGTAGGAATATGTATATCATGGACTGGCAAATAATACAGATAAGAATCTTTTTTCCTGGAGAGCTGGCTGCTAAATATTTGCCAACACATCACTACAAAGATGTATACCCAAGTCAAAAGTTAGCAAATGAATACTTAAGGTTTGTGCATTTCATTGCATGGAAATTTTACATCAAAAGAAAAAATGTTCATATACATTTTTAGCTAACAATATATATACTGACATATTTAGGGGTACATGTGTTTACATTGGTGATCCATTTAAATAAATCAATAAAGTAAGATGGTTTACTAGATGGATAGACAGATGTGATAAATCAGTAAAATATTAATGATATAATCTAGCCAGCCATCACTGGGTGTTTGTGATAAAATTCTTTCAACCTTTCTGTGGGTTTAAAATTTTTCATTAAATACTGGAAAAATATTTTCCCATTTGGATATTAAAAATATTAACACATGTACTTTAACCCTATCTTTTTTGGGCTTCAATTTTTATATTTCATTGTTTAAACCAATTGCTACTTGTTACAGTATACAGTGAAGGGAGGGAATCTAAACGTATTATTTGCTCAAGTAGCAAAACAACTGAAGGGCATTTTTTGTTTTTATCACTTTTTAAAAGATAGTTCACAGTAGGAGTATGTACACGATGGACACTGGCAAATGGTACAAATCATGTGAAATTCTTGAAAGGAAAGAAGTAATATTGGGGATAGCTGACTGAGGTCCCTGGGGAGATAAGAGGGAGAGGACCTAGAACAAAGGAATAAATAGTAACCTTTGGCAGGAAGGATGTCCTCAGCACTGAGTTGAAATGGAAGAAAATGATGGCTAGGATACAGAAGTTAGCAGAGTCAGGCAGAAAGTAGATGAAGGTTCTTACTGATGGCATTGTTTCCTTTGAAATAGGAAAGAAGACTACCTGCTAAAAATAATAAAATAGCAGTTGGATAGGAAATAGTAATGAAGATATAAAATAGTATTTTTAAGGAATGAAACAGAGAGCTGACCAGAGACTAGGAGACGTTGCCAAACAAGAAAGAAGACTCTAGATGATACCAGAGATGAGGAATTTGTAGAGGCACTAATCAACACAATTATACTACTTTTCTCTAGTAGTGCTCAAAATCCATCATGCAACAATAAAGAAGGTAATCAGTTGGATTGATTCAGGGTTGAGGATTTGCTGGGTGGGTATGATGCACAAAAAAAGAAGCAAGGAAAATGACTCAGTGGCAAGAACTTGGGTAAATAATGCATGATGGAGTCTAAGCGAGATGTGAAAGGAAGAGGAAACAGGAAGGGGATGACAGATTGGGAGAAAAAAAACAAAGGTCAAGGACCTCGAGATTTTAACAGGGTTGAAGGAATGGTAAAATGATTGTTAAGAGAGTTGTGAGAGCCAGAAGGATAAGAGAAAGGTTATGGTTAAGAGTAGTATACTGGAGTTTAAGATTTCAGAAGAAGTATATTTCTAGGGAGACTATATGTTGTTTTCCCACTGGTTTAAGGTTAGAAAATGGGATATGTAATACTTAAACATAAATACAGTGTTATCTCAAGATACAGTAAAATCACACTTAAAAAAAAACAAAAAATCTTTAAAAATCATGTATACAAATACCATGATCAAGAGCACAGACTTTCATGTTAAGAACAGATCTAGATTTAAGTTCTAGCCTGGTTATTTAATAACTGACCTTGAGAAATTCATTCTTTCAGAAGTTCTATTTCATTATCTGTAATATAGATACTATATTATAGGGCTACTGTAATGTTTAAATGAGTTAATGTGAAAAATGCTAAGCACAAGGACTAAGCACAAATAAACCCTCAAAATTATTAGCTATTAGGAATTCTCTTTCCAGGTAAGATTCTTCACCTTGCCTCTCCCACTGAATATAGCTATAAAACTAAAGAGAACACAGAGTACATGACAATGGTGAAAACTACAAAGCAAAAGTTGGAATAGATAAGAAATTTAGAACTTGAAATAACAAAGAACTCATGCCCAGACACAGCATAATCATAATCAAACTGCTGAAAAGTAAAGCAAGTAGAGGAATAAGGACAAAAAGTTTAAAAACCCATAAATTTATGGTTAATTGATTTTCTTTAAAAAGTACCACGACAGTTTAATTTGGAAAGGATCATCTTTTCAGTGAAAAGTGGCAGGACTATTGGACATACATATGCAAAGAGATTAATGTAACCCTAACCCCACTCCAGTACTCTTGCCTGGCAAATCCCATGGATGGAGGAGCCTGGTAGGCTGCAGTCCATGAGGTCACTAAGAGTCGGGCATGACTGAGCAACTTCACTTTCACTTTTCACTTTCATGCACTGGAGAAGGAAATGGCAACCCACTCCAATGTTCTTGCCTGGAGAATTCCAGGGATGGGGGAGCCTGATGGGCTGCCGTCTATGGGGTCGCACAGAGTCGGACACGACTGAAGCGACTTAGCAGTAGCTGCAACCTTACACCAGGCTTCCCAGGTGACTCAGTGGTAAAGAATCTACCTGCAATGCAGGAGATGTAGGTTCGATCCCTGGTTTGGGAATATCCCCTGGAGAAAGAAATGGCAACCCACTCTAGTATTCTTGTCTGAGAATTCCCATGCACAGAGGAGCCTGGCGGGCTACAGTCCAAGGGGTTGCAAAGAGTAGGACACAACTGAGCATACACACACACACACACACAACCTTACACCCTATGTGTAATTCAGAAATTAATTCAAAATGGTTCATAGACCTAAATGTATGAGCTAAAACTATATATCTTCTAGAAGAACACATATGAAGAAAATCTTTATGATCCTGGGTTAGAAAGAAATCTTAGTTACAAGATCAAAAAAAAAAAAAAGAAAGAAAGAAATCTTAGTTACAAGATCAAAGCAGAAGTCATAAAAAAATTACACTTCATCAAAATCACAAACTCTCAAGCTTCAGAAAATGCTGTTAGGAAAGGTGGTATCAGTGAAAATGGCAGAGTTAAGAATCTCTTAAAGGAGAACACTGACAGAAACTGTCAAAATCAACTTGTTTTCAGAACTCTGAAAATTAATCAAAGGCTTGTAGTAATCTGGGAAACATTTATTGAAGAAAAATAGCTGAATATCAGTAAGAATAATAAGTTTTATAGCATTTTAACTTGCCTTTTCCTCATCCTTTTTCCCCAGGTCTGTAGTAACCTTGAAACCAACAATCCCATGTCAGAGAAAACCAGTAAAGAAGGAAAACAGAGTTGGAGTTCCTTCAAAGCCCCATTCCTAGAGAACTGTCATTACTTGATCTATCTAGTAAATCTCACAAGCATTATTCTCTTAATCTGACCTGGCTCAAAGTTCATCCAGTGCTAACAGCCTTTTTCCTGAGAACTTCTGTCAAAAACAATCAGAGACACTTGTTGAATTTTGTGGCTAGCTGAGGTGGTGGAGTTGAGACAAACAATAGGTTACCAATATGCTTAGAAGGAAATCCTAGAGAATAAAATGTCATTAGGGGCCCTGACATATTTTGAAGAATCTAAAAGGCCATGCACATGCACAGAGCTGTCCACATGGCCAAAGCTTTGTGTGTACTCAGGAAAGACCTGAAAAATCCCTGAGCTCTCACCGCTGACTAATACTGAGTTTCTGTGCAAGCAGGGAGTGAAGGCTACAATGGAGTTAATTGCCTGGTTGACTGTTGATGATGTCCTTGGCTTGCACACAAAGTCCTTCAGAACTGGGAAATCCCTCAGTACTGGGAAAAATACTAGTTCTAGAAATAATTAAAACACTGTTAATAATTTAAACTAAAGAAGGCCATATATTATATAAGATGATTATATTATGTGATTCCATTTATAGGAAATGTCTGGAATAGGCAAATCCATATGGATAGGCAGTAGATTAGTGGCTCTCTGGGCTGGGAGTAAAAACAGTAACTGAGAACAATCTCTGGGGTGATGAAAATGTTCTAAAATTCAATTGTAGTGACGGTTGAACAATTCTGTAAATTTACTATGAACCACTCAATTGTACATTTAAAATGAGTTTTATGGTATGTAAAAGATAACTCAATAAAGAAGTGAAAAAAAGGATCCAATTACATTCTATAAGAAACTTGTTTTTTTTTTCAAAATATGAAACTCACTTTCAAATATAATATAAATAGGATAAAAGTAAAATGAAAAGTAATTCTGGAATGTTGGAGTAAAGACCTCTGAAAATCTGCTGCTCCATAAAAGCAAAAAGAACACTGGGAAAAGTCAAAATAAAACTTTTGGTAAGTCTGGAAATTAAATTAAGCCTTATAACAATACGAGGAACAGTATTCAAGAAAAATAGCTGAGTTGCAGTAAGAATAGTAAGATTTGTTGCATTTTAACTTTTCATAATCCCATTTCCCTCTCTCCAGTTTTTCAGCAGCTACTATGATAGTTGTGAAAAGCATTAGCCTAACTTACATTGAAGGAAGCAGAGCAGTTCCAGAGCTTCCATTCTCAGAGAACATCACTATTTGATTTTCTTCTACTTCTGCTTTATTGACTACATCAAGGCCTTTGACTGTGTGGATCACAACAAACTGTGGAAAATTGTTTTTTTTTTAATTTCACCTGTTTCTTTTTATTTTTTATATTTATTTTATTTTTTAACTTTACAATAAAATTCTTAAAGAGAGGAATACCAGACCACCTTACCTGCCTCCTAAGAAATCTGTATGCAAGTCAAGAAGCAACAGTTAGAACCAGACATGGAACAACAGACTGGTTCCAAATTGGCAAAGGAGTACATCAAGGCTGTATATTATCACCCTGCTTATTTAACTTCTTATGCAGAGTACATCATGAGAAATGCCAGGCTGGATGAATCACAAGCTGGAATCAGGACTGCCAGGAGAAATATCAATAACTTCAGATATGCAGATGACACTACCCTTATGGCAGAAAGTGAAGAGGAACTAAAGAGCCTCTTGATGAAAGTGAAAGAGGAGAGTGAAAAAGCTGGCTTGAAACTCAACATTCCAAAAACTAAGATCATGGCATCCGGTCCCATCACTTCATGACAAATAGATGGGGAAACCATGGAAACAATGAGAGACTTCACTTTTTTGGGCTCCAAAATCAGTGCAGATGGTGACTGCAGCCATGAAATTAAGACGCTTACTCCTTGGAAGAAAAGCTATGACAAACCTAGACAGCATAGTGAAAAGCAGAGACATTACTTTGCCAACAAAGGTGCATCTAGTCAAAGCTATGGTTTTTCTAGTAGTCATGTATGGATGTGAGAGTTAGACTATAAGGAAAGCTGAGCACCAAAGAATTGATGCTTTTGAACTGTGGTGTTGGAGAAGACTCTTGAGAGTCCCTTGGATTGCAAGGAGATCAAACCAGTCAATCCTAAAGGAAATCAGTCCTGAATATTCATTGGAAGGACTGCTGCTGAAGCTGAAGCACTAGTACTTTGGCCACCTGATGCGAAGAACTGACTCACTGAAAAACACCCTGATGCTGGGAGAGTTTGAAGGCAGGAAGAGAAGGGGATGACAGAGGATGAGATGGTTGGATAGCATCACCAACTTGATGGACATGAATTTGAGCAAGCTCCGGGAGTTGGTGATGGACAGGGAAGCCTGGTGTGCTGCAGTCCATGGGGTCATAAAGAGCTGAACATGACTGAGCGACTGAATTGAACTGAAAAGCTACATTCTGAGGGTTTGTCTTTGACTTGGTTCATACCTAGATCATGTCAAGAGCGATCAATGGAGCTTTTTTAACCCTGCAGCTACTTGAGTGGCATTACCAGCTAGAGCTAAGAGAAGGCTGACAAACAAACAAAACTTAAAAGGAAACATAGGGAATAAGGATCACACTGATTTCAAAATAGATTACAAAGCTATAGCAACTGAAACAATATGGTAGTGGCTTAAAGACAGATATGTGAACCAGTGGAAAAGAATAGAGAGCCCAGAATTAAACTACACATGTATAGTCAACTGATGTTTGACAAGGGTGCCAGGAATACATAATCAGGAAAGGATAGTCTCTTCAACAAATGGTGCTGGGAAAAGTATACGAAAGTGAAAGTGAAGTCGCTCAGTTGTGTCTAACTCTTTGTGACCCCATGGACTGTAGCCTACGAGGCTCCTCTGTCCATGGGATTTTCCAGGCAATAGTACTGGAGTGGATTGCCATTTCCTTCTCCAGGGGATCTTCCCGACCCAGGGATCGAACCCAGGTCTCCCACATTGTAGACAGACGCTTAACCGTCTGAGCCACAAGGGAAGTCTATATCCACATGCAAAAAAGTGAAACTGTACCCTTATCTTATGCCTTTCACAAAACTCAATTCAAAATGGATTAAAAACTTAAACATAAGACCTGAATTCTAAAACTCCTATTGAAAACATAGGGAGAAACCCTCTTGACATTAGTGTTGGCAATGTTATTGGCTATAACCTCCAAAACATAGGTAATGAAAGCAAAAATAGAGAAGTGGGAATACATCAAACTAAAAAGCTTTATCATAGCAAAAGAAAGAATAGAGTAAAAAGGAAACTTATAGAATGGGAGAATATATAGTAGACTCTTGAACAACACCAGTTTGAACTGTACAGGTCCACTTAATGCAGATTTTTTTTTTGCAGTAAATATACACTATAGTACTATAAGATTTGTGGTTGATTTAACCTATAGATGTGAAACCATGGATATAGAATGCTGATTATAAAGTCATACATGGATTTTTGATTACTTGGAGTGTCAGTGCCCCCAACCCCTATGTTGTTCGAGAGTCAACTGTATTTGCAAACTACATATCTGTTGCTGTTACTGCTAAGTTGCTTCAGTCGTGTCCGACTCTGTGTGACCCCATAGATGGCAGCCCACCAAGCTCTGCTGTCCTGGGATTCTCCAGGCAAGAACACTGGAGTGGGTTGCCATTTCCTTCTCCAATGCATGAAAGGGAAAAGTGAAAGTGAAGTCGCTCAGTCGTGTCCAAATCCTAGCAACCCCATGGACTGCAGCCTACCAGGCTCCTCCATCCATGGGATTTTCCAGGCAAGAGTACTGGAGTGGGGTGCCATTGCCTTCTCCAACATATCTGTTAAGGGGTTAATATCCAAAACGTATAGGAAATACCTACAACTCAATGGCATAAAAATAAAACCTGATTAAAAAAAGGACAAAGTATTTGAATAGACATTTCTCCACAGCAGATATACAAATGGCCAACATTTGTACAGGTAACATGAAAAGGTGCTCACCATCACTAATCATCAGGGAAATGCAAATCAAAGTCACAATGAGATACATGTGCATGTGTAAGTGTATGCCAAGGAAAGTGAGGCCCTCAGAAGTCCCTAATCTCTCACTTCTAACTGATCTTGAGGCTCAGCATAAGCGGGAAGTGAAGTCTAAGACAGAGTTGCAAACTGCTTCCCTGAACACTGAAAGAGTAACCTAACACACTCACACAGAGCCCCTTGATAAAGGCTCATATACTTTTTGATTTAAGACATTTAAGAAAAACTCTCCAATCATTAGTGGCTTACTATGCTAACTGGAGAAGGCAATGGCACCCCACTCCAGTACTCTTGCCTAGAAAATCCCATGGACGGAGGAGCCTGGAAGGCTGCCATCCATGGGGTCACTGAGGGTCGGACACGACTGAGCGACTTCACTTTCACTTTTCACTTTCATGCATTGGAGAAGTAAATGGCAATCCACTCCAGTGTTCTTGCCTGGAGAATCCCAGGGAAGGGGGAGCCTGGTGGGCTGCCGTTTATGGGGTTGCACAAAGTTGGACACGACTGAAGTGACTTAGCAGCAGCATGCTAAGTGGATAGAGACTTCAGTGACTTTACATGACAAAGAATTAAATTTGACAGAATTGGTCCAGGAACATCACTAAACAAACAAATAGCAACCAACAAACCCTGGGTGGGGAGGGGTTGATTGACTTTTCAGAGTTGTTACATAATATTATTTTAAATGTCTAATCTTCAACAATAAAATTATAAGACTGTAAGGGACTGAATATTTGTGCCCCCACCCCCGAATTCATATGTTGAATCCCCACCCTTCAATATGATAGTAATAGGAAGTGGGGATGCTTGAGTAGTAATTAGGATTGGATAAGGTCCTAAGAGTGGAGCCCTCATGTATGGGATCAATGCCCTTATAGTCATCAGAGAGCCTGCTTCTTCTCTCTGCTATCTACCAGGTGAGGATCCAGTAAGAATTCAGCAGTCTGAAACCCATAAGAGGGTTCTTATTGGAACTAGACCATGCTGGAACCCTGATCCTAGATTTCCAGCCTCCAGAACTGTGAGAAATACATCTCTGTTGATTATAAGTCACCCAGTTTGGTACTTTGTTATAACAGCCTCAGATGACAAAGGCATTGGAAAAAAAAAAAAAACAACCCCCCACCTTAAAACCGAGAAAGTATGATCCATACACAGAAAAAAGAAACAGTTGATAGAAACTCTCCTGAGGAGTCACATTGGGCTTCTCAGAAAAAAAAAAACAAAAAAAAAACAACTTTAAATCGTTATTATAAGTTATTCAAACAAAGGAAACCACGTATAAAGAACTAAAGAATGTTTCAGAATATCTTACCAAATAGAGAATAAAAATAAAAGATAGAAATTATAATAAAGAATCAAATAGAAATTTTCAAGCAGTATAATAACTGAGATGAAAAATACACTAGAGGGGCTCAACAGGAGATGTGAATTGACAGCAGAATCATCAAACCTGAAGATATGTCAACTACATAATCTGAGGAAGCTCACTAAAGTTTAGGAGCAGAAAGAAAAAAGAGTAAAGAAGAAGACAATGCAGTCTTGGGAACCTATGGGAGACAAGCAAGCATACCAACACATGCATAATGGACTCTCAGAAGAAGAAGAAACAAAAAGAATATTTGAAGAGTTAATGGTCAAAAGCTTCCCCAAATTGATGAAAAACACTAATCCATACATCATGGAACTTCAACAGACTACAAGAAGGATGAATTCGAAGATACCTATGTGAAGTCTGTCCAAAGAGACACTTAAACAAGTAGTCAAACTGTCAAAAGTAGAAGATGAAGAACAGATCTTGAAAGCAGTAAGAAGAGGCTCACCATGGACAAGGGGTCCTGAGATTAATAGTTGACGTCTCAATAGAAATTAGAAGGGGCCAAAAGGCAGTTGAGATGATACATTTGATCTGCTAAAAGAAGAAGACTGCCAACCAAAAATTCAATGTCCAGGAAAAAACTATAATGTAAAACTAAAGGAGAAATTAAAACATCCCAAGATAAACAGAGTTTACTACAAGATGATCTGCCCTGTAAGAAAAACTACACGGAGTCTTTTAGACTGAAATAAATGGGCACTAAATAGTAACTCAGATTTACCCAAAGAAAGGACACCAGCAAAGTTGACTACATAGGTAAACATTAAAGACAGTATAAACGTTTTTATCCCTGTGCTCTTTTTTTTGTTGTTGTCCATCTGACTTAAAAGATAAAAGATAACCGCATAAAGCAATAATTAGAAAACTCTGTTGGTAGGCTTAAAATTTAGAAAGATGTCATTTGTATGACAATAATAGTACAAAGGAGGAAGGACAGAACACAGGTAAATAAGAATGCAGTTTTTGAACATTATTGAAATTAAGTTGGCACTAATACAAACAAAATTATTCAAGCTCAGGTGTTAATTATAATCCCCAGGGCAAATTACTAAAAGAGTAACAAAAATAGTAAAAGAAGCAACAAGTTAATTAAGATGACACACTGTAAAAGCTGATTTAACATTAAGGAATAAATGGAGTAATAGAGTAACAAAAAGATACAGACATATCAAAAATAAATAGCAAAATGGCAGATGTAGAACCTACCTTATCAACAGACTCCACTTAAATGCATTAAATATAAATTAACACTCTACATAATTGGAAGCAGGGATTTAAGAAAAACATGCTCTAAATAACTATTTGCTGTCTATAAGAGACACTTTGGTTTTTTAAAAAGTTGAAAGTAAAAGGACAGAAAAAGATACTCTATGCAAAAAAGAAAGTAAAGCAGAGTACAAGAAATTTGAGTCTTTTTTCCTTGGTAATTCTAGCTAAAGGACTGTGAATTCTATTGCCTTTTCCATTGAGCCAACTTTTGGTTTTCTTGATTTTCTCTATTTTTTATTCATTTTTCATTTATTTTTGCTCTAATCTTTCTTTCTTTCCTTAAGTTAGATATGGGTTTATTTGCCTTCTTTTTGTAGCTTTTTTCATTAAACTTCAATTTTTTTAGAGCTTCACAGCAAAATTGAGGGGAAGTTACAGAGATTTCCCACCTATTCCCCAGACCCCACACATGCTTAGTCTCCCTCATTACCTCCCACCAGAGTGGGACATTTGTTACAACTGATGAGCCTACACTGACACATCATAATTACTCCAAGTCTATAGTTTACCATTTACTCTTGGTATCATATATCCAAAGGGTTTGGACAATTTTTTGTAGTTTCTTGAGGTGGAAGTTTTGGTTATAAATTTGAGGTTTTTCCTCTTTATTAATATTGGCATTTACAGCTTTAAAAAGCCCCTTGAGTACCTCTTCTACTGCATTCCTGAAGTTTTTGTATATTTTGTTTTCATTCATCTCAAAGTACTTTCTAATGTCCCTTGCAGCTTCTTTTTGATCCTTGGTTATTTGGTAGAGTGTTAAATAATTTCCACATATTTGTAAATTTCCTCTGTCCATCTATTATTGATTTCTAATTTCATTTCACTGTAAACAGAAGTGGTGAGAGTGGACATCCTTGTCTTATTCTTGGTATTGGAAGGACAATTTCAATCTTTTCACCATTAACTATGATGTTAATTATTAAGACAAATAATGGCCAATAGATTTCTGACAAAAATGCAAAGACAAGTAAATGGAGAAAGAACACTCTTTTCAACAATTAGTACTGGATAATCAGATATTCATAAGCAAAAAAGTGAACCTTAACATAAACCTCACACCTTATATAAACATTAAGTCAAAGTGGATCATAGACTTAAATGTAAGATATACAATTATAAAACTGTTAGAAGAAAATAAAGGAATAAACCTTTTTCATAAAATCTAGTGTTTTTAGACATAATAAAGCACAATACATTAAAGAAAAAATGGATAAACTGGACTGTATCAAAATTTAAAATATTTGCTCTGAAGCAAAAAATTTGCATACAGAAAACTACAAAATTTTGCTAAAAGACATAAACAAATACAAAGACATTCTGTGTTCATGGATTGAAGATTTAGCATTGTTGTCAGTACCACCCAAAGTGATATACAAATTCAAAGCAATACTATCAAAATCTCAATGATGTTTTTTGCAGAAATAGAAAAATCTGGGAATTCTCTGGCAGTGCAGTGGTTAAAGACTCGGTGCTTTCCCTGCTGTGGGCCTGGGTTTGATCCCTGGTAAGGGAACTGCTGCTGCTAAGTCGCTTCAATAGTGTCCGACTCTGTGCGACCCCATAGATGGCAGCCCACCAGGCTCCCCCGTCCCTGGGATTCTCCAGGCAGGAACACTGGAGTGGGTTGCCATTTCCTTCTCCAATGCATGAAAGTGAAAAGTGAAAGTGAAGTCGCTCAATCGTGTCCGACTCTTCGCGACCCCAGGGACTGCAGCCCACCAGGCTCCTCCGTCCATGGGATCTTCCAGGCAAGAGTACTGGAGTGGGGTGCCATTGCCTTCTCCAGGTAAGGGAACTAAGATCCCACAAACCATGTGGCATGGCAGAAAAAAAGGAAATAAAAAAATCTATCCTAAAATTCATATGGAATCTCAAGGGACTCAAACAATGAAAACAATTTTGAAAAAGAAGAGCAAAGTTGGAGGTCTCATACTTTCTGATTTCAAAGTTTACAACAAATCTATAGTAGTTTAAAAAGTGTGGTACTAACATAAAGACAGACATGTATATCAATGGAATAGAATGGAGAGTCTGGAAATATACTCTTTCATTTACACTCAAATGATTTTCAGAGAGTGTGCCAAGACCATTCAATGAGGAAAGACAGTCATTTCAACAAGTAGTACTGGAAAAGCTGGATATCAAACATGCAAAAAATGAAGTTGGACCCCTTATATATGAAGTTAACTCAAAATGGATCAAAGACCTAAACATAAGAGCCAAAACTATAAAACTTTTTGAAGATAACATAGGAAAAACAGTTTATGACATCAGACTTGGCAAGATTTACTGGATATAACAACAAAAGCACAGGGAACAAAAAAATAGACAAACTGGACTTTATCAAAAATAAAAACTTTTGTGCATCAAAGGATACTATTGACAGAATAAGAAGGCAACCATAGAATAGGAGAAAATATTTGCAAATCACATATCTGAAAAGGGAGTAATATCCAGAATACATAAAGAACTCCTGCAACTTAACAACAAACAACCCATTTAAAAACGGGCAAAAGACATCCTTGTACATTGCTGGTATGAATTTAAAACAGTATAGTCTCTATGGCAAACAGTATGGTGGTTTCTCAAAAGATTAAACATAGAATTACCATATAATCCAGAAATTCCACTTAACATATTCAAAAGAATGAAAGCAGGGACCGGAACAGACTGTTGTACATCCAGATTCATAGCAGCATTATTCACAATAGCGAAAAGACAGACATTACATAAGTGTCCATTGACAGATGAAGAGATTAACAAAATGTACTAGATACATACAATAAAATATTATTTAGCCTTAAAAAGGGAGGAAATCCTGATACATGCTACAATATGGATGCTAAGTGAAATAAGCCAGACACAAAAAGACAAAAACTATGATTCTGTTTACATGAGGTACCTAGAATATTCAAATTCATAGAGAGAGAGAGCAGAATGGTGGTTGGTAGAAGGTAAGGCAAGGGGAGAATGGGGAGTTAGTGTTTAATGGGTACAGAGTTTCAGTTTGGGAAGATGAACAAGTTCTGGAGATGGATGGCGATGATGGCTGCAGAACAATGTGAATATACTTAATGCCACAGAACTGTACACTTAAAAAATAGTTAGAATGGTCAATTTTATGTTAGGTATATTTTACCACAATAAAAGAAAGTTTGCTCTGCAGAAGACACTGTTAAGAGAATGAAAAGACAAGCTGCACACTGGGATAAAATATTGTAAATCATATATCCAACAGAGAATTGTGTTTGACTGTATAAAGAACTCTCAAAAGTCAACAGGAAAAAATAAACAACTAAATGAAAAACAGCAAAAGATTTGAACAGACACTTCAGCAAATAGGATATAAAGATGGCACATAAGCATATGAAAAGATGTTTTATATCATTAGCCATTAAGGAAATGCAAATTAAAACTACAATGAGATACCACTTCACAGCTATTAGAATAACTAAAATAAATACCAACAATACCAAATGCTGACAAAGATGTAGAGCAATTGGAACTCTCATACATTGCTGGTGAAAATGTAAAATGATTCAGCCACTCTTGAAAATGGTTTGGCAGTTTCTTATAAAGTTAAACAAACACTTACCATATGACCCAGTAATCCCACTCCTAGATATTTACCTTAGAGAAATAAAAATTTCATGTTCACACAAAAGCCTGTACAAGAATATTCATATCAGTATTATTCATAATCACCATAACCTGGAAACAGCCCAAATGCACTTGATGGGTGAGTGGATAGACAAACTTTGGAACATTCATACAATGGAATGCTACTCAGCAAAAATGAACTACTGATACACACAACTTGGATGAATCTCAAAAGCACTACACTGCATGAAAGAAGTCACTCTCAAAAGATTACATTTTGTATGATTCTATTTGTATGACATTCTCTAAAACACAAAATCACAGTGATGGAGAATAGATCAGTGATTGATTGCCAGAGATTACGAGTGGAATTGGGAGTGACTTCAATGGATAGTATGAAGGAGTTTGAGGGTGATGGAGCTGTTCTCTATCCTGATTGTGGTGGTGATTACATGAATCTATGTGATTAACATGATTTACAATTCACAGAATTGTACACACACCTCCCCCCCAAATAAACAGGCAATTTTATTGTAAGTTCATTTCAAAAATAAAGTAAAATATTAGCTACTATATCATCATCAATAGTTATACTTTACTGATTAAAAATATTCAGGATTATGAAATAGGATCAAAAAGACATTAAGGTCATTTTATGTCTGGTACAATAACTTAAAAGGTATAGAGAAAAAAATCAACAACACTAAATGTTAAAGCTTTAAACTTCTAACTCCTCTTTAATATTCTGTATCAGGATTATATGCTCCCTGTGGATCATGTCCTACAAACATTGTCATATACTGAATATGAAATTAAATAAGAACTCAACTTAGAAGTCTGGGACCCTAGGTTACATTCCTAAATCTAACACTGTAAGAAAACTCTCGACTTGCCTTTTGTGCCTAATTTTATCTTCCTCTTCATTGAGGTCATGTACTTGTCTGCACTTGTCTTTTTGTGGTATGCTGTGAAGGTGTAAAGCAAGGAGTTTCAAAGATAGGAAACAGAACAGATTCATACACTACCCACCCACCCCAAATACCATGTACTGCTTTAAGTGATTTACATGTATTACCTCTCTTAATCCTAACAACCCTACAATACAGCTACTATTAATATTCTCTTGAAGGAAATCAAGCACAGTATGGTAACTTGCCCCACATCTTTAGATAGTAAGTGGGGGAGCCAGGATGTTCCCAGCAGTCTGTCTCCACAGCCCATGTTCTTGATCAGCAAGCTATAGTGTCTCTCCACAAAAGCTGTTTCTTCATTCCTTCCTTCACCACTGCTCTTCCATGTCTATGGTCTCTCTCTCTAACAAACCACTCATTCTATTGACTTTATTGTCTAAGCATAGAGGAGTCCTGATTCTATGGATCTAGTTCTGCCCTCTCCCTGGAGTTTCACTGCTACATTTCCATCAGCCTCCTCAATATCTGCACTGGATGATCCTGCAGTCTCAAAAATTTAACATGTTTAAAATCAAACTCATCATCTTTCCTCAAAATTTTCCCATAAAGGCTTTCTTAATTTTGCCAACTGTTAAGTCACACAGCCTTGAAACACCTGGGATATCTTTGACACAGGATCTCCACTAACCTTCATTCTCAGTCAACAAGTTTTACCAATTGTTCTTTTGTAATGTCTCTTATAACCATACCTACTTCTCTTTCCAATTTCTTTGTCATCATCCTAGTGCAGCTCTTCCTGAAGAAATGACCGTGATTACTCCTAAATTGTTTTCCCTGCTTCCAGTTCTCCCGCTCATGTATTTGATTTACTGGCCACCAGATTCATCAAGTTCAGACACTGCTTTTATTATGTTACTCCTGGTTCAAAGACCTTAACTATACCCAAGATGACTAACTGAATAACTAACTCCATGTAGATCTATACTACTTGCCAAATAAAGTTCAAAAATTTTAGCTATCTTTTTAACTTTGTCTCTCACAATACCTCCAAACATGACTTAGTTCATGACATCTGCTACAAGTGAAATGCCCCTCCCTCTCCTTCCTGAAGACTTGGTAGTATTAAAAGAACATTTAAATCTTATCTCCTCTGAGAGGCCATCTTTAGTCACATCAATGCACAGTGACCTTTCCCTTCTCTGAACTCCTACAGCACTTAACAACTGTATCTAGCCTTGTTACTAAATGCTGTGCACTTCTCTCTCCAACTAGATTCCAACTGGCACAAAGTCAAGAAGTCATTTCTTAAACTTCTGCATACCTTCCATAGCGCCTAGCAAAACTTCTCTGTTAAATCCACTCTTTCTGGCTAAGACACACATTTATCTGTATATTTTGTGCTAATTTATAGTTCCACCTCAGGACCCTTCACAATCTAGCCTCACCTACCTTTTCCAGTGTCATCTTCTGCCAGTCCTCACCATATCCTACACGTCCTGCCACAATGAACTTTTCACTGTTCCCTAGACACACCAGGTTCTTTCACAATCTTGTTCCTACTCACCTACTATCCATAAACACCCTCTTCCCACTATTTACTGACAAATGCCTGTTGATCCATCAAGACTTGGTACAAGTACAAATATAAACTCCTGACTCCCCCAACTAGACTTAGATGCTCTATGTCTTAGGTCCCCTCAGCATCATTTACATCTCTACAATAGCAATTTCCAGGGTGTACTGCAACTAACTAGGTACGTATTTGTCTTTCTCGTGGGACTATATATACATTCCTCAAGAGTAGCAATAGTTCATTTTTCCCCCACTCCCTCCACTAACTCTTCATAGTTAAGGCCCTGATGTTAAATCTTTCTGCCAGTGAAAGCGTATATCAAGTCAGTGGTGATCACATACCTTGGTAATAAAGAGCCTTGAGGAAAGAGTGACGATCAGCTCCCTGAAATAAAGAATTTTCTATTTCCATTTCTCGCCGGGTCAGCTGTTTGCTCTTTGCAAATCTCTGTGGCAGGCAAAGGATGCGCTGACGCTCTGAGATCCTTTCCTCAATATCTTGAAGACGGTTCTGTATTGCTTCAGGGGTTGCCCTAAGTCTCGCTCTCTGAAATTGGAGAAATGAGACGGCCTGAGATGGTGTATATCACAGAGGACACACCCTGAAAGTGACAATCTGATGCCTTAAACAAGAATGAAAATGATCAGGGTGCCAAAATGGTCATTTATAGATATGTCAGCTAGGAAGTCAAGGAGCAGGAATTCCCTGGTGGTCCAGTGGTTAGGATTCTGTGCTTTTACTACTGAGGGTACAGGTTCAATCCCTGGTTGTGGAACTAAGATCCCATAAGCCACATGGTACAGCCAAAAATAAATAAAATTAAAAAAATAAAATCCTATTTGTTAAAAAAAAAAAAGTCAAGGAGCAGCATCTCTTTTACCAAGGTCCTTACCTTAAAAACCAAAGAAGATTTAGATACAAGCTCAGTGTTTTGAGAACTCAAAATGAGAATGTTCTCAGTATCAAATGAAGAAATTGTCCTTTTTATTCTCCAGAAAAAAAAATTGCCCCACTCACCTTTTCACCTGAAACATGGCTCTTCCAAATCAAGATTTCTGTTTCATTAAGCCCCAGTTCCCTGAGAGAAGCAGTCTCCTGGTCCTTCTCATGCAGTGTCTGGAACTGGGACAAAGTCATAGTCCCAGCTGCTTCCTTCCCAAAGGGCTTATACATAGTACCAGGAGCAAAGCTCTCTTTCTTAGATACACATCTGCAAAACAAGCAGGAAGAGAGTAAGAACATCTTCAAGTTACCACAATGCACAGAAATGGGGCTTGCCATTAGAAGGCACAATGAAACTCAGGGGCAATTTCTCTCCTACATCCTATTTCTAGGTTAAAGCACTACTACAATGATATGGAATTCCACCAGTAGTCCGCGACTAACAAATGACTGAATCAAATATTTATTTACTGAGCACTTACTATGCATCAGACACTGTGCCAGGTACTGAGGATTTAACAGTAAAAAAGACAACAGTTTCTGCTTTGTGCAAGGAACTGTAGAAGAGAGGCAAGTAAGCAGGCAATAACACTACTGGATTATAAGTACTATGAATGTTAAAGGAAGACACAGGAATGGTACTCAGCCCAGACAGAGTAGGATATGGAAGGCTTCCTAGAAGAGACACAGAAGTAAAACCCTGACTAATCAGTAGAAATCTGTCAAGGAAAGGGGGGGTGAGAGAGCAGTCTTCCACCCAGACTTGAAGAGCTATCTGTCACCTGGAGCTGAGGGTCTATGATACTCTTTTTGCAAAATCAATACCTACTCCTCAATGGAGACAGAGGTATCCAGTTGATGCTGAAGGAGGCTTTTCAGCTGCCTCTCCCCTTCTGTTTCCAGCTCCTCCAGGACATGCTCATCACTCTTGACACAGCTATTTACCCTGGAATAGATACAAGGATATATACAGAAAGTAGAAGTGACACTGAATCTCAAAATATATTCTTTAGCTATATTATCTACCATTAGTGATCCCATTTGTTCAAAGATACTTCTCTATTTGTTGCCCTTTATCACTCATTCCACAAACATTAACTAAGTACCTGTTTATACACAATGAATGCACTCTGCTGGGTACTGATGGAGTCAAAGATACACAAGACACAGTCCCTCTCATTAAGAAGCCTGCAATTTATTTAGGGAAAAGTAATAGATATGGATGTGTTGTATACAGGTGCCTGGGGTGAGGGCAGAGCAGGAAGGAGGGAGGGAGGGAGAATGAAAAGCACAGGGAGAGACTGACAGAGAGAGGAGAGAGAAAGAAAGAAGAGAAGAACGATATAAAGAGAAAGAAAGAAGAGAAGAACGATATAAAGAAGCATATGCCAAATCAGTAGGAGTTCACAGAAGAAATAACTGGGAGGCAAGGTAGTAAATGAAGACTTTGGAAAGGTAATTCTTACACTGGCATTTGAAGGACTCTGTGTGATGAAGGAAAGAACAGGGAGAGAGAGCATGAAGAGACAGAAGTATGTTCTGGGGGATAATAAGAAATTTAATTTATCTGGCATTCATGTATGGCAACCTTGGGAGATCATGTTGGAGGGATAGTTAGACTGTGAATGGCCTTAAATACACCAACTAAGAGGTCTCAAACTTAATGGACAGGTATTAGAAGGCAATTTATTAGGCAGTTAAGTGACATGGTACAAGCGATGGTTTAGGAAAACGAATGTGGTTATAATAAGCCTTATGAATTAGTAAGAACAAAACCAGAAGAACTAGTTAGGAAACTATATAATTTATCAAACATGAGGTGATGAAAGTTCAAAGTGGAGTGCTAATAGTGACAATAGAAAGGAAGGCTTAAATGAGAAAGGCCTTTTGAACATAGGGGTAAGGAAGAAATGAAAAATAACCCCAAATTTCAAGCTGTGTAACTGAGCGATGGGACCAATGAACTAAAGAGGAAGTTCCAAATGGAGTAAATGGTTTGGGAAAGGGAAGTCATTCTTCTTTTAGCCATGTTGAGTCAACTAACTATTACAATTGAAATACCAGCATGAAGTATCAGGAATGCTTCAAAGACATACTGAGCCTGAGGTGACAGAAGGTGATATTGGCTAGAAGGAAAGTGAGAGAGAGAAGAAGTGTTGTATAGATGAGAGTCTGAGGCTGCGCATGGAAATCTTGAGTCATCTGTATTGTCAGGATCTGGAGCTGTGAGAGAGGAGATCTCCAAAAGATAGAGTATAGAAGCAAAGGTGAAGGGGATCATAACATTTTATAGCTTAAGCACTACTGTGTGGATATCTAGGTAATGCTAAATAACGAAAAACTCTGAGCATAAAGAAATAGCAGGACCATTTAAGTGTGCAAGAACAGATTTTAAAAGAAAAAAGCAAAGTGAGTTAACTCGATGAGGAAAATAAATACTAAATACATTTCTTAGCCCTTTACTATTGGGTTTATGATGAGACCTAGAAGATGTATCAGAGAAGGCAATGGCACCCCACTCCAGTACTCTTGCCTGGAAGATCCCATGGATGGAGGAGCCTGGTAGGCTGCAGTCCATGGGGTCGCTAAGAGTCAGACAGGACTGAGCGACTTCACTTTCACTTTTCCCTTTCATGCATTGGAGAAGGAAATGGCAACCCACTCCAGTGTTCTTGCCTGGAGAATCTCAGGGAGGGGGGAGCCTGGTGAGCTGCCATCTATGGGGTCGCACAGAGTTGGACACGACTGAAGTGACTTAGCAGCAACAGAAGATATATCTCTCATAGTTATAAAGAAAATTCCCACACTCTAGAAAGACTTATAACAACTTTAAGATCCATAGGCCCAGGGTTTTAAAAAATTCCTTTCAAGTATCTTAATATTTCCTTATTATTTAGAATTCTGAAAGTTCTTGCTAAATTTGAAGTTGCTTTGAAATGAATAAATCATAGCTAAATACATCAGCACACATAAATTTCAAAAAGAAATGTACAGTGAAAATAGTGCCAGAAAAATTCATACAATATGTGTCTATATAGAGCTGAAAATGGAATAACACTAGCGACATTTTGTTTAGATATAAATTCATATGTGGCAAAACTATTTAAAAAGAAAAAAAGCAAAGAACTGATTAAGGCAAAATACTGGATAGTGATCCTCTCAGGGAGGGAAGAGAAACACTCAGGAGCACACAAGCAGACTTCTGATACTGGTAATGTTCTATTGTAGTGAGGACGACTCTATTATTATTTTTTAACCTGTATATATTCATAATTTTGCATGTATGAGAGATATTATAAACAAAATTTTAAAGGCATTTTGAAGCAGGGAAAATCAGAAACTACTTTTTTAAGATGCAGAAACTAACGGTGCAGGACAGCATCATACCTGTAAGAATTTAAATGCACCGCCTTATTCCAGTGATTATTCTACTTGCAGAATGAATACAAAACTAATTTGATAAGGAGTCTTAAAAAAGGTTTCGTGTA
Source organism: Bos indicus x Bos taurus (assembly GCF_003369695.1). Taxonomy (NCBI): domain Eukaryota; kingdom Metazoa; phylum Chordata; class Mammalia; order Artiodactyla; family Bovidae; genus Bos; species Bos indicus x Bos taurus. Next base: position 88,985,347 of record NC_040105.1, on the reverse strand, counting down.
CCGTCAGTACTCGATTGCCAGCGCAGGCTTCCAACAAAGATCAGCCACGTTAAAGCTGCCATTTCCTGCAGAACCGGTAGGGGGAACTGCTCGCAGCGGTGCCTTTCTTTTCTTACAATAGATGGATACGGGTTTGTTACTTTGCTTCCAAATTTGTAGAAACAAAGTATCACTTGCTTACTTTCAGGTCTGAAAGTACTAAACAGTCTCTGAGCCCGAAAAAATCCGCTATAAACACAAACACTGCACATAAACGCGCCCACCTTGAGCCCATTTCTGAGGAGGGAGAGGAGGTCGGGCGGGACAGGAAGGATCTGGCCCGGGTTTCTACGGCACAGACTGGTTTCATCAATCGATCAAGACCCTTTTACCTGAGTGGGTCGGTCTGAAACATAAAGGAGCCATAGCATCTGTCCCGGGGCCAGCGCCGCTGCCTAGGTGCCTGTGCCAGGAGGGCAACCCTACGGGGACCGGCAGCGGCGGCGGCCCTTCCTGAACTTCGCCTTACAGGCCTGTCCAGCCCGTCTCCCCTTTTCCCTCCTCCTCTGTCTTCCCGCTCACACGAAAACCTATGCTCAGAACGTGACATACCCCAAACCCAAAGTAACAAAAGCCATTTGAAAAGTCAAAAGGTAGAACAGAGCGCCCTTCGCCGTCTGTTCTCAGACAATCCCTTACCTCTTCATGTTTCCAAAGGCCCCTAGATCTAACTTGGGTAAAACAGGCCGCGGACTTCAAGTCCCAGAACTCTGCGCGGCCGACTCGAAGGGGTTTGTGGTGGAGCGTGGTGCTCTGGGAATTGTAGTCTTGCGGAGCTAGAAATCGAAAGCCCGTACTGAGCAACCGGTATATTGTAAATTGCCCGAATATTTCTCTTGGATTTCTCGAATAGGTTAAATATAACACCCAAAATATCCAGCTCATAAACCTAGGAGTCGCCTTTGACTTCTTAACTCTCTCATCCAGTATCACCAGATCCCGGCCCTTCTAATTTTCCTCGAACGTGTCCATATCAACCCTGCTTCTGCTTTCAAGGACTTCTTATCCCACATTCTGCCTACTTGCTATTTCCAGTCGAGTCTCTGGTCCACCCTCTGCAGTGTAGCCAGAGAGATCAGAGAGTGACCACATCACTAGCATCAATGGTTCACCTCTATCTCTAACAGAAGCTTACAAGACATTGTACTTCCTGAGAATCAGACAACCACATATACTCAAGCCCATGAATGTTTTTATTGATAATTAAGATAACTCAAGAGACTGGTAGAGCATACTAGTTAAGATAATGGGCTCCTAGTTTCTAGAAATGGAAATACATATATCCTTGGTGGTGGTGGTTTAGTTGCTAAGTTGTGTCAAATTCTTGCACTATGGACTGTACCCTGCCAGGCTCCTCTCCGTGGGATTTCCCAGGCAAGAATACTGGAGTGGGTTGCCATTTCCTTCTCCACTATGTCCTTAAGTATGTGAAAAGAAAAACGTTTAATCTCACTCATAAGTGACATGTAAATTTCAAAGTACATGGACTATGAAATATCTGACCTCTGCTGCTGCTGCTGCTGCGGCTAAGTCGCTTCAGTCGTGTCCGACTCTGTGCAACCCCATAGACGGCAGCCCACCAGGCTCTTCCATCCCTGGGATTCTCCAGGCAAGAACACTGGAGTGGGTTGCCATTTCCTTCTCCAATGCATGAAAGTGAAAAGTCAAAGTCCTCCAAATTGTCGAGGTGACCAAAGCATTAAAAGTCCTTGTCATAGCTAAAGGAATCAAAGGGACATGATAACTAAATGTAATGTGGTATCCTGGACGGGATTCTGAAACAGAAAAAGAGCCCTGAATAAAAAATAAGGAAATATGAGCAAACTATGCACTTTAGTTAATAGTAAGGTTCATTAGCTGTGACAAATATACGAAGTTATATATGATGTAAACACTAAAACTAAGTGGAAGAATACAGAATTCTGTACTAGGCAACCTATCTTGTGTGTGCTTGCTTGTATGTGCAGAATACCTTGTGGGAAAGAAAGACATACTTCCTATCCTGAGAATTTCTAAAAGATGAGACTGTCATGGCAAATACTAGTTATCCAAAACCTGGCCTTGTGTATTAGTCACTCAGTCGTGTCCAACTCTTTGTGACCCCATGGACTGTAGCCTGCCAGGCTCCTATATCCATGGGATTCTCCAGGTAAGAATACCGGAGTGGGTAGCCATTCCCTTCTCCAGGGGATCTTCTTGTCCCCTGGAGATCAAATTCCAGTCTCCTGCATTACAGACAGATTTTTACTGCTGTCTGATCCACCAAGCAAAACCTGGCATATGCAAACAACTGTGCTTCTGAAGCACACAGGTGAATGGATACAGCTTTAACATGCCCTTTTGTGGCTTTTGCACAGAACAGGGTCAGAATCTAAGCAAAAACAGTGTGGGTCATATCATAGTCCACATCAGGTAAATTCTGTGGTGGTGGGGCTGAATTCTGCTGCTCAACCAAACTGTCCAGTTGACAGAGTGATAAACGATGAAATGGAAAAATACACCAAGGTTGCTAGTGTGTCTGTCCCCTGGGAAGGTGGCAAAGGGTGGAACAAATACTACACTGACCACCACACCAGACTTGTACGCAACTTCTAATAAAACATATATCCTAATTGTACTGAAGTGATACACACTACATTACAAATCCACTAGGTGGGATGAGTGGAGAATGAATGGGTAAAAAGACATATACGAAGTGGAATTACTAGAAAGCAAGGTCATAAGGAAGTGCTCTATGTACCTGTGTATAATTGTAGCCAGTTTAGTGGTAGGTACCAAGGGACAAACACTTAGAAAATTGCACTAAAAGGAAAACTGGGCTATTTCTAGCTCTGCCAAATTTATTAACTGTGGAATAATAGCTATTCCATTTCCCACAGCATCCTCTCCCTAGTTCATAAGGATATTGGACAGTATATAAAAAGCTTTGAGATTTCCAGATGTTATTCATGGGCACAGAGATCTTATCATGAGGTAATTTCACAAATTCACCCCAGAATAATTTATGACAAGCTGAAAAATATGCCTCATTTGTCTTTCTGACAATTTAACAAGGTTAGTTTAATTAAGCCAGAAGTTCCTCCTTAACATAGACATATTTTCAGGCTTTGTCCTTTTTAGGTGCTTTGTTCACAACACACTTTTGATGAATATATTATGAAGCAATTATAATTTCCAGATATGAAAGATGCTAAAACCAAAAATCTTCTCTTGAAGAGGGAGAACATCACTCATCTAATATTAAGAGTAAACAATTGTGCATGTCTTTCAAATTCTCCAAATTAGATAGCATAAATGCCATTACAGAGAGAACAAATATAGCATCTTTTTCAAAGGACAAAAAAAAAAAAAAAGTAGATAAGCACTGGGAAAGTGTCAGCATGACAAATTTAAGAATTCTCCTTCAGCTAATACAGCTGGTCTTTAACAATGGTTGGGGGGTGGAGGGGTCTCAAGAATCCAGTACCTAGCAAAAATGTAGACTTAAAATTACTGGCATGAATAGGTTATTTCTGATCTTGTAATTCATGTCTGCTCAACAATGTCACATCTTTTAGACACGTTAGAACCACAGTCAGTGAAAAAGTGAAAGTATAAGTCACTCAGTCATGTCCGACTCTTTGCGACCCCATGGATTATACAGTCCACAGAATTCTCTAGGCCAGAATACTGGAGTGGGTAGGGTAGCCTTTCCCTTCTCCAGGGAAGCTTTCCAACCCAGGGATCGAATCCAGGTCTCCTGCATTGCAGGATTGGATTCTTTACCAGCTGAGCCACAGGGAAGCCCGAGAATACTGGAGTGGGTAGCCTATCCCTTCTCCAAGGGATCTTCCCAACCCAGGAATCGAACCGGGGTCTCATGCACTGCAGGCAGATTCTTTACCAACGGAGCTATCAGGGAAGCCACGTCTTTTAGATACATGTTAGAACCACAGTCAGAAGCCTTAAAGACAAATTAGTCCAAGGCTCCAAACAGTACAGAGATCCACCAGTAAACTTACAGTGTAACTGCACTGATTTAGAAGTCACTTGCCATTCACTTGCCTCTTTTATGTCCTAGAAAAAAATATTAGACCTCTCAATGCAAAGTCAACAGGAAAACTATAGCCCCCTCCTTATTTTACTGAGGAAGTTTTATAGTAAGCATGTACTGGTAGTGAAAAGATATAAAGGAACCACAAAACTTGAGAGAAGTGGAAACTAGTTTATTCCAGTTGAGAAAACTTTCATATGGTCCAACTCTATTATGTTGTAGACAAAAGATAATTCTCCAAATGAAAGTATCTGTCCAGTTAATCAAGCAGGGACAAGAATAAACCCAGTGTTTTCTTCTATATATTATGTTCTCTTTCCTGAATGTGAAACAATGTATTCACAGACTACAAGAGTTGAACTGCCAAAAAAATACAGAAAATCTCTTTATCTAGGGTACAGTAGTAATAATATTGTACTCAAACATTAAAGATTACTCAAGATTATACTCAAAAGCTGTATACCTACAGAAATCATCCATAAAATTAAATGGCCTCTGAATTTTCATATTCTATAACTTTGAGAGGTAATAAAAACTTATCTGATTAGAAGCTGCTACTTTGAGAAGTGTGGGTAGGAAAAAAAAGAGGCCATGTAAGTATTGATATTTGGCTTACTCATAAGGTGATGTAAATCGCTAATACTCATTTCAAAAATATTTTCTTTCCATAATATGTCTCCCTCAGGATGGTCATGTTCAGTCAGTACAACAGAAATTCAGCACAGTAATGACAAGCAACTAGCACTAGTCACTCAAAAACTTTTTAAGTAGTTTATTTTTCAGAGCATTGCCTTTATTTATGACTTAGGTAAAACACAAAACACAAGAAATCAGAAGCTAAGAACAAGGCTTTTGCTTGAAAAACAAATAAATACATAAACCCCACAAGTATTAATCACATGCTAAAATCAAGTAAAATGCCAGATAATTTGCACATTAAAAATAAACTGCCTGAACCATACCCTTTAAAAATAGCCTAATTCAAGCCCTAAATCCACTCTAACTTTTCCTCCCTTCTCTGAAATTCTTTTAATATTTTTATTTATTTATTTATTTGGCTGAGCTGGGTCTTAGTTAAGGCAGGCAGAGTCTTTAGTTGTGGCATGCAAGGACTTCCAATTGTGGCACATGAACTCTTTAGTTGTGGCATGTGAACTGAGCTGTAGCATGTGGGATCTAGTTCCCTGACCAGGGATCAAACCAGGGCCCCTTGCATTGGGAGTACAGAGACTGAGCCATTGGATCACTAGGAAAGTCCCACTTCTCTGAATTTCTATAGCATACTTTCTGTAATTCATAACACACTTTCTTGTATTGTGTATACTATTTTCATATAGAAAATTAATTGTATTAATTGTATCTCAAAGGAGACAGTAAGTGCCTTTGAGGAGAGAGACTTCACAGTAGCTAACACTATATGCTGAATGTTAACAAGCACCCAGTAAAGACTGGCTGGCATCTATTTTTTGGCAAACATTTCTCTATGATCTGGCTGGAGTGAAAAGGACAATGTGTACTGGCAGTAAGATATGGAATCTGGGAGAGTAAGCCATGAATTAGACACACAGGGTCAACATCAAAGAGGTTGCTGCCTAGACAGAAGAGCTGATAAAGTTTTGATTTGCTAATACTAAAAGCCAAACTACAGTATCATTTTCAAACAGCACAATATTTAAGTGGAAAAAATGCACGCATACTTTATTGTACCAAAGAGGGAATAGTAGCTGTAAATACTATTCTAATGAACACCATCAAAATTTGAAGGTAATGTATAATCCAAAAGCAACATGCTCAAAATAGGGTCATTTAATCAAAAGCCATCTTGACGTTGTATTCTTCCCAACGATGATCCTCTAGAATTTGTGTTACCTCTTCTACCTTCCTCTGCAGCATGTCTATAAGGGGAAAAGGCACACAACATTACTCACAGGTAGAAATATCCCAGGAACATAATAACTTAATTCTCCCTTCAACATATGATTGATAAAACTTTACATGTCAATTTTAATAGTGTTAAGTATTAAAAGATGAGAAAAACATGTGTCTATCTGGTAGGAAACTACTGGACAAGAGTGTTCTTGATTTTCTCTCCCTAGCTTTCATGGAAATTATGGTCTATCCTGATATTTATGTTTTGCTGAAGAGAAGTGTTAACTGCTTTTTACTCATTACAGCCTAAAAGTGCCATACAGGATTGCCATGAAATTGAATGTGCAGATCTTTGTTGCCTATAAGCAAATTAGTACACTGAGTAGCTTCATATTTCTATTTCATTTTAATGATTAATTTAACTTGGTGGTCCTTAAATTTGCTCAGAGCAGAGCAACACAAAATACCATTAGTTTTACAATATAAAACAGTAATTTTCTGTAGTAAAATAAGCTGTTGAAGTAAGTGTGATAATCTGAGTTTTTTTATTAATGTGCATAAATAAATGTGGTCATTTGTTTTAGTGTTCATTAATGCTCACTGGCTGATAAGCAATAACTGGGCCCAAAAATTTAAGAAAAATTTTACAAGAGAAAAACTAAAAAATGTAGAGCACTATACTTTTTCTTCAGCCAACTGGAAAAGAACAGATGTTACAGAGTTTTTGAAGTATAATATCTCATTTTATCTTATGACATACAGGCACTATAAGATCACATCTTTTAAGAACAAGTGATTTAAATGATGGTTGTCTACTGAAAGGGTAGGAAAACAGTCTGGCAAAAAACATCTCCTTTCTGTTGAAATAACAAACTGCAGGGTGCAATTTTTCCCCCTAAATAACATTTTTCAATGTGATAAAAGCACAAATGAGCACTACAACAAATCATTAACTTGAGGCCAGAAGTGTCAACATAAGCACAATCTACTTAATTTGCTGATTGATATATATTAAATGCAAAGGAGTAAATTTATAAACATTTTTAAAAATCAATGAAATGTTGAGAAACACAAGTCAGCATTATTAAGAAAGCTTTACCATAAATATTTTGTCATGTTTTCAAATTGAATTCTCAAGACTATTTCTGTATTAACATACTTCATATTTTTCAGAAGTGTCATTCTTTAAGGGCAAAAACTGCACTTAGGCACTTAACCGCCCAGAGTAATGGTCCCATGATATGCATCAGTGATTAGTCCCTGCACATGTGCATGCTAAGCCACTACAGTGGTGTCCAACTCTTTGTGATTCTATAGACTGTAGCCCACCAGGCGCTTCTGCCCATGGGATTTCCCAGGCAAGAACACTGGAGTGGGTAGCTGCTTCCTCCTCCAGGGGATCTTTTCAACCCGGGGATCAAACCTGAGTCTCCTGTGTCTCCTGCATTGCAGGCAGATTCTTTTACTGCTGCAGGCCTATTAAATTATATGATATACTAGAAGTAAAATGCTAGTAATAGTTGAAATTTGATGGGAAATACACCATACACATTTGCCATTATTTACAAAGGAACTGTACTGAACAATATGAAATTGAAATTAATAAAACAACTCCATTCACAAGAGCATAAAAAAGAATTAAAATACTCAGGAATAAATAAACTAAAGATAAATTTAGGAATAAACAGCAAATGAACTATAAGACTTGTACAATAAAAACTATAAATCACTGCTAAGAGAAACTAAGAAGATCTAAAAAAATGAAAAGATAGTCCATATTCATGGACTGAAAGACTCAATAGTTTTAAGATGTCAATTCTCCACTAATTGATCCACAAATTCAATGCAATGCCTATGAAAATTCCAGCGGGCTATTTTTTGTAGAAATAAACAAGCTTTAAAATTTACATGGAAAGACAAAGGACCCAAAACAGCTAAAATAATCTGAAATAGAATAATAAATTACAGGAATTATATCACCCACTTTTAAAACTTATTACAAAGCAACGGTAATCAAGACAGTATGGTATTATCATAGGATAGCCACAGAGATCAATGGAACAGAAAAAATGTCCAGAAAAAATCTTATATTTATTGTCAATTCATTTTTAACAAAGGTGCCAAGATAATTCAATGGGGGAAGCATAGTCTTCAACAGATAATACAAGTACAACTGCATGTCTACATGGAAATGAAGTTGAATTCCTACCTCTAACTGTGAACAAGGTGGACTACTGGTTAAACCTAAAGAGCTAAAATTATATTTGGAAGACAAAACACAAACGTCAAACAACTGATGAATGGATAAACAAGATATGATATGTCCATACACTGGACTACTACACAGCAATGAAGAGGAATACAATGCAGAGATATGTTACAACACAGATGAACCTGGAAAACATTAGGTCAGACAGAAAAGGCCATATATAATATGATTCCATTTAATTAAACTCTCCAGAAAAGGCAAATCAATAAAGACAAAGTAAATAAGTAGCTGCCTAGGGTTCAGAGTAGGAATGGGGATTAACAACAAACAAGCTAGAGAGAACTTTTAGAGGTAATGGAAATGTTCTAAAAGTGGATGGTGTGATGTTTGCACAGGCCTATATCTTCAAACAGCTATTGTTTAAGACAGTATATTTGTGTGTTTAAAACATTTCTTAAAAATGACTTCCCCCAAAAAGGTTCTGGTAAAACTGCTTCCAGCTAGCTCCATTCTGTTTAGGGACAGACGTTTTCTTTACCTTACTTAGTCTACTTGCAAATATGTCAGATAAAGATTGCAAGATTTTCACAGAAATTTATGAAAATTAGCAATTTGGTCATTAAACACAAGCATAGCCTTCTACTGTAATTACTTTTAAGTTATACCTATAAATATTAGTTCAGTTCAGTTCAGTCACTCAGTTGTGTCTGACTCTTTGTGACTCCATGAATCGCAGCATGCCAGGCCTCCCTGTCCATCACCAACTCCCAGAGTTCACTCAAACTCACGTCCATCAAGTTGGTGATGCCATCCAGCCATCTCATCCTCTGTCGTCCCCTGCTCCTCCTGCCCCTAATCCCTCCCAGCATCAGAGCCTTTTCCAATGAGTCAACTCTTCGCATGAGGTGGCCAAAGTACTGGAGTTTCAGATTTAGCATCATTCATTCCAAAGAACACCCAGGGCTGATCTCCTTTAGAATGGACTGGTTGGATTTCCTTGCAGTACAAGGGACTCTCAAGTCTTCTCCAACACCACAGTTCAAAAGCATCAATTCTTCGGCACTCAGCTTTCTTCACAGTCCAACTCTCACATCCATATATGACCACTGGAAAAACCATAGCCTTGACTAGACGGACCTTTGTTGGCAAAATAATGTCTCTGCTTTTGAATATGCTATCTAGGTTGGTCATAACTTTTCTTCCAAGGAGTAAGCGTCGTTTAATTTCATGGCTGCAATCACCATCTGAAATGATTTTGGAGCCCCCCAAAATAAAGTCTGACACTGTTTTCACTGTTTCCCCATCTATTTGCCATGAAGTGATGGGACCAGATGCCATGATCTTCGTTTTCTGAATGTTGAGCTTTAAGCCAACTTTTTCACTCTCCTCTTTCACTTTCATCAAGAGGCTTTTTAGTTCCTCTTCACTTTCTGCCATAAGGGTGTGTCATAGATGCTATTAAATTCACTATCAACAGAAGCAAAGTATTCTCATAAACATTACTATAGTATACCTCTTATTCTCCTTTTAGAAAAACAATTGAGGTATTAAAGGAAAAAATAATCTGACAAAAAATGATCAAAAGACACAAATAGGCAACTTAGGAAATGAAGTTTCCTAGGAAATTGTTTATAAACATTTTTAAAAGACTCAACCTCATTAATGACAGGAATGTAAATTAAACAAGGGAAATATTATTTTCATCTATAACTTTGAGCAAAGAATGATAACAATGATGATGGTGGTAGTGATGATGCTTTCAGGTGCAGAAAAATGGGTACCTAATGAATTGTATGGATGTGAGAGTTGGACCATAAAGAAGGCTGAGCACCAAAGAATTGATGCTTTTGAATTATGATGCTGGAGAAGACTATTGAGAGAGTCCCTTGGACAGCAAGGCAATAAAACCAGTCAATCCTAAAGGAATTCAACCCTGAATATTTATTGGAAGGACTAATGATGAAGCTGAAGCTCCATTACTTTGGCCACCTGATGTGAAGAACTGACTCACTGGAAAAGACCCTGATGCTGGGAGAGTTTGAAGGCAGGAGGAGAAGTGGACAACAGAGGATGAGACAGTTGAATAGTATCATTGATTCAGTGGATATGAGTTTGAGCAAATTCTGGGAGATAGTGAAGGACAGGGAAGCCTGGCATGCTGCAGTTCATGGGGTCACAAAGAGTAGGACTCGACTTAGTGACTGAACAACAACAATGAATTGGTGTTGAAAATATAATTAGGGCACCTTACTTGGAAAGAACCCTAAGTCAAAAGCCTTTAAAACAAATATTACTCCTAATTCAGCATTTTAACTTCTAAGAACTTTATCTACGTCCAATAACCATGGATATATCCTAAAATTTACCTGCATTGGGGCTCACTGAAGCACAATTTAAAAAAGCAAAAAGCTAGAAACATTAACTAATATGTAACAACAGGTACTAGTTAAATAATAGTGTATCCTTATAATGTAAAATTTAACAACCATTAAAATGTAGACTATTTAATAACATGGAATAATATTCATGTACACATGTCTGTTACCTCTGTATCTGTTTTACGATCAAAGACTGAGTACAGTGTGCAGTGTAAATACCAGGGGACAAATAAATTAAAAACATATATACTGGCCCGCAAGTTCATCTCCAGTAAACCAGTGAAGTTGCTCAGTCATGTCTGACTCTTTGCGATCCCATGGACTGTAGCCTACCAGGCTCCTCCATCCATGGAATTTTCCAGGCAAGAGTACTGGGATGGCTTGCCATTTCCTTCTTCAGGGGGATCTTCCTGACCCAAGGATTGAACCCAGGTCTCCTGCACTGCAGGCAGACGCTTTACTGTCTGAGCTACCAGGGAAGCTCAAGTTCATCTCAGACAATGCTAAGTTCTGAAGATAGAGAAATAACTAAATATAACCTCTATCATCAAGAAGCTCAAATCCCAGTAATGAAGGTAAATATGTGAATAAATAACTATAACAGTGTATGATAAATGCTGACATTATTGTATATAGAACAAGCTATTAAAAACAGGAGTCAAGGAAGGCTTCATAGAAGAGATGATCTGACATGGGAGCAATTACCAGGCAGACAATGATGGGGTGGGGTATGCTGGGAGAATCAACTAAATATCTAAAAATATGGATAAACAAAAACTGAGTGTTTGCAAAACCATAAATATTACTCACAAACATAGAAAACAAACTTATGGTTACCAAAGTGGAAAGGAAAGGAGGGACAAATTATGGGTATGAGATTAACAGATACAATCCACTATACATAAGACAGTTAAGCAGTGAGGATTTATTGCATAGCACAGGAAACCATACTCAATATTTTGTAATAACCTATAATGGAACATAACCTGCAAGATAGCTGAATCATATGCTGTATTCCTGAAACTAACACAATATTGTAAATAAACTATACTTCAATTTGAAAAAGTAATGCTGCAAACAAAAGATGAGGCTGAAAAATAGGTAGGGGCTAGATTATACATGGCACTCTGTATATTATGCAAATAAAAATATAGAGCAATGGGAAGTACTGAAGACATGATTAGCAGACAGTATCATTATATCAAAATCAATCTGGCAGTTGTGTAAAAGTGAATCGGATTGGGGTAACACTGGGAAAATGAGACCAATAAAAGACTAATTAAAGACGTAAACATGCATTTATTGCTGCTGCATTCCAAAACACTTGTGAAATGGCAGTAAGGAGATTAAAAAAAAAAAGAAGAAAAACATAAAAGCACAAAACCACAAGGACAAAGATGTAATAAAGTAGACAAGAACAAAATTTTGAGAACCGTAACATCTGAACCCTAGAAAGGATTTGGAATTAGCAGGAAAAGGTAATTTAAAGCGGTGCTGAACTATTTACAACAGTTAGGACACGGAAGCAACCCAGAAGTTCACTGACAGATGAATGGATAAAGAAGATGTGGTACATATATACAATGGAATATTACTCAGTCATAAAAAGGAATGAATGTGAATCAGTCGTAGTGAGGTGAATGAACTTAGACCCTGTTATACAGAGCGAAGTAAGTTAGAAAAACAAATACCATATATTAATGTATACATATGGAATCTAGAAAAATACTACTGATGAACCTATTTGCAGGCCAGGAATAGAGATGGAGACATAGAGAACAGACATGTGGACACAGTGGGGGAAGGAGGAGAAGGTAAGATCAACTGAGAAACTAGCATTTACATGTGTATACTATCATGTGTAAAACAGGTAACTAGTGGGAAGCTGCTGTATAACACAGGGAGCCCAGCCTGGTACTTTGTGATCATCTAGAAAGGTGGGACATGACTGAAGTGACTTAGCAGTAGTAGCAGTAGCAGAAAGGTGGGATGGGGGGGCGGGAGGGGATATATATATATATATATATATATATATATGTGTGTGTGTGTGTGTGTGTGTGTGTGTGTGTGTGTGTGTATATAAAATATAAACGCCATATACCCATGGTGGTATACATATTATGAAAGGTGGTGTTAGTCGCTCAGTCGTGTCTGACTCTTTGTGACCACATGGACTGCAGCCCACCAGGATCCTCTGTCCATGGAATTCTCCAGGCAAGAATACTCTAGTGGGTTGCCATCTTCCCAACCCAGGAATTGAACTGGGGTATCCTGCATTGCAGACAGATTCTTTACCATTAGAGCCACCAGGGAAGCCCCACATATATTATATGTATTGCATAATTATATATATATATATAAAATTGTATATTGCATTCATATTTTATTAATAATATATTACACATGGATAGAGAGAAAGAAATGGGTGTGGTAAAAAGAAGGCCTAAAATGGAAAAACTACAAAGTAATAGTATATACAGTTTTTACAGATGTAGAAATGTTTTTTTTTTTAAAAACAGCTAAAACAATGAATATGTTTCCGGGGAATGGGAAATGTGATGTGGACAAAGGGCTGATATTTTTCATAAACCTAATAAAACTGCTCTATTTTTAAGGTAGGACATGAAGAAGACCCTAAATAAGGCAGTAACAGAAATCTACTTAAAAGAAAAGATTCAAGAGCTATTTAAAAAGTATAATCATCAATGGGCTTCCCTGGTGGCTGAGCAGTAAAGAATCCGCCTGCCAGTGCAGGAGACACAAGAAACATAGGTTTACTCATTGCTGAATATCAATACTAAATCCAAGTCTATGCCCTAACCAGTAATATTGAAGAAGCTGAAGCTGAATGGTTCTATGAAGACCTACAAGACCTTCTAGAACTAAACCAAAAAAGGATGTCCTTTTCATTATAGGGGACTGGAATGCAAAAGTAGGAAGTCAAGAGATAACTGGAGTAACAAGAAAATTTGGGCTTGGAGTACAAAATGAAGCAGGGCAAAGGCAAACACAGTTTTGCCAAGAGAATTCATTGGTCATAAAAAACACTGTCTTCCAACAACAAAAGAGATGAATCCACACATGGACATCACCAGATGGTCAATAAGGAAATCAGATTGATTATATTCTCTTCAGCCAAACATGAAGAAGCTCTATACAGTCAGGAAAAACAAGACTGGGAGCTGAGTGTGGCTCAGATCATGAACTCCTTATTGTCAAATTCAGACTTAAATTGAAGAAAGTGGGTAAGACCACTGGACCATCCAGGTACGACCTAAATCATATCCCTCATGATTATACAGTGGAAGTGATAGATAGATTCAAGGAGTTAGATCTGATAAACGGAGTACCTGAAGAACTATGGATGGACGTTCATGACATTATACAGGAGGCAGTGATCAAGACCATCCCCAAGAAAAAGAAATGCAAAATGGCAAAATGGTTGTCTGAGAAGGCCTTACAAATAGCTGAGAAAAGAAGAGACACTAAAGGCAAAGGAGAAAATGAAAGATATACCCATTTGAATGCAGAGTTCCAAAGAATAGCAAGGAGAGATGAGAAAGCCTTCCTCAGTTATCAATGCAAAGATATAGAGGAAAAATAGAATGGGAAAGACTAGAGATCTCTTCAAGAGAATTAGAGATACCAAGGGAACATTTTATGCAAAGATGGGCACAATAAAGGAGAGAAATGGTATGGACCTAACAGAAGCAGAAAATATTAAGAAGAGGTGGCAAGAATACACAGAAAAACTATACAAAAAAGATCTCCATGACCCAGATAACTATGACAGCGTGATCACTCACCAAGAGCCACACATCCTGGAATGTGAAGTCAAGTGAGTCTTAGGAAGCATCACTATGAACAAAGCTAGTGGAGGTGATGGAAACCAGTTGACCTATTTCAAATTCTAAACAATGATGCTGTGAAAGTGCTGCACTCAATATGCCAGCAAATTTGGAAAACTCAGCAGTGCCCATAGGACTGGAAAAGGTCAGTTTTCATTCCAATCCCAAAGAAAGGCAATGCCAAAGAGTGTTCAAACTACTGCACAATTGCACTCATCTTACACGCTAGCAAAGTAATGCTCAAAATTCTCCAAGCCAGGCTTTAACAGTATGTGAACCATGAACTTCGAGATGTTCAAGCTGGATTTAGAAAAGGCAGAAGAGCCAGAGATCAAATTGCCAACATCTGTTGGATCACCAAAAAAACAAGATAGTTCCAGAAAAACATCTACTTTTGCTTTACTGATTATGCCAAAGCCTTTGACTGTGTGGATCACAATAAACTGTGGAAAATTCTTAAAGAGATGGGAATACTAGACCACCTAACCTGCCTCCTGAGAAATCTGTATGCAGGTGAAGAACTAACAGTTAGAACTGGACATGGAACAACAGACTGGTTCCAAATTGGGAAAGGAGTACGTCAAGGCTGTATATTGACACCGTGCTCATTTAACTTATATACAGAGTACATCATGAGAAATACTGGGCTGGATGAAGCACAAGCTGGAATCAAGACTGCCGGGAGAAATATCAATAACCTCAGATATGCAGATGACACCACCCTGATGGCAGAAAGTGAAGAAGAACTAAATGGCCTCTTGATGAAAGTGAAAGAGGAGAGTGAAAAAGTTGGCTTAAAGCTCAACATTCAGAAAACTAAGATCATGGCGTAGAGTCCCATCACTTCATGGTAAATAGGTGGGGAAACAATGGAAACAGTCAGAGACTTTATTTTGGGGGGCTCCAAAATCACTGCAGATGGTGACTGCAGCCATGAAATTAAAAGACACTTGCCCCTTGGAAGAAAAGCTATGACCAACCTAGACAGCATATTAAAAAGCAGAGACATGACTTTGCCAACAAAGGTCCATCTAGTTGAAGCTATGGTTTTTCCAGTAGTCATGGATGGATGTGAGAGTTGGACTATAAAGACAGCTGAGCACCAAAGAATAGATGCTTTTAAGTGTGGTATTGGAGAAGACTCTTGAGAGTCCCTTGGACTACAAGGAGATCTAACCAGTCCATCCTAAAGGATATCAGTCCTGGGTGTTCATTGGAAGGACTGATGCTGAAGCTGAAACTTCAATACTTTGGCCACATGATGTAAAGAACTGACTCACTGGAAAAGACCCTGATGCTGGGAAAGATTGAAGGTGGGAGGAGAAGGGGATGACAGAGGATGAGATGGCTGGATGGCATCATTGACTCAATGGACATGAGTTTGAGCAAGCTCAGAGAGTTGGCAATGGACAGGGAAGAGTGGCACACTGCAGTCCGTGGGGTCGTAAAGAGTAGGACATGACTGAGCAACTGAACTGATTCAACTGAATGAAATTTATTCAGCCTACCTTAAGTCCTGAATAAATAGCAGCAATCAACTGAAAAAAAAGAAAAGTAGAAGGAGTTACAGACCTGGGAGGCCCAGGAGAGAGTGAAGATAATGAATTTAGTTTTACATAAGTTTAATTTGAGGTGCCATGGGATATCTTATGTGCAGATATTTGTTAACATGAAGCTTCAGAACAGATAGTCAGAGAAACATTAGTGAAACTGATGGTTAGAGATGACAACTGAGGTTTCAAAAATGCTGATTATCAGGAAAGCCTTAGAAGAGAATACTTTTAGAAACAAGGAGAGGTTGCAAATAAAAATCTAACTTCCTAATTCCAGAAAACTGAAAAAGAGCAAAATGAACCCAGAGCAAGCAAAAGGAAGGAAATAATGAAGATAAGACCAGTTATCAATGAAATTGAAACCAGGAACACTACTGAGTAAAAGCAATGAAACAAGCAGCTTAATTCTTCACAAAAAAATATCAGTAAAATTGATAAACCTTTACCAAAATAGAGAAAAATAAATTAGAGAACACAAATCACCAATATAGAAATAAAACAGGGTATATCACTACAGACCCTGAAGCCAATAAAAGGATAAAAATCCTATGAACAACTTTATGCTTATAAATTAAATGACCTAGCAGAAGTGTACCACAAATTATAATAACCACAGATTATGAAAATTCAACCAAGCTAATCTGAATAGACCTAGAAGCATTAAATAAATTGACTTTGTATGTAAAAAGCTTTCCCAAAAGAAATATCCAGGCCCAGATGGTTTCACTGGAGAATTATACTAAATACCTAAAGAAGAATCAAGAACAGCTCATAAATGCTTCTAAAAATAGAAGCCAGTATTACCCTAATAACAAAACTAGAAATGACAGTATAAAAAAGGAGAAAACTACAGATCAACATCTCTCTGCTGCTGCTGCTGCTAAGCCACTTCAGTCGTATCTGACTCTGTGCGACCCCATAGACGGCAGCCCACCAGGCTCCCCCATCCCTGGGATTCTCCAGGAAAGAATACTGGAGTGGGTTGCCATTTCCTTCTCCAATGCATGAAAGTGAAAAGTGAAAGTGAAGTCGCTCAGTCGTGTCTTGACTCCTATCAACCCCATGGACTGCAGCCTACCAGGCCCCTCGGTCCATGGGATTTTCCAGGCAAGAGTACTGGAGTGGGTTGCCATTGCCTTCTCCTCAACACCTCTCATGAACATTTAAAAATCTCTCACCAGAGAGATGCTACTGCTACTGCTAAGTCACTTCAGTCGTGTCCGACTCTGTGCGACCCCATAGACGGCCGCGGGCCAGGCTCTGCCATCCCTGGGATTCTCCAGGCAAGAACACTGGAGTGGGTTGCCATTTCCTTCTCCAATGCATGAAAGTGAAAGGTGAAAGTGAAGTCGCTCAGTCGCGTCTGACTCTTAGCGACCCCATGGACTGCTGCCTACCAGGCTCCTCCGTCCACGGGATTTTCCAAGCAAGAGTACTGGAGTGGGGTGCCATTGCCTTCTCCGAAGCAGAGAGATGGAGGGGGATAAATTAAGAGGTTGGGATTAAGATATACACACTACTATATAAAAGACAGATCATCAACAAAGACCTATGTATAACACAGGGAACTCTACTCAATACTCTGTAGTAACCTATATGGGAAAATAATCTGAAGAAGAATGGATATATGGATATATATAACTGAATCACTTTGCTGTACACCCGAACCTAATACAACATTGTAAATCAAATATATTCCAATGTAAAATAAAATTTTTTAAATCTCTCAAACACTTAAAGATCCTCAAGAAATTCTAGCAAACCAAATCCAATAATATAAAAAAGGAACTAAAAACTAGGACCAAGTAGAATTTATTCCGTAAATGTAAGGCTGATTCATTTGATGTTTAAAACCATGTCAATGTAGGGACTTCCCCAGTCGTTCAGTGGTTAAGAATCTGCCTTGCAATGTAAGGATGCAAGTTTGATCTCTGGTCAGGGAACTAAGACCCTACATGTTGCAGAGGCAGCCAAGCCCACACACGGCAACTGCTTAACCTGCATGTTCTGGACCCCAACAGAGATCCTGTGTACTGCAACTGAGATCTGATACAGCCAAATAAATACATAAATATTTTTAAAGAATGTGTCAATGTAATCCACCATATCAATAAGTTAAAGAAGAAAAATCATATGATTATATCAATTTGTGTAGAAAAAGCATTGACAAAATCCAATATTCATGAATGATAAAAATTAATGATTAAAAAGAAGTCAGGAAAAGAGTGGAATTAACTCAATTTGATTTAAAAAGCATCTATTAGAACACAAGAACAAAAGATTGATTTAGAAGAATTGAACCAGTATTTTAGAATTTAATTTTGTGGAAACTGATTTGTGATCTTTACCTTCAGATCAAACTCTGTATTAAAAGGGTATTAAATCAGAGTTAAAACATGAAAAAAAAATAAAAAGCATCTATTAAAAAACCTATAGCTAAAATCATATACTTCTAGTGAAAGACTAAACTCAGAGGCAAGGCAAAGATGTTTGCTCTCATCACTCTTATTCAACATGGTACTGAAGCTCTAGCCAGTGCAATGTAACAAAAAGAAAGAAATAGCATACCAATTGGAAGAAAGAAAGAAAACCGTCCCTTTTTGCAGATGATGTAACTACCTCTGTAGAAATCCCAAAGAATCAAAAACAAAAAACAAAACTCCCCAAATCAAACTCTTAGATCTAAGAAGTGAATTCAGCAAGCATACAAGATCAACATTAAAAATTGTGATTTTATGTAGTAAAAATGAACCTGTGGAAACCAGAATTTAAAACACAATATCATTTATAATCACTACAAATAAAATGAAACACTTAAGTGTAAGTCTAACAAAACCAAAACATATATATGATGTGAGTGTTGAAAATTATAAAATGCTGATAAAAGAAATCACAGAAGACCTAAATAAATATTTAGACATACTATGTTCATGCATGAGAAGACTCTACATGGGAAAGATGTCCATTTCCCCTCAAACTGATCTATAAATTTAATGTGTGGGTGCTTAGTTGCTCAGTTGTCCCTGACTCTTTGTGACCCTATGGACTGTAGCCCACCAGGCTCCTCTGTCCATGGAGATTCTCCAGGCAAGAATACTGGAGTGGGTTTTCATGCCCTCCTCCAGGGGATCTTCCCAACCCAGGGAAAGAACTCGGGTCTCCTGCATTGCAGGTGGTTCTTTACCATCTGAGCCACCAAGGAAGCCCCTGGTAGCTCATAATGATATAAATTTAATGTAATCCCTATCAAATCACAGCCCAGCAAACTTTTATAGAAATGCAAAGAAATTAAAATAGCAAAAACAACCTTGATGGAGAAAAACAAAGTGGGAGATATCAGTCTCCAAGATATTAAGGCTTAGTATATAGCTACATTAATGAAGAGAGTGTGGCATTGGTGGAGGGAAAGACATAGATCTATGGAACAGTGATTTTAGGAAACAATTTGATAAGGGAAAATTTTCCATAAAGGGAAAAAAAGTTGATCTAAACCTCTCATCTTATACAAAAATTAACTCAAAAAGGATCATAGCCTTAAAGGTAAAATATAAAACAATAAAACTTGTAGGAAAAAAACAGTAGAAAATGGGGGGGGGTGGGATATAGGACTACACAAAAAGCTCTTAGACTTGACACCAAAAGCATGATTCATAAAAGGAAAAACTGATAAACTGGACTTAATTGTAAAATTTTTGTCCTATGAACAACTCTGTTAAGAATAGACAAGCTACAGAGTAGGAGAAAATATCTGCAAACCACATAGCTAGCAAACGACTAGTAGTAGCTGGAATACACAATAACCTCTCAAAACAACAGTTAAAAAATCCAGTTAGGGATAACCAACAAGGACCTACTGTATAGCACATGGAACTTTGTTCAATGTTATATGGCAGCCTGGATGGGAAGGGGATTTGGGGGAGAATGGATACATATATCGGAGAAGGCAATGGCACCCCACTCCAGTACTCTTGCCTGGAAAATCCCATGGAGGGAGGAGCCTGGTAGGCTGCAGTCCATGGGGTTGCTAAGAGTCAGACACAACTGAGCGACTTCCCTTTCACTTTTCACTTTCATGCATTGGAGAAGGAAATGGCAACCCACTCCAGTGTTCTTGCCTGGAGAATCCCAGGGACGGGGGAGCCTGGTGGGCTTCCGTCTATGGGGTCACACAGAGTCAGACACGACTGAAGTGAATTAGCAGCAGCAGCAGCAGGATACATGTATATGTATGGCTGAGTCCCTTTGCTGTTTACCTGAAACTATCACAACATTGTTAATCAGCTATATCCCAATACAAGATAAAAAGTTTAAAAAAATAGTAACCAACAATATATAATTCTCAGTAACCAAATTAATCATCTAATCAAGCTTCATAATGTTCTAAATAAATAAACATATAAAGTTGAAATATATTGTTACATATTGGTATTAATTTATTATTTTTAAAAAGTGCTTTCTTATTTTAAAATATTTTAATGACACATAGTAGAAAAATAATGATATAATAAATATGGCTATATGCCACATAAAGGTTTATTTTATCTTACCCTGATAACTTTATTTCTTTTCCTGTTTTTAATAAAATGAGATTCCAGCTAGCAACGATGCCCTTTGTGTAACTTCCCACAATCATACCATATACTTCTTACCTTTCCTGCCATAATCACAGACTTGAATTTGTGGTTAAATATTGCCAGCAATGGTACTATATTTTGCTGAATATATATATCTTCATAAAAATTACACAATGTGATTCAGAAGACTTTTATATTTGATACAATAGATATATTCTACACATAATTCTTCAACTCGCACATTTCACACATTATGTTTTTAAAATTAACCTATGTTGATGTAAGTCAAGTTTGTTCATGTGAATTTTTAAATACTTGTACAATATCCCACTGAACAAATATAACATCAACTTATTTATGCATGCTCCTATTGATGGATATTTGGGTTGCTATATGTTCTATGTCATTACAAATAACAACTGCAATGAATTTTTAAAAATCCAATTAGAAAATGGACAAAAGATGAAAACTGACATTTCATCAAAAAGGATATGCTCATGACAAATAAGCCCATGAAAAAGATGTTCAACATCATTAGTCATCAGGAAAATGCAAATTAAAATTTCAATGATATCACTACAAATCTATCAGAATGGCTAAAATGGAAAAAAAAATAGTGAAAGTACCAAATGTTTAGGACACAGACAAATTAGATCACTTGTACATCACTGGTGGGCATGTAAAAAATGGTACAGTCTCTCTGGAAAACAGTGTAACAGTTTGTTATAAAATTAAACACTCAACTACCACATGACCTAGCAACTGCACTCTTGAGCATCTATCCCAGAGAAATAAAAACTTATGTTCACATAAGACTCTGTACATAAACATTCATAGAAGCTTTACTCATAAGTAGCCCCAAACTGAGAACATCTAAGATGTACTATAACAGGTGAATGTGTAAGCAAATTGTAGTACATCCAAACCATGGAAAAGTACTGAGCAACTAAAAGGATCAAATCATTGATATTAATATTCATAGCAATTTAGATGAATCTCTGGGGAACTAAGCTGAATGATAAAAATCCAGCCCCGAAATTTTACATGCTATATGATTTCATTTTATATAGTATTATAAAATGGCAAAATTTTAGAAAGGGAGACTAGATTAGTGGTTGCCAAGAACTGGGGAGCAGCGATTAGGGGGATTAGAGGTGGGTGTGGCAATAAAAGGGGAATATGAGGAATTCTTGTGGTGATAGAATTATTCTGCATTTTTGACTATGGTTGTGGATATAAACTTGTTTATGACTAAACACACACACGCACAAGTAAAACTGGAAATTTGAACAAGACAGATTTTACTGATATTAATATCCCAGTTGTGATATAGTACTACAGTTTTGTAAGATGTTACCACTGGCGAAAACTAGGTAACAAGAAATAGGAACTCTACATTATTCCTTTATTACCTATATTATTTCTTATGTTATATGTGAATCCACAATTACCTCAGTAAAAATTTCATTAGTGTAAAAGACTAAGCCACACAAATAAGATTTTGAGTCCCAACTTCTTCTAGAAGTGCCTGCTGATTAGGCACATAATATGACCCCAAATTTTTGTGAGGCAACAAACTGCTTTAACAAATTTATTCTCACTGCTTAGTATGGTTGGCCATCTTTTCAGCTTCCAATATGGGTTTCTTCACTGCTGTACGATTGCTAAGCCAAAGGCACATTTAAAGGTTTTTAGTTACTGTAGTATATACTAGGTTAGGCTGCTGTTTAAAAGCAAACTTGAAATCTCAGGAGCTTAACCTAATTAAGGTTTATTTCTCATTCAAAAAGAAGGAGGTAGGAAGAGGAAGAGAGGTGGAGGGAGAGAGGAAGAAAGAGGGAAGGAGGGAGAAAAAGAGAGAGAACACTATCCTCCTACTTGTCATTGGTACTTTTAAGAAGATTCCCAGGTTATTGAAACTAAAGTAACACTCAGAATAAACACACTTGAATTCTTAGTGCTAACTATGGCCTGATGGAAAGAAGAGTGTTTATAGGGACATACAAAGCTCTCAACTCTGCCATGAGAATTCTCATCTTGATCTTATCATTGATACATTAAGGTGATGATGATAACACAGTCTGCTTGTATATAGCACTACTGCTTACTCAAAATTAATAAAAAATATGTTTCAAGGAAAGGAATAAAAACAAAAGATGGTAAAGGTATTGTCAATTCTTGGAGGCCAGGGTGGGAGAAAGATAGTAGAATTATTACATTTGAAGTGGTCCTCAGACCTGTTGAAATGTTATTTAATCTTCAAGTCTCACTTCAAATTCTAGCTCTTCTAGGAAACCAACAGAAGATAGGTTTCTCTTTCTTTACTGACCCCACACTTGCACTTTGAAACTTTTCAAGGCAGAGATGCATGCCATTGATATTTATATCTCCTACACCGATTTAAGAGAACACCTTGACACATAGTAGGTGCTTTGTATTGAGAATCACTACTCTGTGGTTTTGACTTGCATCTAAAAGAACACTTTCCATTATACAGCACTTGAGCAAAATGCCTAAGCATATTACCTTATTTGGTTCCCACAATAGCTTAGGATGAAGAGAATAACTAAAAACTCCAGAATACTCAGTGGCTTCCCAAAAGCCAAAAGTAATGAAAATTGGTAACAGGACTCATATCTTCAGACTCCCATCTAATAATGCTTTATCTATTACAATGCATCTGTATGTCAAATGCTATGAAAATTTTAAATAAAATGTACTAACTGGCACCACAACATAACATTATTTGTTATTCCTTCACATAGTGAAGTGCTCAAAATAGGGCAGTCCTATCTAAACTCCAACTGGGGAAATTTCATTGGTGAAATACTATCAGTCCACTTTATAGATAAAGTACTATATAGATAAAGTACCTCATAGATGAGGTAGCCATAGAGTGTGGGCCCCTAAACTGCATTATAGCAAGGCTCCAGTATATTTATAGTTTTTAGTCACTAACGGGAAGAAAATTGCTTTGGACAAAAATCTGTATATCTCACAAACAATATAAATTCTGCTATTTGGGAGTGATTTAAATGATGTTACATATAATTCATCTGGGGAAACGCTCCAGCTTGAGGAAATTCACTTGGGCACAAAATGTACACAAGGAGGATTAGTGGAAATCTAATTTTGCAGATGTATTGAGTGCATTTCAAATCTGGATTTACATATAGAAAAGAAGTTTGGGAAGAGGAGCTCTGAGAATGTTAACCATCATGCATTCTTTGCTAACAGGAGCTAAAGACTTGATCATTTTTAATCTTAGTACTCTAATCTAACCTACAAGAAATTCTTCAGGATCAAGGAGAAATCGTGTGACAATAAATCTATTTTGTCTGTAATGGGGAACAGAGATGAGTGGGTAGCTCATTAAACAATGGAAAGATATAAAATACCTTTCAATTAATAGGCAATGGGAACAGGCAAGTAAGTAGCTGTCTGTTGAGCTTAAAGAGACCTTTAAAATGAGTCTTTGTGTTGTTGCCACATCTCTGACAGATCAAGAGCTTTCACCTCTGAAGTATCTGAAGTGGAACATTATACTCCAGAATGCAAGAGATGATCTCATCGATCAACCAATGTGTCACAAAGATTTCCCAAGGAATTTCAGAAAAAGAGGTAAAAGAAACCAGCTCAATCTGTAAATCAGATTCTGCTCTAGAAGATGAAATAGGAAAAAGACACTTTGATTGAAATTCAAAGGTGTCTTTTGGTATCTCAGCATTAGATATGCTTCAGATATGAGAGGGCTAAAAGTAATTAATAAAATTTTTTTTAACCATTTCTTATCTGGGCCAAAGCTTCTTTAAAAATACAGCACGGTAACTATAGTTATTGTGTGTATGCATGAGTGCTCAGTCACATCCAACTCTGCGAGCCCATGGTCTGTAGCCCACCAGGCTTCTCTGTTCATGGGATTTTCCAGGCAAGAATACTGGAATGCGTTGCCATTTCCTTCTCCAGGATAGTTACTAATACTGTATTGCATATTTGAAAGTCGCTAAGAGAGTAGATCTTAAAAGTTCTCATCTCAAGAAAAAAATGTTTTGGTAATTATGTAAGGAGACGGATGTTAACTAGACGTTGTGGTGATCATTTGGTAATGTGTACAAATATTGAATCATGTGGTACATCTGAAACTAATATAATGCTCCATGTCAAACATACCTCAGTTTTTTAAAAAAGATAAAAACATGCCCCGACCTGAAAAATCCAATTTAAAATAATCTCTCAAACAATAACTGCTAACACTGGGTAAAAGTGAAGTATGATTATGACATATCACAAAAAGCTGCTTCTCTAAAATGATCCTGAGGGTATTTTATGCAAGTTAGTAGAATCATGCTAGATGACCAAATATATTTTATGT
This sequence comes from Bos indicus x Bos taurus, assembly GCF_003369695.1. Taxonomy (NCBI): domain Eukaryota; kingdom Metazoa; phylum Chordata; class Mammalia; order Artiodactyla; family Bovidae; genus Bos; species Bos indicus x Bos taurus. The sequence goes on along the minus strand of NC_040105.1, from coordinate 88,960,472 downwards.
CAAAAATAAATAATTAAGGTGTTCACAGATCAGTGCTAATAGAACTATATTGGAGAAATATCACAAAACTCATGGCATTTTAGTTACTCTAAGGATTCTTCTCTTTCTGTCATAAATAGTAGTCTAAATGTTGTGAGCAACTATTAAATAATTATGGGGTAATCCATGAGAGACTACAATGATTATGGGTAAAATATGTTTTAGTCACTTATTATCATCATAAAGCTCTGGGACACTTCATGAAAGAAGCAAATGCCATCAAAATACTCAAGGAACTTTCAAATAATGACAAGCATAAGATTTTCCACTGCCTGTCTCTTTATTATGGTGTTTGATAAATATTAACAGACAAGACAAGGTTGGTTAAATGAAGAAATACAAAACACCTAACCTTCAGCCCTACCTCCCTGCTCTAAAAGAAGTAGCTTCATACATTTAAAATGAATAACAAGTTGGCTCAGATTGATTGCCAACCCTGTCATAAGTGGTCCCAGCAGAGCTGGAGCTGCTGCAGTTTCAGTGACTGCCAATTGAGAAGACAGATGTGTGACTGCAGCACTGCCATCAAGCCAATCTTGAAATAATGACATAAGTTTGCACAAAGAGAAAGACAAGAGAGGGAACCAGTATTTGACTATAGTTACTATTAATTTTCAGTTAGCTATATTAATCATGGGGAAAAGAGACATAGAAAATGTTTCTAAAATAGATAAATATCAAATTTGAAAAAATTGGAAGAAAAGTTATGACAAAACCAGACAGTGTATTAAAATGCAGAGACATCCCTTTGCTGACAAAGGTCCATCTAGTCAAATCTATGGTTTTTCCAGTAGTCCTGTACGATCTGAGAGTTGAACCATAAAGAAGGCTGAGTGCTGAAGAATTGAAGCTTTCAAACTATGGTGCTGGAGAAGACTCTTTAGAGTCTCCTGGATGGCAAGGAAATCAAACTAGTCAAACCTAAAGGAAATCAACCCTGAATATTCAGTGGAAGGACTGATGCTAAAGCTGAACCTCCAATACTCTGGCCACCTGATGAGAAGAGCCAACTCATTGGAAAAGACCCTGATGCTGGGAAAGATTGAGGGCAAGAGGAGAAGGGGACGACAGAGGACAAAATGGTTGGATGGCATCACTGACTCAATGGACATGAGTTAGAGCAAATTCCAGGAGATAGTGAAGGACAGGGAAGCCTGGCATGCTGCAGTTCATGTGGTTGCAAAGAGTCAGACACTACTTTGCAACTGAACAACAATAGCAGCATATATGTTCAGTGTGCTCAGTCACTCAGTTGTGTCCGACTATTTGCGTCTCATAGACTGTAGCCTGCCAGGCTCCTGTGTCCATGGGATTTTCCAGGCAAGAATACTGGAGTGGGTGCCATTTCCTCATCCAAAGGATCTTCCTGACCCAGGAATCAAACTTGCGTCACCTGTGTCTTCTGCACTGAGCAGGTGGGTTCTTTACCACTGAGCCACCTGGGAAGCCACTCTCTCACTCAAAACTCTTATACTTACCTCTTCCTGGTTTGGTTCCATCAGTGAAGTTCTATGTAATTTAGAGGAAGAAAGGGGCCTAGTTCTCTACTTACTCATGGATATTGAAAAGTTGACTGGACAGTATAATATTTTAACATATATAAAGTGTAATGTGTGATTTTCAAATCACTTTTAAAGATAAGCTGATTTTTAAGTTAAATATATAGCACAACAGTTATGTTTCATAGCAGGAAAGAATTCTGTACTGTCATTAAAGATACCAAATCATAAAAATATTTCCCAGAAATGTTTCAATATAGATTTCAGCTTTAAAATATTTTTTTAGAAAAAACTGCCAGTTAGAGATTTCTCTTTACAATTTTTAAAATTTCTAATTTAATTTTATTTTTTTACTTTACAATATTGTATTGGTTTTGCCATATATCAAAATGAATCCGCCACAGGTATACATGTGTTCCCCATCCTGAATCCTCCTCCCACCTCCCTCCCCATACCATCCCTCTGGGTTGTCCCAGTGCACCAGCCCCAAGCATCCAGTATTGTGCATCAAACCTGGACTGGCGACTCGTTTCATATATGATATTATACATGTTTCAATGCCATTCTCCCAAATCATCCCACCCTCTCCCTCTCCCACAGAGTCCAAAAGACTGTTCTATACATCAGTGTCTCTTTTGCTGTCTCATATACAGGGTTATTGTCACCATCTTTCTAAATTCCATTAAAATTTCTATTGTTAAAATAACATATGTTTTGGGTTTTAAAAAAACTGTTATTTGGATGTGAATAAAGAGATTCATTGAAAAGTTTAACCTTAAAATTTCTCAGTCCACAGACCATTTCAGCAGACATGATGCCATTAATTATTAAGAAGGAAAATAAACCACCACCACCAAAAAAAAAAAAAAAAAAAAAAAACCCTCTTAGCATAATTAAATCCTGCCACTCTCCATTCCCTGATCAAGTCTTTTCCTGATATGAAAAAGAAAGGTTTCTTGTGGGAACAGAAAAAAGGAGCCCACAGTATCAAGAATCTCTAGGCTTTTTCCCATTATCATGGCCTCTCCATCTCATTTGAGAACCTGTATGAGCTCTCGTTGCCTCTTCAGCTCAACTCAATTTTAGCAGAAAAGTAACTCCAAGTAATCGTTACTCTCTATTGTCTTACCTTTTTACTGTGTTGACTGAAGCTTTACCCAGACCACTAGAATTTACATCCTACCCAAGTACTACCATTATATTTTGAAAACCCATGTCCTCTACTGTTAAGTAAATGATTGGGATTTGTTTTTATATCCAGTGATGCCCACATTAGAATTGTTTTAAGAGCATACCAGTAGAAAGAATACTATTCTGATTATTATTCTGGTCTGAGCTCTGCCACTAATTAACTGTGTGTTCTTAGGGAAGTCGTTTAACCTCTCTGAACCACATTTCCTTCATTTACATAATACAGTAAGTTCTTGGTAGCACTAACAACCTTAATTTTATTAGTAGGAAAACAGTGGCTGAGAGCCTTGAGATTTCATTTATGACAAAGAGGATCCCAGCCAAGAGAAAAAAAAATCATTATAATCTTTCTTTACCTAATTACATTTTGACATCCCCCCAACTCTATCCAAGCATTGTTCACTGTAGGAAAATATGCAACAGACAGGAATACAACTGAGTCAAACTTTGTGTGATCTCATTCCTCAGTGTTCTCTAGCCACCAACAGGCTTCCACATCACAGCTGTTCTTAACCACTTCTCTAGGTAAGTGGTTTTCAATGATAATGTGTGGAACTGACTTCTCTAGACTCAATTTAATAGCTACCTTTTGAACCATATGACCCTTTTTGTCTTTCTCCCCCAACCCATCTCCACCCATAGCAAACTCTGACAACCAGTTCTGCCGCTATCATTTACCGACCACCAATCATAGAAGAGGCACTGCTTAAGGAAACGTCAATGTTGCTTCTTTTAATCCTTACAAAAGCCCTAAAAGGTAAATATTACTCATTTTTAAAATGAGGAAACGGACTCAGAGAAACTGAGTTACAATTAAGGTCACACAACTTATAAGTGGTAATACCTTGACTTGAGGGCTTCCAGGTGGCATAGTGGTAAAGAATCTGCCTACCAATGCAGGAGATGCAAGAGATGGGGGTTCAATCCCTGGGTTGGGAAGATTCCCCTGGAGTAGGAAATAGCAACCCATTCCAGTATTCTTGCCTGGAAAATCTCACGGACAGAGGAGCCCGGCAGGTTACAGTCCATAGGGTCACAAAGAGCTGGACACGACTGAGAATGCACACACACACATCCCTTGACTTGAATCCATATCTATCTGATTCAGAAAGCTCTCCCCATCAGGTAGTTAATACTAAAGCGAAAATCGCTCAGTCGTATCCTACTCTTTGCGACCCCATGGACTGTACACTCCATGGAATTCTCCAGGCCAGAATACTGGAGTGGGTAGCCTTTCCCTTCTCTGGTGGATCTTCCCAACCCAGGGATTGAACCCAGGTCTCCACATTGCAGGTGGATTCTTTACCAGCTGAACCACAAACTAAAGCAATATAGAATTTAACCTCCCTCTGATGATTCAAACCATAGTTTAGAATAAAATAGGACATTTTTTCTTTTAACACAGGAAAGAAGGAAGTAAACATGGATGATGATGATATAGGTATATTTGGAAGGGAAAGAAACAGAAGTTCATGGTTGATGACCTCTAGTAATGCAGAGAATGAGGAATATATAAAGCCAAAGAAGATCTGTATTATTTTCATACCACATCTTTAAAAATAGTTAACTAGCTATTTATTTTACCAATAGTAAATTGGTTAACTAGCTCCCATTTGTCTCAATTACTGACATCTCAATATATTCCATATTTAGGCAAAGGTCTATGACAATCATTTCCAACCAGTTTTTATTTTAAATCTATTGAAAAGCTGAGAGAGTAGTAAAAGTCACAAATTTAAATACCTTTTCCCTAGGTTAACCCACTGTTACCATTTTGCCACAAATTTCTCCATCTTTTTCTCTTCACAAATGATTTTGGTTGAACCACTTGAAATAAAATTAGCATGCAGCTAATTTTATTCTCTAAATGTAGCATGCAGCTTCTAAGAGTAAAAATATTTTCTTGCATAACCATAATAACATACATAGGAAAATAAAAAATCCCTTAATATTTAATGTGCAGTTCATACTCAGTTTCCCTAAATGTTCTAAATAATGTCTTCTTGGCTTTGATCCAGTATCTAATCAAAGTTAACATGGTAGACTTGATTGTTATATCTCTTTTAATCTATAACAATCCCCTTAATTTTTTTTGTTTTGAATTTTCTAGATACCCATGACTGATTTTTCAAGAGTTGAAGTCAATTATCTTTCAGAATATATTATCCATAGAATGTCTGATTATCTTCTTATCATTAGATTCAGGTTAAACATTTTTAATAAGAATATTACATATGGGATATTATGCACTTCTCACATCAGATCAAGACGCACACAATGTCAATTCATTGCAATACTAGTGATATTAAATTTGATCACTTGATGAAAGTGGTACTTGTCAGATAGCACTGTTGCAAAGGTACATTTTCTCCTTTGTAATTTTTAAATAATGGGTAGAGTTTTAGCATTACTAAGTGGTTTTAGCATTCCTCGATGACCCTTGCCAGAATCAATCGATAAGCCAGGGCTACAAAATGGTAACTTTCTCATTAAATTGTACAATTAAAATGACTGCATATAAATTGAGTATATAAACTATACCTAAATAAAGTTAAAAATCACTCAGTAACTTGTAATCCATATTTGATCCATTTCCTATCTGTATATATATATATATTTTTGGCCAAGAAATGACTAACAGTTTAAATATAAATGAGGTAGGGTATTCAACATCATGGAAACCTTAATGAAAGTATTCTTTTGAAAATGTTTTAAATGGTGGTTCTCTATTTCTTCTACAATTATTAGCTGTACAATCATTCCTTCTATAATTATTAGCTTCCATGCTTCTATAAAGATTCTTCACTGCATCTCCCATTTCTCTCTCTGTCTCTGTCTTTTTGGGAATTTCACTGTAGTCTCATGAGGTTTTTCTCCTTCAGTGTATTATAATACATCACTGCCATTATTCCTTTTTAATGTTGAAAACTGATTTGGCCAGTAGAAGCCCATTAAAGCACCATCTCGTGTCCTGACTATCTCATTAGTTTTTGAATAATCTTTGTTTTCTGGCATAAAAAGTGCCAAACTCATCCTGTAGTTTCCCTGTGTAAGACCTGACATCAGATATTTCTTTAAGAAGCCTTGGTTCATTTTAATGGTAATGGTATCTAGAAACCAAGATCAAGGTGCTAGATGTGCTCACTGCTATCAGGGTATATCATTGTTTCTTAGCCCTTTCCATGTATAGAAAAAGGGAACAGTAATTCATACTGATGTTTGCAATTCAAATTTATAACAAAATATGGAAGAAAAATATCTTATTTCTGCTTTATCTTTTAATGAAAATCTTGGTTTCTATTATTAATAAATGTGTGCATTTGCTTTCTACTATATTTATAATGATGGGCTTCCCAGGAGGTGCTACCAGCCTGCCAATGCTAGAGATGTAAGAGATGTAGGTTTGATCCCTGGTTCGGGAAGATCCCCTGGAGGAGGGTATGGCAATCCACTCCAGTATTCTTGCCTGGAGAATCCCATGGATAAAGGAGCCAGGTGGGCTACAGTCCATAGGGTTTCAAAGATTGGGACACGACTGAAGTGACTTAGCAAGCATACACATATGTAATATATAGCATCATCCTGAAACTAATGATAAACTTATTAAGAAAGCTTAAGATTTCTTTGTAGTTCTTTTTATCATTAAGATTACATCCTAGTAAGGATGCACCATCAAAAACACAATGTACAAAAGTTATCTGAACTGCATATTTATGTTATAAATTAGTTACACAGGTTTGTTTGGTTTCATTTTGTATTCAGTTTTAGCATTTGTCTTTCTTCCCATTATTTTTGGTTTAATTTTAATTTTTGAATATTTAAACTTTTACATGGTCCAGAAGCCAAAACTGTATAAAAAGGCATACCCAGAAAAGTCCTGTTTCCATTCCTACCTTCTCCACTCCATTCCTAAACACCCCCTACTTTCATTAGTTTCTAGTTTATCCTTCCTATATTTCATTTTATAAAAATAAGCAATTACAGTTCCTCAGAATTAATACAGACATAACACGTGTTAAATAGTACTCTTACAACTGAGCTCTTATTTGAGTGTGGTCATGGTGCACAAAATCTGACTTGTATCACATTTTCTACTTACAGATAACTTGGGGTACAAATAAACTCCCACCTGAAGTATGATTAATCCACTGTAGAAAGTCCAAATGAACATTCAGAATTCTGCAGATCCACTGGAGCTAAAAACACACAGGAATGCATTTGAATAAGTTCTAATGAGGTGGATGAAACTGGAGCCTATTATACAGAGTGAAGTAAGTCAGAAAGAAAAACACCAATACAGTATACTAATGCTTATATATGGAATTTAGAAAGATGGTAATGATAACCCTGTATGCAAGACAGCAAAAGAGACACAGATGTAAAGAACAGTCTTTTGGACTCTGTGGGAAAAGGCGAGGGTGGGATTATTTAAGAGGGTAGTGTTGAAACGTGTACATTATCATATGTGAAGCGGATAGCCAGTCCAGGTGCAATGCATGAGACAGGGTGCTCAGGGCTGGTGTGCTGGGATGACCCTGGGGGATGAGATGGGGAGGGAGGTGGGAGGGGGGGTTCTGGATGGGGAACACATGTGCACCCATGGCTGATTCATGTTGATGTATGGCAAAAACCACTACAATATTGTAAAGTAATTAGCCTCCAATTGAAATAAATAAATTTATATTAAAATAAAATAAAATTTTTGAATAACCAAAAAATAAAATAAAATTAAAAAACTGTTCTGTAAAGCAATTATCTTTCAACTAAAAAATTAAATTTAAAAAACTGGAAAAACAAACAAACACACAAAAAAGCCACAAAGGATTCTTAGATTATGATTATTCTGATATGGTAAACAAAAAATAAACATAAAAAATGAAATTAGGGAAGTTATTTACATTTCTTCTGATAAGAAATTTACTGAGAATATGCTAAGTATTAATTGCATGGGTTTTTTTGCTATTTTATATTTGTAATGTTCATATATTAGTTCAACCTATTTCAACTGTCAAGAATTCAATTCCTACAATTCAGTAAAAAAATAAACACCTAACTTCTATAGTACAAAAATAAGTAAAGAACATTAAGAGACATTTGACAGAACAAGAAATTCATATAAAACTTTTAAAATATGACCTTTTATCAACCAAACTAACTTTTTAAATTGAGGTATAATTGATACATATAACATTATATTAGTTTCAGGTGTATACAATAATGATCTGATATTCATATATATTATGGAATGACTACCACATTAAGTCTAGTTAACATTCACCATACAGTTACAAAAAATTTTTTTCTTGTGATAAGGACTTTCCCAATCTATTCTTTTAGCAATTTTCAAATATGTAATATAGTATTATTAACTGTAGCTACCATGGTTTTTTCATTTTGTAACTAGAAGTTTGTACCTTTTGACTCCCTTCAGCCATTTTGCCCACCACTCACCTCCATCCTCTGGCAATCACCAATCTGTTCTGGGTATTTATGAGCTTGGTTTCAGTTCAGTTCAGTCGCTCAGTTGTGTCCGACTCTTTGCGACCCCATGAATCGCAGCACGCCAGGCCTCCCTGTCCATCACCAACTCCCGGAGTTCACTCAGACTCATGTCCATCGAGTCAGTGATGCCATCCAGCCATCTCATCCTCTGTCGTCCCTTTCTCCTCCTGCCCCCAATCCCTCCCAGCATCAGAGTCTTTTCCAATGAGTCAACTCTTCACATGAGGTGGCCAAAGTACTGGAGTTTCAGCTTTAGTATCATTCCTTCCAAAGAACACCCAGGGTTGATCTCCTTCAGAATGGACTGGTTGGATCTCCTTGCAGTCCAAGCTTGGTTTAGTTTTAGTTTTTTATTTTCAAAAATTTCATATATAAGTGAGATAATATGGTATTTGTCTTTCTCTAACTGACTTATTTTACTTTGCATAATGCTCTCAAGGTCCATCCATGTTATCTCAAATAGCAAGATTTCCAAATCATCAATTTTTAATAAGTGGTAATATTCAGTTGTCAAGTGTGTGTGGAAAATAGGTACATTCATACACAGCCTATGATAATATAAATTGACCCAGCCCTTCAAAATGTAAATTTTTGCAATAGATATCAAAGTCTTATATATATATATATCAAACTATGATATATATCAAATAATATATATTATATATATATCAGAATTCTGATATATATATGTGTGTATATATATCAAATATTTATATTTATAAATATATATCAAACCCTGAGCTATCAGGGTTTCCCTGGTAGCTCAGCTGGTAAAGAATCTGCCTGCAATGAAAGAGACCCTGGTTCGATTCCTGGGTTGAGAAGATCCTCTGGAGAAGGGACAGGCTATCTACTCCAGTATTCTTGGGCTTCCCTTGTGGCTCAGCTGGTAAAGAATCCGTCTGCAATGCAGGAGACCTAGATTCAATTCCTGGGTTGGGAAGATCCCCTGGACAAGGGTTAGGCTATCCACTCCCATATTCTGGCCTAGAGAATTCAGTCCATGGGGTCACAAAGAGTTGGACACGATTGAGTGACTTTCACATCAAAGTCTTACCTTTTAACTCAGTATACTCTACTTCTAGAAATCTGTCCAGAAGAAATAATGAGATCTAAACATACACCAGGTTAATTTCATAATGGTAAAATTTTGCAACAATATCTCCATCAATAAAAAATAATTGAATATATTATGGTAAAGTCATCTCTAATGAAATATTATACAGTTATTATAACCATATTTTCAAAGAATGGTTAAAATTTGGGGAAAATACCATGAAAGAATATTAAATGAAGACAGAATCCAAAACTTTATATAGATGTGTTTCCAATACCATTTAAAAGAAAATAAGTATTTTTACCTGTATAGCAAAAATACTTGAAAGAAATATACTAATGTATTAGCAGAATACTGGTAACACAGGGGATTTAATTTTCTTTACAGATTCTCATATTTTCTAAGCTTAACACATTGAATAAGCATATGTATTTATTTTGTAACAAAAATACTAATCCTTTTAAAAATGTTAGAATAATTTTGACAAATAGACAAATATACTGGCAAAGTCCAGGATAATATGGAAAAACAAGGAGAAACGAAAATGTTACCACACTTAAGTGGTATGTAATAAAAATAACAGATTTAGTGTATATTAATATAACAAACAGAAATAAGATTTGTAGTAGGAACAATGAAATTTTATAAAAATCTATGGCTGAATATCATATACCATAATATAAACTTGTTTGATAAAAATTCCAGAAAGTAAGTGGTCTTTCCTATGTCCCCCTGAAAATGGTAAAAATAAACAAGTAAATCCCATCACTGTGAATATTGTTGAACATACTTGCTATTTTTCTACCCTAGTGTATTGGCCTACAGTAATAAGGCTTTGTTGATCTGGTTATAATTAATTATCTACAAGAATTTCATTGTTCAGCAAATGTTTTCCCTGCTTCCTGTCCAATGATTTATGCTATCTGAGAAAAGAGATGAATTGTTGCTGATTTCTTGCTACTTTTGTCCTGCTATCAAGAAGCAATTATCCTTGCATTCACTCATCTTAAACATCTCAATCACTCTTGCCAGGAAAAACAGAAATGCAAGACTCAAATCATTTACTCCCTACTACTAAAACAAAATAAAACAATCCAAGGCTTAGTAGAGATAAAGAATAAGGATAGGATTACAGTTTCCTTTCACGTACTCTGTTTAGAACACTTATCTTACATTAATTCAAGATAGAGACAAGACATCAGCTCTGCCTTATGTCTAAATCTATATGTATTTATTTATGCATCAAAGTTCTATGACAAAACAATCTTGAATTTTGGAATCACAATGGTGATCTAATCTTTCACTAAAAAGAAGGTCTATAATGTTAACTCTTGCAGGAAGATGGTAGCATGTGTAAACTCAGACTAATTTATATTTGTTTTTGTTCAATTTTAGATTCACTTGAAGTAGAGAATAGCAAATTTTTATAGTTGGAGGAAAATTCAAGATCATTTAGTCCACCCTTGACATTCTACAAAAGGGTCCAAGACTTAGATTAAGTGACTTAAATAAAATTCTAGTATTTTCTCAACTATACCATGCTGTCTCCTTCTAATTAAAAAAGCTAGTAAAATGTTATATAAACAACTGTCTGGGGGGGGGGGGCGGTCCTAAGATGGTGGAGGAACAGGATGGGGAGACCACTTTCTCACCCACAAATTCATCAAAAGAACATTTGAACACTGAGAAAATTCCACAAAACAACTTCTGAATGCTGGCAGAGGACATCAGGCACCCAGAAAAGCAGCCCATTGTCTTCGAAAGGAAGTAGGAAAAAATATAAAAGATAAAAAGGGAGACAAAAGAGGTAGGGATGGAACTCCATCCCGGGAAGGGAGTCTTAAAAAAGAGAGAAGTTTCCAAACACCAGGAAACACTCTCACTGCCGAGTCTGTGGTGAGCCTTGGAACCACAGAGGGCAACACAACTGAGAGGAAAAATAAATAAATAATTAAACCCCACAGATTACATGCCCAACGGTAACTCCCCCAGTGGAGAAGCAGCGCAGATGCCTGCACCCGCCACTAGCAAGTGGGGGCTGGGCAGGGAGGCGAGGGCTGCATTGCTTAGCGTAAGGACCGGGCCTGAATGCCCCGAGGGCAATCTGAGGGAACTAACTTGGGCTAGCAAACCAGACTGTGGGATAGCTACCACATGAAAAGACCTAACCTAAGACACCACCAGACCCGGTCACAGAACAAAGGACTGACTAGAGCTACGAGAAAAGCCATAACCTAAAACACCGTCAGGCCCGCTCACAGAACAAAGGACTGAGCAGAGCTAGCCGCCTGCAGACCGGCCTATCCCCCTCTGGTGACAGGCAGGCGAGGGCAGCAGAGCCGGAAGGGGGCAACTGAGGCCCCAGAGAGGCATTATCTACCAAACTGCAAGCAGGCTTCATTGCTAACTAAGACTTCTTGGAATTCTGGACGGTCAACATCCGCCTGAGAAGGTGTGCCAGTTGTACACCCAGAAAACTGAGCGGCAGGGACAGGGGAGGTGATAAGTCACAGTGACCGTGCTCAGCAAACACCTGGTCACCTGAGCTGCTTGGATCTGGGAAGGGCACAAAACGCAGGCCCTACTGAGTTTGCCCCTCTGAGGACCACCCGAGTACCTGAACCTGAGCAGCTTAGACCTGGGAAGTGCATACAACCCAGGGCCGGCCTCGGACAGTTCCCAGCAGAGCAACCTAGAGCCTAAGCAGTGTAGACAGGGAAAGCACACACGCCTTGAGTGGGGGAAAACCCAGTGTGGCCAAGACACTGCAAGCATGCACCAGTGTTATTTGTTTGCAGCGTCCCTCCCTCCCCACAGCACGACTGAACAAGTGAGCCTAAAAAAGTGTCCACCACTGCCCCCTTGTGTCAGGGTAGAAATTAGACACTGAAGAGACCAGCAAACAGAAGAAGCTAAAACAGAGGGACCCTCCTTGGAAGTGACAGGTGCAATAGATTAAAACCCTGTAGATAGTACCAACTACATAGGAAGGGGCCTATAGATCTTGAGAAATATAAGCCAGATCAAGGAACTATCTGAAAATGAACTGACCCCACACTGTCCACAACACCAGAAAAAGTCCTACATATATTTTTACTATTTTTCCTATCATTCTTTAATTTTTATTTTTAAAAATTTTTTAATTTTAAGTCCTCTATTACTCCTTTAATTTTCATTTTTATAACCTACTGTTACTTTGCAAAAAAAAGAGACCCTATTTTTTAAAGCAATCTTCATATATATATATATTATAGTTCTTGTGACTTTATTATTTTTTTTGTTGTTAATATTGTATTTTTGAAAATCCAACTTCTACTCTAGACTTTTAATCTTGGCTTTTTGGTATTTCGGATCAATTTTGTACCTTTAAGAACCCAATCTTCAGTACCCATTTTTACTTGGGAGTGAGATTACTGGCTTGAATGCTCTCTCCCCCTTTGGACTCTCCTTTTTCTCCACCAGGTCGCCTCTATCTCCTCCCTCCCTCTTCTCTTCTCTACCCAACTCTGTGAATCTCTTTGTGTGTTACAGATGGTAGAGAACACTTAGGGAACTTATTACTGGCTGGATCTGTCTCTCTCCTTTTGATTCCCCCCTTTATCCTCCTGGCCACCTCTGTCTCCTTCCTCCCTCTTCTCTTCTCTGTGTAACTCTGTGAACATCTCTGAGTGGTCCAGACTGTGGAGTGCACATAAGGAAGTGATTACTGGCTACCTTGCTCTCTCCTCTTTTGATTTCACCTCATCTCATCCTGGTCATCTCTATCTCCCTCCTCCCTCTTCTCTTCTCCATGTAACCCTGTGAACCTCTCTGTGTGTCCCTCACTGTGGAGAAACTTTTCATCTTTAACCTAGACGTTTTATCAATGGTGCTGTATAGATGGAGAAGTCTTGAGGCTACTGTAAAAATAAGACTGAAAACCAGAAGCAGGAGGCTTAAATCCAAATCCTGAGAACACCAGAGAACTCCTGATTCCAGGCAACATTAATCGACAGGAGCTCATCAAACGCCTCCATACCTACACTGAAACCAAGCACCACCCAAGGGCCAACAAGTTCCAGAACAAGACTTACCACACAAATTCTCCAGCAACACAGGAACACAGCCTTGAGCTTCAATATACAGGCTGCCCAAAGTCACTCCAAACCCACTGACATCTCATAACTCATGACTGGACACGTCATTTCACTCCAGAGAGAAGAAATCCAGCTCCATCCACCAGAACACTGACACAAGCTTCCCTAACCAGGAAACCTTGACAAGCCACCCATACAAACCCACCCACAGCAAGGAAATTCCACAATAAAGAACTCCACAAACTTCCAGAATACAGAAAGGCCACCCCAAACTCAGCAATATAAGTAAGATGAAGAGACAGAGGAATACCCAGCAGGTAAAGGAAAAGGATAAATGCCCACCAAACCAAACAAAAGAGGAAGAAATAGGGAATCTACCTAATAAAGAATTCCAAATAACAATAGTGAAAATGATCCAAAATCTTGAAACCAAAATGGAATCACAGATAAATAGCCTAGAGACAAGGATTGAGAAGATGCAAGAAAAGTTTAACAAGGACATAGAAGAAATAAAAAAGAGTCAATATATAATGAATAATGCAATAAATGAGATAAAAAACACTCTGGAGGCAACAAATAGTAGAATAATGGAGGCAGAAGAGAGGATTAGTGAAGTAGAAGATAGAATGTTAGAAATAAATGAATCAGAGAAGAAAAAAGAAAAACAAATGAAAAGAAATGAGGACAATCTCAGAGACCTCTGGGACAATGTTAAATGCCCCAACATTCGAATCATAGGAGTCCCAGAAGAAGAAGACAAAAAGAAAGACCATGAGAAAATACTTGAGGAGATAATAGTAGAAAACTTCCTTAAAATGGGGAAGTAAATTATTACCCAAGTCCAAGAAACCCAGAGAGTCCCAAACAGGATAAATCCAAGGCAAAACACGCCAAGACACATATTAATCAAATTAACAAAGATCAAACACAAAGAACAAATATTAAAAGCAGCAAGGGAAAAACAACAAATAACACAAGGGGATTCCCAAAAGGACAACAGCTAATCTTTCAATAGAAACTCTTCAAGCCAGAAGGGAATGGCAAGATATACTTAAAGTGATGAAAGAAAATAACCTATAGCCCAGATTACTGTACCCAGTAAGGATCTCATTCAAATATGAAGGAGAAATCAAAAGCTTTACAGACAAGCAAAAGCTGAGAGAATTCAGCACCACCAAACCAGCTCTCCAACAAATGCTAAAGGATCTCCTCTAGACAGGAAACACAGAAAGGGTGTATAAACTCGAACCCATTAAGTAAATGGCAATGGGATCATACTTATCAATAATTACCTTAAACATAAATGGGTTGAATGCCCCAACCAAAAGACAAAGACTGGCTGAATAGATACAAAACCAAGACAGCAAAAGAGACACAGATGTATAGAACAGTCTTTTGGACTCTGTGGGAGAGGGAGAGGGTGGGATGATTTGGGAGAATGGCATTGAAACATGTATAATATCATATAAGAAACGAATCGCCAGTCCAGGTTTGATGCAGGATACAGGATGCTTGAGGCTGGTGCACTGGGATGACCCAGAGGGATGGTATGGGGAGAGAGATGGGAGGGGGTTCAGGACTGGGAACACGTGTACACCCATGGTGGATTCATGTTGATGTATGGCAAAACGAATACAATATTGTAAAGTAATTAGCCTCTAATTAAAATAAATAAATTTAAATTAAAAAAAAAAAACCCAAGACCCCTATATATGTTGTCTACAAGACACCCACCTCAAAACAAGGGACACATACAGACTGAAAGTGAAGGTCTGGAAAAAGATATTCCATGCAAATAGAGACCAAAAGAGAGCAGGAGTTTCAATACTCATATCAGATAAAATAGACTTTAAAACAAAGGCTGTGAAAAGAGACAAAGAAGGACACTACAAAATGATCAAAGGATCAATCCAAGAAGAAGATAGAACAATTATAAATATATATGCACCCAACATAGAAGCACCGCAATATGTAAGGCAAATGCTAACAAGTATGAAAGGGGAAATTAACAACAACACAATATTAGTGGGAGACTTTAATACTTCACTCACACCTATGGATAAATCAACTAAACAGAAAATTAACAAGGAAACACAAACTAAATGATACAATAGACCAGTTAGACCTAATTGATAGCTATAGGACATTTCATCCCAAAACAATGAATTTCACCTTTTTCTCAAGCGCACCCGGAACCTTCTCCAGGACAGATCAGATTCTGGGCCATAAATCTAGCCTTGGTAAATTCAAAAAAATTGAAATCATTCCAAGCATCTTTTCTGACCACAATGCAGTAAGATTAGATCTCAATTACAGGAGAAAAACTGTTAAAAAATGCCAACATATGGAGGCTGAACAACGCACTGCTGAATAACCAACAAATCACAGAAGAAATCAAAAAAGAAATCAAATTATGCATAGAAACGAATGAAAATGAAAACACACAACCCAAAACCTGTGGGACACTGTAAAAGCAGTGCTAAGGGGAAGGTTCATAGCAATACAGGCATACCTCAAGAACCAAGAAAAAAGTCAAATAAATAACCTAACTCTACACCTAAAGCAACTAGAAAAAGAAGAAATGAAGAACCCCAGGGTTAGTAGAAGGAAAGAAATCTTAAAAATTAGGGCAGAAATAAATGCAAAAGAAACAAAAGCGAGCATAGCAAAAATCAACAGAGCCAAAAGCTGGTTCTTTGAGAGGATAAATAAAATTGACAAACCATTAGCCAGACTCATCAAGAAACAAAGGGAGAAAAATCAAATCAATAACATTAGAAATGAAAATGGAGAGATCACAACAGACAACACAGAAATACAAAGGATCATAAGAGACTACTATCAGCAATTATATGCCAATAAAACGGACAACTTGGAAGAAATGGACAAATTCTTAGAAAAGTACAGCTTTCCAAAACTGAACCAGGAAGAAATAGAAAATATTAACAAACCCATCACAAGCACGGAAATTGAAACTGTAATCGGAAATCTTCCAGCAAACAAAAGCCCAGGTCCAGATGGCTTTGCGGCTGAATTACACCAAAAATTTAGAGAGGAGCTAACACCTATCCTACTCAAACTCTTCCAGAAAATTGCAGAGGAAGGTAAACTTTCAAACTCATTCTATGAGGCCACCATCACCCTAATACCAAAACCAGACAAAGATGCCAGAAAGAGAGATAACTACAGGCCAATAACACTGATGAACATAGATGCAAAAATACTTAATAAAATTATTGCAAACAGAGTCCAACAACATATGAAAAATATCATACATCATGACGAAGTGGGCTTTATCCCAGGGATGCAAGGATTCTTCAATATCCGCAAATCAATCAATGTAATACACCACATTAACAAATTGAAAAATAAAAGCCATATGAGTATCTCAATAGATGCAGAGAAAGCCTTTGACAAAATTCAACATCCATTTATGATAAAATCTCTCCAGAAAGCAGGAATAGAAGGAACATACTTCAACATATTAAAAGCCATATATGACAAACCCACAACAAACATTATCCTCAATGGTGAAAAATTGAAAGATTTCCCCTAAAGTCAGGAACAAGACAAGGGTGCCCACTCTCACCACTTCTATTCAACATAGTTTTGGAAGTTTTGGCCACAGCAATCAGAGCTGAAAAAGAAATAAAAGGAATCCATATTGGAAAAGAAGAAGTAAAAACTCTCACTGTTCGGAGATGACATGATCTTCTATATAGAAAACCCTAAAGACTCCACCAGAAAATTACTAGAGGTAATCAATGAATTTAGTAAAGTTGCAGGATATAAAATCAACACACAGAAGTCCCTTGCATTCCTATACATTAAAAGTGAGAAAATAAAGAAATTAAGGAAACAGTTCCATTCACCATTGCAACGAAAAGAATAAAATACTTACGAATATATCTACCTAAAGAAACTAAAGACCTATATATAGAAAACTATAAAACACTGGTGAAAGAAATCAAAGAGGACACTAATAGATGGAGAAATATACCATGTTCATGTATTGGAAGAATCAATATAGTGAAAATGAGTATACTACCCTAAGCAATCTATAGATTCAATGCTGCTGCTGCTGCGAAGTCACTTCAGTCATGTCTGACGCTGTGCTACCCCATAGACGGCAGCCCACCAGGCTCCCCCGACCCTGGGATTCTCCAGGCAAGAACACTGGAGTGGGTTGCCATTTCCTAGATTCAGTGCAATCCCTATCAAGCTACCAACGGTATTTTTCATAGAGCTAGAACAAACAATTTCACAATTTGTATGGAAATACAAAAAACCTTGAATAGCCAAAGCAATCTTGAGAAAGAAGAATGGAACTGGAGGAATCAACCTGCCTGACTTCAGGCTCTACTACAAGGCCACGGTCATCAAGACAGTATGGTACTGGCACAAAGACAGAAATATAGATCAATGGAACAAAATAGAAAGCCCAGAGATAAATCCACGCACCTATGGACACTTTATCTTTGACAAAGGAGTCAAGAATAAACAATGGAGAAAAGACAATCTCTTTAACAAGTGGTGCTGGGAAAACTGGTCAACCACTTGTAAAAGAATGAAACTAGAACACTTTCTAACACCATACACAAAAATAAACTCAAAATGGATTAAAGATCTAAATGTAAGACCAAAAACTATAAAACTCCTAGAGGAGAACATAGGCAAAACATTCTCTGACATACATCACAGCAGGATCCTCTATGACCCATCTCCCAGAATATTGGAAATAAAAGCAAAAATAAACAAATGGGACCTAATTAAACTTCAAAGCTTCTCCACAACAAAGGAAACTATAAGCAAGGTGAAAAGAGAGCCTTCAGAATGGGAGAAAATAATAGCAAATGAAGCAACTGACAAACAGCTAATCTCAAAAATATACAAGCAACTCCTACAGCTCAATTCCAGAAAAATAAACGACCCAATCAAAAAATGGGCCACAGAACTAAACAGACATTTCTCCAAAGAAGACATACAGATGGCTAACAAACATATGAAAAGGTGCTCAATACCACTCATTATCAGAGAAATGCAAATAAAATGCAAATGCAAATCAAAACCACAAAACCATTTCATGCCAGTCAGAATGGCTGCGATCCAAAAGTCTACAAGCAATAAATGCTGGAGAGGGTGTGGAGAAAAGGGAACCCTCTTACACTGTTGGTGGGAATGCAAACTAGTACAGCCACTATGGAGAACAGTGTGGAGACTCCTTAAAAAACTGGAAATAGAACTGCCTTATGACCCAGAAATCCCACTTCTGGGCATACACACCAAGGAAAACAGAATTGAAGGAGACATGTGTACCCCAATGTTCATCACAGTGCTGTTTATAATAGCCAGGACATGGAAGCAACCTAGATGTCCATCAGCAGATGAATGGATAAGAAAGCTGTAGTACATAGACACAATGGAGTATTACTCAGCCATTAAAAAGAATACATTTGAATCAGTTCTAATGAGGTGGATGAAACTGGAGCCTATTATACAGAGTGAAGTAAGCCAGAAAGAAAAACACCAATACAGTATACTAACACATATATATGGAATTTAGAAAGATGGTAACGATAACCCTGTATGCGACAGCAAAAGAGACACAGATATATAGAACAGTCTTATGGACTCTGTGGGAGAGGGCGAGGGTGGGATGATTTCGGAGAATGGCATTGAAACATGTATAATATCATATGTGAAATGAATCGCCAGTCCAGGTTTGATGCATGATACAGGATGCTCGAGGCTGGTGCACTGGGATGACCCAGAGGGATGGTTTGGGGAGGGAGGTGGGAGGGAGGTTCAGAATGGGGAACATGTGTACACCCGTGGTGGATTCATGTTGATGTATGGCAAAACAAATACAATATTGTAAAGTAATTAGCCTCCAATTAAAATAAATAAATTTGTATTCAAAAAAAGAAAGTACAGCCTGAGCTCCCACAACAGGAGACTTCTCTTACCATTACTGTCATGGGGTGGGAGTGGGGAAAAGGGCTCCATGTAGCTACTAAGACAATAGGGAAAGGCAGAGGAAATAAGTTCTTTAATTAGAGTATAGATAAAGGAAAATAAATCAATCTTTTCTTACCACCAAATTAATTTAAAACATCTCAACTCTCTAACTGGAGCCTCGGCTGTATTTTCTCATGTTATAATAAATTTACATTATGAGTTAACTAGGATTCCACAAGGCAGGTGGAAACCTAATAACTATACTTAAAATTTCTATGGAAAAATATACTGTAAGTCTTGAGTAGTTGACTTTTTGAACTTTTGAAATATAAGCTAATTATAAATTAAGGATTGCCTGGATATACCTACAAGACTCAGAACATGTGTATGTATATATACACACATATACTCACAATTATATCAACATGTAGATGAATATGTAAAAGGGCAAATAAACTAGCTAATGAGTAAGTGAATAGAAAAATTAGAATAGAGACATACTTATTGGAAGAACAGAAAGAAAACCCTGAAAATTTTGGGAGACCATTAATTTTTTTACCCTCCTGGAAATAATCACAAAAAACTCACAACCTTTTTGTGCTCCTGAATATTTCCTGCTCCACTAACTACACCCAAAACTTCGCACCTCTGGAGGCATGTAAGGAACACTATAGAGGACAGGAGAAGGTGACTAGGTAAAGGAACAACAGAATGCTAATTTCATACTAAATTTTGATTGTCTAAATAGATAAAGCAGTTAACACACCAGGTCAGTAGAGTCAGCAGGACTTTCAAATATATTCAGGTACTCAATGATGTCCTTGAGATCTTGGGTCATTTGTTTCATCTGAGCATCTACATTTTCTGCAAACTTGTAACTGAAAAGGAAGGTAAAATAAAGGGATTAACAAAAAAATGTTTTCTCCACTATGCACTGTTACTGACATACAAAGAATGATACTGCCAATTGAATTTGCCCTCGTTCCCCTATCTTCTCACTGTGTCTCCGTTACAACTAACAGCACATTTTTATGGATGTAACATTCACGACTATATTCTAAAAAGACTACATAGATGAAGGCTTTTATGCACTTTGCCATTTTTACAGTCACCCATTACCTCACCTATTAGATATCAGAATAAATCCATAGGTTACTTAGTTATATGAGAAGTTATTTTGGTGTTTAGTGATTTTAAGAAATGCTGAAATGTCTGCAACAATTTTGAATACATAAATTTTCAAAGTAAAATCTCATACAAATACATACCATCATCCAAGAAAAGATATTTTAAGAAATGAGACTCATAACAATCAAAGTCAGAAAAATCTGTTGAGTTCACAACAAGTCGATTATTTGGCTAAATTCTCAAGATTTCCATCCCAAGTATTTGTGTGTGTACACACACACAGTTAACCTAGTCAATGAATATGTTTATGAGAATTAAAGTGAGCAAAGGACTTTTCAATGTCTATCAGTTCAGTTTGGTTCAGTTCAGTTGCTCAGTCATATCCGACTCTTTGCAACCCCATAGACTGCAGCACACCAGGCCTCCCTGTCCATCACCAATTCCTGGAGTTTACCCAAACTCATGTCCATCGAGTTGGTGATGCCATACAATCATCTCGTCCTCTGTCGTCCCCTTCTCTTCCCACCTTCAATCTTTCCCAGCATCAGGGTCTTTTCAAATGAGTCAGTACTTCCCATCGAGTGGCCAAAGTACTGGAGTTTCAGCTTCAGCATCAGTCCTTCCAATGAATATTCAGGACTGATTTCCTTTAGGATGGAATGGTTGGATCTCCTTGCAGTCCAAGGGACTCCCAAGAGTCTTCTCCAACACCATGGTTCAAAAGCATCAATTCTTCAGCACTCAGCTTTCCTTATAGTCTCTCTCTCACATCCATACATGACTACTGGAAAAACCATAGTCTTGACTAGACGGACCTTTGTCTATAAAGACTAAATAATTCAATTAAATTTATTTGTAACTACTGCCTTTCTGTCCCAAACTACTTATAGATAATTGTCTGCCTAGATTGTTGAAGATTCTAGTAAAGATTCCAATGCAATATAAATCTGACTACCTAAAAGCAATCAGAAAGAATATGCAGATCAGGAAGCAACAGTTAGAACTGGACATGGAACAACAGACTGGTTCCAAATAGGAAAAGGAGTACGTCAAGGCTGTATATTGTCACCCTGCTTATTTAACTTCTATGCAGAGTACATCATGAGAAACGGTGGGCTGGATGAAGCACAAGCTGGAATCAAGATTGCCAGGAGAAATATCAATAACCTCAGATATGCAGATGACACCACCCTGATGGCAGAAAGTGAAGAGGAACTAAAAAGCCTCTTGATGAAAGTGAAAGAGGAGAGTGAAAAAGTTGGCTTAAAGCTCAACATTCAGAAAACGAAGATCATGGCATCTGGTCCCATCACTTCATAGCAAATAGATGGGGAAACAGTGCCGGACTTTATTTTTTTGGGCTCCAAAGTCACTGCAAATGGTGACTGCAGCCATGAAATTAAAAGACACTTACTTATTGGAACAAAGTTATAACCAACCTAGATAGCATATTAAAAAGCAGAGACATTACTTTGCCAACAAAGGTCCATCTAGTCCAGGCTATGGTTTTTCAAGTAGGCATGCATGGATGTGAGAGTTGGATTGTGAAGAAAGCTGAGCACCAAATAATTGATGCTTTTGAACTGTGGTGTTGGAGAAGACTCTTGAGAGTCCCTTGGACTGCAAGGAGATCCAACCAGTCCATTCTAAAGGAGATCAGTCCTGGGTATTCATTGGAAGGACTGATGCTGAAGCTCAAACTCCAATACTTTGGTCATATGATGTGAAGAACCGACTCATTGGAAAAGACCCTGATTCTGGGAGGGATTGGGGGCAGGAGGAGAAGGGGACGACAGAGGATGAGATGGCTGGAGGGCATCACTGACTCGATGGACATGAGTTTGAGTGAACTCCGGGAGTTGGTGATGGACAGGGAGGCCTGGCGTGCTATGATTCATGGGGTCACAAAGAGTCGGACACGACTGAGCGACTGAACTGAATTGAAGTGAGTGTTTCTTCAACCTACAGGTAGGATCACATGGCTGAAAATGTAACTCTGTTTCCAAGAAAATGATAGAATGCATAGGATAATCAGTGAAATGAAAAGATTCACAAAGGCTGAAATACAATAGAAGAAACAGAGAGCTAGAGTTCATACAGATTAGCTGTACTTACCACATTTAATACATCTACAAAAAGTTAACTTGCAAGGTTTTAAAAAATAAGCTCAGTCTTAATTCACTAATAAGCCATTCATAAAAGCAATCAGATTTAGTTTACGTAGCACATTCATACATGTTCTTCTAATAACATTTTATAATTTGGCCTTATTACCAAATCTCAGTTCTAAAGAAATAAAGTTACTGTGGGAATATTGGCAATATATTGACCAAAGGTAAAGACCAAATCACACACAAATAAAATATATTCAGGTAAAGACCAAATCACACACAAATAAAATATATTCAGGTAAAGACCAAATCACACACAAATAAAATATATTCAATCTAAGACATCGACAAAACCATTCAATGTTTAAAAGCCACACAGTCTGCGCCTAGATTAACAAATTTCCTTTAGAATAAGAAATGGACTTATCACTGAAGCAATTGCATCAACATTAGGTTTAAAAGAGTCAGTATAAATAGGAGGTCATAAATATTCTGTAATATCATGATACCACACACATAAAATTTGTATTTCTAATTTAAGAACAAACTTGACAAATATAAAAACTTAACAGTGGTCATGTCTAATCCTGAGATTAATAACAGTTTACAAAATGCTACAAAACAAAACTGCCAGAATGACTACTTCACTTTCAAGCATCCTGAAAATATAAACAGCAATCAAATAAGTTGATAAATGGCAACTACCAGAACTTGCACTTTTCTCCCAATTTTTATTCCCTGCCTTCAAAGTCATTTTTATCTTTGTTTAGTAGCTAAGACCTGCCCTATTCCTCAATCTTTATTTAGTTACTTACGTCTTCTCATGCTCATCTATATACTGTGGATAAACAGACCCACTATGGTCCTTTAGAGACTCCTCCAAAGGGATAAAGAGATCTTCCAGTTCCCTCTGCTGTGATAGGATAAAATCCAATTCTTGTTCCAGCCTGGAAAAAAAAGTCAATAGAAAGGCTAATGAAACGAATTTTGAGTGACACAATAAATGTCAGTAAACCATAACAAGGAAAAACAACCATACAAAGACATAGATCTTTAATCTTCCAACCTAGGGAAGCTAAGGTTCTACCTTTTCTGATGCAGTTTCACTTTTTCTACTTCTCCATGTAAAGCAGTTATCTATAAAGGAAAATAAGAATATAATAGTATAAATATTTGAATTTATATTGTAACTGTAAGGCAATATTTATTTTGTAATATACACTTCAAGTATGAAAGAGTTCCTAATTCAGGGCACTTATTATCTAAGGAAAATATTTTTAAGTTTATCACTAATATTGAAAAGAAAAATTAACCATGAAACATGGGTCTATTTTCCTGTGTTCATCAGAAAATACTTACACAATGCAGGTAAATTAATGAGAACATCTTCTTACCTTCTCACCATTCTCCATCAATGTATAGTCCCAAGCATTGACCAGGGTGGCCTGGTGAAGAAAGTATTTCTCTTGATCCTCTAACTCAAGGTTCCATTTGTTTACCAGACCGTCCAGCTGACCATATGTCATCACAGGAGTTATGATTGCACTAAAAAGGATACAGTATGATCGGATGATCATACTTTCCAAAGTATGATCAGATTTTTAAAAGTATAACACAGAAGAACTTAGAGGAAAAAATATCACATTTTACAGACATTTCTCCAACCTGCTCCCTAACAAAACCACCAAAACTGGTAAAGATTATTTCAAAAACAACCATTCAAAGTCTCTGGAAGTTATCCTAAGGAAATACAGCAAATGTAAAACGATAAATCTTTCAGAAAAAAATTAGGAGAAAATCTTTGGAATCTAGGCAAAGAGTTCTTAAACTTGACACTAAAAGCACATTCATTAAAGGAAAAAGTGATAAATCAGACCTTGTCAATTAAGTTTTGTTTGGTGAAACACTCTTTAATTACAGAGTTAGAAAAAACTGTTCATAAACCACATATCTGACAAAGGGCAGGTATCTAGAATACATAAAACTCTCAAAACTTAGTAAAAACAAAATTCAAGTAGAAATGGACAAAAGGTATGAACAGACACTTCATCAAAGAGGATATGCAGATGGGAAATAAACATATGAAAAGATGTCCAACATCATTAGTCATCAGGGGAATGCATATTAAAACTACTATGAGCTGGAGAAGACTCTTGAGAGTCCCTTGGACTGCAGAGATCAAACAAGTCAATCCTAAAGAAAATCAACCTTGAATATTCATTGGAAGGGCTGATACTGGAAGCTGAAGTTCCAATGCTTTGGCCATCTGATGCAGAGTTGAATACTGGAAAAGACCCTGATGCTGGTAAAGATTGAGGGTAGGAGAAGAAGGGGGCAACAGAGGATAAGATGGCTGGATGGCATCACCGACTCAATGGACATGAGTTTGAGCAAACTCTGGGAGAGACTGAAGGACAGGGAAACCTGGCAGGCTGCAGTCCATGGGGTGGCAAAGAGTCGGACACAACTGAGCAACTGAACAACAAAAATGAAAAAATAGTGACAATACCAAATCCTGGTGAGAATATGGACAAGCTGGATCTCTCATACATTGTTGTTGGAGAGGTAAAATGGCACAGCCACTCTGGAAAAAATTTATAGCAATTTCCTTAAAAACGAAACTTGCAACTGCCATACCACCCAGTAACTGTACAGATGGGCTGTACAGAGAAATGAGAGTTAGGTTCACCAAAAGTGTTAGTTGTTCAGTCAAGTCCGACTCTTTGCAACCCCATGGACCATAGCCCCAAAGGATCCTCTGTCCATGGAATTCTCCAGGCAAGAATACTGGAATGGGTAGTCATTCCTTTCTTCAGGGGATCTTCCCGACCCAGGGATTGAACCTGGGTCTCCTGCATTGCAGGAAGATTCTTTACCATCTGAGCTACCAGAGAAGACCAGGTTCACCAAAATCCTGTACACAAATGTTCATAGCAGCTTTACTCATAATAGCCCCAAACTGGCATAAATTATAAGAATTCAGGCTCTAGAACTTGACTGCCTGAATTTTAATCCTGGCTCAACCATTACCAAGTATATGACCAGAGGCAGATTATAAAATCTTAATGTGGTCTAGTTTCCTCATCTATAAAGTGAGAACAAAATAGTACCTAACTCATAAAGTTATTGTGAGGATTAAATGATATGATGTTTGTGTAAAGCACTGTCATATTGCTCAACATATAGTAATCACATAATAAATATTATCTATTATTCGCAACAGTAATAATTGTATTATAATGATATTCAGAAGACAAAAGTATCCTTTTAGTTGTTCAACTTCTAAGAAACAGAAAGCCTTTCTCTAACTGCTCCTTGACTCTGAGTCATTTACCTAACTTTCAAACACTATTCTAAAGATATACAAGCAAACTATGTCTTGTGTATGACAAATAAAATGAAAATGATACAAATTTTCAAATGAATACTTACTTAACAGTCGGAGTAAAAGGTATAGATGTAATGCTGACTGGAACAGTGTTATTAATCCCAATTGATGTCAGTGGTTTTAGGTTCAAGGTAAAGCTACTAGTGGCAGTAGTAGTGGTGGTGGTGGTAACAGTGGTGGTAGTGGTGGTTGATGCTATAGCTGGAAAATGAAGTGTATAATGTTAATAATAAGTAAGAAATTTTAAAACTCAGCACTTGATCATTCAGGATAAAAAAACCATAGAAATGCTTTTTAATGTGAATTTGAATTCAAAGTTGTAATGGGTTTTAACTCAACATTGTTATAATATATGGCAGGCCAGTTACCTGGATTAAGCTTCCTGCTAAAAACTGAAAATCTTGGATAAATGTGTAGAAAAATAAAATTTATAACCTAACCAGACCTATAACCATTAAAGAAATTGAATCAATCCTCTAAACTCTTCCCATAAAGAAAACTCCGGACCCAGATAACCTCACTGGTTCATTCAGTTCAGTTCAGTCACTCAGTCGTGTCCGACTCTTTGCAACCCCATGAATCGCAGCACGCCAGGCCTCCCTGTCCATCACCAACTCCCGGAGTTCACTCAAACTCATGTCCATCGAGTCAGTGATGCCATCCAGCCATCTCATCCTCTGTAGTCAGTCCCCTTCTCCTCCTTCCCTCAATCCCTCCCAGCATCAGGGTCTTTTCCAACGAGTCAACTCTTTGCATGAGGTGGCCAAAGTATTGGAGTTTGAGCTTCAGCATCAGTCCTTCCAATGAACACCCAGGACTGATCTCCTTTAGAATGGACTGGTTGGATCTCCTTGCAGTCCAAGTGACTCCAAAGAGTCTTCTCCAACACCACAGTTCAAAAGCATCAATTCTTTGGTGCTCAGCTTTCTTCACAGTCCAACTCTCACATCCAACCTCACTGGTAAGTTCTGCTAAACTTTGAAGAAAAGAATAATTGCAATCTTACACAAAATCTCTGTACATCTCTAACCTTGCATACTTACTTGAATATATCTGTGTAATTAATCCTAGAAATGAAATTGCTAGACCAAAGGGTCAGCATGCTCTAAATTGTAATTATTTCTTTCCAAATTCCCCTGTCAAAAAAATATTGCCAATTTGTACTCCTATCAGTAGGGAAGACTGCTGCTTCTCTACACCATAGCTCATAATTGGCATACATCTTAGCCAGTATTATAGTTAAAAGCCCCACTGTTTTGTGCATTGTTTGTTAAGTGCTCATTGTGTAAGAAGGAACCAAAACTGACATAAAAGTTCAGAAAACTAAGAGAGAACTACAGGTAGAAGAGAAGTGGGCAATAAACATGGGGAAGGACAGAGTTACTAAAACTCTATCCTTTGATCCTAGATCACAAGGGTGGGCATCTACACTACTGGCAGCCTATGAGAGGGTCTGGCACAAAAAGCTCTAGCCAAACAGGGATAAAAGATGGGTCAAAATCTCAGTTTCAAAAATTTAGAACTGTGGAAAGAATCAGATGGCAGGTAAAAATATGGAAGTATTTCCAGAAATATGGAAAGCATCAGACTCTAAGCAGAAATTTGGAAATATTTCCAAACATGTAGAAAGAATCAGACAATAGACAGAGGGGAGCTGAAAGGACTGACAGAGGGAAAACGTGAAGTAAAATTAAAGAGTCATGAGCAAGTCAAAATTAAAAATAAGCTAAAATAGTATGGCAGAAAAAGGGGTAGAGAAACCAAAAAGAAGTTAAAAAAGATTTTAAAAAAGACAAAAGGAGAATGGCTAAATTATGTTTATGCAACATTAAATTCAGGAGGTCCCTAAAGCTGACTTTAAAACAACTTCTAAATTCTAATTTCCTTAAAGTTCATTGCCATGATAACACCTGTATTAGCTTTCCACAAGATTTCATTTCCCTTTTGGCCACAAGGATCCTTACAATAATTCTCCCATTCTTTGTGTTAGAAAGTGGAATGGGCAAGAGAAGATCATGTCCAAATACCAAAGATCTCTGGGGTCATCATCACTTAAAACACTGCAGAGATTACAGACTAGATCCCACATAGCATTCTTTACTGACACATGTCATCACCTTCTTCATCTAAGAATAAAAAACCTGATCTGAAAAGAATTCCTTCTTCAGAAATGCTGAAAATTAATGCCATTATCAAGACCCCCCCTTTACTGATTAATCATTCTAACATTGTATAATTACTACATTCAAGACAGAAAAACATAAACCATCAAGAAAAACACAAGTCTTTCTTGTAAAGGAGCTTATCTTCACCCAAAGAAGTTTTTTTATTTTTTTAAGTCAGCACTTCCTGACATGGACAGATGTCCAAAGATAATATATACTTAAGAAAATGGCAAATTCTAAGATTAAGTGTGTGTATCCCATTTTTTGAAAACAACAACAACAACAACAACAACAACAAACACATTTAATGTATGTTTGTATGTGTTTGGAAAAAAGGCTGTTAAGGAAAGAACCATACTGTTCCCTCTAGAGTGTGTGATATATGTATGTATGCATGTGTATATGGTTTCTGTAATATTTAGAAAAGCAACTACCATCACTACCACTAAACAAAGAAATTAACATAAATCAATGCCTCTCCAAAGATGCTGTGTGATACCTTCAGGAAAATTAATACCTGTCAGTCTAAACACAAAGGAATCAAGTCATAAAAAATAGTATGATTATTTTAAACTTTTTTATATAGTATTTTTTTATTCCTTATTTTTATGGTATTTTTAAAAGGTATAAATTAGCTCTGTCATAGTATACAATATTAAAATGACAATAATATTTCAACTAATTCCAAAAGAAGCAATAGTTTTGAGAATAAAGGTTCTATCACAGTCTGATTTTACAAGTTACAGCTCTGGTCAAAACTAAATACGAGTCAACTCCATGTTATCTGTGTACTAAAAGGAAAGCACTGTTCTACAAATAATAGAAAATAATTACATAACAAATTTGGATTTACATTTAAATAAATCTCATTCTGATCATCTTAAAAATCAATACATAACAAAGTGAGTGCTCAATGTGCTATGCTCAGTGTGCTCAGTAGTGTCCAACTCTTTGACATCCCATGGACTGTATGTAATCCACCAGGCTCCCCTGTCCATGGTATCCTCCAGGCAAGAATACTGAAGTGGGTTGCCATTTCCTCCTCCAGGGGATCTTCCTGACCCAGGGATCGAACCACATCTCCTGCACCTCCTGCACTGGCAGGTGGATTCTTTACCACTGCACCACCTGGGAAGCCTAAAATAGTGAGACCATCCTTTAAAAGACCCCACAATTCAATTTTCCTATCCTGTCTGATCAACAACTATGTACCTTATTCCATGCTAGGAATGGACAGCATTACTCACTTCTTAAGACTCACTTTAGATTCACTTTCTTAAGACTCATGCAAAAGATGAGACTGACAACAAACAAGCTTCTCTTAAAACTTGCTGATTATATCTAGGACAGAAAACAATCCCAAACAGTGATAGATTTACAGACCCAGATATCTGAGAGCTGCCCTACAGGGCTAATTTGTGAGATGAATCTGAGCAAGTAAATATACTTGGGGAGAAAGAAAGGTGAGTAGGGAAAAAAACAACTCTGGGCTGGGTGTACTGAGTTGAAACATATCTGATGGGAGGTGGGTTAACAACACAAGGCAATGGTAGATACATGGGCTTGTAGCAGTGGTGCCAGTATGCAGGAAGGAATTTGAAGACTTGGGTGGGGGTGAGGTACGGCAGAGTCATCAAAGAGCTTGCAAATTCATACTTCACTGACTCAACCCAGGACTGAAAGAATCAATTTTTTGTTCAGCATTTTATAAGGGAAACTATGTGTTACATTTTTTTTGTAAATACAATAACTTAAAAAGTTCTCAAGCCATACCCTTCATAATGCTCATAGGATGGCCAGTTAGCCAAATACACAGAAGAAACTCAGTTAAGTGTTGGTCATGCAAAAGATGGTGTACATCTCCGTTTATGAATAATTACTTTAAACTTAAGAGGGGCTGACTTTTAGCTTATGACAGGTTTGAAGAAAGATTCATTTCAGCCCTAAGTAAACTTTTTAAAGTGAAAACAAACAACACTTCCCTAAAGTGGAGTCTAACTTAAATGATAGGTTTAAGTAGTAACTGACCTCTAACCACCCAGCTCACAATAGGTAACAGTCAATGGATAACTATAGGTAATAGGCAATGGATAACTAGGGGCTTCCTTGGTGACTCAGATGGTAAAGAACCTGCCTGCAATGCAGGAGACCTGTGTTTGATTCCTGGGTTGGGAAGATCCCCTGGAGAAGGGAATGGCTACCCATTTAAGTATTCCTGCCTGGAGAATTCCATGGACAGAGGAGCCTGGTGGGCTCCAGTCCATGGGGTTGCAAAGAGTAGGACACGACTGAACAACTAACACTTTCACTAATGGATAACTAAGTTTTCTTTAATTTACAACCTACCTAGGACCTAACTGGCAGAAATAAATTTAGGATACATCTACAGAAACTCTTGTAATTAACTTTAGGAGAGGATCAACACAGGTCAAATCTTAGATTAATTTTTAGAGACTAAAACTAGGAATCCCAATATATTGGGTCACTTTAAACAGTATGATCAATAATAAAAATGTTTAAGCTTCAAAGTTGACAAGAGTTTGATAGCAGCTCTGATTATAGTCATCTAAAAGAAGTAATATCATTGGTATCAACTATGTCCTTCCACGCTTCGACAATTCTCAACATTGATGTACCTTTTGGATACTCCGATGAGATGATCAAAACCAACTGAATCCTAGAAACTACGGAATACAACCTACTTACTGTTGTTACATTTCCAGTGAGCATCCAAATACATCCCAATAATCGTAAAATCTTACTAGATGCAACAGCAGCTGCTCCATATGCTCCAGAGAAACTTAATCCAAATCCCAAAGATGTATCACCAAACATTCCAGTGGAAGTTACTGGGGCATCAACTGCAGAGAATAACATAATACTACCTATTACCCTTTTAATCAAAAATAGTGAATGAAGAATTTATATAGAGTATTTTTCATCTGAGGAGTCCTTTAGTAACTTTGGCTAAACTTAAAAAAACTATAGTCAACCCATTTAAATGAAAAGTGCAGAAAAGGCATAGATAGAGACAAAAAGTAGATCAGTAGTTGTCTGGGGCTGAGAGATCTCATTGGGATGATACAAATGTTCTAAAACTGGATTATTGTGATTGTTATACAATTCAGTAAATTTATTAAAAATCACTGAAATATACACTTAAAATAATTTTATGACATGTAGATTATACCTCCTCATTAAAGTTAATTTTAAAAAACAATGTGGTCAAGATTTCTTTTCATTTTCTAGGCAAGGACATCAAGGACAGGAAAGAAAAAAAAAAACCTATCAAAGGTCAGAAGTCAAGACTTTGAAAATGGAATTCATTCAATAATTCTAACTCCCAACCTCAGATAGGGTCATATTCACAACATCTATTATACTTGAGAAAGATATTATATATCAAGAGGTTTCCAGAATCTCAGTCATGTCTCAAGATTAAAATCATCCCTACTTGGAAGAAAATACAACTCAAGTGGCAACCTGCAATTTCAACCAATGTTCACCTATGCCAACTGCACAAGATGATGGGAATGGCAAGCCACCATTTTTCATGCTGAACTACGTATTAGCAATTCCTGGCAAGTTTTATTACCAGAAATGGTGACAATTTTGCTATAACAGAGCTTTGGGAGGACCATATTACTGCTAGGATTATAATAACAAAGTCTAATGGTTAATATCATGGCACTGTGCAGATGCCTCCAAAGCACCAGCAGTTTATGTGGACCTGTAAAAAATAATTACCTAAGATATATACAGAATTCAATATTCTCAACATTTGTTATTACTCTACTAATGGAAGATGTGTAGCAAAGAAGTTGGGTTATGAGATAATTAATGTCCCACTTCTCAGCTCAAAACATCCAGGTGTTCATCTTTAAGAGGAGAGAACAGGAGGCATCTCACAGTGTCATAAAAGTACAATACTACAGCTAGTCCTTTTGTCATGTAACACTTCTTATAGGTAAAATGTAAGGATCACAAACCTGGTCTATATAGAAGAATAAAATACAGCAAGGCTCCAACATTTGTTTCCCATTTTATCTGATTCACAAGGATAATAAGAGTTCTAACCTTCAAACATACTTGGCAAAACTCCCACTCTTCCTATTCCCATTAGCTTCAAGAAGTTGTTTCAAAACATTACAATGTTAATGAATTATATGCTTAAAATCATTACGTTAAGCTGTAATAATCATGTTAATATAAAATTCACAACGGAAGCCATGACAATTAGGTTCTTAAGCAAAGCTAGTACTGATATCAGCAATTACAGATGGGATCGAGCATAATGATAACTTATGAGGTGTCAGAGATCCATAGCTTATACTGGCAAATTGAGTTAAATGGCCTAATACGAAATAATAGTATTTTCTTTGCAACTAGTAACTTACATGAGGGCCCAGTAGCAGCAGTGCAGATAGAAGAATCTGAAAATGGGGTAAATAGCATGGTGTTTGAACTAGCAGTGGCAGCAAAAGTAGATGCTGGAGTAACCCTAAATTAAAGTAACAAGCAAAAGGAAAAAGTCAAAATCATTTTTTAACAAGTAACACAATTATAACAAACTTTACTTATATAGAGAAATAACAACAAAGCAAGGAAAATTAATAAATATGACATAGTAAAAGTGAAGTCACTCAGTTGTGTCCGACTCTTTGCGACCCCATGGACTGTAGCCTACCAGGCTCCTCTGTCCATAGGGTTTTCCAGGCAATAGTACTGGAGTGGATTGCCATTTCCTTCTCCAGGGGATCTTCCTGACCCAGGGATCGAACCCAGGTCTCCCACATTGTAGACAGACGCTTTACCGTCTGAGCCACCGGGAAAGTCCTGTCATGACATAGTAAAATTCTGATTTAAAAAATAGTTCATCAGTACTGCTTAGTATTGGCTTCCCAGGTGACTCAGTGGTAAAGAATCTGTCTGCCAGTGCAGAAGATGTGACTTCAGTCCCTGGGTCAGGAAGATCCCCAGAAGAAGGAAATTGCAACCCACTCCAGTATTCTTGCCTAGAGAATCCCACTGAGAGAAGCCTGGTGGGTTACAGTCCACGTGTGTGCTCAGTCACTCTGTTGTGTTCAACTCTTTGCAACCCCATGGATTGTAGCCCACCAGGCTCCTCTGTCCATGGGATTTCCCAGGCAAGAATACTTGGGCTTGGTGGCTCATATGGTAAAGAATCTGCCTGCAATGCATGAGACCTGGGTTGGATCCTTGGGTTGGGAAGATTGCCCTGGAGAAGGAAATGGCAACCCACTCAGTATTCTTGTTTAGAAAACCCCATGGACAGAGAAGCCTGGTGGCTACAGTCCATGGGGTCACAAAGAGTCAGACACAACTGAGCAACTAACACTTTCACTTTCAAACACAAAAGGTTACATACTGTATGATTCTATTTATATGAAATGTCCAGAAAAGGCAAATCCATAGACAGAAAGTATAATAATGGTTAGTTATCAGGAGCTGGGAGGAGAGAGTAATGAGGAGTGACTGCTGACGGTTACAGGGTTTCTTCTTGGGGTGATGAGAATGTTCTTGAATTACACAGTAGTGATAGTTACACACTCTGTGAATACATTAAAAAAAACACTGAATTGTACATTTCAAAAGGGTGAATTTTAAAATATATGAATTATACCTTAATTATCTCATCATTTTAAAAATACATGATCATCTCAATAGAAGCAGAAAAAGCATTTGAGAAAATCCAACACTTTTTCATGATGAAAACACTCAACAAACTAGAAAAAGAAGGGAACTTCTTACACATGATTAAGGGTATTTATGAAAAACTTACAGCTAACATCAATCTTAATAGTGAAAGACTGAATACTTTTCCACTGCCACCAAAAACAAAACAAGGATGTCTGCTCTTACCACTTCAATAATACATAGAAAGTTTTTGCCACGACAATTAAGCAAGAAAACAAAGGCAACCAGATTGCAAAGAAGAAATAAAATTATCTCTATTAACAGATGATATGATCATGAATACATAACAACCTAAGGAATCCATAAAAAATCTATTAGAACAATAAACAAGTTCTGCAAAGTTGCAGGATACAAGATCAATATAAAAATAAATTTCAATTCTATATATTATCAATGAACAATCCAAAAATGAAATTAAGAATATTCCATTTATGATTATTCAAAATGAATAAAATAGTTATGTACAACCCTAACAAAAGAAGTGCAAGCCTTGTATCCAGAAAAACATAAAATAGTACTAAAAGAAAGACATCCTAAATAAGTGGAAAGATCTCATGTGCATGAATCAGAAATTTTTATATTGTTAAGATGGTGTGGTAGACAGAAAAATGGTCCCCCAAAGATGGTCACATCCTAATACCCAGAGACTGTGAGCACATTACCTTATTTGACAAAAGAGATTTTACAGATGAGGTAATGGTCAAATTGGTTAAGTAACGTGATATAGGGAGTTTATCCTGGATTATCCAGGTAAGCAAAACTAAGGACATGAATCCTTAAATGTAGAGATCCTTTCCAGGCTGTGGTCAGAAGAAGATGGTGACTAAACAAGAATGGTCAGAAAGATGCAAAGTTGTTGGTACAAAGGGCCACCTAACACTTGAAATCATACTTAATGTCATCAGTCATTAGGAACTTGCAAATCAAAACCACAATGAGATACTATGTCATGGCAACTAGAATGGCTAAGGACTTCCCTTGTGGCTCAGCTGGTAAAGAATCTGCCTGCAATGCAGGAGACCTGAGTTCAATACCTGGGTTGGGAAGATCCCCTGGAGAAGGGAAAGGCTACCCACTCCAGTATTTTGGCCTACAGAATTCCATG
Source organism: Bos indicus x Bos taurus (assembly GCF_003369695.1). Classification (NCBI taxonomy): domain Eukaryota; kingdom Metazoa; phylum Chordata; class Mammalia; order Artiodactyla; family Bovidae; genus Bos; species Bos indicus x Bos taurus. Next base: position 88,925,535 of record NC_040105.1, on the reverse strand, counting down.
AACTGTATAGTCCACAGGGTTGCAAAGAGTCAGACACAACCGAGCAACTTTCACATCAAAAAATAAAAAAGAGTGGCTAAAGTAAAAAAGACAGATAATATCAAGTGTTGGCAAGGAGATGGAGAAATTGGAAACCTCATGCAATGTTGATAGGAATGTAGAACAGTGTAGTCTCTTCAATAAAATTGTATGGCATTTTCTCAAAGTGTTCAACATAAAGTTACCATATGACCCAGTAATTCCACTTCTAGGAACACAAACAAAAGATATGATAATAGAGATCCACACTGAAATATGTACATGAATGTTCACAGAAGCATTATTCATAACAAAAGATGAAAGAAATCAATCCAAATAAATATCAACTGAGGAGATGATGAATAAAATGTAGTATATTAATACAATGGAATTTTATTTGGCCATAAAAAGGAAAAGAAGTATTGATATATGCTAAAACATGGATAAGCCTTGAAAACATGCTGAGGCTAATCACAAAATACCATATATTGTATGATTCTATTTATATGAAATGTCCAGAACAGAGCAGTCTAGAGACACAGAAAGCAGATTTGTGATTGCCAGAACTGGGGTGAAGAAAGAATGGGCAGTGACTGATAATGTGCATGGTGTTTCTTCAGTGGATGATGAAAATGTTGTAAAACGGACTTCAGCAATGACTGCATAACTCTGTGACTATCCTAAAAACCAATCAACTGTGCACTCTAAATGGGTAGATTATGTGGTATGTGAATTATACAATAAGTCTGTGAGAAAAAATAATAAATAGAAGTCTGGAATAAAGTTTCAGAAAACATTACTTGGCCGCTTGCTTGAAAATTTAAAATAAAAACTATAAAAGAAATAAAGTTTGAGAAATCAAGTACATGAAGACACAAATAAGATTAACTGGTTAACAGAAAACAGTTTATCTTTTCATCTTCACTATAGATCACTGCACAGGGCACATGATACTAAGTGCTCAATAAATATTTGTGCTGACCTTAACCAACCGTTTCCAGACTCCAATACATAATTACAGATATTCTTCTTCCTTTTCAAAGGGAAAAAAAGTTCTTAATAAGTAACTGCATTTGAATCTGTTGCTGCCTACATCCAACTGTTAAACAATTTATGACAATAAATAAGACCCTGCTATCCAAAACATGTAAGGCCACTGGGGGTTTGGGGACAGGGAGGAGATGCTGGGAAGGAACTGGGAACATTACCACCAACCTCAAACTATCATGGGGAATTTCCCTGGTGGCCCAGTGACTAAGACTCTGAGTCCCCAATGTGAGGGGCCTGGGTTCGAACCCTGGTCAGGAAACTAGATCCCACATGCAGCAACTAAGATCCTGGGTGCCACAACTAAGACCCAGTGCAGCCAAATAAATAGATTAATTAAAAAAACTGAAGCCTATTATACAGAGTGAAATAAGTCAGAAAGAAAAACACCAATACAGTCTATTAACACATATATATGGAATTTAGAAAGATGGTAATGATGACCCTATATACAAGACAGCAAAAGAGACACAGATATAAAGAACAGACTTTTGGACTCTGTGGGAGAAGGCGAGAGTGGGATGATTTGAGAGAATAGCATTGAAACATGTGTATTACCACATGGGAAAGGGATCACCAGTCCAAGTTCAACACACGAAACAGGGCACTCAAAGCTGGTGCACTGGGACAACCCTGAGGGATGGGATGTGGAAGGAGGTGGGAGGGGGATTCAAGATGGGGGACGCACGTACACCCATGGCTGATTCATGTCAATGTATGGCAAAAAACCACTACAATATTGTAAAGTAATTAGCCTCCAATTTAAATAGATTAATTTTAAAAAATGGAGAGATATTCCATGTTCCTGTGTAAGAAGAATCAATATTGTGAAAATGACTATACTACCAAAAGCAATCTACAAATTCAATATGATCCCTATCAAATTACCAATGGCATTTTTCACAGAACTAGAACAAAAAATTTCACAATTCATATGGAAACACAAAAGACCCCGAATAGCCAAAGCAGTCTTGAGAAAGAAGAATAGAGCTGGCGGAATCAACCTTCCTGACTTCAGATTATACTACAAAGCTACAGTCTTCAAGACAGTATGGTACTGGCACAAAAACAAAAACACAAAATGGAACAAGATAGAAAGCCCAGAAATAAACCCATGCACCTATTAGTACCTTATTTTTGACAAAGGAGGAAAGAATATACAACAGGGCAAAGAGCCTCTTCAATAAATGGTGCTGGGAAAAGTGGACAGCTACACGTAAAAGAATGAAATTAGAACACTTCCTAACACCATACACAAAGATAAACTCAAAATGGATTAAAAACCTAAATGTAAGACCAGAAACTGTAAACAACCCTTAGAGGAAAACATAGGCAGAGCACTCGATGACATAAATCAAAGCAAGATCCTCTCTGACCCACCTCCTAGAGTAATGGAAATAAAAACAAAAGTAAACAAGTGGGACCTGATTAAACTTAAAAGCTTTTGCACAGCAAAGGAAACTATAAGCAAGGTGAAAAGACAACCCTCAGAATGGGAGAAAATAATAGCAAATGAAACAACTGACAAAGGATTCATTTCCAAAATATACAAGCAGCTCATACAACTCAATGCCAGAAAAACAAACAACCCAACCAAACAGTGGGGAAAAGACCTAAACAGACATTTCTCCAAAGCAGACATACAGATGGTTAACAAACACATGAAAAGATGCTCAACATCACTCATGATTAAAGAAATGCAAATCAAAACCACAATGAGGTATCACCTCACACAGGTCAGAATGGCCATCATCCAAAAGTCTACAAACAATAAATGCTGGAGAGGGTGTGGAGAAAAGGGAACGCTCTCGCGCTGTTGGTGGGAATTGGTGGGAATGTAAATGGATACAGCCACTATGGAAGATGGTATGGAGATTCCTTTAAAAACAAGGAACAAAACCACCATATGACCAGCATTTCCACTCGTAGGCATATATCCTGAGGAAACCAGGGTTAAAAAAGATACACATATCCCACTGTTCATTGCAGCACTATTTACAATAGCTAGAATATGGAAGCAACCTACATGTCCATCGACATATGAATGGATAAAGAAGCTGTGGTACATATACACGATGGAATATTAATAAGTATAAAAAGGAACACATTTGAGTCAGCTCTGATAAGGTGGATCAACCTAGAGCCTATTATACAGAGTAAAGTGAGTCAGAAAGAGAAAGATAAATAGCATATTCTAATGCACATATACAGAATCTAGAAAAATGGTACAGAAGAATTTATTTACAGGGCAGCAATGGAGAAACAGACATAGAAAATAGACTTATGGACATGGGGAGAGGGGAGGAGAGGGTGAGAGGTATGGAAAGAGTAACACGGAAACTTATATTACCATCTGTAAAATAGATAGCCAACGGGAATTTGCTGTATGGCTCAGGAAACTCAAACAGGGGCTCTGTATCAACCTAGAGGGGTGGGATTGGGAGGGAGGTGGGAGGGAGGTGGGAGGGAGGTTCAAAAGGGAGAGGATATATGTATACCTATGGCTGATTCATGTTGGGGCTTGACAGAAAACAATAAAATTCTCTAAACCAATTATCCTTCAATAAAATAATAACAAGAAAAAAATTTTAATGGTAGCATTGCATTATTTAAAAATATAATAAAATAAAATGTATATCATAGAATATCCCTATGTTTCACTTAAGAGAAGCACCACATGTATAACATATATACTTTTAAAGAAATAACCAATTATCACAAAGGTGTTTTAATATTTCTAATTCAATACCTATCAGTGAGACTAAATTTTTATCATAGGTTTAATGGTTACTTTAATTTCTTCATTCAAAATTGCCTATTCATATCATCTGCCCATTTTCTCACTGGATTAATATCTTCTTATTACTGATTTTTAACTATTTAGTCAAATGTTGCAAGTATTTCCCAACCCCAGTTTGTCATTTGCTTTTCTTATTTTGTTTTTATTTTTTATGTAGTCAAATCTTTCCACTGTTTTCTCCTTTATGGTTTATGTCTCCATATCATGTTTCAAAATTCCTTCAAACATGAAATGTTCAACCTCATTTTTAGGAGAAAACCACAAATTATGTCTACCTTAAGAACAATTTTACCTAATATATGGGAAGAAATATTTTTTTAAAAATCTAGTAATATACTGTTTGAGGACACTGTGAAGAAAGGGGCAACTTCTGTGACTTCTAATGGTTGTGTAAACTGGTATAATCCCTATGGAAAATAAGTGGCCAATGTTTTAAGAAGTACAAATGCATCTATCTTTTGAACCAGTAATACTTCTTTTGGAAATTTATCTACAAAGATATACATCTGTAAAATGACATGTAAAATGATATCCATTGCACCACTGTTTATATTAGCAGAAGAGGAAACAACCCAAACACCCACCGGCAAGGGTCTAGATAAACTATAGCACATGCAGACAATGTGTGATGCTATAAAAATTCTGATGAAGCTCTTCATATACTGACTGATGTGAAAAGAGCTACAAAATGTTTAAAATAAGTGTATAAAGCTTTAAGTTTAAAAAGCAAGGTACATATTGATGTATGGCAAAACCAATACAATATTGTAAAGTAATTAGCCTCCAATTAAAATAAATATACTTAAAGTAGAAAAAAATAAAAAAAATAAAAAGCAAGGTACAGTGTGTAGAATATACTATTATTTATATTTTTAAAACAAGCAGAGGGCTAAGAATACATATTTTTATTTGCTAGCAAAGCCATAAAGAAACTTTTGAAGGATATATACAATTACAGTGGTTAGCCGAATAGATGGGGGGAGGGGGGAGGGAGTAATACAAGGTAGATGGGGGACAGTATACCTATTTATACTATGTTTATAGTCTTATTCTTGAACCATTTGACTGACTATATTATATATTTTTAAATTATACTTCAATAAGTGGTCCTCTCTCCAACCCAACAATTATTATTTATACATTTTCATATTCATATTTATACAATTTAAATATTTATGGTTTCATTTTCTAGCTTTAATTCACCTAGTATTTATTTCAGTTAACCTCTTTAGGCAAAACATAACCCGCTTCCCCCAGATCACCTGGCTAGCCTGCTACTGCAATTGATTTATTCACTATTCCATCCTTTCTCTCCAGAATGGAAATGTCATCTTCATAAACCCAGGTTTGATTCTGTACTTTAAAATTTTTCACTGATTTTTCTTTCTATCCTTGTTCTACAAGAGATTTCCAATTATTGAAGCACTAGAACTCATTTAGTTTTATAGCAAATATTTTAAATTTACAGTCAGATAATAAACTTATATTTTCATGTTTTTCTACAAGCAAGCTATCATTACTTTCCTTAAAAAACAAGAGATCACTAATCTCATGCATTTATCCCCTCCATTTAAACTTCAGAATCTTGTCGAGACCCTCCTTCTTTTCCTTCCCCCAAAGATTCCCACTGTGGTTTTATAAGAATGATATTAAATGCATTGATTAATTTGGAGCTAGATGACATTCTTATACTATTGAGTCCGTGTAGTCTTCATTTATTCATGTCTTTTCTTATATGCCTCAGTAAACTTTTATGGTCATCTTCATATAGGTTATGCACATTTTTAAAGTTCACTCTTAGGTACTTCATACTTTTGGTTGAAATTGTTAATGGGAACTTCCTCCATTATATTTCCCAATTACTACTGCTTAAACATGGGAAAGCTATTGTTTTTTGCATTATTTATTTTGTAACTGGCTGCATTACTTAAACCTCTTCACTAGCACTAATTAAATTTACACTTGATTTATGCCCATATTTTAAAATCTTGATCATGTGTCTCGGATACTGGCATAATTTCAGGAGCCTGACCTTAAATCACATACCCAGAGGTAACTAAGGAAACAAATACCGTTTAATAAGACTTGCTTTCAAGCTAAAGCCTTACTCTTTATTGAAGAGGTTTCAGTAATACGGGCCAGTTACTAAATAAATAATGCAAAACCAATAGCTCTTCTTTTAAAAAACAAAGTCTCATTTTCCTAATCATAGGACTACAGCAGAGTTTTTCAACATGGCACTGGTGACATTGGACCCAATAATTCTTTATGGCAGAGGGCTGTCCCATGGTAAGATATAAGGCATGTATATTTGGTCTTGTCCCCTTTCTGGGACAAAGATCCTAAACCCCTTGTAACTTCCTAAGTAATGAGAGAGACAGAAGCTTATTTGAGTTTTCTTCACAGTTCCAGAAACAGCTCCAAGAGCAATAAAGGTTTCAACCACATCTGATTTATGTTAAAAAGGTGAACTTTAGAAAGCCCCTCAGGCTGAGAGGCTGGTTACCAGAGGAACCAACAAAGTGATTAGAGGGTTGGAACTTTTAGCCTAACCCTCTGACCTCCCTGGAGAGGAGAGGAACTGGAGACTGAGTCTAATCATCAGAGGCAAAAGATTTAATCATTCATGCCAACATAATGGAACCTCCATCAAAACCCTAAAGGAAGGGGTTTGGAGAGCTTCTGGGTTGGTGTAGGTGCTAGGACGGTGTTGGTGCCTGGAGAGGACACGAAAGATCTGTGCTGCTCCCCCATACTCAGCCTTACAGCATCTCTCTATTTGGCTGTTCCTAAACTGCAGCATATATAATGAACCAGAAATTGTAAGTCAAGTGTTTTCCAGAGTTCTTTGAGGTGGTGAGCATCATAACTGAACTGTAGAATACCCAGATGGAGTCTGGAGAGTTGAGAGAATTAGTTGGTATGGGAAGAACCCCCACATATTTGATGTCAAAAGTGTTGTGTGTCAAGGACAGTAAAAATTTCCTTTATGTGCACTGCAAAGTATTTAGCAGCATCCCTGGGCTTCACTAGATGCAGGAACACTTACACAGTTTGGAAAACCAAAAATGTTTCCAGAGGGACCGCCCTGGTGGTCCACTGGTTAAGAATCCACCTTCCAATGCAGGGGACGAGAGTTTGATCCCTGGTCATGGACCTGAGATACCATATGCAGCGTGGCAGCTAAGCTCATGTGCATAATTAGAGAGAAGCCCCAGGGCCCCAAATAAGACTCGACGTGGCCAAAAATAAATAAATAAATAATATTATTTTAAAAGATTGTCTCCAGATAATGCCAAACATCCTCTGGGAGAGGGGGTGAAAATCGCCTCTACTGGACAAGAGGAAAAGTTCAATATCACAATTTTATCCATCTAGTGTTATAAGGGTAAGAAAATCAGCCTTAATGTCTTCATGTTTATGAACACAGGAAAATATCAACTATCTTAATAAATTGTTTACCATAGAAAGTAAGCATGATTTTTTTTTAACAGAATAGGGGAAGGTGGCCATACCTTACAAGATAGTGGCACTTGCTACAATAACAAAATGGTGATACTAGAACAAGAAAGGACAAATCAATAGAACAAAATAGGACACCCAGAAGCAGAACTAACCATATATAATAATTTGGTGTATGAGGAAGGCAGCATCTCAAATCAGTAGGGAAAGAATGGTTATTTAATTAAATACAATGGTTTAATTCACTGATCATTTAGAAAAAATCAGATTCCTAAAGATGTTCAAGTAATCAATAGGAAGGCAAGAAATTCCTAAAAATATAAACCACAAAAGAACAAAAAGAATTAAATCTTAAGATGAAAAATGTCTATACAAAGAAGTCCAGAGAGAGAAATTCAGAAGAATGAGAGATTTGAAAACATGAAAATTTAAATCTTAAGGATTTCCATTTCCAGGAAAATGTACTTTTCCCTATTCCTCCTCCTACATACAGCTAAAACCCATGGACATTATATATAAAACAAACAAGAAAACACCGAAAGGTGGAGAGAAGAAGGCAAATCAGCTAGGGATCTTGAGACCCAAGAAACACTGTAGTAACGAATTCCATAGGTTTTCTTTCTGTCTCATACTTCCCAGGCATGGAGTCAGACAGGCTGGCCAGCAAGAAACAACAATGGGTATAGAAAAACAAAACCCAACAAAAGCCTGCTCTTTAGACAAAAGACAAAGAAAGAGACAGAGCAATAAGAAAACTTTTAGACAATAACCACTCTCCAGTAACCAAACATCACAGAAAAGATGTGTGGCCCCACAACCTACCTATCCCAGAGAACAGTAAGCGAGGAGCCTAAACTTCTGCCACTGTGAAGCTACAGTGAGGTGTCTCAACATCCCAGCCAGGATAGTATCAGAGGAGGTCAAGTAGGGAGCCAGGATGTCATCTCTGCCAGCAGTTAATGAACCATGTCCTCACAGTGTCAGTGGAAACCACATCAGAAGCAGGAACTCCCACTCCTGCCCAGCAAGAACTAGCAGAACTTGGCTCGGGTAGCAATGGAGACGAACTGGGGAAAACAAAGTTCTACTCCCACCTTACAGTAACACAGTGAAACTCTTCTTTATCATGACAAATAAACCCAGCTAAAGCAAAAATCTTTGATCTGATTTAGAGTCTCATAATATGTCCAAGTTTCAGTTAAAAATCACTCATCCTACCAAGAACCAGAAAGATCTTAGATGGAATTTTAAAAGACAATACCAAGATGACAAATGTTAAAGCATCCATGATAAAAATGCATCAAAAAGAAATTATGAACACACTTAAAACACAAGAAAAAATAGCCTTAGCAAAAAAAAAAAAAAAAAAATCTCTACAGAGAAACAGAAGACAGAAAAAAGAGCCAAGTGGAAATCTGAGATAACCAGATAACCAATAACCAAAATGCAAAGTTAAAGCTAAGCAAAAGGACTCAGCAGTCAACTAGAGGGGATATCCTAGATTAGTGAACTTGATGACAGAATGATAGGAATCCACACCAAGACACTTAATAACAATTAAATTTCTGAAAATTAAAGACAAAGAATAAATATTGAAAATAGCAAGAGAAAGCCGGCATCTGACCTATAGAGGAAAAATCATTCAAATGACAAATAGTTACACAAACTGAGGTCCATCCGTATCATGGAACACCATGAAGCAATAAAACAAAAAATACACATGTAACAATCTGGATGATCTAAAGAAAAGTATACTGAGTGAAAAAAGCCATTCCCAAAAGATTATATGCATATGATTCCATTCATACAACATTTTAAAATTTATTTATTATTTTTGGTTGCACTGGGTCTTCTTTGCTGTGTGTGGGCTTTCTCTAGTTGTGGCGAGTGGGGGCTACTCTCTGTTGTGGTGTGCAGGCTTCTTACTGAGGTGGCTTCTCTTGTTGCAGAGCACAGGCTCTAGGCACATGGGCTTCAGTATTTAGGGCATGTGGGCCCAGTAGTTGTGGCTCAGGCTCTAGAGCATGGGCTCAGTAGTTGTGGTGCACACAGGCTTAGTTGCTCTGCGACATGTAGAATCTTCTGGACCAGGGATCGAACCTGTGTCCCGAGATTCTTATCCACTGCACCACCACAGAAGCCCCATACAACATTTTTGTAATGACAAAATCATAGTAATGAAGAACAGATTAATGGCTGCCAGGATTAAAGAGTATGGGAGCAGTAGAAAAGTAGGTGTTGCTATCAAAGGGTAAAATGGGGAATCGTAGTAGTGAGAACTATTCTATATCTTGACTACCAATATCAACATCCTGGTTGTGATACTGTACTGTAGTTTTGCAATATGTTACCACCAGAAGAAAATGGACAAAGGGGATGTGGGTGGGGTCTCTGTATTTTTTCATACAACTGCATGAGAATCTATATCAAAATAAAAAGCTTAATTTAAAATTTTTAAATATTTTAATATCCATAAAGTTCTAAGAAAAATAAAACAAACAAATGGGGGAAAATAATTATTTTTTTGGGGGGGGAATTACATCTCTCTTCACTAATGTCTAGCAGAAATTGAGCATTTCCCTTAATTATAAAGGTAGGCAACAAATTACAAAGGTTAGCATTACCTGTGATTTTTGTCACCAACAGAAATCACAGGTATGAAAATACTTCTTATACAAATATCAGAGTTAAGATATTGCAACTGCATATAAACAAGAAAAAAGATAAGCACTATATTAGAAAACTGAGCAGGGAAATCCCTGGTGGTTGAATGCTTAGGACTCCATGCTGTCACTGCTGAGGGCTCAGGTTCAATCCTGGGTCAGGGAATTAAAATCCCATATGCCACGCAGTATGGCCAAAAAAGAAAAAAGAAAGAAAACTGAGCAACAAAAGATACAAAAAGGGAAAAGGGAATTCATTCAATTCCCACTCTCCTCCCCACACAAACATATACCAAAAGAACACAAGTCATAGAGGATCCTGCTGTGATGTATGTCGGAGAGTGTTTTGCCTATGTTCTCCTCTACAGAATATTGGAAATAAAAGCAAAAATAAACAAATGGGACCTAATTAACCTTAAAAGCTTCTGCACATCAAAGGAAACAATTAGCAAGGTGAAAAGACAGCCTTCAGAATGGGAGAAAATAATGGCAAATGAAGCAACCGACAAACAACTAATCTCAAAAATATACAAGCAACTCCTACAGCTCAACTCCAGAAAAATAAACGACCCAATCAAAAAATGGGCCAAAGAACTAAATAGACATTTCTCCAAAGAAGACATACAGATGGCTAACAAACACATGAAAAGATGCTCAACATCACTCATTATCAGAGAAATGCAAATCAAAACCACTATGAGGTACCATTTCACACCAGTCAGAATGGCTGCGATCCAAAAGTCTACAAATAATAAATGCTGGAGAGGGTGTGGAGAAAAGGGAACCCTCTTACACTGTTGGTGGGAATGCAAACTAGTACAGCCACTATGGAGAACAGTGTGGAGATTCCTTAAAAAACTGGAAATAGAACTGCCTTATGATCCAGCAATCCCACTGCTGGGCATACACACTGAGGAAACCAGAAGGGAAAGAGACACGTGTACCCCAATGTTCATCGCAGCACTGTTTATAATAGCCAGGACATGGAAGCAACCTAGATGTCCATCAGCAGATGAATGGATAAGAAAGCAGTGGTACATATACACAATGGAGTATTACTCAGCCATTCAAAAGAATACATTTGAATCAGTTCTAATGAGGTGGATGAAACTGGAGCCTATTATACAGAGTGAAGTAAGCCAGAAGGAAAAACATAAATACAGTATACTAACGCATATATATGGAATTTAGAAAGATGGTAACAATAACCCGGTGTACGAGACAGCAAAAGAGACACTGATGTATAGAACAGTCTTATGGACTCTGTTGGAGAGGGAGAGGGTGGGATGATTTGGGAGAATGGCATTGAAACATGTAAAATATCATGTAAGAAACGAGTTGCCAGTCCAGGTTCGATGCACGATACTGGATGTTTGGGGCTAGTGCACTGGGACGACCCAGAGGGATGGTATAGGGAGGGAGGAGGGAGGAGGGTTCAGGATGGGGAACACATGTATACCTGTGGCGGATTCATTTTGATATTTGGCAAAACTAATACAATTATGTAAAGTTTAAAAATAAAATAAAATTAGAAAAAAAAAAGAATTATAAAAAAAAAAGAACACAAGTACAATTAATCAATAATTTGAAGAGAAGTCAGTCTTACTAATAATTAAAGAAAATGTAGATGAACACGATGCTATGATACTATTTTCAGTGTTAAACTACCAAAGCTTAAAATACAAACAAACAAAAGGGATAATATCCAACATATTTAATACTGCAGGGAAATGTATACTTTCATAAAAATAACAAACATAGCTACTATTTATTGAGTACCTATTACATGCATGTCAGACAGGGTTCTAAGCATTTACTTTATTTATATTCACTTAACATGCCCAATCCTCACAATAACCCTACAAGGTAAAATGTTGAGCACTTATTGATGAGCAAACCGAATATTAAGAGATTAGAGTAACTTTTCCAAGGTCAGAGAACTAGTAAATATCAGAGCCAAGACTCAAACATTTATTTTGTAGCTATTTTTTTGATAACAGATATGTATTATTTGTAGTATCAAAAATTCATTTCTGCATAATTAAAATAATGCCCCAAGACAGTGACCAACTATTTCAGCATCATAATGATTTTAATGCTCTACTTCATATCTTTGTGTCCTACAATGCCAAACCAATCAATTAAAATTGGTTCAATAACCACTATTACAAATGATAAGTAAGTTATTTCTCTATTATCTGTAATTATAAAAATACTTTACCTTTTTGGTTGATTCTAAAAGCTCTGAAATCATGACTATGAATATGTAATTTTAAAAAATATACCATAAAGTAAAATGCTTAAATATCTCACTCAGCAGGACGTGGAAGCAACCTAGATGTCCATCAGCAGAAGAATGGATAAGAAAGCTATGGTACATATACACAGTGGAGTATTACTCAGCCATTAAAAAGAATACATTTGAATCAGTTCTAATGAGGTGGATGAAACTGGAGCCTATTATACAGAGTGAAGTAAGCCAGAAAGAAAAACACCAATACAGTATACTAATGCATATATATGGAATTTAGAAAGATGGTAACGATAACCCTGTATGCGAGACAGCAAAAGAGACACAGATGTATAGAAGAGTCTTTTGGACTCTGTGGGAGAGGGTGAGGGTGGGATGATTTGGGAGAATGGCATTGAAACATGTATATTATCATATGTGAAACGAATCGCCAGTCCAGGTTCGATGCATGATACAGGATGCTCGAGGCTGGTGCACTGGGATGACCCAGAGGAATGGTATGGGGAGGGAGTTGGGAGGGGGGTTCAAGATGGGGAACATGTGTACACCCGTGGTGGATTCATGTCAATGTATGGCAAAACCAATACAATATTGTAAAGTACAAAAATAAAAATAAAAACTGGAAAATTTCACAGTCCACTGGGGGAAAAAAAAGAATAAATTGTCAAATAATGTTGGTGAGAAAAAAAAATATCTGAGGCATCTACAGTAAAACCATGCTTACATGGCTTATAAACCAGTACTCTTTATTAGTTGCATTTTGCTTTAGTAAGATCCTAAATCTCTTCTAATAATTTCCAGTTAGGTTAAATGTATTTTACTGAATCCTACTTATTTAGAAACTATAACCCATGCATGTAAGATGTCTCTACTAGCCTAAATATTTTACCATCTCCCAACTATGCCATATAACTCACTTTATTATTGCATCATTATTTTAATATTCTCTAAAATTTTATACTACTGCAAAAAAAAAGTTCTTTTCTGTTCTATTGTACCTCCTGATCAATTTCATTTAGGAAGTTTTATTTTTGAAAAGGAAAACAGAACATAGCAACAGATTGTGAAAAAATATATACTTGGTAAATACAAGCATTAAGCAAGTTGAACAAAACACTTCAGGGTAACTCTATTATTACTAGAGGCAAATTTGTCTAGACTCTAGACTACTCATTCTCAGAAGGTTGTAACTTTCCCCCTCAAACATTCCTCGGTTCTAAACCTAAAACTGCAAAATCAGAAGTAGCAGTTTAGATTTAATTTCTATCACATTCTTCAATACTACTAATCTCCAAAAAGAGAAGGAAGTCATATTTGGATGAGTCAATCAAATTAGAATCTCAAAATCAATCTTCTTCTCCATTATCCAATATTGTGCTTCTCCATTAGAAAGCACAGTTCAAACCCTACCAGTGGACTGTCCACTATGGTTGAAAAGAGCAATTGATTATGTAACAATTGTTCCACTAGATGCCCATGTAGCAGGAGTGAAGAGTAATCCTGCAAATGCTGCATTCCTCATCAAGACTATATTGTAACTGGTGCAACCAGTCTGCAGTGCACTTCCACCAATGTGAATAAGAAGCCTGTTGCAGTTGCACACTGAGTAACTGAGTAACAGAGATAGCAGGGCCAAAAACAAAAGGAGTAGATGCTGTTACCTGGGGTGATAGGGCTCTGCTTATTATAGCATTAGTATGGATGCTGGCACCCAGACTAAGTGAAAGTTGCTCAGTCGTGTCCGACTCTTTGTGACCCCATGGACTATATAGTCCATGGAATTCTCTAGGCCAGAATACCGGAGTGGGTAGCCTTTCCCTTCTCCAGGGGATCTTCCGAATCCAGGGATTGAATCCAGGTCTCTCACATTGCAGACAGATTCTATATCCGCTGAGCCACAAAACCCAGGTTCGATTCCTGGGTTGGGACGATCTGCTGGAGAAGAGATAGGCTACCCACTCCAGTATTCTTGGGCTTCCCTTGTGGCTTTGCTGGTAAAGAATCTGCCTGCAAGGCAGAAGACCTGGGTTTGGTCCCTGGGTAGGGAAGATTTTCCCCTGGAGAAAGGAAAGGCTACCTACTCCAGTATTCTGGCCTAGAGAATTCCATGGACTGCATAATCCATGGGGGTTCAAAGAGTCGGCCACGATGGAGCAACTTTCACTTCAATTCACTTCACCCAGCCTAAAAGCCCCTATAATTACTGTAGGTTGTGTAAAAACTGTGTTGCCTGTTTATTTTTGTGCATTTATTCTAAATAGAAAAAGAACAAAAATTAGCATAATAGTTCTCCGGACTTCCTTGGTGGTCTAGTGGTTAAGAATCTGCCTGCCAATGCAGGAGACATGGGTTTGATCCCTGGTCCGGGAAGATCCCACATGCTAAGGACAAACTAAGCCTGTAGGCCACAACTACCGAGCCCCCACTCTAGAGTTGGGGAACTGCAACTACTGGGCCCACATGACACAACTATTAAATCCCATGTGCTCTAAGAGCCCTGCTCCAAAAACAAGGGAAACCACTGCAATGAGAAGTTGGCACAGTGCAATGAAGAGCAGCCCCATCCGTGCAACAAGAGAAAGCCCAGAAAGCCCAGGCATAGCAACAAAGACTCAGCACACCCATAAATAAATAATTAAAAAAATAAAGCAGTTCTCTGATACATTAAATGGCAGCTAGATAGCATCAGTTCATTCAATTCAGTTCAGTCGCTCAGTTGTGTCTGACTCTTTGCGACCCCATGAATCGCAGCACGTCAGGCCTCCCTGACCATCCATCACCTGGAGTTCACTCAAACTCACGTCCAACAAGTCGGTGATGCCATCTAGCCATCTCATCCTCTGTCATCCCCTTTTCCTCCTACCCCAATCCCTCCCAGCATCAGAGTCTTTTCCAGTGAGTCAACTCTTCACATGAGGTGGCCAAAGTACTGGAGTTTCAGCTTTAGCATCATTCCTTCCAAAGAACACCCAGGGCTGATCTCCTTTAGAATCGACTGGTTGGATCTCCTTGCAGTACAAGGGACTCTCACGAGTCTTCTCCAACACCACAGTTCAAAAGCATCAATTCTTCAGCACTCAGCTTTCTTCACAGTCCAACTCTCACATCCATACATGACCACTGGAAAAGCCATAGCCTTGACTAGACAGACCTTTCTTGGCAAAGTAATGTCTCTGCTTTTCAATATGCTATCTAGGTTGGTCACAACTTTTCTTCCAAGGAGTAAGCGTCTTTTAATTTCATGGCGGCAGTCACCATCTGCAGTGATTTTGGAGCCCAGAAAAATAAAGTCTGACACTGTTTCCACTGTTTCCCCATCTATTTCCCATGAAGTGATGGGACCAGATGCCATGATCTTCGTTTTCTGAATGTTGAGCTTTAAGCCAACTTTTTCACTCTCCTCTTTCACTCTCATCAAGAGGCTTTTTAGTTCCTCTTCACTTTCTGCCATAAGGGTGGTGTCATCTGCATATCTGAAGTTATTTATATTTCTCCTGGCAATTGATTCCAGCTTGTGTTTCTTCCAGCCCAGCATTTCTCATGATGTACTCTGCATATGAGTTAAATAAGCAAGGTGACAATATACAGCCTTAATGTACTCCTTTTCCTATTTGAAACCATTCTGTTGTTCTATGTCCAGTTCTAACTGTTGCTTCCTGACCTGCATATAGGTTTCTCAAGAGGCAGGTCAGGTGGTCTGGTATTCCCATCTCTTGAAGAATTTTCCATTGTTTATTGTGATCCACACAGTCAAAGGCTTTGGCATAGTCAATAAAGCAGAAATAGATGTTTTTCTGGAACTCTCTTGCTTTTTCGATTACCTAGCAGATGTTGGCAATTTGATCTCTGGTTCCTCTGCCTTTTCTAAATCCAGCTTGAACATCAGGAAGTTCACGGTTCACATATTGCTGAAGCCTGGCTTGGAGAATTTTGAGCATTACTTTACTAGCATGTGAGATGAGTGCAATTGTGCTGTAGTTTGAGCATTCTTTGGCATTGCCTTTCTTTAGGATTGAAATGAAAACTGACCTTTTCCAGTCCTCTGGCCCCTGCTGAGTTTTCCAAATTTGCTGGCATATTGAGTGCAGCACTTTCACAGCATCATCTTTCAGATTTGAAATAGCTCAACTGGAATTCCATCACCTCCACTAGCTTTGTTCGTAGTGATGCTTTCTAAGGCCCACTTGACTTCACATTCCAGGATGCCTGGCTCTAGGTGAGTGATCATACCTTCATGATTATCTTGGTCATGAAGATATTTTTTGTACAGTTCTTCTGTGTATTCCTGCCACCTCTTCTTAGTATCTTCTGCTTATGTTTGGTCCATACCATCTCTTTCCTTTATTGAGCCCATCTTTGCATGAAATGTTCCCTTGGGATCTCTAATTTCCTTGAAGAGATCTCTAGTCTTTCCCATTCTGTTGTTTTCCTCTATTTCTTTGCATTGATCGCTGAGGAAGGCTTTCTTATCTCTTGCTATTCTTTGGAACTCTGCATTCAGGTGCTTATATCTTTCCTTTTCTCCTTTGCTTTTTGCTTCTCTTCTTTTCACAGCTATTTGTAAGGCCTCCCCAGAGAGCCATTTTGCTTTTTTGCATTTCTTTTCCATGGGGATGGTCTTAATCTCTGTCTCCTGTACTATAGCATAGCTCCTGTCAATTTTTTTTAATTGAAGGATAATTGCTTTATAGAATTTTGTTGTTTTCTGTCAAACCTAAACATGACTCAGACATGGGAATATATATATATCCCCTCTCTTTTGAACCTCCCTCCCATCTCCCTCCCCATCCCACCCCTATAGGTGATACAGAGCCCCTGCTTGAGTTTCCTGAGCCATACAGCAAATTCCTGTTGGCTATCTATTTTACATATGGTAATGTAAGTTTCCATGTTAGTCTTTCCATACATCTCACCCTCTCCTCCCCTCTCCCCATGTCCATAAGTCTATTCTCTATGTCTGTTTCTCCACTGCTGCCCTGTAAATAAATTCTTCTGTACCATTTTCTAGATTCTGTATATATGTGTTAGAATATGATATTTATCTCTTTCTGACTCACTTTACTCTGTATAATAGGCTCTAGGTTCATCCACCTTATCAGAGCTGCCTCAAATGTGTTCCTTTTTATACTTATTAATATTCCATCATGTATACGTACCACAGCTTCTTTATCCATTCATATGTCGATGGACGTCTAGGTTGCTTCCACGTTCTAGCTACTGTAAATAGTGCTGCAATGAACAGTAGAATACATGTGTCTTTTTTAACCCTGGTTTCCTCAGGATATATACCTATGAGTGGGAATGCTGGTCATACGGTGGTTTTATTCCTTGTTTTTAAAGGAATTTCAAAAAAATAAAAAATAAAAAAATAAAGGAATCTCAAAAAAATAAAAAAAATAAAGGAATCATAGTGGCTGTATCCATTTACATTCCCACCAATTCCCACCAACAGCGCGAGAGCATTCCCTTTTCTCCACACCCTCTCCAGCATTTATTGTTTGTAGACTTTTTGATGGTGGCCATTCTGACCTGTGTGAGGTGATACCTCATTGTGGTTTTGATTTGCATTTCTTTAATCATGAGTGATATTGAGCATCTTTTCATGTGTTTAACCATCTGTATGTCTGCTTTGGAGAAATGTCTGTTTAGGTCTTTTCCCCACTGTTTGGTTGGGTTGTTTGTTTTTCTGGCATTGAGTTGTATGAGCTGCTTGTATATTTTGGAAATGAATCCTTTGTCAGTTGTTTCATTTGCTATTATTTTCTCCCATTCTGAGGGTTGTCTTTTCACCTTGCTTATAGTTTCCTTTGCTGTGCAAAAGCTTTTAAGTTTAATCAGGTCCCACTTGTTTACTTTTGTTTTTATTTCCATTACTCTAGGAGGTGGGTCAGAGAGGATCTTGCTTTGATTTATGTCATCGAGTGCTCTGCCTATGTTTTCCTCTAAGGGTTGTTACAGTTTCTGGTCTTACATTTAGGTTTTTAATCCATTTTGAATTTATCTTTGTGTATGGTGTTAGGAAGTGTTCTAATTTCATTCTTTTACGTGTAGCTGTCCACTTTTCCCAGCACCATTTATTGAAGAGGCTCTTTGCCCTGTTGTATATTCTTTCCTCCTTTGTCAAAAATAAGGTACACATAGGTGCATGGGTTTATTTCTGGGCTTTCTATCTTGTTCCACTGGTCTGTGTTTCTGTTTTTGTGCCATCACCATACTGTCTTGATGACTGTAGCTTTGTAGTATAATCTGAAGTCAGGAAGGTTGATTCCGCCAGCTCTATTCTTCTTTCTCAAGACTGCTTTGGCTATTCGGGGTCTTTTGTGTTTCCATATGAATTGTGAAATTTTTTGTTCTAGTTCTGTGAAAAATGCCATTGGTAATTTGATAGGGATCATACTGAATTTGTAGATTGCTTTTGGTAGTATAGTCATTTTCACAATATTGATTCTTCCTACGTAGGAACATGTAATATCTCTCCATCTGTTTATGTTGTCTTTGATTTCTTCCACTAGTGTCTTATAATTTTCTGTGTATAGATCTTTTGTCTCCTTAGGTAAGTTT
Organism: Bos indicus x Bos taurus; assembly: GCF_003369695.1. Taxonomy (NCBI): domain Eukaryota; kingdom Metazoa; phylum Chordata; class Mammalia; order Artiodactyla; family Bovidae; genus Bos; species Bos indicus x Bos taurus. The sequence goes on along the minus strand of NC_040105.1, from coordinate 88,906,733 downwards.
ATTCCTGGATATTTAATTCTTTTTGTTGCAATGGTGAATGGGATTGATGCCTTAATTTCTCTTTCTGATTTTTCATTGTTTGTATATAGAAATGCAAGTGATTTCTGGGTACTGATTTTGTATCCTGCAACTTTGCTAAATTCACTGATTAGCTCTAGTCATTTTCTGATACTGTCTTTAGGGTTTTCTAGGTACAATACCATGTCATGTGCAAACAGTGAGAGTTTTACTTCTTCTTTTCCAATCTGGATTCCTTTTATTTCTTTTTCTTTTCTAACTGCTATAGCTAGGACTTCCAGAACTATGCTGAATAATAGTGGCAAAAGTGGATATCCTTGTCTTGTTCCTGATCTCAGGGGGAATGCTTTCAGTTTTTCACCATTGAGAATAATGTTTGCTGTAGGCTTATCATATGTACCCTTTACTATGTTTAAGTAGGTTCCTTCTATGCCCATTTTTTGAAGAGTTTTAATCATAAATGGGTGCTGAATTTTGTCAAAGGCTTTTTCTGCATCTATTGAGATGATCATATGATTTTTATCTTTCAATTTGTTAATATGGTATATCATGTTGATTGGTTTGCATATATTGAAGACTCCTTGCAGACCTGGAATAAACCCAACTTGATCATGGTGTATGAGCTTTTTGACATGTAACTGAATTCTGTTTGCTAAAATTTTGTTGACGATTTTTGCATCTATGGTCATCAGTGATACTGGCCTGTAGTTTTCTTTTTTTGTGTTGTCTTTGTCTGGTTTTGGTATCAGGGTGATGGTGGCCTCATAGAACGAGTTTGGAAATGTTCCTTCCTCTGCAATTGTTTGAAAGAGGTTTAGAAGGATAGGCATTAGCTCTTCTCTAAACGTTTGATAGAATTCTCCTGTGAAGCCATCTGGTCCTGGGCTTTTGTTTTTGGTGAGATTTTTAATCACAGCTTCAATTTCAGTGCTTGTAATTGGGTTGTTCATAATTTCTATTTCTTCCTGGTTCAGTCTTGGAAAATTGAACTTTTCGAAGAATCTGTCCATTTCTTCCAGGTTATCCATTTTATTGCCATATAGTTGTTCATAACAGTCTCCTATAATCCTTTGTATTTCTGCATTGTCTGGTGTAACCTCTCCTTTTTCATTTCTAAGTTTGTTGATTTGATTCTTCTCTTTTTTCCTGATGAGTCTGCCTAAAGGCTTGTCAATTTCATTTATCTTCTCATAGAACCAGATTTTAGTTTGATTAATCTTTAATATTGTTTCTTTTATTTCTTTTTCACTTATTTATGCTTGGATCTTTATTTCTTTCCTTCTACTATTTTTTTGTTGTTGTTGTTGTTATTTTTCCAGTTGTTTTAGGTGTAAAGTTAGCTTGTCTATTTGATGTTTTCCTTGTTTCTTGAGGTAGGATTGTATTGCTATAAACTTCCCTCTTAAAACTGCTTGCACTGTATCCCATAGGTTTTGAGTTGTCATGTTTTCATTGTCATTTGTTTCTAGAAATTTTTTTATTTCCCTTTTGATTTCTTCAGTAACCTGTTGGTTATTTAGAAACGTGTTGTTTAATCTCCATGTGTTTGTGTTTCTTACACTTTTTTCCTTGTAATTGATATCTAGTCTCATAGTGTTGTGGTCGGAGAAAATGCTTAATATGATTTCAGTTTTGTTAAATTTACTGAGGTTTGATTTGTGATCCAAGATGTGGTCTATCCTAGAGAATGATCCATGTGCACTTGAGAAGGTGTATTCTTCTGCATTTGGATGGAATGTCCTAAAGATATCAATGAGATCCACTTCATCTAATGTATCATTTAAGACTTGTATTTCCTTATTAATTTTCTGTTTTGATGCTCTGTCCATTGGTGTGAGTGGGGTGTTAAAGTCTCCTACTATTATTGTGTTACTCTCAATTTCTCCTTTTATGTCTGTTAGTGTTTGTCTTATGTATTGTGGTGCTCCTATGTTGGGTGCATAGATATTTACAATTGTTATGTCTTCCTCTTGGATTGATCCCTTGATCATTATGTAGTGTCCTTTCTTATCTCTTGTAATCTTTATTTTAAGGTCTATTTTGTCTGATATGAGGATTGCTACTCCAGCTTTCTTTTGCTTCCAGTTGGCACGGAATATACTTTTCCATTTTCTCACTTTCAGTCTATATGTGTCTTTAGGTCTGAAGTGGGTTTCTTGTAGACAGCATATATATGGGTCTTGTTTTTGTATCCATTCAGCCAGTCTGTGTCTTTTGGTTGGAGCATTTAATCTGTTTACATTTAAAGTAATTATTGATATATATGTTCCTATTGCCATTTTCTTAATTGTTGGGGTTGATTTTGAAGATCTTTTTTCTTCTCTTGTATTTCTTGACTAAGTTCCTTTAACCTTTGTTGTAAAGCTTATTTGGTGGTACTGAATTCTCTTAACTTTTCCTTGTCTGAAAAGCTTTTTATTTCTCCATCAATTTTGAATGAGATCCTTACAGGATACAGTAATCTTGGTTGTAGATTTTTCCCTCTCAGTACTTTAAATATATCCTGCCATTCCCTTCTGGCCTGCAGAGTTTCTGCTGAAAGATCAGCTGTTACGTGTATGGGGTTTCCCTTGTATGTTACTTGTTCCTTCTCCCTTGCTGCTTTTAATATTCTTTCTTTGTGTTTAGTCTTTGTTAGTTTGATTAATATGTGTCTTGGCGTGTTTCTCCTTGGGTTTATCCTGTATGGGACTCTTTGTGCCTCTTGGACTTGATTGACTATTTCCTTTTCCATGTTGGGGAAATTTTCAACTATAATCTCTTCAAGAAATTTCTCATACCCTTTCTTTTTCTCTTCTTCTTCTGGGACCCCTATAATTCGAATGTTGGTGTGTTTGATATTGTCCCAGAGGTCTCTGAGACTATTCTCTGTTCTTTTCATTCTTGTTATTTTATTCTGCTCTTCAAAAGTTATTTCCACCATTTTATCTTACAGCTCACTGATTCATTCTTCTGCTTCAGATATTCTGCTACTGATTTCTTCTATAGTATTTTTAATTTCAGTAATTGTGTTGTTTTTCTCTGCAGGTTTATACCTTAATTCTCCTAGGTTTTTGTTATTTGATTCTCGCATTTTCTCCATTTTGCATTCAAGGTTTTTTTTATCATCTTTATTATCATTATTCTGAATTCTTTTTCAGGTAGTTTGCCTATTTCCTCTTCATTTATTTGGACTTCTGTGTTTCTAGTTTGTTCCTTCATTTATGTATTATTTCTCTTGTTTGTATTCCCTTGTTTGTTTTTCATTATTTTTTTTAACTTATTGTGTTTGAGGTCTCCTTTTCCCAGACTTCAAGGTTGAATTCTTTCTTCCTTTTGGTTTCTGCCCTCCTAAGTTTGGTCCAGTGGTTTGTGTAAGTTGAGTTTTTGTTTGTTCATTTGTTTTTCCTCTGATGGGCAATGCTGAGTCAGGTGGTTATCCCGTCTGCTGATGATTTGGTTTGTATTTTTGTTTTGTTGTTGTTTAGATGAGGCGTCCTGCACAGAGTGCTACTGGTGGCTGGGTGATGTCAGGTCTTGTATTCCAGCGGTTTCCTCTGTGTTAGTTCTCACTATTTGATAACCTCCTAGGGTTAGTTTTCTGTAATCTAGGGTCTTGGAGTCAGTGCTCCCACTCCAAAGGCTCAGGGCTAGATCTTGTCAGGTATGAAGATTCCACGTGTGGTTTGTTATGGCATCAAGTAAGATTAAAACAAATATCCAAAACTGAGAAACCAAAGATGAACCCCAGACAAGTTACATTTACAAAATAAGGCAAATAACAATTAAAATAATGGAACATACACATATACATACACACCCATAAGCAAAGTCAAAAGAGACCAACAAAAATAAAGTACAAGAGATTGACATGGTGAACAAAAGAAATAAAAAATTATATTTACCAGTTAAGAACAAGACTAAAGCACAAACTGGAAAACAAAACTAAAGCAAGGTGTCAACTGGGGAATAAAGCAATGAAAATAAAACTAACAAATATGTTGAGACTACAGGAAAGAAAGAAAAGAAAGAAAGAATAGATATGTAAAGTTAAATAGTGGTAGATAAAGAAGATTTATATATATTAAAGAGTAACTGTAAGGGGGAAAGAACAGTAGGAAAAGCAAACAAGGGAATAAATGCAGAAGAAATAATAATAGGTTTAAAAAATAAAAAATTAAAATTAAAAAAGAGAGGGGGGGGGAAAAAAGTCCCCAGAACTGCAAAAGATAGAGGCAGAGGTTTATAACAACAGTAAAAAATGTGACTGAGAAAAAAAAAAAAAAAACAGAAAAAAAAGAAAGCTCAAAAGCTTAATTAGATTTCATACAGCCAATAAAATTGACAACTACAACGGGGGGGCGGGGGGGAGGGGAGGAAAAAAATCCAAAGGAATCAATAAAACAAGTCAAAACATAAGAATAATAAATATTTTTCTTGAGCCACTGCTGTCAGATTCCTTTCCCTTGCTGGGAGTCATAGTCCACTTCACCTCCCTAGGATGCCCTCTAACACTGTGCTGATCTCTGGACCTGCTGTTGGGGGGAGCTCAGATTCTGTTCTTGCCCTACTCCTCTGTGTTCTTGCCTCCAATGTCCACAGCTATCAGAACTAGTGTGTTTTCTTTTGTGGGAGCTCTCAATGACATTTTATGTATTCCATAGACACAGAGTCTGCCTAGTTGATCATGTGGATTTAATCTGTAGCTTATACAGCAAGAATACACAGAACAACTGTACAAAAAAGATCTTCATGACCCAGATAATCACGATGGTGTGATCACTCACCTAGAGCCAGACATCCTGGAATGTGAAGCCAAATGGGCCTTAGGAAGCATCACTATGAACAAAGCTAGTAGAGGTGATGGAATTCCAATTGAGCTATTTCAAATCCTAAAAGATGATGCTGTGAAAGTGCTACACTCAATACGCCAGCAAATTTGGAAAACTCAGCAGTGGCCACAAGCCTGCAAAAGGTCAGTTTTCATTGCAATCCCAAAGAAAGGCAATGCCAAAGAATGCTCAAACTACAGCACAATTGCACTCATCTCACATGCTAGTAAAGTGATACTTAAAATTCTCCAAGCCAGGCTTCAGCAATACGTGAACCATGAACTTCCAGATGTTGAAGCTGGTTTTAGAAAAGGCAGAGACATCAAATTGTCAAAATCTGCTGGATTACAGAAAATGCAAGAGAATTTCAGAAAAATGTCTACTTCTGCTTCATTGAGTATGCTAAAGCCTTTGACTGTGTAGATCACAATAAACTGCAGAAAATTCCTCAAGAGATGGGAATACCAGACCACCTGACCTGCCTCCTGAGAAATCTGTATGCAGGCCAGGAAGCAACAGTTAGAACTGGACATGGAACAACAGACTGGTTCCAAATAGGAAAAGGAGTACATCAAGGCTGTATATTGTCACCCTGCTTATTTAACTTCTATGCAGAGTACATCATGAGAAACGCTGGGCTGGAGGAAGCACAAGCTGGAATCAAGACTGCCAGGAGAAATATCAATATCCTCAGATATGCGGATGACACCACCCTTATGGCAGAAAGCGAAGAACTAAAGAGCTTCTTGATGAAAATGAAAGGGGAGAGTGAAAAAGTTGGCTTAAAATTCAACATTCAGAAAACTAAGATCATGGCATCCCGTCCCATCACTTCATGAGAAATAGATGGGGGAACAGTGGAAACAGTGGCTGACTTTATTTTTCTGGGCTCCAAAATCACTGCAGATGGTGACTGCAGCCATGAAATTAAACGACGCTTACTCCTTGGAAGTAAAGTTATGACCAACCTAGATAGCATATTAAAAAGCAGAGACAATACTTTGTCGACAAAGGTCCGTCCAGTCAAGGCTATGGTTTTTCCAGTGGTCATGAATGGATGTGAGAGTTGGACTATAAAGAAAACTGAGTGCCGAAGAAGTGATGCTTTTGAACTGTGGTGTTGAAGAAGACTCTTGAGAGTCCCTTGGACTGCAAGGAGATCCAACCAGTCCATCCTAAAGGATATCAGTCCTGGGTGTTCATTGGAAGGACTGATGTTGAAGCTGAAACTCCAATACTTTGGCCACCTGATGCAAAGAGCTGACTCATTTGAAAAGACCCTGATGCTGGGAAAGATTGAGGGCAGGAGAAGAAGGGGACAACAGAGGATAAGATGTCTGGATGCCATCACCAACTCAATGGACATGGGTTTGGGTGGACTCCGGGAGTTGGTGATGGACAGGGAGGCCTGGCGTGCTGCAGTTCGTGGGGTTGCAAAGAGTTGGACACGACTGAGTGACTGAACTGAACTGATACAGCTGGTGCGAGGGTGTTGGGTCTTCTTCCTTAGTCACACTGACACTGCGTTTCAATTGTGGTTTTATTTCCACCTCTGTATGTGGGTTGTCCACTGGTATTTGCTCCTGAGGCTTCCCTGGAGGACTTCAGTTTGTCTTTGTGCAGGCCAGGTGTGGAGGTGGTGCAGTTGCTTGGGTTGCAGGGGTTCTGGCAGGATCAGGTCCTGAGGGGAGTTGGCGGCTAGGGCAACAGGGAATATAGTGCTCTAGAAGGGTATGGCAACCAGTATTGGCCAATACACTACAGTATTCTTACCTGGAGAACTCCCCTCCCTGACAGAGAAGCCTGGCAGGCCACAGTCTGCTGCTGCTGCTTCTTCTATGTCGCTTCAGTCGTGTCCAACTCTGTGTGACCCCATAGACAGCAGCCCACAAGGCTCCACAGTCCCTGGGATTCTCCAGGCAAGAACACTGGAGTGAGTTGCCATTTCCTTCTCCAATGCATGAAAGTGAAAAGTGAAAGTGAAGTCGCTCAGTCATGTCCGACTCCTAGCAACCCCATGGACTGGAGCCCACCAGGCTCCTCTGTCCATGGGATTTTCCAGGCAAGAGTACTGGAGTGGGTTGCCATTGCCTTCTCCGAGGCCACAATCTACAGGGTCGCAAAGAGTCAAACACTACTGAAGCAACCCTACAGGTTGCATCAGGTATTTCATGGGCCAGCCTCTCTATTGTTCAACTGCCAGTGCTGGCCTGTTGTGGGAGAGAGGTGAAGCTCCCACTATGGTGATGGCTCCACCCCCATGTGTGACTCAGCAGTATCGCCTTGCTTCCATGGCTGCCTGGCTTTCCTCCAAAGGCATTTCCCAACACGATCTCCTCCCTCATATCCCCTCAATCCATCTCTCCACAGTCAACAGCAGCCCTCTCCCTAGGATTGCTCCACAATCCCTAAACTCCAGCTCCCAGCCACTGTGCCATCTGGGGTATGTATGGCTGCAGCAAGGACTGATTCTCCTTCCATTTAGGCTGCCACAGATCAGCTGTTTCACCCTCAACCTTAAATGTTTCTCCTCTGATTCAGACAGTTGCCCCAATGTGGGGATCGGACCCCTGCTCCAGTTCCCCCACCTGCCAAGGGCACATTTAGTCCTACTAACACTCCTGTTTTTCCCCCTAGTTCCTTCATCCTACCGAGTTTTGCATGGGTCTATATGTTCTTTTCTGCTGGTCAGGTACTCCTGTCCTCTCTCAGCTGGTGTTCTGCATGCACTTCTGTGTCTGAAGGTGTATTCCTGTTGTATCTGTGGAGAGAGATGTACTCCACTTCCACCTACACCTCCACCATGTTGTTCTCCCTTCCAAATTAAGTTTTAAATATGAACATTTTATAAGATTTTACTCTATTGGTTATTTCATCTCAATACAGAAGGAAAGACAACCAGATATTAATCCAGGAATACATGTACAGAGCTCCCTATCTGTTCATCCACAGATAAAGGTTCATCCACAGATAAAACCTTTAAATCTTTTAGTTTACCTTAAAGTACCTCATTTGGTCTACTTTAAGGTGAACTAAAAGATTTAAAGGTTTTAATGGGGAAGGAGTAGTTCAGAAATGTTTATTTTCAGTAGCAACAAAAGAACCTACACTCCTTCTATGAATCTGACAGATTTTATTAAAAATGTAATTTTTTGTTTTAGACACTGAATCATAAAGTCATACAAGAGGCATACCTCTAATAGAGTTTCTAGAAAACTTTAAATGTATTTCATGACCCATGAAAAAATGTGCTTCAGTATTTAAATTACCCATCCTAAGGAAGGTTATTTAACACTCAATTACAAGTTATTAGATAACTAACAGTATAGAGGAGAATTCCAGTGGGAATACTCCAGTTTTTGTCACGCTATCAGGTATTACTGAAAGGAAGGGCTGGATCCAACTGAATTTACATAGAAAGTCATTTTAAAAAATGCTCCCTTTAAAAATTCTGAGATGCAGGAGGAAAGAATGTATATCCAAGGTCATTACAATGATCAATAGACAAAGATCTCTCTAGAGAGAAACATTTAACAAGCAAGCGGTCTAATTTCAAGATGATATATGTTCAAAACCAGTGAATACTCTTCCTATGGCTCACATTAAATGAAAGGATACTACAGATCAGAATTCAATGTGCCTTGTGTCTCAAATCAGAAATGACTTCAATTTATAGGGCTATCTTGGGAATGAGTGACATAATTCCTAATAATTTACTTAGAAATGCCATACCATCCCTTTACCCTCTCTCCACACTCTGAATTGAAAGTTTGTCTTTCAAAGATGATTACCTTTGTAGCCACTAAAAGAATCATATTCCTCTTCTTACCCCATGGAAAATCAAGTTCCTACTGGGATAGAAGTTGAGGCAACTGGTACTCCAAAGCTGAATCCTGTATTCTGCCTATCTGGAGTTGTGTTACTGAATGAAAACAGGTTGGCAGAAGATGAAACTGTTTGGAATGGAGTCCGCAAGTTAAATCTTACTATACCAGGAGTAGAGAAAGCAAACCCTGTAGCTGAAGTGGTTGTCTTTGCAGAGCCAGAAGTGAACCAACGTGTAGGGGTACCAGTTCCTCCAAAAATAAGCCAGCACCTGACTCCAAACCCTAAATGAGAGTAAGAGAGGAGTGGAAAAAGAGAAATTCTAGAGATCTCAAGGAGACTTTGGGATCCACACTGGAATCAACTCTCTTCTACTCCAAACTCCATGAAGTATCAGTTTAAATGCACTTGCTAAAAGACATTTTAAAAATACTAACCAGAGTTTTTAAAGAAAGAAAGACAAATTTCCAGGTGCCAGACAGGGAATTCATATCTATGAGCAGAAGCTGAAGCTGCTTAATCCAAGGGGGTGACCTGAATGAATATATGCCCTAAAAGCTGGAATTATGCTAGACTGAGGGTAAATCTGAGGCCACAGTGTAAGGTCACAGGCTCCTCAATCAATAGAGCCCTAGTGAAGCTTAAATCTGAGAAATCCGTATAGGAGGATGGAAAAGACAATGGAGACACATAGGAACCCCAAGCTGATACAGAAGATATACACAGACGGCCTGAATTCAATTTACCTTTGTGGTGTGGAAACTTCAAACTAAGATGTTAGCATAAACACTAGTTAGGAGCTGATGAAACTTTCAGGGCCCAAGCAGGTTGTGCACGACATCACTTATCAGAGGTATCTCTATGTTTCTAATTCCATAATCCAAAAAGCCCTGAGAAAATTAACTCAAAGACAAAGACTATCCTTAACAAAATTCTAGCAATCAGAATCCAACAGCACATTAAAAAGATCATACATCATGACCAAGTGGGCTTTATCCCAGGGATGCAAGGATTCTTCAATATCTGCAAATCAATCAATGTAATACACCACATTAACAAATTGAAAAATAAAAGCCATATGAGTATCTCAATAGATGCAGACAAAGCCTTTGACAAAGTTTAACATCCATTTATGATAAAAACACTCCAGAAAACAGGAATAGAAGGAACATGCCTCAACATAATAAAAGCTATATATGACAAACCCACAACAAACATTATCCTCAATGGTGAAAAATTGAAAGCATTTCCCCTAAAGTCAGGAACAAGACAAGGGTGCCCACTCTCACCACTACTATTCAACATAGATTTGGAAGCTTTGGCCACAGCAATCAGAGAAGAAAAAGAAATAAAAGGAATCTAAATTGGAAAAGAAAAAACTCTGTTTACAGATGACGTGATCCTCTACATAGAAAACCCTAAAGACTCCACCAGAAAATTACTAGAGCTAATCAATGAATATAGTAAAGTTGCAGGATATAAAGTTAACACACAGCAATCCCTTGCATTCCTATACACTAATAATGAGAAAATAGAAAGAGAAATTAAGGAAACAATTCCATTCACCATTGCAACGAAAAGAATAAAATACTTACGAATATATCTACCTAAAGAAACTAAAGACCTATATATAGAAAACTATAAAACACTGGTGAAAGAAATCAAAGAGGACACTAATAGATGGAGAAATATACCCTGTTCATGGATCAGAAAAATCAACATAGTGAAAATGAGTATAGTACCCAAAGCAATCTATAGATTCAATGCAATCCCTATCAAGCTACCAACGGTATTTTTCACAGAGCTAGAACAAATGATTTCACAATTTGTATGGAAATACAAAAAGCCTCAAATAGCCAAAGCAATCTTGAGAAAGAAGAATGGAACTAGAGGAATCAACCTGCCTGACTTCAGACTATACTACAAACCCACAGTCATCAAGACAGTATGGTACTGGCACAAAGACAGAAATATAGATCAATGGAACAAAATAGAAAGCCCAGAGATAAATCCACGCACCTATGGCCACCTTATCTTTGACAAAGGAGGCAAGAATATACAATGGAGAGAAAACAATCTCTTTAACAAGTGATGCTGGGAAAACTGGTCAACCACTTGTAAAAGAATGAAATTAGAACACTTTCTAACACCATACACAAAAATAAACTCAAAATGGATTAAAGATCTAAATGTAAGACCAGAAACTATAAAACTCTTAGAGGAGAACATAAGCAAAACATTCTCTGACATACATCACAGCAGGATCCTCTATGACCCACCTCCCAGAATACTGGAAATAAAAGCAAAAATCAACAAATGGGACCTAATTAAACTTCAAAGCTTCTCCACAACAAAGGAAACTATAAGCAAGGTGAAAAGACAGCCTTCAGAATGGGAGAAAATAATAGCAAATGAAGCAACTGACAAACAACTAATCTCAAAAATATACAAGCAACTCCTGCAGCTCAATTCCTGAAAAATAAACAACCCAATCAAAAAATGGGCCAAAGAACTAAATAGACATTTCTCCAGAGAAGACATACAGATGGCTAACAAACACATGAAAAGATGCTCAACATCACTCATTATCAGAGAAATGCAAATCAAAACCACAATGAGGCACCATTTCACGCCAGTCAGAATCGCTGTGATCCAAATGTCTACAAGCAATAAATGCTGGAGAGGGTGTGGAGAAAAGGGAACCCTCTTACACTGTTGGTGGGAATGCAAACTAGTACAGCCACTATGGAGAACAGTGTGGAGACTCCTTAAAAAACTGGAAATAGAACTGCCTTATGACCCAGAAATCCCACTTCTGGGCATACATACCAAGGAAACCAGAACTGAAAGAGACACGTGTACCCCAATGTTAATCGCAGCACTGTTTATAATAGCCAGGACATGGAAGCAACCTAGATGCCCATCAGCAGATGAATGGATAAGGAAGCTGTAGTACATATACACAATGGAGTATTACTCAGCCATTAAAAAGAATACATCTGAATCAATTCTAATGAGGTGGATGAAACTGGAGCCAATTATACAGAGTGAAGTAAGCCAGAAAGAAAAACACCAATACAGTATACTAACACATATATATGGAATTTAGAAAGATGGTAACGATAACCCTGTATGTGAGACAGCAAAAGAGACACAGATGTATAGAACAGTCTTTTGGACTCTGTGGGAGAGGGCGAGGGTGGGATGATTTCAGAGAATGGCATTGAAACATGTATATTATCATATGTGAAACAAATTGCCAGTCCAGGTTCGATGCATCATACAGGATGCTTGGGGCTGGTGCACTGGGATGACCCAGAGGGATGGTATGGGGAGGGAGGTGGGAGAGGGGGTCAGGATGGGGAACACATGTACACTCGTGGCGGATTCATGTCAATGTATGGCAAAACCAATACAATATTGTAAAATAATTAGCCTCCAATTAAAATAAATAAATTTATATTAAAAAAGGACTATAAAACATCTAAGTAAGTAGTCTATAGACCTGAAAATTGAGGAAATTCTCATCTAAGGAATTAGAGATAATAGACCAATATGAATGGCATATTAAGATGTTTTATGTGTTCAAGGAGCTCAAGAAAGAAATAATATCCATAAAAACAAACAAGTGAATGTGAAAAAGGACCATGGAGATATCCAAGAAATAGTTACAGTATTAGCAATAAAATGGCTCAAAGAACAGGTTTAAATAGTAGACTAGACATAACTGAAGAGGAAAAATATATCATTAAAGAGGAAGAGAGAACAGAAGAAACCTGCCAGAACATAGGGCAGATAAAGTGATGGGAAAGAAGAGAGAGAGAAAGAGATAATGAGAATATAACAGAGAAGTTCAAATATATATCCAGAAAGAAATATCAGAAGGAAAATAACAGAATAGCAGAGACAATATTCAGAGTTAATAAATGAGTTTGCTAAAACTGAAGAAAAATGAGTGCTCACGTTTAGACCCACCAAGTGCAAGGAGGTAACCCCTCCCATCACCATACACACACACGCACACACAGCCTTTACAATGAAACCCTAGAATATTAAGTATAGAAAAAAAATCCAAAAGTTACTAAAGAGAAAAAAACACTTACCTAATAAGGAGTAACAACCAGGTTGCCAGCAGGCTCTTCATTAGCAAACATAAATGTTAGAAGAAGATGAAATAATATCTCTAAATATCCTTTAAAATGTAAGGATAAAATCACTGTGTACTTATAACTTTATCTCAGTCAAGATTTATAAAATGGGTTGTGACTAACAATCAATTTTTACACAATAGCTCTGAAAGGCTATTCTAAGAAATTAGTATCAAAAATATTTCATCAAATTTAAGAGCCCCATTACTTTATGCACCAGTAAAAAGGAAAGAAATATACCAACCTGTCACAATTTCTTATCATTTACATTTTCCCACACTTTTTGAAAGAGCTTCTTTCAGTTTAGACACAGATTTTAATCAAATGTGCATATATTAAGAAAAATATTCAGAATCCAATTTTCAACTCAAATTTCTTGAGGTCTTCTGTGCCACCAGGAGCATTGTTGCTGCAGCAATTCTTAAAAGAACTCACAAGAGAACTAAAAGCCATTTTTTGCTGTGCTTTCAAGTAAGCTTTGCCAGTATGTAGACTAGCTTCCTTTTGTCTCCCACTTCAGCATAATCAATAACTAAACTTGATTAACCATCTTCTCCATTGACTCCCCACAACCACTGGTTTCTAGGAGTTTCAGGCAATTGCCTATTTTCTCTGGGATTTTCACTCAAGCCACCCATTATGCAGATTTTGATCCTAAATGTGCTGATATTACATGTGCATATGGAAACAACTATGACATTCACAACTGCCACCGAGCCAAAAGGGATTGTAAGACACTATCAATTATTAAGACTCACTTCTATTTCAGAGATGTTAAAATATGGAAAACTGTACCTCTTAAAATTGATTAAACACAGTATCTTGAGTTGTGTTAGTGTTACAAGTGAACACCTACCCAAGGGGAACTCTGAGGGACAAAATTTATCTAAATATGTTAATATGACATGCTTATTTTTATGTCATACACATCTTAAAACTTTTAAAATGTGAGCTCCAAAGGGTGATTTCAATGATGTAATAACTCAGTCCTGAAAGGCATAGAAAGAAAGGTATTCTGTACAGAATAAGGGCCCTTGCTGTATTTTCTCTTTTCTCTTTTGTTGGCCAGCATGTGGGATCTTAGTTCCCTGACCAGAGATCAAACGTTGCACTGAAAGTGTAGTCTTAACCACTAGACTGACAGGCAAGTCCTCATGGATTTAGTCTTCTATTCCCAAAGGTACTAATCTCCTGAGATTATAGGCATTATGTTATAAATTATAATATTACATTATCATGTTATATAATTATATATACATATTTATGATATGCAAGTATATGGTAATATTACAAATGCTGATAGAAAAACTACTGTTGTCAAACCATTGTTCTGATACTGTCATAGAAACTGATCCTTTCAGACTGGGTACTGTCATCAATGTGATACTGTAGGTCAAATTAAAACTTCTGGTAGCCACCAAAAGGTGGAATTTTTCTGTGCTCTTGCATTTCTGGACTTTCTTTTCATTTGGAAGTAATTTAAGAGTTATCTTATTAGAATTTCTCTATTTAATGTAGCATGTACATTCAAATTTTTTCTTCCTTAGGAATTTGAAAAATAAAATAAATGAAAATCACCTTTGGATTAAAAATGGCTCTTTGTCATTAAGAATTTGGAGTTAAAGATTATTTACTTTCCATCTCATTTAGATCATATATCTGTCACATCTTTGTACTTAAAAAATTTTTTTAATCTATTTTGCTTAACCAGTTTCTGACAAAAGTGTTTTAAGTCTCTCATTATTATTAGAGATTGTCAATTTCTCCTTATAATCCCATTGCTTTTGCTTTATATATTTCAAGACTATGTTGTAAGGGCCACAGATTCATGGTCGATAGTCTCTTGGTAGATTCCCTTCTTTCATCAGTGTGAAGTATCTGTTTAATACTAAATTGCCTTAAACAGTATTTCATCTGACATTAATGTTGCTTCACCATTTTTCTTTTGGTTCAGCATATGCCTAGTGTATCTTTTCCCATCATTTTGTTTTCAATCTCTCTGAGTCATTTTCAGTGTGTTTTTTATAAATATCAAAGCTCAAAATTTTTAAATATAGTTTTGTTTTTGCTGTCATTTAATCGCTAAGTCATGTCCAACTCTTTTGCAATCCCATGGACTATAGTCCACCAGCCTCCTCTGTCCAGGGGATTTTCCAGGCAAGAATACTGGAGTGGGTTGCCATTTCCTTCTCCAGGGAATCTTTCCAACCCAGAGACTGAACCTGCATCTCCTACTTGGCAGATGGATTCTTTACCACTGAGGCACCTTGGAGACCCTAAAATATAGTCTAAGAATCTCATCCAAGGTGGAAATGTAAGCTGAGTTTCACATAAAAAGCTGTAGTTTTGCCAGCTTTACGCTTCTAGTCAGGCAGTGTGGATAAGGAGAGAGCTTTGAGGAGAAACAGAAGTTGGCTAGAGGAACTCAACATTGACAGAGACAGATATTCCTACTCTTAGCCACCCAGAGGGAGTACAGAGTTGTTTTCCATTTTTTAAATTAAAACATTGATATGCAGAGAAAAGCTGAAGTGTGATAAAGTCTTTTTTGTTTAAAAGGATATAGAATACTCATTAACTTCAGGCTGTGTTAGAAGAACATAAACTTAAACATGTTAAAGAATTCAAGAGAAACTCATACAAATATTAGAATATGTAACTTCCCAAGTATAGGAAAAATAAAGGAATACAGAAAATTTCATCAATCCAATTATGCAGAAAAAGATAAAAGATAATACAACATAGCAAATAGAATAGACAGAGACACTGAAATTTAATGAGCTGAGTTTAATTTATTCACATTTATATGACTACTGATACAACTTGACACTTATTTAGTCCACCCTATTTTGTCTTATTTATTTGCCACATTACAACGTGGCTTGAATTATAGAACCGTGAACTTCCAGATGTTCAAGCTGGTTTTAGAAAAGGCAGAGCAACCAGAGATCAAATTGCTAACATCCGCTGGATCATCGAAAAAGCAAGAGAGTTTCAGAAAAATATCTATTTCTGCTTTATTGACTATGCCAAAGCCTTTGACTGTGTGGATCACAATAAACTGTGGAAAATTCTGAAAGAGATGGGAATACCAGACCACTTGACCTGCCTCTTGAGAAACCTATATGCAGGTCAGGAAGCAACAGTTAGAACTGGACATGGAACAACAGACTGGTTCCAAATAGGAAAAGGAGTATGTCAAGGCTGTATATTGTCACCTTGCTTATTCAACTTATATGCAGAGTACATCATGAGAAACACTGGGCTGGAAGAACCACAAGCTGGAATCAAGATTGCCAGGAGAAATATCAATAACCTCAGATATGCAGATGACACCACCCTTATGGCAGAAAGTGAAGAGGAATTAAAAAGCCTCTTGATGAGAGTGAAAGAGGAGAGTGAAAAAGTTGGCTTAAAGCTCAACATTCAGAAAACGAAGATCACGGCATCTGGTCCCATCACTTCATGGGAAATAGATGGGGAAACAGTGGAAACAGTGTCAGACTTTATTTTTTTGGGCTCCAAAATCACTGCAGATGATGACTGCAGCCGTGAAATTAAAAGACACTTACTCCTTGGAAGAAAAGTTATGACCAACCTAGATAGCATATTAAAAAGCAAAGACATTACTTTGCCAACAAAGGTCCGTCTAGTCAAGGCTATGGTTTTTCCAGTGGTCATGTATGGATGTGAGAGTTGGACTGTGAAGAAAGCTGAGTGCTGAAGAATTGATGCTTTTGAACAGTGGTGTTGGAGAAGACTCTTGAGAGTCCCTTGGACTGCAAGGAGATCCAACCAGTCCATTCTGAAGGAGATCAGCCCTAGGATTTCTTGGAAGGAATGATGCTAAAGCTGAACCTCCAGTACTTTGGCCACCTCATGTGAAGAGTTGACTCATTGGAAAAGACTGATGCTGGGAGGGATTGGGGGCAAGAGGAGAAGGGGACGACAGAGGATGAGATGGCTGGATGGCATCACTGACTCGATGGACGTGAGTCTCAGTTAACTCCGGGAGTTGGTGATAGACAGGGAGGCCTGGCGTGCTGGGATTCATGGGGTCACAAAGAGTTGGGTATGACTGAGCGACTGAACTGAACTGATTATCTTTTATCTTTTTCTGCATAATTGGATTGATGAAATTTTCTGTATTCCTTCATTTTCCCCATACTTTGGAAAAGTTACATATTCTAAGTATATTTATTTGTATGAGTTTCTCTTGAATTCTTTATTTTAACATGTTTAAATTTATGTTCTTCTAACAAAACCTGAAATCAATGAGTATTCTATATCATTTTTAACAAAAAAGATCTTAGCACACTTCAGCTTCTCTCTGCATATCAATGCTTTAATAAAAAAAAATGGAAAACAAGTCTGTACTCCCTTTATGTGGCTATGAGTGGGCTATGAGTCTTTTTCAGTGTTGAGTTCCTCTAGCCAACTTCTATTCCTCTTCAAAGCTCTCTCCTTATCCACACTGTCTGAGTAGGAGCCTAAAGTTCATAAAACTACAGCTTTTTATGTTGAACTCAGCTTACAGTTCCACCCTGGATGCCTTAATGCAAGCACACATGTTCAAATAAAGAAATGATAAGTGGTAAACGACTCAACTGAGTCCTTTACACACACCCCCACCCCCCGCCACACACACACACACTCTCATACATGCAAAGGACTTCTGCAGAAAAATCACTAGGCATACAGAAATCACCAGAGCTCCCTGGAAAGGCTCCTGGAAATGGGCAGATGATCCTTGTCTGGTAGTCCAATTAATTAATTAAATACCTGGATAGGAAGAAAACAATTCAATGAGTGTTACTGCCTATCGTAGGGCTTCTCTGGTGGCTCAGACAGTAAAGAATCTGCCTGCAATGCAGGAGACCCGGGTTTGATCCCTGGGTTGGGAAGATCCCCTGGAGAAGGGAACGGCAACCCACTCCAGTATTCTTGCCTGGAGAATTCCATGGAGAGGAGAAGCCTGGCAGGCTACAGTCCATGGGATTACAAAGAGTCAGACACAACTGAGTAACACTGCTTATCTGACCATGCTAGTCATTTAAATGCATTAGAATCTCAGTTTAATCACCTCTAAAATTCTGGCAATTCCACTAAGTAAGAAACCAAAATGTTTTCTTAAAAATAAGTTTACAAAGGGCCCTCCACATATATTGTCTTGTCTAATGTAAAGTGCTATACGAAAGTTTTCCAAAATATAATGCTGGGGTTCTCCTCACTATCAGTGAAGCATTAGTCAATCAGGGATATTTACTGAACACTCTCTGAGCTGGCCCAGAGAGTGAACATAAATTGCATTTCAAATTACAATTTAAAAATATTACTACATGACTATCTCATTTATCAGCATGCAAATTATCTTCTCTGTATACTATCAATCGTCATTTATAGATCCCGGGAGTCTTTTGGGTAGTAAGAAATCTGACTGAGGATCAGTAAATAATGGTAGGTCATTTCAGGATACACCATTTTTCTCTTAAGTTCTTGAATCTCTTATATAAAAGGAAAATGACAAAATCACTTATTGAATCTAAAATTCCTCATCTTTGAATTACCTACAACAAACTATTTTGATCTCCATATTATAGCTGAAGAAACTGAGGCTCTAAGATACTAAATCACTTTCCGAAGGTCAAACAAGTAGCAAGTGAAGGAACTGGACATAATACTTTCACTGTGATATTAGTTTAAGTAACACAGATTAGGAAGATAAATTTGATTCTCAAAGGGCAGATTCAAAGTAAGTTCAAGTCTGGGTACCTATTATAAGCCATTTCAGCATAAATGTTTACAGGCGTCTGTCTCACAAAGTACAAATGATTTGGGGAGATCACTCATGCCATTATTTCCCTACATTACTTTGAGAAATGACTGTCAAGACATGACTAGTATAAAAGTTCAGCCCTGTAACTGATTTAAAAACTTCCCCACCTTCTTGGAAGCAAATCTTTGGAGACAGTATTCTCCCTAAAATGCCTAGTTACTTGATAACCATTAAGTGTCATGAATTCACTTCACCTTCTCAAGAACATCATGACTAAACGATCTGGTCTGAAAATTCATGCAATGTGATTAGTCATGTTATAAAACCATTCCTATAAATAGTCACTTCTGATGATACATACAGTTCCTTAACATATCATTAATTATCAAACTAAGGAGAAACGCAGAGAAGCAAAGGAAAAGTACAAAATCACTGAAGAAACCTCTTGTTCCACCAAGAAAAGCCTTACAGAAATGGAACTAAAGAAGAAACTAGGAAAATTGAAGCCTCAAAGTACAGCAGGGTCCTTATTTGCACTGACAGTCATTGATGCCAACTCTGGAAGTATAAACTGAGTTACCAATATTTTATCCTAAATGTTTGAGTCCCCAAAGAGAAATGGATAGGGAGAGGTGAGATCGGTACAGCCACTGTAAAGGAAATAGGAAGGGGTCAAACTTCTAATGGTGATCATTTGTACTTTATGCCAAACTAAAATATAGAGCTACTGAAAATGATTTCAGTTCATATTAAACATCTTAAGCAATGTAACACATTAATTATCATTCACATTAAGTGCTTTTCTCTTCCTTTTTACTTTAACTTGTCAAGGCCATAATGTCTGAATCTTATTTTAAGGGCTAGAAGTGAGTGAAAGCTGCTCAATCATGTCCAACTCTCTGCAACCCCATGGACTACACAGTCCATGGAATTCTCCAGGTCAGAATACTGGAGTGGTAGCCTTTCCCTTCTCCAGGAGATCTTCCCAACCCAGGGATCAAACCCAGGTCTCCCGCATTGCAGGCGGTTTCTTTACCAGCTGAGGCACAAGGGAAGCCCCCTTGAAGGGAAGGACTAGAAAGAGTTTTTCAAATCCCCAAATTAAGACCAAACTTTCCAAATATTACAAGTCTGACACCTCAGAAGACTGTAACTTTCCATAAAACAGGTCTTATTTTCAGCAAATGCCTTCAGCAGTTACAAAATTGGAAAAGACCAGAGATGGGATCAAAGGGGAGGGTGAGCAGAAGGACTCAAGAGAGGGGAAATCTGGGAGGAGCTGAGAAGGATGCAGGAGTGGGGAAGGGTGGGGGGATGGGGGTGGTACTCAAGAGAGGACGAGAGTGGAGAGTGGAGAAACCCAAAGAGAAGGCTGGGCTAAGTGGAAAGAAGGCAGAGGGATCCAAAAGGGCAGAGCTTGGGGGAGGCACTGGCAGAGTATGGGGCGGGGGCAGCAATGAAAGAACAGGGTTGGGGGAGAGGGGAGGAGAAAGGAAAGTAAATCACTGGAGAAAACTAGCCCAAGAAATGAAAGAGGAATGGTATTCTAATGCAAAATACAGCCTCAAAGGCCTACTCACTTTCAGAAGTATCCTCCCACAAAACCTTAGAGGGAAAAAAGCAAAAAGAACCAAAAAAAAACTGGAGACTTCTGAAGTACAGTATTCATAAAAATCTTACACAAGCATTGTGTAAAGATTTCACAAGCATTATCTAAAGATTTCAAAAAATTTGATTTTACCAGGAAAAACAGATCTGGCTAATACAACTTAATTTGTTTATTTTTAAAATACATTTCACTTTTCTCAGGGCTTTACTCCACAAAAAACAAGTCATAGAGTATATGTCTCCAAAAAATAAGTGTAATTCTTATGTTTGTAACTTTTTATTGTGGCAAAATATACATAATGTAAAATTTACCCTTTTAACCATTTTTAAGTATACAATTCAGTGGCATTAAGTATTAATACATTCACAACATTGCTCAACCATCACCACTACCTATTTAAGAACTTTTTTATCACTGCAAACAGAAACTTTGCACCAATTGAACAATAACTCCCTATTGCCCACTCCTCCAGCCCCTGGTAACCTCTATTTTACTTTCTGTCTCTATGAATTTGCCTATTTTAGGGACCTCTTTTAGTGGAATCATACAATATTTGTATGATTTACATGAACATTTGTATACCTGAAACAACCTAAATGTCTAACAACAACAGTGGAATTTTTAAGTGGCATAGTTATATAAAGACTACCTTACAGTAATAAAAATAACTAAGTGTTTTTTTAGTTAATTTAGATTTTATTACTCCTAAGTGATTTTCTGTTTTAAGCTTTATTCCTGGATTGTGCAATAACTTCACTGGGAGAAGCCTATGAAGATTGTACATATTAAATGGCAAGATAGCATTTTTGAATATTTTGTATTATGGAAATAACTGTTTGAAAAATAAAAAACCACTTCACATTTTAGTATTTATGTGAGTTATATATATGTTATATAATTTAAAATTTTTATTTAATTAATTTTTATTGGCATATAGTTGATTAACAATGTTGTGTTAGTTTCTGTTGTATAGCAAAGTGAATCAATTATACATGATTATAGTGTATATATATCCACACTCTTTCAGATTTCTTTCCCATATAGGTCATTGCGAGCTAAGTCACTTCAGTGGTATCCAACTCTTTGCGATGCTACGGACTGTATCCTGCCAGGCTCCTCTGTCCATGGGATTTCCCAGGCAAGAATACTGGAGTGTATTGCCATGCCCTCCTCCAGGTAATCTTCCCAACCCAGGGATCAAACCTGCGAGTTATTTACCACTAGCACCACCTGGGAACCCTACACAGGTCATTAGTGAAAGTGAAAGTGAAGTTGCTCAGTCGTGTCCGACTCTGTGGGACCCCATAGACAGCAGCCCACCAGGCCCCCCGTCCCTGGGATTCTCCAGGCAAGAACACTGGAGTGGGTTGCCATTTCCTTCTCCAATGCAGGAAAGTGAAAAGTGAAAGTGAAGTCGCTCAGTCGTGTCTGACTCTTAGAGACCCCATGGACTGGAGCCTACCAGGCTCCTCCATCCATGGGATTTTCCAGGCAAGAGTACTGGAGTGGGGTGCCATTGCCTTCTCTGATACAGGTCATTACAGAGCACCAAATAGAGTTCCCTGTGCTATATAGAGAATAGGTTCTTGTTATCTTTTATATATAGTAGTGTGTGTATAAGTCAATCCCAATCTACCAATCTATCTTACCCCCAGATTACTAACTTTATCTACATTTATCAATATAAACTGATAAATATCAGATAAATCTCAAAAACAATGTTGACCTTAAAAAAGTTGCAGAAGAGTAAATACAGTAGACTGTTTTTGTAAATGTTAAAGGACATACAAAACAATATATTACAAATCAATTATGGGTCATCTATATTTGAGAGCACTTAAAAACAAGGAAAAATATTTAATAACTTCGGAAGGACAAATATCTCTGGGATGGGAAGGAAATGTGGCTGGGAAGGGGTACAAAGAAGTAGTGTTTTAGCTTTATGTTTAATTTTAGTGTAATGCTTGGTTCTTTAAAAAAAAACAGTACCTAATGAAAATATAGCAAAAGGTTAACACTTGCTAAATCTTTGGTAGTACATGGATGATAATGTATAACAGCCTGTACTTTTTTGTTTGAAATATTTTACAACTTTAGAAAGAGTGGCTAGTTAATGTTTTAGAATGACAGAAAACAAGACAGTTCGTATGCTTTGAAAACGGGGAATGTGTTAATACAGACCAATTACAGATTTTATTCTCCCAGTCAACTTAATTGCTTCCTTTATAAAAATTTAAATTACAAATGAATACACACTCATATAATCTTTGGAAAAGATATTCAAAAAGAAAGCTAATCACCATGACTGTTATTACGGCACTTGAATCTGCTTTGATTCATATATTTTCTTAAAGTGTATCCTTTTAAAAATGTCCATATTTATTAGTTTAAAAATATATTCAACCTAACTCATACGTAAAATGAATATCCTGGTTGATAACCGCTGCTCCAGCACATAGAAACATAGATGGGCAAATCCATACATCCAACGGGGCAAAAACTCACAGCTCAGGTCCAGATCACTGGCCTTCCTGTTAGGATTCCTCTTGAGTGTATGGAAGGTAAAAGCTATACAAATGATTTTAAATAGTCAAGACTTTACAGTGTTATCAATAACATGGAATAATCAGAACTAAATCTTCTGTTGTTGGTTTAGTTAGGCTGAGTAAATTATGGACATCTCACTTTATGGAATATCAAGGTGCCATCAATAATGAAAAACATGAGGACTATAAACAACACAGAAAAAATTCCCAGAACTGTATTAAATAAAAGGAACAAAGCATTGTATAAACAGGGATTAAGGTCATGCAAAAAAAATCAATACATTTGGATAAAATAGGAGAGAAACAGAAATATCAGTTCTATCTTGGTAACAGAATTGAGGGAAATCTTTCGTCTTTAATTTCTTTTAATTCTGGTTTAATAAATTATTTAATTAGTGTTTCAGAACAGTTTATATATTATAAAAGAATTACAATTAGCTAAACTATATCCCTTTGTCACACCTATAACTCACAGAAACGTTTAGTTGTCTTTTTTATCTTTCGGATCTCTCAAGTTTCCCTACTTTAAGATCAAACTAGCAGTTAAAGCCAGAAAGAAAGGCAATGCCAAAGAATGCTCAAACTACCGCACAATTGCACTCATCTCACACGCTAGCAAAGTAATGCTCAAAATTCTCCAAGCCAGGCTTCAACATTACATGAACTGTGAACTTCAAATGTTCAAGCTAGACTTAGAAAAGGCAGAGGAACCAGAGATCAAACTGCCAACACCCGTTGGATCATTGAAAAAGCAAGAGAGTTCCAGAAAAACATCTACTTCTGCTTTATTGACTACGCCAAAGCCTTTGACTGTGTGGATCACAATAAACTGTGGAAAATTCTTAAAGAAATGGGAATACCAGACCACCTGACCTGCCTCCTGAGAAATCTGTATGCAGGTCAAGAAGTAACAGTTAGAACTGGACATGGAACAACAGACCAGTTCCAAATTGGGAAAGAAGTACATCAAGGCTGTATATTGTCACCCTGCTTATTTAACTTATACTCAGAGTACATCATGAGAAATGCTGGGCTGGAAGAAGCACAAACTGGAATCAAGATTGCTGGGAGAAATATCAATAACCTCAGATATGCAGATGACACCACCCTTATGGCAGAAAGTGAAAAAGAACGAAAGAGCCTCTTGATGAAAGTGAAAAGGGAGAGTGAAAAAGTTGGCTTAAAACTCAACGTTCAGAAAACTCAGATCATGGCATCCGGTCCCATGACTTCATGGCAAGTAGATGGGGAAACAATGGAAACAGTGAGAGACGTTGTTTTTTGAGGTTCCAAAATCATTGCAGGTGGTGATTGCAGCCATGAAATTAAAAGATGCTTATTCCTTGGAAGGAAAGTTATGACCAACCTAGACAGCATATTTAAAAGCAGACACATTACTTTGCCAAGAAAGGTCTGTCTAGTCAAAGCTACGGTTTTTCCAATAGTCACGTATGGATGTGAGAGTTGGACTACAAAGAAAGTTGAGCGCCAAAGAATTGATGCTTTTGAACTGTGGTGTTGGAGAGACTCTTGAGAGTCCCTTGGGCTGCAAGGAGATCAAACCAGTCAATCCTAAAGGAAAGCAGTCCTGAATATTCATTGGAAGGACTGATGCTGAAGCTGAAACTCCAATACTTTTGCCACTTGATGGGAAGAACTGACTCATTTGAAAAGACCCTGATGCTGGGAAAGATTGAGGGTGGGAGGAAAAGGGGACGGCAGAGGATGAGATAGATGCATGGCATCACCGACTGGATGGACATGAATTTGAATTATTTCCAAGTTCTGGGAGTTGGTGATGGACAGGGAAGCCTGGCAGCTGTAGTCCATGGGGTAGCAAAGACTTGGACACAACTGAGCGACTGAACTGAACTGATGGATTCAACCTTGCAGGGGCAAAATGAAGAGACAGTTATAGCCCTAAACATAAATAGCATTTGTTTCCCAAGAAGAAAACTATTATTTGTTAAATATTTGTGCATCTAGTACCTTGCCCAGCACTTTATATTTGTTATATGAACCTTTGGGCGGAGCCCACCACAGAGGGACAGAACCAGTTCCTATAGTAAGCTAGGGAAACCTGCATTTGTAACAAACATCTTAAATAATTCCTAAACACACATAAGTTTGAAAACCAATGATTTAAGACCAGAGTTTTCAAAGTGTGAATGACAATTCATTAGTGGGTAGTGGTCCACATTTAAATATACATATTATATATATATATATATATATATATATATATATATATACACACACACATATATATATACACACACACATATAAAATTGGAAGTTTCAGAGAATTTTCCAGAATTCCACAACACACGTCTGTTAACACCAGGCAGAAAGGGGGCATGGGGAGAGCGAGTGAAACCGCAGCAACTGTAAAAGCAGTGATAAGGGGAAAGTTCATAGCAATACAGGCATACCTCAAGAAACAAGAAAAAAGTCAAATAAATAACCTAACTCTACACCTAAAGCAACTAGAAAAGGAAGAAATGAAGAACCCCAGGGTTAGTAGAAGGAAAGAAATCTTAAAAATTAGGGCAGAAATAAATGCAAAAGAAACAAAAGAAACCATAGCAAAAATCAACAAAGTCAAAAGCTGGTTCTTTGAAAGGATAAATAAAATTGACAAACCATTAGCCAGACTTATCAAGAAAAAAAGGGAGAAAAATTATATCAATAAAATTAGAAATGAAAATGGAGAGATCACAACAGACAACACAGAAATACAAAGGATCATAAGAGACTACTATAAGCAATTTTATGCCAATAAAATGGACAACGTGGAAGAAATGGACAAATTCTTAGAAAAGTACAACTTTCCAAAACTGAATCAGCAAGAAATAGAAAATATTAACAGACCCATCACAAGCATGGAAATTGAGACTGTAATCAGAAATCTTCCAGCAAACAAAAGCCCAGGTCCAGACAGCTTCACAGCTGAATTCTACCAAAAATTTAGAGAAGAGCTAACACCTATTCTACTCAAACTCTACCAGAAAATTGCAGACGAAGGTAAATTTCCAAACTCATTCTATGAGGCCATCATCACCCTAATACCAAAACCTGACAAAGATGCCACAAAAA
The DNA here is from genome assembly GCF_003369695.1 of Bos indicus x Bos taurus. Taxonomy (NCBI): domain Eukaryota; kingdom Metazoa; phylum Chordata; class Mammalia; order Artiodactyla; family Bovidae; genus Bos; species Bos indicus x Bos taurus. The sequence goes on along the minus strand of NC_040105.1, from coordinate 88,880,904 downwards.
AAGAAAACTACAGGCCAATATCACTGATGAACATAGATGCAAAAATCCTTAACAAAATTCTAGCAATCAGAATTCAACAACATATTAAAAAGGTAATACACCATGACCAAGTGGGCTTTATCCCAGGGATACAAGGATTCTTCAATATCTGCAAATCAATCAATGTAATACACCGCATTAACAAATCGAAAAATAAAAGCCATATGAGTATCTCAATAGATGCAGACAAAGCCTTTGACAAAATTCAACATCCATTTATGATAAAATCTCTCCAGAAAGCAGGAATAGAAGGAACATACCTCAACATAATAAAAGTTATATATGACAAACCCACAGCAAATATTATCCTCAAAGGTGAAAAATTGAAAGCATTTCCCCTAAAGTCAGGAACAAGACAAGGGTGCCCACTCTCACCACTACTATCCAACATAGTTTTGGAAGTTTTGGCCACAGCAATCAGAGAAGAAAAAGAAATAAAAGGAATCCAGATTGGAAAAGAAGAAGTAAAACTCACTGTTTGCAGATGACATGATCCTCTACATAGAAAACCCTAAAGACTCCACCAGAAAATTACTAGAGCTTATCAGTGAATATAGTAAAGTGGCAGGATATAAAATCAACACACAGAAATCCCTTGAATTCCTATACACTAATAATGAGAAAATAGAAAAAGAAATTAAGGAAACAATTCCATTCACCATTGCAACGAAAAGAATAAAATATTTAGGAATATATCTACCTAAAGAAACTAAAGACCTATATATAGAAAACTATAAAACACTGGTGAAAGAAATCAAAGAGGACACTAATAGATGGAGAGATATACCCTGTTCATGGATCGGAAGAATCAATATAGTGAAAATGAGTATACTACCCAAAGCAATTTATAGATTCAATGCAATCCCTATCAAGCTACCAACAGTATTTTTCACACAGCTAGAACAAATGATTTCACAATTTGTATGGAAATACAAAAAACCTCGAATAGCCAAAGCAATCTTGAGAAAGAAGAATGGAACTAGAGGAATCAACCTGCCTGACTTCAGACTATACTACAAACCCACAGTCATCAAGACAGTATGGTACTGGCACAAAGACAGAAATATAGATCAACGGAACAAAATAGAAAGCCCAGAGATAAACCCACACATCTATGGACACCTTATCTTTGACAATGGAGGCAAGAATATACAATGGATTAAAGACAATCTCTTTAACAAGTGGCGCTGGGAAAACTGGTCAACCACTTGTAAAAGAATGAAACTAGAACACTTTCTAACACCATACACAAAAATAAACTCAAAATGGATTAAAGATCTAAACGTAAGACCAGAAACTATAAAACTCCTAGAGGAGAACATAGGCAAAACACTCTCCGACATACATCACAGCAGGATCCTCTATGACCCACCTCCCAGAATACTGGAAATAAAAGCAAAAATAAACAAACGGGACCTAATTAAACTTCAAAGCTTCTCCACAACAAAGGAAACTATAAGCAAGGTGAAAAGACAGCCTTCAGAATGGGAGAAAATAATAGCAAATGAAGCAACTGACAAACAACTAATCTCAAAAATATACAAGCAACTCCTGCAGCTTAATTCCTGAAAAATAAACAACCCAATCAAAAAATGGGCCAAAGAACTAAATAGACATTTCTCCAGAGAAGACATACAGATGGCTAACAAACACATGAAAAGATGCTCAACATCACTCATTATCAGAGAAATGCAAATCAAAACCACAATGAGGCACCATTTCATGCCAGTCAGAATCGCTGTGATCCAAAAGTCTACAAGCAATAAATGCTGGAGAGGGTGTGGAGAAAAGGGAACCCTCTTACACTGTTGGTGGGAATGCAAACTAGTACAGCCACTATGGAGAACAGTGTGGAGACTCCTTAAAAAACTGGAAATAGAACTGCCTTATGACCCAGAAATCCCACTTCTGGGCATACATACCAAGGAAACCAGAACTGAAAGAGACTCGTGTACCTCAATGTTAATCGCAGCACTGTTTATAATAGCCAGGACATGGAAGCAACCTAGATGTCCATCAGCAGATGAATGGATAAGGAAGCTGTAGTACATATACACAATGGAGTATTACTCAGCCATTAAAAAGAATACATTTGAATCAGTTCTAATGAGGTGGATGAAACTGGAGCCTATTATACAGAGTGAAGTAAGCCAGAAATAAAAACACCAATACAGTATACTAATGCATATATATGGAATTTAGAAAGATGGTAACGATAACCCTGTATGCGAGACAGCAAAAGAGACACAGATGTATAGAACAGTCTTTTGGACTCTGTGGGAGAGGGTGAGGGTGGTATTATTTGGGAGAATGGCATTGAAACATGTATAATATCTTATAAGAAACGAATCTCCAGTCAAGGTTCGATGCAGGATACAGGATGCTCTGGGCTGGTGCACTGGGATGACCCAGAGGGATGGTACACGGAGGGAGGTGGAAGAGGGGTTCAGGATTGGGAACACCTGTACACTCGTGGCTGATTCATGTTGATGTATGGCAAAACCAATACAATATTGTAAAGTAATAAATTTAAATTAAAAAATAATAATAATGAAAAAAAAAGAAACCACAGCAAAATCTCCTCAGCCCCCAGGCCACCGAGCCTATACCCTTCAGTCCCCCTGCTCCAGGTCGGCGGGAGAACAAGAAAGATAAAAGCAATCAAGAAAGAAGAGACAGCATAGCTTACATAACTTAAGCTCCACAAGTACCTGAGAGACATAATATTTAATACACTTCAACTCTGATCACCTACAGTAATAAAGGGAATTACGGCATACGTAACTTGGCCAAAAAGCCAAAAGTTAGGCAAAACTTAAATGTTCTACGTTCGCTTTTTGTTTTCTGTGCTAATAACAAGTAGAATAGACAAATTACTCAAGCTTTACTATTTACCAGAGAGCAGAAAGAAGAAAAACAATTTAGTTAATTTATAACTGAATTCCAAGCCCTGGAAAACCAACAGTAACCATCCATTAAAGCCGCCCTATTTCTCCTCACTTACAACACACAAATACTGTATGAAGCGACCCACTAGCGAACATAGCCGGTCAGTTCCGAACACTCCAAATATTTATTAAGCCAAACAAACCACAGGATTCTGGAGAAACGAGGGTCACAACGGAACTTCTAGACGAAGGGCAAACACTCGGATAGTCAAGCAATGACAAACCCACGGAATGCCTGCGTTTCTCCATTCCAAGGCGGGAAACGCGGGGCACAGAGTCCGGCGACGTTCCTGGGAGTGGGACCAACACGTAGCTCCTGCCCTCTAGTAGCCTCACAGCAGCAGAAAAGGCGCTCCCCATTGGGGCTCCGGATCCCAAAGGCTTGCACACCACGAGAGCGGAGGTGGGGGGAACGCGATCCCACCCTACACACACATATACACTGCTGCTGCTGCTAAGTCGCTGCAGTCGTGTCCGACTCTGTGCGACCCCATAGACGGCCGCGGGCCAGGCTCTGCCATCCCTGGGATTCTCCAGGCAAGAACACTGGAGTGGGTTCCATTTCCTTCTCCAATGCATGAAAGTGAAAAGTGAAAGGGAAGTCGCTCAGTCGTGTCCGACCCTTAGCGACCCCATGGACTGCAGCCTACCAGGCTCCTCCATCCATGGGATTTTCCAGGCAAGAGTACTGGAGTGGGGTGCCATCACATACACACAAACGGTTTAAATCAGGATGTTATCACAACACGCGTCTCTAACACCGGGCAGAAAGGGGGCGTGGAGAGCGCGAGCGAAGCCGCAGCAAAATCTCAACCCCCGGGCCACCGAGCCCACCGTTCCATCCCCCTGCTCCAGATCGGCGGCAGAACAAACAGTCCGACCTAGAATTCACGCTCAGGAAAAAAGTAAAGAGGGAACTGGCTGATGCCCGTAACAAACGAAACCCCGCAAACTTACCCTGGTGGCACTTCGAAGTAAATCGTGAAGCGGCCGAGACAGCGAGAGAGGCGGGGTCGGGGCCTTCTGGGGCCGGAAAAAACCGGTCTCCGCAGTGGGCGCGTTCCCTCTGGAGCGACGCTCACTGAGACCGACGCTTAAAGGGGTAGACCTAGTTAATTAGAAAGGGCGGCTACAGACCCCAACAGGCACGGGCTCCGATTGGTTGATTCCCATGAGGGGGGTCAAAGAAGACTCCTCCATGATTGGCCAGCAAAGTCAAGCGGGAACCCGGAGGTGGGGGTTGGGGGAGTTGGGAAACAAAGTTGTTACCCAGGCAACAGAGCGACGCAGAGCTCTCCGCAGTTTATTTTCGGAGCCAAGAGAGTCACCCCAAAAGTGACACAGGTGAGGAAACCTGACCCTTAGGAGGGGAAAAGAAGGGGTCCTCAGATACTTTAGCTATCCGAGAAACTAGGGAGGCCTCTAAATACTAATGGCTCTGAGAGATACCCTGCAAACGCCACAAGTTGCAGATAGAACAGTCTTGTTCTAAATGCCCCCAGCCTTGCTAGAAGCAGGATTCAGCTTTAACAAAACTCAGTGTATTAGAATGTGAGTGATATGAGCCAGTTTTACTAGACAAGGGATGGATGCTTCTTGAATGTCAGAAGGCCAAAATGAGCCTGTGACGCCTTACCCATGTCTTTAGACACTCACACGCACTTAATGGTTGTATCGCTAATTTGAGAGTGAAAACTTTTTCCTTGTATGTAGATCTGGGTGCTCCAAGTTGGAGCAGCCAGTGTACTTTTTGTTTTATACGTATAGGCATGATTTATCTTGGACCAGCATGCTTGGTTGTGATATATTTTTAGGGGATATTTTGCTGTTCAGACTGTCCCTTGCTACGTGGACAATGCCCTTTGTGAGGGAATGTGAACGCTGTGGCCTGAGAGCTCTGACGAATGTTGGTCAGATCAGTTGAGTGAGAAGCAGTCAGACGGCACTTGGAGGTCTGGAGCGTGGTGTGTAAAAGACTACTTGTACCTACCAAACCTGCTACTCACCAAGGGCTGATTGAGATAGCATTATATTGTTGTTGAACTGGTCGCATCAAAAGGTAAAAACAGACTGTGACAAAAAATAAAATCTGAGTGAGGGTAAAGAATAGAATTTGAGCCTAGAGTTAGGGGTCATTTCTCCTAAGAGCTTTGATTCAGAATAGAGTCTATTTCCTGAAGAAATGAATAAAACAGACCTGTTGACTTGGGGAGAAAATTTAAAAGTACTAAAGGACAATGAGCCATCTCAACTTTTCAGATAAAGATGAAGTATGGGAATGGGACAGAAAGAACAAAAATTATTGGCAAGTGTATTAAGTTTGGCTAAAATAAAAAATAATGGATATAGGAAATGCTAAATCAAGCAGCTCATTTCTTGACCTTTATGTTTATGAAATATCCCAGGTACTTTCAAAAATCATCTTCCATTAAATATTTTAAAATTGTAATTAAAACTCTGTTAAGTCCCCTTAGTTACTTACGACTTAGTACACTTGACGGCAGTGAAAGTTAGAGACCTAAAATAAGAAAATTATTCTTGGTATTTTAAAAACAAAGTCAAAATGAATTAGTTTTAATAGTCAGGGAGGGACTTCCCTGGTCGTTCAGTGGTTAAGATTCCATGCTCTCACTGAAGGGGTCACCAGTTCCATCACTGGTTGGGAAGTTCCTAAAGCATGCACAAGCATGGTGCAGCCAAAAAAGAAGGAAAACAAAAATAGGGAAGCATTGAAGTGTATAGTTGTCAAAAATGAAAGGAAAAAAAAAAAAACCCAGTTAACCAGTACATTATAGTTTAACTCAGACATAGGCAGCGATGATGTTTACTTTTGTGTTTTTGGAAGAATTTTAATACAGGAATTGTTAAATAAGGCACTGTGTAAATAAAGTTGCAGAAGATATGCTAATTTTGAGGGTAAATGAATTTTTAATGTTTTCAAATCATTCAGCTGTAAACAGCACTCTACATGGGGATATGTGTTTACCTATTAAACAAGTTCCCAAATGATAATATTTGATAAGTGTTTATTACTCTAATTTTATTTGCTATATAAACTTGAATCAATAAGATATCATTTCTTTTTGAATAGTGTGTAGTTCAGAGTTTTCACCAATTTAACCTAGACTTTCCTCCAATTAGTTCAAGTCAGAGAGCCATTCCTATTGACACTGTAAAAATAAAAAGAAATAAAAGGTAAAAATAAAAAGGAAGCATGACCCCAGCCCTCTTAACTACAGTCTGACTTAATCTCAAGTTATTGATATTATTGTTTCAGTACTATGAGTCTGGAGTAATCCTATTTTATCTTGTTTAGTCCCTAAATTGGAGAAGGCAATGGTACCCCACTCCAGTACTCTTGCCTGGAAAATCCCATGGACGGAGGCGCCTGGTAAACTGCAGTCCATGGGGTCGCTAGGAGTCGGACACGACTGTGTAACTTTCAAGTAGACAACCTGAGTGACTTCACTTTCACTTTTCACTTTCATGCATTGGAGAAGGAAATGGCAACCCACTCCAGTGTTCTTGCCTGGAGAATCCCAGGGATGGGGGAGCCTGATGGGCTGCCGTCTCTGGGGTCGCACAGAGTCAGACACGACTGAAGCGACTTAGCAGCAGCAGCAGCAGTCCCTAAATGGCTCCAATATTTTGGTTAAAGAGCTTATCCTGAAGCATTTGCCCCTTTAGCTCACTGTGGCTAGTACCAAGAGAGATCCCCCCCATTACCTGTGAAGGCCCTAAGGTTTCAAGTTGATATGGGAAAAATGAAAGGTATTGTCTAGAAAACTCTGCCACTGGAACTGGCCAACAAAAGAGAGTGCTGCTATTGCTGCTTCAGCTGCTTAAGTCGCTTCAGTCGTGTCCGACTCTGTGCGACCCCATAGACGGCAGCCCACCAGGCTCTGCGTCCCTGGGATTCTCCAGGCAAGAATACTGGAGTGAGTTGCCGTTTCCTTCTCCAATGCATGAAAGTGAAAAGTGAAAGTGAAGTCGCTCAGTTGTGTCCGACTCTTCACGACCGCATGGACTGCAGCCCACTAGGCTCCTCGGTCCATGGGATTTTCCAGGCAAGAGTACTGGAGTAGGGTGCCATTGCCTTCTCTGAAAAGCGAGTGAGAGAAAACAAAAGGGGGGGAGGTCTAGAAAATTTATTTTCTATATAACCAAACTTCAAAGAAAACATTTAGCAATATATTTTTAAAATGAAATTCGTGCTTAAACTGGCCTTAAATTTATTCCTGGACTGTTTAAGTGGCATGCCAGAAAAATCACTATGCTCTCAACTACTGTAAGCAAAAGGAAGAATACATTCCAAAGTACAAAGGCAGGAGATTATAGGGTATGTTTAATTAGAAGTTCAGTTTTTAGCAGAATGCAGATTACATGTAGGAGAATAATAGGAGGCAAAGGCAGAAAATTAGGCTGGGGTTATATCCTGAAGGTCCTTGATTGCCAGGCTCAAAATGAATTTTATATGAAATTTACAAATAAAAGATAGTCCTACAAATAAATAACAGTGCATAACTCATAAAAAGGCATCTTGCTCTGATTTTTCCAATGTGATCTATTTATATCAAATGAATTACAATAAGTTTTTAATAGTTTAATGAATTATTCTTGATTTGTTAGACTTCTAAAAAAGCTAGTAGAATCTTCATTTCCATTGAACTTAGAATATAGTTTTCTAACAATTCAAATTCTTGTTTTTCTCTTTAGAGACTTTGTTCTTTGATTAATATTGCTGATTCTTTTGTTTGTTGGAATACAATATCAAGAAGCTTGTCATGGTTTATTATTTTGTGCTTATAGGTGATTGTTATAGTTGCTATGGTAAAAATTATTTTTGCTGGCATACCAACTTTATTTTGATATTTCTACTTCAATCTATCTAAGTATGAATCTATGCCATTCTATGCCAGCATGATTTGAAATTTAAGAAGTCTGATTCCTAATATACTTCAGATATAAAGAGCATTATTATAAATTATTGTGATTTGTATTACATCCCAAGGAGTGGTATTCCCTTCAAAGCAGTCACTTTGGGAGACTATCCACTTATTATAATGCTGTTGTTATTGCTCAAATTACTTTTGAAACTACTCTTTTAGAATCGCCTTAAGGCTTGTAGCTCATTCTTTTGAATATCCTCAAATATCAGATCTTCATAGTTTGAAAGTAGATGTGATATCTAGATATAGCTAGAAATCCCTTGGAGACAAATCTGATGTGTAATCAAACTGAGTGATACCATAGCAACACCTGTTTTTTTGGTGATACATATGAAGCACAATTCCAAAATATTTTGAGTATTGATAGCATAATTTCCGTCAATGTATAACCTTCCAAGATGACTAGGAAATCAACTTTTGTATGAATTTAATCATGTTTTGTTCAGTATTCACCAACTGCTGACTACATGCCGGCTCTAGTTACTGAAGACACTCAGCTTCCAGGTGTAGCTTCCCTTTGCCCACACTGCTCTGTCTCTCACCAAATGAGAACAAGGCCAGAGGTACTTCCCCACTGATGTGCATTTAGAATTAATCTGCTTTTCCTAAATACAGTATCCAATGTACCTAATGAACCGCAGCCTTCTTTCATAACCTCTCCTGGGACATTAGAAAGCCTCTGATGGAGTCTCTGGTTCCTCTTCTCTTTTCTAGCTGTGATGTTGAACCTTACCATATTCTGAACCTTTCTCTGGCTGCCAACTCCCACCTCAAGAACCCCACCCTGCCTCCTGTACCCCTACCTGTGGACCAGGGTCCTGCTTTACCTAAATAGACCTCGCTGTAACCATGGCTATTCAACCTTTCTGCTGAAACAGTGTTCATGTCCTGAAACTCTCGCTGCCATGTCACTGTCAAGCTGATGAGTATGCATGAATAGAAGTTCTGATTGCTATCTCAGATGCTGTATTTGGGACTTCTGAATGCCCTTCTTCTGGGTTAGCTCTACTGGTTCCAGTTTCTTCCTCTCTCACCAGCCCACCATTGATCTCTAGCAGTCTTCATCATTGTGTACCTGTGGTTCTGGCACTATGTACCAAATAATAATGATATTTTTAGAAAGCTTTTCATATTTTAGCAAACTCTTTCACCCACATTGCATAATATAGCCATCACAACAATACTGTGAGGTAGATAATGCTGGAATAATAAAGCACTTTCTGCTATATTTGTTTTTTAAAAGTCTCATTGTACAATCTCAACTCAAAATGCCACTTATATCATTGCATCTGATATCTGGATCCATTTTTCTCTTTCATTGTCTAAGGTAGAAAATGTTTCAGTAAACTTTTTGCTTTTAATGTTAAGTAAATATTTAATGAACACATAATCAGCTAGGACTTTAAAAATATAAACAGGAGCCTCTTCATTTAATTTAATGTGTCAATTATTCATTTCCATAGCAGACTACCAGACCATACTGTGAGAGAAGATTGTTTTATTGCCTCTTATTTCACCTTTTCCAATTTAATGAGTTTTCAGTGTAATGAGTTTTATCATTAAGTTATTTGACATCATTATTAGAAATGATATTCATGCCCAGCAAAATTAAAATTTTAAAGAACCAATAATAGCTAACATGTGTTGAGTACTTGCTATGTGCCAGGCACTTTTCCTGGCTCTTTTATGTGTATTAAGCTACTTAATGCTTGTAACAACCCTATGAAGTAGCACTATTATCATTCCCATTTTATAGATAAGGAAAATGAGGTATAGAGAGATTAAATGATGTGTCCAGAGTCACAGAGTAGGAAGTAAATGATAGATACATACCTAGGCAGCATGACTCCAGAGCCCTTACCCTTAACCACTGTGATATACTTGCCTCTATGCTAGATGTACAGAGTTATTTAACATTTGTTTCATACCCTTGACATCTCCAATAAGTATTCAGATCAGTTTTTCTTTTAAAAAGAAAAGTCATAATAATGGTAAAACACAAGAGTAAAACAATAGATTTGTAAACTGCCATTACATGCAGTTGATTTTGACAGGAGATTGTACCAGCACTCTTTTGAGAATCCTTTTATATTACTTTTCTGTGCACAATGGAAACATTTTAATGGATCATTTAATATAAGTGCTAAAGAAATTTTTCCTATCAATTAATTTTATGGAATAATGTTTGAAAAATATCAGCAGAAGTGTAGAAAAGATTCCTATTATATTTATGCCCAAATCACTAATAATAAGCCTAATTCTACAGTCTTTATTCAGGTTTTTCATTAGAGTCTGACACTTTCGAGATTTTTAAAAATCCTGAACTCCTACTCTAAATACAATGGTAGAGAGTATTTTGAAAGACTGATGTCTGGTTGGTAGGAGTACAGGTATTTGTGATTTTCTTATTTCTACTTTTAATGTATTATTTCCTAAAATTTCCACAATAGACATACATAGTATCACTATTATAATCAAGAGAAAACAAATATGTTTCCATGAACTTTCACTAAAATTAATGAACCAACTCACTAGAGGCCTCAAACAGCCATATAATGCGAGGCATCATCAAGGGTTGATTAAAATTTTAAATAACAGAAAGTACAGGGCTGCCTGAGGCAAAAGTGTGAAATGAGTAACTTTCCTTGAGACATTCACCCCAGCAAACATCCTTTTCAGTTCACTAAATAGAATATACAACTTAGCGTAAAAGAGACAAGGTAAAAAGGTAGTCTACATAAGTTCCTTTCTAAATAATGATGTACTTTCTACATGACACTGACATACCTTTTCTCTAGAGATAGAGTTTAAGAATGTGCAGTTTTAGTTAACTCCCCAGTGATTCTTAAGCACTCTAAAACCTGAGAACCACTAGGTAGGTGCTCAAGAAATGCTTGTTAGATTAAGCATGAAGTTTTAATAAAGCAAGCTGAATACTTCTGTCTACTTGATGCCCTGTGAGTCTGTGAGTCTCTGTGAATCAGCACAATATATATATTTGAAGGAGTTTACAAGGATTTTCAAGGAGGAATAAGAGATCATGGAGTGACCCAGGGAAAGAAGGGAGATAGGACAATTTAGAAAAATCTTCATGTCTTAAATAAAATAGAAAACTAAAAACCTCTTTCTGATTATCTTCTTCCTCAGAATATGGAATCTGAAAATGCAGAAAATGAAAATATGGAAACAGAAAATATGGACTTTGAAACAATTTCTTCCGTTTCCGCATTACAGGCTCTCTCTAAGCTACTCTATCCTGAAGAGGATGACTTTGAGTCCGGACAGGTGGTTGTATACTTACAGATGAATTAGTTCTGATCACACTAAGTCATGAAACTGTATTTGAACAACTTGTTCCAACCTTGCTGTGAGAGCAGGGCTGTGTCATCTAATATATTCACAGGAGGTTGCAGGGCTCATTATGCATGAGAGTATAACCTCTAGTACCTTTCTAGCAAACATAATTATATTTTTTCTAAACTACCTGAACACTGAATAGGAAAATAGTTCTGTAACTATGGTAGCAATAGCCACATTTCAAAATGTTTGTCATTTATATTTATGGCCAGAGAATGCTTGACAACCAATGCAAAGAGTGGTAGCTAGGATTTTTAAGCCTAGACAATATTTCTATAAAACAAATAATTTTAATTAGGCAGTATTAATTAAACCCCCAAAACCCTTAATTTTTTTGATTTGTCTACACATGAAAGCAGAACAGAAAATATTTTGAGCCAAATAATGGGACAAACTAGCTTCAGCCTATTAAAATTGGTTTCCAGCTGTATGCTCAGATAGAGCTGCAGAATCTAGTTAGCCAAATAGCATTTGGGGTCAGGAAAGGGAACCTTGGGGAGTCTTGCAGCAGCAAGATGGGCTTCATTTTGGGTAGGAGAGTTGCATGAATTGACTTTTGACTATTTCACACTCACTGCCAGTATGCTCAGAATACTCAAAATACTTCCATGTAACCCCTTGGTCTCCATTCTCCATCTCCGTGGACATTAGCAAACTTTGACTATCAGACTGCCAATGTGAAGGCACACAAAATTTCTTTGAAGGCATAAATCTCCTAGTATAGCAGAATATATCAATTTGCTTTAAATTATTTTAATGTTCTTTGTTATCATGGCCAGTTTACCATGAATAAACCATCTCCCATGAACATACATATCAACTTTCTCCTCCCCAAATTCTTTTTTCCCATAGTGTGGAAAAACAAATAGTATAATCTAAATAGGCAGCCAGTTCAGTGGTTCAGGTTGACACTGGATTGAGCTTCTACCCTCCAGGAAGAAGTTAGGTGGAACCGGGCAAGTAAGACTTGCAGATGGAAATAAAATTTGTAGAAGAGGGGAACTGAGTTGGCTTGGAGCCAAGCCAGAATTAGTAACCAAGAAGTTTTAATCAGGGAAAATTCTTAGTAGAGGCCAAAGAAAGAAAAATCAGGTCATTAGTAACAGCATTGAAGATATACAACAAATAAGACACAGAAGAAAAAGTTAAGAGCAATATACCAATAAGTTGGGAAGGCAAACTCATTTTTGCTACCTTAGCTGAGATAGAGTGGTACATCCTGGGAAAGGTAAGGTTATGCCATATAGAAAAATTATAGTCAGTGCTTGAGAAATAGTGATCTTGAATAAAGTGAAATGGAACTTGTAACTGGAACAGATTCATAGATAAGAATTTATCCTGGTTACAAAGCCTGTTTCCTTTGGCATTTATGCATGGTGATGTTTATTTGCAACTAGAGGCGTTTTCAGGGGAAAGATGAGTGCTTATGAGAATAAAGACACTAGAATCATTTTACCAAATTGTACAATTTATAGAGGAAAATTACTATAATAATGTACAATTCTGTATATCTGGGTTATAAGCAATTTTGAGATAATTGGTCATTCAGACACCACAGTACAGATATCATTAGAGGATATAGAATTGGAGTATCAGAACAGTGGGAGAATAATTAATGTTTCTAATGAACTATTAAATTTTCCAGGAGAGAAATAGCTTTTCATTTTTTAACATGCATTAATCTTGGGAACTGCAGAATGATTACAAGAGTGATGTTTTTTTGAAAATACACTTACTGTAAACAGCATTTAGAACTGTTGCATACACATTGGTTTATTTACACTATCCTCACCATGAATTGTTAAGAATATAGGAGATTGGGAAAGAATGTGTCTGTTATCTTTTAAACTCACAAGGGGATTTTAAGACCTTGGGAAATAAGGTTCACCACTTTGCACAGATAACATACCAAGGATGTTCTAACTCTCTTACATATTGCAGGGTGGCATGAATTGCAATGATAAATTGCTCTGATAATTGGGTGTAGATTCATGGTAGAGGCTGAAATGATAATCTTATAGAAACAATTGCCAGATGGTTTTACTGTTTTTTATTATCCTGATCCATCTTTTCACGTGAAAATTTTATTTTTAATTATTTATTTTCATTATGTTAATCAACTTAAACTCCCCCTCTGTTCTGATATACTGATCCAATCATCAGTGTTCATAGGGGGCATACCAATATTTGTCGGGAATGTTCAAGTTTTTATTTCTATGGATTTTTATTTGCTATGGAAGGAAGCACTCAACAAAACAAGAGGCCCTCATGTTCCAAAAAATTCTTTACCCTGATTGACTATTAGTATTATTAGTATTCTGGTGATTAATAACTTAAGAAAAGCACTGCAATTTTATATGACTTTAGTGATTTAAAAGAAAAAAAAGTACAGAGTTGCACATTAAAATGCCTGTAACACCTTAAGGGCTTCCCTGGTGGCTTAGTAGTAAAGATTCTGCCTGCAATGCAGGAGACACAAGAGATGTGGGCTCAATCCCTGGGTCAGGAAGATCCCCTGGAGGAGGAAATGGCAACCTACTCCAGTATTCTTGCCTGGAGAATCTCATGGACAGAGGAGCCTGGCGGGCTACAGTCCATGGGGTCACAAAAGAATCACACAATTTAGCAACTAAACAACAACACCTTAACCACAGACATAGCACTTTTGAAGCAACTTTCTGGAAAGGAATAGTTACTGCCTGAGAAACTGTTGGAATGTTATGATTAATTTATAACTAATAACCTACAGCTGTTGGAATAATTTAGCATAATAAAGACAGGTGAGATTTTCCACCACCTTTCAAGGACAGACCCTATTTCTCTCACCCAAACAGGACATTTTAACTTTTGTACTTGTCTGAAATCTTGGGAGATAAGGGCAGGATCCTGGAAAGGGAGAGTTAGAGGTGCTGGTTGGCCAGGGCCAAGTGATAAGAAGTTTTGACTGCCAGCAACGGAGTGAATTGGAGCCATAGAATCTGACATCAGCAAGAACAATAAGTAAAAAAAATTGGGATTTTCTTGAAATATCGAAGAACTCCTGAGAGGGACCAATGAAGTGGTTGCCAGTATATTGAAGGTGTAATGTGTGTTATGGCAAATAGATAGGGAAATAATGGAAACAGTGAGAGACTTTATTTTGGGGGGCTCCAAATCACTGCAGATGGTGACTGAAGCCATGAAATTAAAAGACAATTGCTCCTTGGAAGAAAAGCTATGACCAACCTAGACAGCATATTAAAAAGCAGAGACATCACTTTGCCAACGAAGATCCATCTAGTCAAAGCTATGGTTTTTCCAGTAGTCATGTTTGGATGTGAGAGATAGACTATAAGGAAAGCTGAGTGCCGAAGAATTGATGCTTTTGAACTATGGTGTTGGAGAAGACTTTTGAGAGTCTCTTGGACTGCAAGGGGATCCAACCAGTCCATCCTAAAGGAAATCAGTCCTGAATATTCATTGGAAGGACTGATGCTGAAGCTGAAACTCCAATACTTTGGCCACTTGATGTGAAGAACTGACTCATTGGAAAAGACCCTGATGCTGAGAAGGATTGAAGGCGGGAGGAGAAGGGGATGACAGAGGATGAGGTGGTTGTATGGCATCACCGACTGGATGGACATGAGTTTGAATAAACTCCGGGAGTTGGTGATGGACAGGGAAGCCTGGCGTGCTGCAGTCTGTGGGGTTAAAAAGATTCAGAAACAACTTAGCAACTGAACTGAACTGAATGCGTGGTATACCTAGTTGAAAAAAGAAAACTGTTCTGCTGGTGAGCCAGAGGCAGTCCTGTAAGCTGTGTGTTGGGGGGTATGTATGCTTGTACAGAAGATGGTGAAGTAAATCTGAATTTGCATGAAGACTGAAGTGGTTCATCATGTGTTTGACACTATTACTTTGGGATTGCTGTTTAAATTCACTCATTTAATGTCATGAGGTGGTGAGACGAAGTATTTCATACCCACGGTGGAAAGAAGTAAAAGCTATTAAGACTTTTAAATGAGTTGTTTGATGTCTAAATAGTTGGACTCTATTTAGTTGTTTGTTTCCATTTCTATAAAACTTTCCCATCCTTCTGTTCCCCATCTAACTATGACCAGACAACTGCCAAAATCCAAAATCCATGTTATACTAATGCTTGGTTATAATCTTCAAAGAGATGAATGTCGCTCACTCTCCTATCCCCAGAAATACATGATTCACTGGTCTGGAACTGGGGATTTAGTCTGATCAAAGATTAATTCTGCCTTATTACTGCTACTACTACTGCTAAGTCACTTCAGTCGTGTCTGACTCTGTGTGACCCCATAGATGGCAGCCCACTAGGCTCCCCCGTCCCTGGGATTCTCCAGGCAAGAACACTAGAGTGGGTTGCCATTTCCTTCTCCAATGCATGAAAGTGCAAAGTGAAAGTGAAGTCACTCAGTCATGTCTGACCCTCAGCAACCCCATGGACTTCAACCTTCCAGGCTCCTCCATCCATGGGATTTTCCAGGCAGGAGTACTGGAGTGGGGTGCCATTGCCTATTCAAAATAATACTTGACATCTGTCTCTTGGTTGTATAACAACAATGGATAATTAAACTGGGTAGCTCAATTAAATTGTACCTGGAAATCTTATAAAATTTAAAGTATTACTGGTCATATAAGTTATACAAGTAGTAATTATAGAACATTGGACTTTTTTCTTCTCCTCCAGTCATCAGCAATGGGAGCCATGGGACCCGGAAATATTGGACCACCAAAAATAGAAGAGAATACAGGTAAGTTATACTATAAGAAGTATAGCATATAGATCAATATAATCAGTATACTCTCTTCTTTGGGAGCAAAATTATAGGGAGAGTAATGCTAACACTAGCACTTATCAAAGATGAACTCAAATAATTGTGGGGATGATGAACAGCTATTTACATATAAAGATGCAGTTTTTACTCTATGTTGCAGGTAAGTTGTTTTTCTAGTAATTGAAGTTAATTTGCCTTGAGTTATTCACATTTTGGGGGATGTTTCCTGAGATGGAAAAACAAGAAAGTCCATGTGGTTAGAGAACTTTTTTTAAATTATTTAGGGTCTAGTTACCAAGATGCTTAGCTTCTTCACCTTCTGTGCTGCTGTATTCAGGCAGTTTCACAGAATTCATTCATGAATTCATTAAATAAATATTTGTTGAGGGCCTATTATGTACCAAGTAGTATGGTCATCTCTGAGACTATTATGGAGATCAAAATAGAGTCATTGCCCCCTTTGAACTAATAGTCTTCTGGAAAACACAATAAAACAAATAACCACAAGATTTCATCTAATGTTGAAAAACATAAATTAAAGCCCATTGGGTGACTTATAAAGTCATGGGTCCAATAAACTAGAATAAATTTTTTTGGATGTTTTACTTGTGTTTTGGCTTGTACATTTTCACAGAGTTGAACATTTTACACAACTTTAAAAATCTAGAAAGTTCTAATTCTATTGCTCGTGATCACAGTTACCAGAGGATGGACTGGGAAAGGAAATGAAGTACTTAGGTAATTGTAAAAAAATTTGTCTGGAAAAATGTTTAAAATAATGACTAAAATGATGTCTGAGTGGACAATTTTAAAATTTCACTAGTTATTATTCTACATACTCAAGAGTATATTTGCGTTATTCAAGAGATATTCACTTCATAGAAGACTAGTTCAAATTTGGATGTATTTCTGTGCTGCCTGTATTTCTTATAATGTTATGTCTAATAATCTCGAAATTCTGAGAACAATGAGTCATACATAAAACTTTATATATAAAACTGTAATTATGCTTTACAAAGCCCATGTTAAATAGACACAGATCATTTCAAAAGAACTGGCAGTATTGAAAACCTGACAACCAGGTACATTTCTGAGAATGCTTGAAAGACTCAAAATACTGTTCTGCACCTAATGTGAGTTGCCATTTGCTGCCCCAATAGTTGGAACAAATTCAAGCTAGGATTTTGCATGCTTATTTACTTTTAAACATTCGAATATGACATGTAGAAACCCAGGAATATGCTCAGTTTGACATAAAAGACAAGTAAAAGACATTTTCTTTAGAGCTCACGTCTACATGAGTAAAATACTGGATTAAAAACGATCATTGTCTCAACTGTTTTCAATTTCTTTCACTGATAGAATTTTTAAAGAATTATATCAGGCTTGCATGCAGTTCAGTTGCTCAGTCATGTCTGACTCTTTGCGACCCCAAGGACTGCAGCATGCCAAGCTTCCCTGTCCATCACCAACTCCTGAAGCTTGCTCAAACTCATGTCCATTGAGTTGGTGATGCCATCCAACCATCTCATCCTCTGTCGTCCCCTTCTCCTGCCTTCAATAATATAGCTTAGTACAAGATAAAATATTTCTACCCAAATCATCTTGATTGCATGTTTGATTTGTTCTTTGATGTAAAAATATTTTACATATGATCCTACTTGTTTCTGTAAAACAGTGTAATATTTCTTTGCACATATGTCGTGCAATATATTATCTATAATATATATTTAATATTCAATGTTATTTTATGTACTAAATATTTATATATTATATGTTTTATATGTGTATATACACATATATGTATGTGTACATATATATTTGTAGATATAGAGAGATATGTGTATATACACATATACAGAGAGAGACTAGGAAGATATACACCAGAATGCTATCATTGACTAACATGAGTGGTTGGATTATAGATTATAGATTATTTTATTTTCTTCTTTTTTGCTTATATATCTTTTCCAAATTTTCTACATATATTATTACAACTCTTCAACGTATTGGTTGTGTGTTAATTAAAAACTTTAAGTCAATTGTTACTAATTTAGCTTCCTTTGACCAAAAAACAAGCTAGTGATTACAAATAGAAAATGTTTCACTTCAGTGATCCCAAACTTAATGTGAAGAAGGACAGGGGGAATTTCAAGGAGTAAAAGGGGCAGGAGGTTCAGTGTTATCTCCCCTTTCTTCACAGTCATCCCTCAAACTAGTAGTGAAAATTGTGAAGAAATCTGGAATCCGGAGGAAGTTTCAGAAGGAGCAGAGCATCATGATGTGTGCGATGTTAGAGACACACCAGAGTAAGTCAAATGAAGTCAGGAACATGTTTGGGAGTTTTAGATGTGTCATCTAATACTGTTCTATTTTTGACAAGATTCACAAAGTAATTTCTACCACATAAAAGATAAAACTATGGTGACACACAGAAGGCATGTGTAATTGATTATTTTTTTCCTTCTAGAGCAGAAACAATAAAACATAATACCTTTCTTTCAGTTATTATCTAGCAAAAGATGAAAAATACAGTCACTTCCATTATAAATTTAGTATCATTTAGTTGTATAGTGTGTAACAGTGGATAAAACCAGCCCATTAAATTACAGGCATTCATACAAACTAAATTATTATGCCATGTTTTTGTGTCAAAGACTTGCTTTTAATTACTCAGTGTTCCATAATCTGAGTAAAATGCTATGTTCTCCCACCAATTATCAGCTGTTACCTGGACCTATTTACTACTTATTTTAGTATTGTGTTTAGTATATTTTGCAGGCAGGATTAAAGGCTTGCTTTCTAGCCTTTTCAATAGGAATCATAAATATGAATTTTAGAATTATCATAAAAGCCTTGCATACTAATAAATGAAATCACTCATTCTTTTAAGATTAAAGTATGTTTACATACATAATTGAAATTAACAATTAAATACACTAAGCTTTAAATATATGTATTTTAAAATAAAATCTTGGTTGAATATTTAGAATAGCTTGAAAAACAAAGGCAATACTTATTGAATTACAATGTACATTAAAATTTATTGAAAACTTCTATGGTAAGTGATCTGAGAAATTTTCTAATTCCAACTGTAAAACTGTGTCCAATATTAAAAAAAAAAAAAACTGTGCCTCTATCTTCTACCTCAGTTCTGAAAATAGAAGCAGTGGGAGGCTGCAGATAATTAACTGGAAAAAAAGTAGTCAACTTTCAAATAAACAATGTTTAAAAAAAATAAATCTCATAAAAAGAGAAATCAAAGGGGATTTTAAAACGTTTCTGTCTGCATCTTAAATATCAAGGGAGTGAATCCCAGGTTATGTTTATACAGTGCCCACACATTCCTGTGAAAGTAAGAATTAAATCATTCATTTGTCATATAGTTTAGTGAATGTCAAACAGCCATATGTGGCAAGCTCCAAATCTGAGTAAATTTTTACTTTTCATCCTGATGTTTGATGTTCTGCGAAAGAATATCCCTCAAAATTTTAAATGAACAAGAACTCCAGTAAGGATATGAAGAAAATTGCTTTATAAGATTTTTTAATCTTTATTTTCTATCTTATGCAAATACATTTCAAAATGTCCTAGTTGATAAAGAACAAAATGGATAGAGAATGGGAACAGGCAGGTCACAAAAGAAGAATAACAAGTTACCAAATAAAAATAATAAGGAGCTGAGCTAAGTCACTGACCTTAGGGAGAAATATGAGGGTCTTTATCTGAGAGATATTTGAAGGAAGATTTGGTATTTGATTAGATATGATGAATAAGAGGAAAACATCAAAGATGATGCTGAGATTAGTCGCTTGGGTGACTGGATGAAGAGTGAAGCCATTAACTGCGATTGGGAATGTAGTGAAGTAGAAGTGGTGGGAGTTTGATTTTGGGTGTGTGGATTGTGAGGTGCCGTGGGACCTTCAGGCAAATATACATAGAAGGCAGTTGGAAAATTGCATCTGGAGATGAGGGGAAGGGCAACAGCTAGAGCAAATCCATGTGGGAGTTCAGGGCATGTAGATCAATATCTTTCTGTTTTGTTTTAACCCGGTTTCACCTGTGTAAATACCTGGGAGCTGTTATAGTCTATTAAGAAAAAAGTGTTCCATCTCAAAATGCTGTTTACTCTTAGTCCTGTTCCAACTCAGAGAAATCCCTCTTTCATCCTTGGGTATTCCAGTTCGCAAGTGGTCAGAAGTTCAATGTTGTCCTTTAGTCTTTCTATCCAGAGATTTGTCATTTCTTCATTAGAGTAGGATTAAACAGACAAGATTATTTGTAAATGTTTGCTTATTTCATTCCATCTAAAAAGATAGGGTTCACTTATGGCTGGGGGTTTCTGTAAACCACTGTATCCCTAGGGTCCCAAATTTGGGGCCTAGGAAAGTTTGTGGATTGTCTTGTGTGAGGTAAAATACCAGGAAAATCATTCCTTGAACTAAGGATTCTGTAGATTCTAAACACTGTAGTTGTAGCTGTGTTGTCTACATGATCAGTATTTCTACTGTAGAATTTTTGAGGTGGAAAAGACAATAGAGATCATTTAGTTCAAACTCACCCCTTTCCATAAATTGTACAAATCCAGAAGCTGAGACCACATGAGTTTGGGACTTGACCAAGATCATACAGTTAATGACAGAAAGAGTACTAAGCCTGGATTTTTTCTCACTCTGTGGCTTAAATTTGGCATAAGGTTTCTTTCTATCCATGAAACCCTAGATTATGGGCCCACTATTCTTCTGAGCCATTGTTTTCCAGGAAAGGACCTTCCTTTTTCCTTCTACTTTTACTGTTTGTATAGCTCTGAAACAGTTAACTTTTATTTTTAGACAACTAAGTATATACAACATAAATCCTGCTTTACAGTTTTAGGTGTTTTTGACTAAATTTCTGACTTCTATTTTCTTTATGCCTGAAAAACTGCAAGCACTTTATTTATTTTGTCCTTTTATTTTTTGTAGTACTATGTCCTCATAAGTTTCTAGTTTTCTGCTCTGTGACAGGAAATTGCTCTTTCATTTGAGTCTCTATATCACTGGCTTTTTTTCAGATATGAAATTGTGTACAAACAGCAAGTGGGAACAGAAGATATGTTCCTAGGATTGACCAGAAAGGATGCGTCAACTGCATGTTGCAAAGATCTGGTGGTAAGCCTCTCCCCTCTTCCCCATTTTCCATATGACCATTATAGTTAAATTGACTGTTATGCAAGGCTGTAAGCCCTTTAAAAATAGTGGTTGCTATGTTTGAGGCACTAAGGAAATAATAGAATAGACTATTTGTTTAAAATTGGTAAACATGTACAAAATAAAAAGTTTACACATGTGGATAAGATTTACAAATAAATAGAATCGTATGATGTAACACACTGTTTCTAGCCTAATAGCACCACCCAATCTGGACTGAATTTTCTTTCATCCTAGTTCTGTCCTATCCATACCATCTGATTGGTTATTAATTTCTGATGAGTTGACAGTCAATCAGAATGAAATATTTCCTTCCCTGAATCTGTCTTATCTCTTATATCTGTATCTTTTTTAAAATTTAAATTTATTTATTTTAATTGGGGGCTAATTACTTTACAATATTATATTGGTTTTGCCATACATCAACATGAATCCTCCACAGGTGTACACGTGTTCCCCATCCTGAACCCCTCTCCCACCTCCCTCCCCATACCATCCCTCTGGGTCATCCCAGTGCACCAGCCCCAAGCATCCTGTATCCCGCATCAAACCTGGACTGGCGATTCGTTTCATATATGATATTACACGTGTTTCAATGCCATTCTCCCAAATCATCCCACCCTCGCCCTCTCCCACAGAGTCCAAAAGACTGTTCTATACATCTGTGTCTCTTTTGCTGTCTCACATACACGGTTATTGTTACCATCTTTCTAAATTCCATATATATGCATTAATATACTATATCTTTTAATGACTCAGCTTACATTAGGGAATGTAAAAGGGGATTTTTTTTCCCTTAAATTTTGGATCTGAACTACTGACTTAACACTCTAAAAAGACATCCAAATTGTTTTTTGGCTCCCTTATCTGAATGACGTACAGCATGTTGGAGAGCATCCTTTGCCAAGCAAAGGATGTTTCTTTCTGTGTAACAATGGCGATACCAGTGATATCAGTGAGACTACCTTACTGGATCTAACCAAGACTGTGAAATGCAACTCACTTTGGCAATATACACTAGTAATTATGGTGTTTGGTGCTGGGAGTTTATTTTTTGAGAGTAGAGGCTGTGCATCTGTATTTTCCCATCCCTCTCTTAGAATACTCTATGACATAGAATACTGAGGTGCCCATAGGAGATGCTTAAGATTTTTCCTTAAGCAAATGGTAAATGGATTCTCTTTTGCATAAATTTCAGGTTTTCTCTTATTAACAAAATCTAAGACATTCAATGGATCAAATAAAATAATGAGAATAGCATCTTTAAGGACCTCAGGAGATTTTTCAAGCTCTAATGAGTTAGGTTTCAAGTGATCTTGAAGTAATTAGCTCCCAGGGTTTTACCAGTAATATTCAAATTTCTCTCTCTTAAATGACTGTAAGATTATGTTTTTGATGTTTGATATTGCGAATTACTCTAAACTCTAAAGAAATTTTAGGCCCTAAATAAATAAAACTATTATGAGCCTTTCTATTTCTCCCATGAAAATTGCTCAGTTCAGTTCAGTTCAGTTGCTCAGTCATGTCCGACTCTTTGCGACCCCATGAATTGCAGCACGCCAGGCCTCCCTTTCCATCACCAACTCCCAGAGTTCACTCAAATTCACATCCGTCTAGTCAGTGATGCCATTCGGCCATCTCATCCTCTGTTGTCCCCTACTCCTCCTGCCCCCAATCCCTCCCAGCATCAGAGTCTTTTCCAATGAGTCAGCTCTTCACATCAGGTGGCCAAAGTACTGGAGTTTCAGCTTTAGCATCATTCCTTCCAAAGAACACCCAGGACTGATCTTCTTTAGAATGGACTGGTTGGATCTCCTTGCAGTCCAAGGGACTCTCAAGAGTCTTCTCCAACACCACAGTTCAAAAGCATCAATTCTTCGGTGCTCAGCTTTCTTCACAGTCCAACTCTCACATCCATACATGACCACTGGAAAAACCATAGCCTTGACTAGACGGACCTTTGTTGGCAAAGTAATGTCTCTGCTTTTGAATATGCTATCTAGGTTGGTCATAACTTTTCTTCCAAGGAGTAAGCGTCTTTTAATTTCATGGCTCAGCAATGAAATTAAATCAAATCATTTGCCAAGCAAAGGATGTTTCTTTCTGTGTAACAATGGCGATACCAGTGATATCAGTGAGACTACCTTACTGGATCTAACCAAGAGTGTGAAATGCAACTCACTTTGGCAATATACACTAGTAAATCTGGTGTCCAGTAATTTTGAGCATTACTTTACTAGTGTGTGAGATGAGTGCAATTGTGTGGTAGTTTGAGCATTCTTTGGCATTGCCTTTCTTTGGGATTGGAATGAAAACTGACCTTTTCCAGTCCTGACTAGCATCAATAATAAAGGTATTCTGAGTGAAGAATCTTGGAAAAATTCACACCTCAGAATAATCACACCTCAGAATAGGAGTGTATAGTTTATCTGAAACAGGTATGTACAGAAAAAGACTTGATCTCCCCCTCTAATGATCTTATAATTGATTGGAGAATTATCTGCAAACTATCTGCAGTGATTTTGGAGTCCCCAAAAATAAAGTCTGACACTGTTTCCACTGTTTCCCTATCTATTTCCCATGAAGTGATGGGACTGGATGCCATGATTTTTGTTTTCTGAATGTTGAGCTTTAAGGCAACTTTTTCACCCTCCTCTTTCACTTTCATCAAGAGGCTTTTTAGTTCCTCTTCACTTTCTGCTATAAGGGTGGTGTCATCTGCATATCTGAGGTTATTGATATTTCTCCCAGCAATCTTGATTCCAGCTTGTGCTTCTTCCAGCCCAGCGTTTCTCATGATGTACTCTGCATATAAGTTGAATAAGCAGGGTGACAATATACAGCCTTGACGTACTCCTTTTCCTATTTGGAACCAGTCTGTTGTTCCATGTCCAGTTCTAACTATTGCTTCCGGACCTGCATACAGGTTTCTCAAGAGGCAGGTCAGG
This sequence comes from Bos indicus x Bos taurus, assembly GCF_003369695.1. Lineage (NCBI taxonomy): Eukaryota > Metazoa > Chordata > Mammalia > Artiodactyla > Bovidae > Bos > Bos indicus x Bos taurus. The sequence continues at coordinate 88,856,687 of NC_040105.1, read as the reverse complement.
TGGTCTGGTATTCCCATCTCTTTCAGAATTTTCCACAGTTTATTGTCATCCACACAGTCAAAGGCTTTGGCATAGTCAATAAAGCAGAAGTAGATGTTTTTCTGGAACTCTCTTGCTTTTTTGATGATCTAACAGATGTTGGTAATTTGATCTCTGGTTCCTCTGCCTTTTCTAAAACCAGCTTGAGCATCTGGAAGTTCATGGTTCACGTATTGCTGAAGCCTGGCTTGGAGAATTTTGAGCATTACTTTACTAGCGTGTGAGATGAGTGCAATTGTGCGATAGTTTGAGCATTCTTTGGCATTGCCTTTCTTTGGGATTGAAATGAAAACTGACCTTTTCCAGTCCTGACTAGCATCAATAATAAAGGTATTCTGAGTGAAGAATCTTGGAAACTAAATCACACCTCAGAATAGGAGTGTATAGTTTATCTGAAACAGGTATGTACAGAAAAAGACTTGATCTCCCCCTCTAATGATCTTATAATTGATTGGAGAAATAAAACTAGCATAAATTAACTCATTTTATTACTAACAATTATGCTCTGTGTTGACAATTGTAATTTTACCAGGAGTTCAGAAGGTTTGGACAAGACATGAATACCTTTGAATGCCAGCAACAAATGAAATATTTGTTCATGCTATGGCACTACACCACATGTATAGCATTCTTTTTATTCATACATTCAATCTTTAAATAGTTATTGAATACTACTGCTTATTAGGCACTGTCCTTAAGTATTAGGAATGCAAAGACAAATAATAAACAGTCAATTACCATCAAGGAATTTACAGTTAAGGGAATGGAAACCTAATAAATCATTGTAGTTCAGTGTGGTAAGTACATATTTAGAGGCAATACCAGGTATTTGGTGACAAAGTAGAAAGGGATCAATGTTGGGTGGATAGGATTTCTCCAATGGACAACATTCCAAGAAGAGCATTCCAAGCAGAAGAAAGAGCACATGGTAAGGTATCCAGGCATGAAATAGCATGGCCTATTTGGGTAAGCATTGAGTGTAAGCAAGAATAAAGAATAATTGTGGACAATGGTGTACTGGTAAGCTGTCTCTCAAAAAAGAAAAAAAAAAAAAAACAATCTTTTGCTTGAATTTTATGATGACATCCACTGTCATTACTTAACCCCACTGGGAAGGCTCTGACTGCAGAGGTTGATGACCTCATCTCAAACATTTCTTGCACAAATTTTAAGCTTAGTATTTCTGTTAATAATATGGCATTTCCTCAACTCTACGACATCATCAAATTGTAGATATGCCATTTGTTTAGCAACAAAGGAAAAATACGTATACTACCACATTAAATATGAACATTGATTGTGTGATTCATCCCAATAAGAGAAACATAAAAATGTGAGGAAAATAGCACCTTAGAATTAGCTAAATATGATGTTTGGGGCCTGGATCTGATTTCTATGTAACAATCTGACACAGAGACTTTAAGAAGAAGCCATCTGCTAAAGCTGAGGAAGGTACTGGGTTGTCCAAAAAGTTCGTTCGTGTTTTCCATCACATCTTGCAGGCAAACCTGAATGAACTTTTTGGCCAACCCAATAATAGGACCATAAACAATCTATTTAAATACAAGGACTGATTTGGGGTTTAAAAATGTATAAGAGCCACCTTTCCTTTACCCTCTCCAGACTCCTTATAAGAAAGCAAGATTTATGAGTCCTAAATCAAAGAGTGAGTCCTAAACAAAAATCAGAGTTAGGAATATGCATGTTTTCAGCAAACCTTCCACCCTTTCCTTCTAACCCCAACCAGAGAGTTCCATTATCCAAATTATGCCTGCTGCTCCAATTCTGAGTTTGTAGCTACCAAGCTTCCCTTGCCTTAATCTATATTTAGGCATCTTATTTTTAAATAAAATTGTGTATATTTAAAGCATATAATATGTTAATTTTATATATATAGACATAGTGAAATGATTCCTACAGTCAAGCTAATTAACATACCATCTCCTTGCCTACCATTTATGTGTGTGTGTGTGTGTGGGCAGAGCACCTTAAGTCTACTCTCTTAGCAATTTCCCAGTATTCAGTACAGCATTATCAACTATTATCATGCTGTACATTAATTTTAGAGCTAGAACTAGGCCAGTGGTTTGCATGTTTGTTTTGTTTTGGGTTGCCAGCCCTTTTCTTCAAGCAAAATTCTATGAGAAAGCCAAACATATAAAACAAATACTGCTGCCTTAGTTAAACGGGTACTATCATCCATGACACAGCTCCTAGGAGAAAAATTGGGGCTCTTTGGAACACAGTTTGAAAGATGTTGATTTAGGATTTCCTCCTTATATTACAGTTGAGAAAATAAGGTCAAGCTTACAAGGTCTCTTATACTAACATAAGAGAGTCTAGAGGGCCTTTTCTCCTAGATGGCATGCATGTTTTTCTTTAATCCTCGTGAGTAGAATCCTTCTATTTTATTTTATCTTAAATCATATTTTATCTTTTATCTTCTATACTCTCCATTCCTCCCCACAAGACTTCTACTATAATGGATTTGATACCTATCTTTGAATACATATTTATCATTGTTTTCTGTAATTTTTAAAATTCAACACATACTTATTGAGCATTTACTGTAGGCCAGATACTTGACATGCAGTGTTAAACAAAATAAATATAAGGTTCTCCTTCTCTCCAGGTGATTACTGTTAAGAGATCAAACAGTCCATAAGCAGCACAGATTTTCATAGATCCATCCAATAAGGAAATAAGCCCCAAAGGATGTAGTTTATGATTTACACAAATGGCATAAGCAGAATCACCATGGTGTCAGATCCCCATGTCCCTTTGCCCCACAGGACAACAGTGAACTACAGGAGCCAGATGACAGGTAACATGAGTAGTGAGACACTCTTGCTGAAGAACCAACTCTAGACTGCAGCTAAGCGGTTTTGTAGCTTGCATCTATACCCAGGGCAAGGGAGGTGGAAAGTCCTTTGCTTTGTTGGAACCTCATGACAGCCTCCTGCAAGATAGGGAGCTTCCCACAAAGTGGAAAGACAGATAAGAAACAGCCTTGAGACAGCTCCTCACAAGACCACCTGTCTTCTCAAGCTCCAAGATAATTACAGGATGTTCTGCCAAGACCTCGGGCAGACTGCAGCTGAGCCTTGCCTACATGGCCTATGTGAATAGTGCAAGATTGCCAGAGTGCCATGGTGAAGCCATTTCCCTACATTTGCAGTCCATAAATAAAAGTTTTTATCCTGATTATATTTTCACTTAACATGATATAATAACAACAAACAATTGATACAATGCTTACTATGTGCCAGGCATTTCCCTAAGAACTTTGCACATAGTAACTCATTAATCTTCACATCAAAACTCGACGAAATAAGTGCTATTATTCCTGTTTTATAAATACAGTTCCTGAAGCACAAGGAAGTTAAGTAACTTGCTTAAGGTCATGCATTTAGACTCTGGCAGAACTACAGTTTGAACCTAGGCCCAGTTTGAATTTGATAGAAGTGTATGCAAAGTGATCTGGGTACAAAAAAGAGGAAATTGGGGTAAACTTCACAATACAGGTGGCATCTGATGACATCTGAGGGACATAATGGTTTGCCAGGTTGGAGCTGTCTAAGAAGCGTAAATAGGGTGAACAAAGGTGTAGTGCTGTGGAAGTATAATATACAATGTGTTTTGAGAACTATTTGTAATGGTCTTTGAGCCCCAAGATTCTTTGGCATGGAGTAATAAAACAGAATACCCAGCTTAGAGCTAGTTGTAAAAGTCTTTGGATATCATACCATATGTTACAGACTGAATTGTGTCGCCCTCAGTTTGTATCTTGAAACCCTAACTCCCAACGTGATGGTATTCAGAGATAGAGCCTTTGGCAGGTAACTAGGTTTAGATGAGGTCACATGGGTAGGGCCATCATGATGATATTAGTGCCATTATAAAAGAGACACCAGAGTGCTTTCTCTGCTTGCTTTCTATCCCTGCCATGTGAGCATAATGAAAAGGTAGCCATCTATAAGCCAGAAAGAGAGCTCTCACCAGAAGCCAATCATGCTGGCATGTCTGGCATACTCAGACTTCCAGTCTATAGTACTTTGTTTTGGTAGCCTGAGCAGACTCAGATGCCATGAAATTTGGACTTACTGTGGGGTTTAGAGTTCTTAGACATTTTAAAGTGGGTGAGTTAAATGAGTAGATGTATATTTCAGAACAACTCTATTTTGGCAGATTATGGTGTAGAATTTGGTAGAGATTATGGATGGAGGAGCCTGGTAGGCTACAGTCCATGGGGTCGCGAAGAGTCGGACACGACTGAGCGACTTCACTTTCACTTTTCACTTTTCACTTTCATGCATTGGAGAAGGAAATGGCAACTCACTCCAGTGTTCTTGCCTGGAGAATCCCAGGGACGGGGGAGCCTGGTGGCTGCTGTCTGTGGGGTCGCACAGAGTCGGACACGACTGAAGCGACTTAGCAGTAGTAGCAGCAGCATCATGGTAAAAGATGAGTGTGAGTTTGGGAGACTGGTGATAGGAAAACCAGCTGATAGTTGCACTAGTTCAGGTAAGAGAAATAAGAGCCTGGACTATGGCTGTGGGGACAGAGAGGAAAAAGTGGTTTCAGTAGACATTTTGGAGATACAGTTGACTCTTGAATAATGTGGGGGTTTGGGGTGCCTACACTCCATACAGTCAGAAATCTAATTCTGACTTTATAGTTGGCCCTCTACATCTGTGAATCTGCACCCATGGATTCAACCAACTGCAGATGTGTAGTCCTGTAGTATGTATGTATTTTAAAAAAAAATACACAGATAAGTGGACCCACACAGTTCAAACTCAATGTTGTTCAAGGATCAATTGTAGTATTTTTTGAATTAATTAATTAATTTATGGCTATGCAGGGTCTTTGTTGCCACGTGGGCTTTTTTTTTTTTAATAGTTGTGGTGAGTAGGGGCTATTCTTTGTTGCAGTGTGCAGGCTTCTCACTGAGGTGGCTTGCATGCAGCCCATGCTCTTGAAGCAGAGCATGGGCTCTAAGTGGGCAGGCTTCAGTGGTTGTGGTGTGTGGGCTTCGTTGCTCTGCAGCATGTGGGGTCTTACCAGATAGGGATTGGACTGTGTCTCCTGCATGGGCAGGCGGATTCTTTACCACTGAACCACCAGGGAAGCTCTCAATTGTAGTATTGATAGTATTTAGAAAGTGGTTGAATGTGGTGTGCAAGGGAGAAACAGGAGTCAGATTTCTAGCTTGGGTGGCTGGGTGAATGGTGATGGCATTAATCAAGATATGCGAAGGTAAAGTGGTTTATATCTGGATAGCAGGCTTATGTTTTTTAATTCATATTTGCTCATCTGAATCTTCTATATTTTGTATAACTACTCTGTATTACTTCTAGAATGAGAGTAAACAAAAGGTGGCTTTATTTGTTTTTTAGGGATCGGGTATGGAGTGCAAAAGAAAGAAGACAAGTTCTAGAACAAAAATATTAAGTTTGGGCTATACTGAGTTTGAAATACAAATATGTATGGAATTCAAAGATAGAGACTAGAGATGTTGATTTTCAGATTGCTGTTTATTCTCTGTAGGGGTTAGAATATACTACCACAGACTGCTTGCTGGCTTTGCGTCTGGCTTGGAATGAAGTAGAACTGTTTTTAAGTAGTAAGTGTGTGTGTTTGGAGAGGGGGAAGTATGGAGAGGGATACTAGGAAACTTGCAGAAATGGGACTAATTGAAGACAGAATAGATGATCCCTGGGAAGGCTCAATAATCAAAGTTCAAATAGACATTGTAAATTATCAGTCAATTTCCAGGCTAGGTATTGAAAACTGAGAGACGTTAGGTCAACAAAATGAGGTTGGAATTGTGGCATGGCTTTAGAGATACAGACGATGATGGAGAAGCCAGGAAACTGTCATAGAAGCAAGGTGAGAAGAATGGGAGCCTGCCTATCCCTGACAAACAGGGATGTCTGTGGTACCTGACCTCTTGGGTGTAAGCTGGGGAGTGTGAAAAAGGAATTTTAGGTGTTAAAGATGTGTAAGGAGGCCTCCCCATAGGACTGTTGATGGCAGGAATGAGGATGGGTGCAGTGGAGAGGTAGGTCAGTGGATTTCCATCTTTACCCATGGGTGTTTAACAGCTCACTATCTCTAAAATCCAAAAATGAATGACTAGGTTTCTTGATTTTCTGCCAAATGGCCCATCATTTGTTCTAGGAGCAGGAACAAGCCAGCAGATGGCTTCATACTCTTTTTGAGCTGCAATGGATATATAATATTTTGGTGCTCCTACTATAATGGATTTCTATTGATAAGGGAACATGCTGATGTGACTTTGAAAACAAGACATTAAGCCTGTTTTTATTTTTCATTGTCACCTCCTCACTGGGATATGAGCCTTACTCCATCTCTAAATCTAACTGGGAATGGAGTGAGAGTCAGGGATAGGATGGGAGTCAGTCACCATCTGGCAGACACAATCAGGAGTCACATGTTTATCACATGTATTCATCTCAGAAGGAGCTAGCAATCATTCTGAGCAAAGTGTCTGCACATCCTCTGAGAATTCACTTGTTTTTTGAATGGTATGCTTCTCAAATCCCAATTTCTCTCAAGGTTAAAACAGTCATTTTCATTTACTTCTTATAAATAAATAGATTTGGCTGCTTGATAATGGAATGGATTCTCTTTTCCATTTAAAATTCTGGAGAATGGACACCTTTTTTTCTAGGCTTTCTGATTATGCTAACTTTACTTGATTGGTTATATATCAGACTGTGTGGCAGGGAGAAAGATATTTGAGCTGTAATACAATTCCTCATTATCAGCTCCAGGCAGCACAGTAAACCTTCAATTAAATTTCTAATAGTTCTTTCAGTAATATACATACATTATGGTTAATATCATAATATTTTTCCACAATGATGGTAGGGGGATGAATACCTCCTTAATAGCTAATCTAACTGTGTAGACTTAATATATATCTGATGATGGAAATTATATATATTTAAAGTTTTAAATAATACCAAAATTAGTAGAGTTGAAAATAAAAGTCCCCTATAAGACTTCTCTACTGGTCCAGTAGTTAAGACTCCTCACTCCCACTGCAGGGAATGCAAGTTTGATCCTTGGTTAGGGAAGATCCCATTAGCTATAGTATGTAATAAAAAAAAAGTTCCCTGTAATGAGAAAGGTATAGATAGATAGATTGAGAGAGAGAGAGGGAGGGAGGGAGTTTGAAATGGGCTTAAGGTCATGGATTGAATAAGGGTGAAAGATGTCCTATATATATTACTTGGTAGCAAAATCAGTAATTTTACATTTTGATTATGTCATTTGGAGGAGGTTTCATCAAATATTTTAATTATATGGTCCAGAATTCTTGAACCAGAACTGGAAGAACCTTCTGAATCCATGCAAGTGGATTCACAGATAGACCATAGAAAATATAAATATTTGAGGGATGGATAAAGGAAAGGAACAGAAAAGGATATACAGAGATGGGGAAAACCATAATAGTATCTACAGCTGCAGAGAAGTAAAGCAGGATTAAGAAGTCTGGTGATTTTTGAAAGAGAGCAGCTTCAGAGGCATGATAGGGGTTAACACTGGGTTGCAGAAAGCTGAGAAGTGGAGAAGAAATGAGGAAGAGAAGGCAGTAAATATAGATTATTCTTTGAGACAGTTTACCAGTGAAAGGGAGGAGAGAGAGGAGATGGGTGGTGAAGAGGAGGCCTGATTTAGGGATTTTTGAAAGTACTTTTCAGTTAATGACAGGAATCCATTCACTTACTCATATAATATTTATTGAGTGACTACTATATGTCATTAGACTTAATGAACAAACCATAAAGAAGTAGTCATGGTACAGGCCCTTAGAGGACTTCTAGAATTGGGTAGAGGCTACTCAGGTGGCTCAGTGGTAAAGAATCTGCCTGCCAAGGCAACAGATGCAAGAGACTCAGGTTTGGTCCCTGGGTGGGGAAGATCCCCTGGAGTAGGAAGTGGCAACCCACTCCAGTGTTCTTGCCTGGAAAATTCCATGGACAGAGGAATCTGGCAAGGCTGCAGTCCATGGGGTTGGAAGGAGTTGGACATGACCAGCATGCACACAGAAAAGGCATTTTTGGCTACAGGATGTTATTGACCTTTAGTACTCAGGGGCCAGGAATTCTCTAAATCCTGCAATAAGAGGAACAATCCTAAAAAATGAAGAGTTGTCCTAGATAAAATTAGAAAAAGAGAGGTTGAAGACATGAGACTGACCACTCAGCAATATTCTACCCTGTTGATTACTCCTTCCTTCTTTTTTTGAATACAAAAGTATTTATTTTAATAAACTTTATATTTAAAATAGAATTTTAATCTGTCTACTCACAAAACCTAATTCAAAACATGATACATTTATCTCTCTAGCTGATTTGATGTTACTCTTTTACAAACAGCACTCAATTTCTAATTGTTTTATATTAAGACTCTGTAACTAAATGAAGTCTATTTTGTCAGAAAACATTTCATTTTAATCTTAAAGAGTGCTTTTTTAAAATGAAGGCACCAACAAGAACTACTTTCAGATGGTAGAGAATTTCTTATTTTTTAAAGACTCTGTGGTTGACCACTTTTTCATTAGTTCCCTGTAGCAAGACACTTTCTATTTTACCCTAAACACTTTTTTTCTCTTTAATGACCTCACTCTCCTGGTTTTCCTCCAAAATCTCTGGACATTCCTCATCTCCTTTGCTTCCAGATCACTGGCTCTTCTCCTGCCTGAAGTTCTCTAGGTCTCTGAAAAAGACCTATGTATTATTTCTCTAATATATTTCTATCTAGTCCCATGGTTTTAAATGCTGCTCATCTGTATAGTCTTAATCCCTTCAGTGAGCTTCAGATTCCTATAACAAACCTCTCACTTGACATCTCCCACTTGTTTAATAGGCAGTGCAAACCTAACATGTCCAAAACAGAACTCTTGTCTTCCCCAACCTTATTTCCTATTGATCTTACTCATCTCAAGAGAAGACAACATTCACCCAATTACACAAGCTAAAAATTTAAATCATTTCTTATTTCTCTCTTCTTTATACCTCATGTGCAATTCATCAGCAAGTCTCATTGGCTCTGCTTTCAAAATATATTCTAAATCCATCTAATTGTTATTACCACAACAACTACCATCATCTTTCAAACCACCATCACCTCTCAACTGGACCATTATGATTCTCTTTTGATTCATCTCCCACTCTTGCTCCTTTGGAAACTTCCCACAGTGTCCAGAGAAATTTCAGCATCAGCGTTAGTCCTTCCAATGAATATTCAGGACTGATTTCCTTTAGGATGGATTAGTTGGATCTCCTTGCTGTCCAAGGGACTCTCAAGAGACTTCTCCAGCATCACAGTTCAAAAGCATCAGTTCTTTGGTACTCAGCTTTCTTTATAGTCCAACTCTCACATCCATACATGACTACTGGAAAAACCATATTTTTGACTAGATGGAATTTGTTGGCAAAGTAACATCTATGCTTTTTAATATGCTGTCTAGGTAGGTCATAACTTTTCTTCTAAGGAGCAAGTGTCTTTTAATTTCATTGTTGTATAGAATTAGATAAACGGAGATGAAATCAAAGAGAATCAGAGCCCCAGATATGCCTGCCAGAGGGGCAAGTGAAAGACTACAGGGATAGAAAACCAGATCAATGGAGCAATGCATAGTCAAATAACAGACCTACATAAATGTAGAATCCAGTTTGTAATGAATGCAGCATTTATTACAAATTATGGGGAAAGGTATACTGTTCAACATATGGTTTTAAGACAATAGGTTTAACATATGGGGAAAAATTAAGTTATATATCTATGTCATGCCATAAATAAAAATACTTTCTAGATGGAATACAGATCTGAAATAAAAACAAAAAAATAAAAATAAAAAGTGTATCACATGAATTCTTCACTCAGAACCCCCGGTGGATTCTTATTGCACTTAGGACAAAATCCAAATTTTTTATCTTAATCCTTGAGGTCTTAGATGATCTGCCCCTGCATCCTCTTCAGTTTCATCTAATGCCACATTTTCTTCCTTGTTCATTATGTTCTAGCCACCCTGGCCTTCTTTCTGTTCCTTCAGTATGTCAAGTTATTACCTGGTTCTTTCTGTTCATTCCAGTTGGAAGGCTCTTCCTTCAGTTAAGTTCAGTTGCTCAGTCATGTCCGATCTTTATGACCCCATGGACTGCAGCATACCAGCCCTGCCTGTCCATCACAAACTCCCAGAGTTTACTCAAACTTATGCCATTGAGTCGGAGAAGGCGATGGCACCCGACTCCAGTACCAATCTTGCCTGGAAAATCCCATGGACGGTGGGGCCTGGTGGGCTGCAGTCCATGGGATCGCTAGGAGTCGGACAGGACTGAGCAACTTCGCTTTCACTTTTCACTTTCATGCATTGGAGAAGGAAATGGCAACCCACTCCAGTGTTCTTGCCTGGAGAATCCCAGGGACAGCAGAGCTTGGTGGGCTGCCGTCTATGGGGTCACACAGAGTCGGACACGACTGAAGCGACTTAGCAGCAGCAGCAGCATGCCATTGAGTCCGTGATGCCACTCAGCCATCTCATCCTCTGTCGTCCCTACTCCACCTGCCTTCAATCTTTCCAAGCATCAGGGTCTTTTCAAATGAGTTAGCTCTTCTCATCAGATGGCCAAAGTATTGGAGTTTCAGCTTCAGCATCAGTCCTTCCAATGAATATTCAGGACTGATTTCCTTTAGGATGGACTGATGGATCTCCTTGCAGTCCAAGGGACTCTCAAGAGTCTTCTCCAACACCACAATTCAAAAGCATCGATTCTTCGGTGCTCAGCTATCTTTATAGTCCAACTCTTACATCCATACATGACGACTGGAAAAACCATAGCTTTGACTAGATGGACCTTTGTTGGCAAAGTGATGTATCTGCTTTTTAATATGCTATCTAGGTTGGTCATAACTTTTCTTCCAAGGAGAAATTGTCTTTTAATTTCATGGCTGCAGTCACCATCTGCAGTGATTTTGGAGCCCAAAAAAACAAAGTCTGACACTGTTTCCACTGTTTCCCATCTATTTGCCATGAAGTGATGGGACCAGATGCCATGATCTTCGCTTCTCTTTCTGCCATAAGGGTGGTGTCATCTGCATATCTGAGGTTATTGATATTTCTCCTGGCAATCTTAATTCCAGCTTGTGCTTCATCCAGCCCAGCATTTCTCATGATATACGCTGCATATAAGTTAAATAAGCAGGGTGACAATATACAGCCTTGACGTACTCCTTTCCCAATTTGGAACCAGTCTGTTGGTCCATGTCCAGTTCTAACTGTTATTTCTTGACCTGCATATAGATTTCTCAGGAGGCAGGTCAGGTGGTATGGTATTCCCATCTCTTGAAGAATTTTCCACAGTTGATTGTGATCCACACAGTCAAAGGCTTTGGCATAGTCAATAAAGCAGAAATAGATAATTTTCTGGAACTCTCTTGCTTTTTCGATGATCCAGTAGATGTTGGCAATTTGATCTCTGGTTCCTCTGCCTTTTCTAAAACCAACTTGAACATCAGGAAGTTCATGGATCACATACTGTTGAAGCCTGTCTTGGAGAATTTTGAGCATTACTTTACTAGCATGTGAGATGAGTACAATCGTGTGGTAGTTTGAGCTTTCTTTGGCATTGCCTTTCTTTGGGATTGGAATGAAAACTGACCTTTTCCAGTCCTATGGGCACTGCTGAGTTTTCCCAATTTGCTGGCATATTGAGTGCAGCACTTTCATAGCATCATCTTTTAGGATTTGAAGTAGCTCAACTGGAATTCCATCACCTCCACTAGCTTTGTTCATAGTGATGCTTCCTAAGGCCCACTCAACTTCGCACTCCAGAATGTCTGGCTCTAGGTGAGTGATCATACCATCATGATTATCTGGGTCATGAAGATCTTTTTTGTATAGTTTTTCTGTGTATTCTTGCCACCTCTTCTTAATATCTTCTGCTTCTGTTAGGTCCATACCATTTCTGTCCTTTATTGTGCCCATCTTTGCATGAAATGTTCCCTTGCTATCTCTAATTTTCTTGAAGAGATAGGCTTTCCCATTCTATTGGTTTCCTCTATTTCTTCACACTGATCACTGAGGAAGGTGGTCTTATCTCTCCTTGCTATTCTTTGGAACTCTGCCTTCAAATGGGTACATCTTTCCTTTTCTTCTTTACCTTTAGCTTCTCTTCTTTTCTAAGCTATTTTTAAGGCCTCCTCAAACAACCTTTTTGCCTTTTTGCATTTCTTTTTTTGGGGATGGTCTTGATTACTGCCTCCTGTACAATGTCGTGAACCTCCATCCATAGTTCTTCAGGCACTTTGCCTATCAGATTCAATCCCTTGAATCTATTTCTCAGTTCCACTGTATAATCGTAAGGTCATACCTGAATGGTCTAGTGGTTTTCCCTACTTTATTCAATTTCAGTCTGAATTTGGCAATAAGGAGTTCATGATCTGAGCCATAGTCCACTCCCAGTCTTATTTTTGCTAACTGTATAGAGCTTCTCTATCTTTGGCTATAAAGAACATACTCAGTCTGATTTCGATGTTGACCATCTGGTGATGTCCATGTATAGAGTCGTCTCTTCTGTTGTTGGAAGAGGGTGTTTGCTATGACCAGTGAGTTCTCTTGGCAAAATTCTATCAGCCTTTGCCCTGCTTCATTCTGTACTCCAAGGCCAAATTTGCCTGTTGCTCCAGGTATTTCTTGACTTCCTACTTTTGCATTCCAGTCCCCTATTATGAAAAGGACATCTTTTTTGGGTGTTAGTTCTAGAATGTCTTGTAGGTCTTCATAGAACTATCCAACTTCAGCTTCTTCAGCATTGCTGGTCAGGTCATTGACTTGGATTACTGTGATATGGAATGGTTTCCCTTGGAAAGGAACATTCTGTCGTTTTTGAGATTGCATCCAAATACTGCATTTCAGACTCTTTTGTTGACTGTGATGGCTAGTCCATTTCTTCTAAGGGATTCTTGCCCACAGTAGTAGATGTAATGGTCATCTATGTTAAATTCACCCATTCTAGTCCATTTTAGTTCGCTGATTCCTAAAATGTCAGCATTCACTCTTGCCATCTCCTGTTTGACCCCTTCCAATTTATCTTGATTCATGGACCTAACATTCCAGGTTCCTATGCAATATTGCTCTTTACAGTATCGGATTTTACTTCTATCACCAGTCCCATCCACAACTGGGTGTTGTTTTTGCTTTGGCTCTGTCTCTTCATTCTTTCTGGAGTTATTTCTCCACTCTTCGCCAGCAGCATAATGGGCACCTATCGACCTGGGAAGTTCATCTTTCAGTGTCCTACCTTTTTGCCTTTTCATACCATTCATGGGGTTCTCAAGGCAAGAATACTGATGTGGTTTGCCCATTCCCTTCTCCAGTGGACCATGTTTTGTCAGAACTCTCTACCATGACCTGTCCATCTTGGGTGGCCCTACAAGGCATGGCTCATAGTTTCATTGAATTAGACAAGACTGTGGTCCATGTGATCAGTTTGGTTAGTTTTCTCTGATTGTGGTTCTTAATCTGTCTGTCCTCTGATGGAGAAGGATAAGAGACTTATGCAAGCTTCCTGATGGGAGAGACTGACTGAGGGGGAAACTGGGTCTTGTTCTGATGGGCAGGGCCATGCTCAATAAATCTTTAATCCAATTTTCTGTTGATGGGTGAAGCTGTGTTCCCTCCATGTTATTTACCTGGGACCAAACTGTGGTGGAGATAATGAAGATAATGGCGACCTCCTTCAAAAGGTTCCATGCACTCACTGCTACACTCAGTGCCCCCAACCCTACAGCAGGCCACTGCCAACCCACGCCTCCACCAGAGACTCCTGGACAATCACAGGCAAGTCTGGGTCAGTCTCTTCTAGGGTCACTGCTCCTTTCTCCTGGGTCCTGGTGTACACGAGGTTCTGTTTGTGCCCTCCAAGAGTTGGTTTCCCCAGTCCTGTGTAAGTTCTGGCAACTCTGTGGTGGGGTTAATGGTGACCTCCTCCAAGAGGGCTTATGCCATACCCAAGTCAGCTGCACTCAGCCCATGTCTGCTGCACCCAGAGCCCCTGCCCCTGCTGACCCGTACCTTCACAGGAGACACTCAAACCCAGTTCTGTCTTGGTCTCTGTGGTGTCTCTGGGTCCTGGTGCGCATAAGGTTTGTTTGATTCCTCTGAGTGTCTCTGGCGGGTATGGGGTTTAATTCTAAACGCTATTTCATCCCTCCTACCGTCTTGCTGGGGCTTCTCCTTTGCCCTTGGACATGGAGTATCTCCTCAAAGTTGCTCCAGTGCCTACCGTCTTGCTGGGGCTTCTCTGCCCTTGGTGTGGGGTATCTCCCCACAGTCGCTCCAGCGCCACGCAGCTGCAGCAGCTCCAGCACGGTACAGCTGCTGCCGCTCTTCCTTCAGATAGTGATAATTACCTCCTAATTCTTTCCTGTTGAATTGCATGAGTTAGTACCTCCAGAACTATGTTACATAATAGTAGTAAATAATGGTTTTATTTATTTCTCCCCTTTAGAATATTTCTGATGTTTCCTCATTCACCCTGATACTAACTTTTGTGTTGTGTGTTAAGAACCTGTTCATCTATTCTGATTGATCAAATGCCTTTTTAATGAAGGCAATGGCACCCCACTCCAGTACTTTTGCCTAGAAAATCCCATGGATGGAGGAGCCTGGTAGGCTGCAGTCCATGGGGTCGCTAGAGTCAGACATGACTGAATGACTTGACTTTCATTTTTCACTTTCATGCATTGGAGAAGGAAATGCAACCCACTCCAGTGTTCTTGCCTGGAGAATCCCAAGGATGGGGAAGCCTGATGGGCTGCCATCTATGGGGTTGCACAGAGTTGGACATGACTGAAGTGACTTAGCAGCAACAGCATGATATTTTTACTTTTTGATCTACTGGTATATTCAGTTTCTTAATATTGAAACATCTTTATATAAATTCATTTACTCAACACATATTTATTGATTACCTATGACATCCCATAGTAATAAACAAAACATAAATATCACTGTATTCACAAAACATACTTTCAGTGGGAGAGTTGAATGAACAAAATAAATGCAAAATTGTATTTTACATTGGAAGGTGATTAATGCTATGAAGGGGAAAAAGCAAGGCGAAGTGATAGCATGTACTAGGGAAGCTAGTGGCTGCAGTTTTAAATTCTGTGATCAGGGAAGACCTTACTGAGAAGGCAATTTGTGCAAAGACTTGAAGGCATCTCTCCCCATCAGGAAGTGAGGCTAGGATGCTGGAAAGTTATCTAAGTGGATATTTAAATCACCAATGTTTAAGATACCAGTTAATGTTAGAAATATCAATAGAGAACAAAGAACTATTCTTAGAGAAATAGGTATAGGAAATCTGACTCAGGAATTGGTAGATGGTGCCAACAAGGAGGGTAATTGGTGGTATAGTATGAAGACATGAGATTTATTTTTAAAAAGATGCAAGGAAGCGGAGGCAGGCCTAATGATATACGAAAATTGGGAGGGGGAAAAAAAAAGACAGGCACAAATTGAGAAGACTATAAGGGAATCAGTGTCATCAAGGTAAACTAAGGTAAACCATCAGTTTAAGAAAAATTGCAGAGAATATTGAGAGGCTAATGAGATAAGGGATGTTGTACTAGTGTTCCAGAAGATCTAATGGAAGGGTTTCATGAGTTGGTAAGGGGTAGGAAATGGAAACAAAATAGAAGCTAGGAAGACCAGATGGTAATTATTAAGTGATGAGGAAAGACTTAGAAATCTGAGGCTTCCTGTGTTTATTGACAAATAGAGATAAAAAGGGAGAAGGCAATGGCAACCCACTCCAGTGCTCTTGCCTGGAAAATCCCATGGTCGGAGGAGCCTGGTAGGCTGCAGTCCATGGGGTCGCTAAGCGTTGGACACGACTGAGCGACTTCACTTTCATTTTTCACTTTCATGCATTGGAGAAGGAAATGGCAACCCACTCCGGTGTTCTTGCCTGGAGAATCCCAGAGACGGGGGAGCCTGGTGGGCTGCCGTGTATGGGGTCGCACAGAGTTGGACACGACTGAAGCGACTTAGCAGCAGCAGAGATAAAAAGTATAATGAATTTAGTTCCACCAGCCTCAAAACAGATAATGGCAGTGAGGCTGTGTTTGGGGATAAATGTGGGTACCAACAGAAGTATGAAGGTCCTCTAGATGAGTGTTCTTACTCCAGAATGAGCTGGGCTTACTCTGGACTCCTGTGAAAGGAGAGGAATCATGCTCATGATCTTATGAAACAGACATGGCCATATGGTACTGGAATGTTATAGAAAATGTATCCACTACTTTTAAAAGATATCTGTTGGTTTCATATCTTAGTTTTTGAGAACATATACCTCCATATTTTTATATCCAGAGGTAAATATTTATACAATTTCAAAGTACGGGGATCTATCCCTTTAATTTTTTTTTTCATTTTCCTATAGATTATCATTGCTCCTGAGAGTTTTTATAAAATACTATGGTTGCACTGAAAAAAATATCTCACATGTGTTTCCATAGGTAAACAATGGGAAGTTAAATCACTGAAGCAATTCAAAATGAGACTTAACCAAACTTTTCTGTTAATCAAAATCTCCTAATATTTTTGTGTTTCAAATGGAAACTCATATAGTCTTAACTTCTTTGTCAAGAATCAAATATACTGGAGATGGCTGCTGTTTTTCAAATTTTTCTGTATATATTAAGCTTCACTAAAATTTCAGTAGATCTCATAGATTGGTCAAGTCACACATATAAGGTATGCATCACTTATTCTTATGTTCTGGCATTCAGGAAGGGATAGTTCAGGAGAAAGCCTAAAATCGTTGATTTCTAACAAACACTTGCTATTTGACTTTCTCATTTTGATTTTCAAACAACTTAGAATATGATCAAAGACACTTATCAGAGGAACTGGAAAGTCTATATTAATCACCTACAGATTATAGGAATATACTGTCTTTAAGAACCATCTTGTCATGTAAATCTAACATAGGAATAAGACAATAAAGAGGAAATCTAAACCTCAAAATGAAAATCTCACATTAATGACCCCACTCCCAAAAGCTTAGGGATGTTAAACTAGCTCTGTTACAACACATAGGGGAGAATAAATGAAAGACAGTGAAAACAATTGATAAGCAATTTGACCTACATTTACCCATTTCCAGGAAAGCCTCAAAGTGAATTCCTAAAGAGCCTGAAGAAGTAGTTTTGACTACTCTCCTGAAGAAAAGCTGAAGGTGGAAAGAAGGAATCTCACAAACTTTAAATTAGTGGACTCTTTTCCTGTTTTATCCACATGGCTGGAAGGCAGAAGTGTAAACTAAAGTTAGTCTTGGGTACAGCGGTAGTCAGGCTTTGAGATGGCCCACAATGATTCTCACCTTCTGATATTCTTCCCTTTGTGTATTCCACTCTCACATCGAATGGGGCTGACCTGTATAACCACTAGGATATTATAGAAATGAAAGTATACATCTTCTGAGGCTACATTTCTGAAAAAGGCATGCCTTCTGTCTCACACTTTTGGATCATTCACTCAGGGGAGAAGACAGCTGTTGTGTCATAAGGACAGTCAAGGCTCTAAGTCCTATTGAGAAGTCCATGTGTTGAAGAACTGATGTTGCAGGAAGGGGGACTCCTTCAAGGGCCCAAGAATGGGCTCTTGTCTAACACTTGAAAATGAATTATCTGAAGAGACACACATGCTGACAAAGCAAGAGACTATTGGAAAGGGGTGCCTGGGTGGAGAGTAGCAGGGTAAGGGAACATAGAAGAACTTCTCTGCCACGTGGCTCACAGTCTTCAGTTTATAGTAATGGAGTTAGTTTCTGGATTGTCTCTGGCCAATCATTCTGACTCAGGGTCCTTCCTAATGGTGTATCACTCAGCCAAGATGGATTCCAGTGAGAAGGATTCTGGGAGGTTGGTAGGACATATGAACTAGCATCCCCTCTCTCCTTTTGACCTTTCCTGAATTCTTCCTGTTCGTGGTAGCTTGTTAGTTCCACATTCTTTACCAGGACCTCCTGTTGTAAGATAACTCATACACATGGTTACTGTGGTGCCTAGCCAGTGTAGGTGGTTTTGGTCAGTGATTCCCTTAACACTGAGTTCTCTTGCCATCAGATATGTGAGTGAGTCATCTTGGAGGCAGATTCTCTAGCCCCAATAAAGCCTTCAGATATCTGCAGCTCAGCCAATATCTTGAACACAAACTCATGATAAACCCTACCTAAGACAGAACTACCTAACTAAGCCTCTTCTGAATTCCTAACCTATGGAATATATATAAGATAATAAATGTTAATTGTTGTTTTTGAGTCATAAATTAAGGAGGGAGGAAGTATAATTGGTTTTGGTTATACCACAATAGATAACTAATAAACAGTAACTATTAGGTTGGTACAAACATAATTGCAGTTTTTGCATTGTTGAAATTTGCCTTTTGATGTTAAAATACATTCTTAATAAATGTGGTTATGTTGTACATCATTTCAATGTACATTTCTCACTTTATGCTTTTTTTGCTAATGACTTTGCATGCATGCTAAGTCACTTCAGTCGTGTCTGACTCTTTGTGACCACATGGACTGCAGCTTACCAGGGTCCTCTGTCCATGGGGATTCTCCAAGCAAGAATACAGGAGTGGCTTGCCATGCCCTTCTCCAGGGAATCTTCTCAACCCAGGGAAATGACTTATTACTTGCTGTTTATTTTATATTAATTTTGGACTATGGGAATAATGTTATACAAAAAGCAAATTCAAGTGATTTTCATATTTGAGTTCAAAATGAGTCGTAAAGCAGCAGAGACAACTCACAACGTGAACGATACATTTGGCCCAGGAACTGCTAATGAATGTACAGTGCACTGGTGGTTCAGGAGTTTTGCAAAGGCGATGAGAGCCTTGAAGATGAGAAGCATAGTGGCCACCCTTCAGAAGTTGACAGCAACCAATTGAAAGGATCATTGAAGCTGATCCTCTTACAGCTACACAAGATGTCGAAGAAATCAACATCGACCATTCTATGGTCGTTGAGCATTTGAAGCAAATTGGAAAAGTGGAAAAGCTTGATAAGTGGGTGTCTCATGAGCTGATTGCAAATAAAAAAATCATTTTGTTGTGTTGTCTTCTCTTATTCTTCGAAACAACAAACCATTTCTCGATCGGATTGTGGCGTGTGACGAAAAGTGAATTTTATATGACAAACTGGCAACGACCAGCTCAGTGCACTTTCCAAAGCCAAACTTCCACCAAAATAAGTCATGGTCACTGGTGGTCTGCTGCCAGCCTGATCCATCTTTCTGAATCCGGCAAAACCATTACATCTGAGAAGTATGCTCAGAGCAAATCAATGAGATGCACTGAAAATTGCAACATCTGCAGCAGGCATTGGTCAACAGAAAAGACCCAATTCTTCACAACAATGCCTGACTACATGTCACACAACCAGCACTTCAAAAGTTGAACGAATTGGGCTATGAAGTTTTGCCTCATCTGCCATATTCCCCTGACTTCTTGCCAACTGTCTTCAAGCATCTTGACAGTTTTTTGCAGGGAATATGCTTCCACAACCAGTAGGATGTAGAAAATGTTTTCCAAGAGTTCGTCAAATCTCGAAGCATGGATTTTTATGCTACATGATTAAATCAACTTATTTCTTGTTGGCAAAAATGTGTTGATTGTAATGGTTCTTATTTTGATTAATAAAGATGTGTTTGAGCCTATTTATAATTATTTAAAATTCAGTCTGAAACCGCAGTTACTTTTGCACCACCCTAACAATAGGTAACAGAACCAGAATTCAAGCCCAAATTTGATTCCAAAGGTTGATCTCCCAAAAGGTCAAAAATTTGCCAATGAAATTTTTATCAGTTTTCCTTAGTTACCTATTAAAATAAATTTTTAAATGAATTCCATTTGTATCCTATGTAAAGAGAGGAACATCAATTCCTTTGGTCAGTGAAATACTGTGTTTACTAATACTGGACACGTTAGGTCTTGGGTACAGTCAGTTCTAAGTCAATAGTAGCCATGTCTGTTTTCCAGGTATTCATTAAAAGTATTTTTGAGGAAGTCTGATTCATGTTTCAGGAGGAGTCTTTCTGTTGACTCTTCATCAAATCTTCTACTTTATGAGATATTAACGTGTACCATTCCACTTAATTTGTTCTTTCTCCTGTCTCTCCTGTGAAACCATTTTAGTACACAATTTTAATTTCCTCAAAAGGAAGAATTACTGAGTTGTTTCTGAATTACCCTTAATTAGACTTGCAAACAATTTTAAGAACCACTTTGAAGTTTCTACCCAAAAGTTGTATCAAAATTTCATGTAAGTCATTTTTTTAAACTCAAATGTCATTTCAACACTGGGGAAATAATCTTTTACCTTGAAAGATATAAACATTTCAAACTAAAGAAAAAATTTTGTATTTCTGAGTCCAAGTGAAATGAATCATCTGGCAACTAAAGAACATCTCAACCGGACTATCCTATCTGAATGTTTTTGTGGTAAAAATTGGTCTTTCTTGTCCAATAGACTGCTCATTTAATTTGAGGTAGAGCCCCTATAACTTCCTCTTTGAGAAATGTTCTGTTTCTCTCATTAAAAGCATCTCTTTTTTAGTAGATTTGAATTTTCAAAATATAAATTAGGAGGTAATTGTTTAATGAAAATATGAACCAAAGGATACATTTAGATGGTAGGACCTCTAGAGTTCTATTTACAAATGTTTGTTTATATACAGATTTAATAAAGTAAAATATAACTCACAGACATGTATTTATTCACATACTTTATATTGTGAAAACACTATCGCCTATTTTAAGCTTCTTGTAAGAAATTCTGATTTTTTTCCCACTATTTATTTGATAGGTATTTCCTTTGTAATGTATTGCTTTTATCCTTGTTATTCCAGCTCTGAACTCAACAGATGTTCAGAATTTCAAGTCTTCTAGCTCATATTAGTGAAGACTTCATAATTTAACTTAAAGTTGTTTATGGAAACTACATGCTGAGAGAGAGATCAACTTCTATTGAAAAGAGAATGGATTAGAGTTAGAGATTAGACTTTGTATTGTGATAAAATACACATAATATACAATTTACCATAGTGACATGTAGTGTGCTCACAATGTTGCACAACCATCACCACTATCTAATTCCAGAACATTTGCATCAACCCAAAAGGAAATCCTTTTGTCACACCTCTTTTCTCCTTCCCCAGTCCCTCCAGTAACCACTAATCTGTTTTCATTCTCTATAGATTTGCCTATTCTGGATATTCCAGATAACTAGAATCCTACAATATGTGACTTTTTAGCTTAATGTTTTCAAGGATCATTCATGTTATAGTATTTCATTCCATTTTATAGCTGAATAATACTCCACCGTAGGGATAGACTACACTTTGTTTATCCATTCATCGGTTGATGTGCATTGGGGTTTTTGATGCCTTTTGGCTATTGTGAATAATGCTGCCCTGAACAAAAAACATTATGTACATAATTTTGTTTGGTTGTTTTTAATGCTCTTGAATACACACACACACACACATATACATATACTCAGGAGTTGAATTGCTGGGCCGTGTGGTAATTGAGATGAGACAAGTTTTGAGTGAAATCTTATTAAATCAATAAAGAGTCCCATTTTTTGAGTAGTGGTCATATTGTTATTTCTCTTTTGTTATATTAGCAAGTTTTCTGGACTCCTACAGTTCTCTAGGAAATGTGGCATGGGAGTTAATGCCAGGAGACTACAACATAGCATCACCAACCCACACCCAACATGAGAACTAACCATTTTTTATACAAAGTACCCAGTGATATAAAGGCAGTGGAAGGTTCCCAGCTCTAGCAGGTGTACTAGCATGCACCTTCAAGCAATGAAGGTACTGGCATGTAACCAAAGTGTTTCAATAATAACTTTGAAGGCAGATAAGGTGATGGCACCCCACTCTAGTACTCTTGCCTGGAAAATCCCATGGATGGAGGAGCCTGGTAGGCTGCAGTCCATGGGGTTGCTCAGAGTCGGACAGGACTGAACGACTTCACTTTCACTTTTCACCTTCATGCATTGGAGAAGGAAATGGCAACCCACTCCAGTGTTCTTGCCTGGAGAATCCCAGGGATGGGGGAGCCTGGTGGGCTGCCATCTATGGGGTCGCACAGAGTCGAACACGACTGAAGCGACTTAGAAGAAGAAGAATCTTAGTCAAATTATAGATGGTTGCCTTGGTTCACTCACTAAACTTCTCTGTATCTTGGTTTCTCCATCTGTACAATGAAGATAATAAACACTGCTTCTCAAGATTGTTATAAGAGCAGAGTCTGGCACATAGTTGGCATTTAAATAAATTTTAGTTCTCATTCCCTCTTATTTTATTGGACTCTTCAAATTGTTCTTCAAGACAACAGTATTTTTCTTCTCATTTTTTCTTTCAGGTGAAAATTAAACTACCAAACACCAACCCTTCTGATATTAAAGTTGACATTCAGGAGACGATCCTTGACCTCCGTACTCCTAACAAGTGAGTAAAACTTGGAGCTAGAATAATGAATGTTATAATATTAATGAATCTTTTGTCAATATCCTTTATAAAAGTGTATGTAGTTATTTTGTATCACCCCCAAAGTCAGAAGAAAAGTGAAAAAGTCAGTTAATCATTCAGATGTTTGATCTGGTTAATATAAACATAAATATATTTGTAAATACCTAGATTTTTTACCACTTTACATGCATAGATTTGGAGTAGGTTGATACCACCAAAACATAGTCCCTGACATTCAGATACAGTTTGCTTATCTGTGACGAAAAACAGCTGGAGGTGAAAATCTTTTAAGTTGTAAGTCTTGCGTGTGATATTTTTTTGTACAGTGATGGCATGAAAGAAGCAATCTTTAAGCGTTTTGGATATTGTGGGGCTCTAAGGTTGTTTGCGGAGAAGGCAATGGCACCCCACTCCAGCACTCTTGCCTGGAAAATCCCAGGGATGGAGGAGCCTGGTAGGCTGCAGTGCATGGGGTCGCTAAGAGTCGGACACGACTGAGCGACTTCGCTTTCCCTTTTCACTTTCATGCATTGGAGAAGGAAATGGCAACCCACTTCAGTGTTCTTGCCTGGAGAATCCCAGGGACGAGGGAGCCTGGTGGCTCCCGTCTATGGGGTCACACAGAGTCGGACACGACTGAAGTGACTTAGCATAGCATAGCATAAGGTTGTTTGATTATATTCATCTAAAAATCAATGAAAAGACTTATCAATTACCTAAAACAAAAATCTAACAGCTAATTTATCACTGGATCCTCAAGTTGCATGAATACATTTTAAATTAATGCAGATGATAATGGAATAATTCAATTAAACATTTGATATATTCAAAAATAGTCTTGTTATTATACAAGTTCATATGCTGTTCCCCAAACACAATATATAAGGTAAAATTCTGATAAAATGTTTATCCTGAAACCTGGATAAATCAACCCTGTCTCTCAAAACTAACTATATAAGGAAGGAATCAATAGAACCTGGCATGTGCTAGATAAAATATCTGAATATCTCATTGCTTTGTTCACTTTTCAGCTGGATGTATAGCAGTTAGCACACTTGGTTGACTGCAGTGGACCTTTGTTAACTCATAGACATTTCAAAATGGGTGTGGGGAGCAGTCAGATGCTAGCATATTATCTTCCTTCCATTATCAGTACCTATAGTTCTTCTCTGTTGATCATAGGGCTTTGAGAACATAACAAAATTCGATCTCTGCTACAAAAGACTTCTATGTGTAAACACACCAATGTACATGAGTAGCTTAACTTTGATTTCTACAATAGAGGAATTTAACCACAAATGACCTACAGAGGAATACATATCAAATATTTTCTCCTTAATATAATTTTAAAAATGTATTCACTCAAAAATTGTCTCATGTTATGAAAATCACATTCCTTATTTTCACCATTGACATCAAGGAGTATAGTAATTTTTTCATTACATGCTATACACACATTTACTCTTTCCACACAACCTTTGCAAGGGAAGTTGGTTAAATGAGCAGTCAATCTTCCATGATATTTGTGCACTTGTTAAAAGCACAGACATCTACACACCATGGAGTTAATTTCCATTCCCGTAGCGGTTCTCACTGTCTCCATCAATCTTTAGGCAGCTGCTCTGGCTATGCTGTCATTCCAGATACCTTTCAAAGCCCACTAAATGAAAGACTCACACAGAGATATTTTTCCAAATAGAATGTGGGCTGCAGTAGGTCATTTGGATCATACAGTACTAATATATTAAATGCTCAGCACATAAAAGTACTGTCTGTTAAGAAAAAGGTCATTAATTAAGGGAGAAGAAAGAATTAAAATTTTTATTACTTTTCCTAAAAACTCAAACATTCTTTGGAGCCCTGATATTATCTGAACTAGTATTATTGGAAATGTGTCTTGCTTTGAGTTTGCCGATATTCACATCTACTTTCTTTAGTTTCTAACTTTGACACCCTGTAACACTATGCTTACTGGTTTCAAGAAGCATAACAGTGGACATTCTGTTCATGTACCTATAAGGGAAAATGAGTGGAATTATTTTAACTAAATTGACTAGATATCAATCTATTGATAGTCAATTGCATTAAAATTATGAATAAAACCCAGATTTTTAGCATTATAGAATGAAAAGAAATGTTTGCTGAATCCTTCATTTTAAAAAAACTGGTTGTTTTGGCATATAGATTCCCAACAGGGTAGGTAGAAAGGAAGAAAGATAGGTGAAATTGTATAATGTCTCAAAATCTCCGGACTTTATCTTCATATGGGGTTTCATTATTTTTTAAGATGGATTCTAAGAATATCTTCAATGAATTCCTTGAATGTGATAATAAAAACACATTCTAAAGATAAACATGAGTTAATTTCTGGTTGTTTGTTACTTTAGATTATCTCACTTTTGCTGTGCTCCTTTGATTTAGATTGAATTGACTGATATTCAAAGACATAAACACCTAAAAAAAAGTTTTCTAAATGCAATAGTGAATTGCAGCTCAGTAGCTGTTTCTGCTTTCTTTGAAAATAGTTATATCTCCAACAGGAAACCTTAAAAAGGCCATATCTTTTTTAAGCCCAGATATGTAAATCAAATAATTCATAAACTACATAAAATAAAAAGTACATTATGTGAATATGCACAGAACAAGGTTGTTGTATGTTTAAATCTCTTGGCAAGAAACATCAACTTGAATTCTCTAATATAAATGTAAGCATATAAGTCTCTAAACTAGAATTCACTGTATAGATATTTTTTTGTTTTTACTTTCATATATTATTATTTGCATTTAAATAATTTCTAAAGAAAAGCAACACTGGAGAGACTGTTTTTTTACTTTTTATTTTGTATTGGAGTATAGCCAATTAACAATGTTGTGATAGTTTTAGGTGGACAGCAAAAGGACTCAGCCAATATGCATGTATCCATCCTCCTCCAAACTTCTCTCCCATCCAGGCTACCACATAACATTGAGCAGAGTTCCCTGTGCTACATAGTAGGACCTTGTTGGTTATCCATTTAACACTGGATAAACATTTGATCAGTGACTAAACTTTAGCTTTTTAAAAAGCAAATATTTTTCAATGTAAAGGCAGAGAGATTGGGTTTAAATGTTCATTCATATTTTATTATAGTACTGATCTATACTAGTTATTCAAATATCATTTTGTAGTGACCTATTTGCTTTTAATTCATTTATTCATTCACTCAACAAATAATACTTTCCTTCTTTTAAAAGCCTAAATAAGTTATACAGTTTCTACTCAAAATTTTTGTATGTGAAGCTATACTACTAAGGACTAGACAAAAATGCAGGGATGGATGGATCATTCCAATGGCCACTAACTGTCTTTTTTTTTTTTTAATTTATTTCTGTCTGGACAGAGAAGTGCACATTATCATTGGAACTTCTTCAGCTGATTTATAGTTGTCTTTTGGTGCAATGAAACTGTCACCACTGAGCTTTGCTTTCTTTTAAAAGTGAATATATTATCATTTGTAGAATAAGGGATGAAGCAAATCTAACTCTAGTACAACCTATATTGTAAACAACTTTAAAAAGATGGACTCTCAGGAACTCCCTGGAGGTCCAGTGGTTAGAACTTGGCACTTTTACTGCCAAGGGCATGGTTTAATCCCTGGTCGGGGAACTAAGATCCTGCAAGCTTCATGGCACAGTCAAAAAAAAAAAAAAAAAGATGGACTCTACATGGTTTTTGCACCCACTTTTTTTTTTTTTTTAAGATTCCAAATATTACAGGGTATATTGAAATACATTGCGATTTCATTACTTCAAGTGGAGAGAATTGTTTCTCCTACCCTAAATATCTGGAATGGAACAAAAGTAACAGAAAACTTCTCCTTTAGGTTCCAGAGCTGTGTGATAAATACTTTTAATGAGCCCAGTTTCCTGAATTTAGGTCTTTGCAAATGAATAATGAGGAGACTGATTTTCGAGGCTTTTGTTTTCAAATACTAGTTTTTTGTACAAGTATTCAATAAGTACCCCCTAAAAATTACCCAAATTACCATATTCCTTTACCAGTTTGGGTCTTATACCTCCTAAAAGAGCTTTTCTGTCCACTTTTTATAGAGATCCTCAAGCCTTCTCTGTTGAGAATGTGAGGTAATAAGTGCTTCATGTATTTAATTTTCTTCAGATACCAGCATGTGCTGACCCCATGCATAATTCCGATTCATACCACTATGACATATTTATGGATGTCTCATCCCAGCCATGCGTCTGAAGCATACAGCTATCCAGCAACTGAGCCATAAACTACAAACTACACTCAGCAGTCTCTCACAGGAAATTTCTGTCAATGTAAAGTAGAAAGAACCAGAGGCAAGCAAAAGAAAGCACTTTCATTGATTGGGTATTGAAATCACTGCAGGCCTGAATTTCAATAACTACACCTGGAGTAGAGACTCAGTTTAAAGTAATGTTAGCAGAATTATTGTAGAACTATTCGAATTTCAGATTTCTGTCAGGCAGTCACATTTCTTCTACACATAAGGATGACTGGCAAAAGATCTGTCCAAACAACTTAAAGTTGCAGTGGTTCTATTTCTATGCCAATAAACATAGCCTGAGACTATGTTTATATAATGCAAAATGAGGTCAATTTAGAAAAAATAAGCTTGCTTGCTTGCTAAGGCACTTCAGTCTTGTCTGTCTCTTTGTGACCCTATGGACTGTAGCCCGCCAGGCTCCTCTATCCATGGGATTCTCCAGGCAAGAATACTGGAGTAGGTTGCCATGCCCTCCTCCAGGGGATCTTCCCAACCCAGGGATCAAATCCGAGTCTTTTAAGTCTCCTGCATTGAGGGGTGGTCCAAACCGCTGCTTGGAGTTTTAGGGCCAAGAAAAAAAAAAGGTATACTATTTGTGTTAATTAGGCATATTTTTGATCCAGTATTCATACTGTCTAGTTTTTTGGTTCCTAACATTGCGATGATATATATTGCTTCCCATTGCCTTTATTAAAAGTGGTATCTTCTTGATGTCACTGGTTCTAGGTTTTTATTTTGTTTTTCAGGAAGCTGCTGCTAACCCTTCCCCATCCTGTGGACTGCAGCAGTGCCAACGCCTTCTATATACTTGATGTTGAGACTCTCGAAGTCACCATGACTATGAAACGAGAGTTGGATTTCATTAATTTCTTATGAAACGGTGTGGACAAGGATGAAAAGTGGCAAATAACACTGATTAAAAAATAAAAACCTTTGACAAAATTAGTTAATGTTTTCTGTTTTCTCTTTATTATTCTGACATATTGAAAAATGGGCTTCTGTTCAATTCTAGAGCTATTCTGATCATTTACAGTCATTTCTATTAATCTAGTAGGAAATAGTGTTTTCTCATACTAATAAGCTATCCCATTTTTATAGTGATAGCTGGATGGAATTTACAGGTTAACCAGTTAGATTGCTACATGCCAATTAAATAACTGAAATATGACCAAGAAATGGTTGGTTCATTTACTTCAATAGTCTAAAGGCCTTAAGCCATTTGATTATACCATGATACAATCAGTAACATAGGAATTGGTCATTATGATCACCAGAAAAGTTTAATTGATTTCCTTTTTCATTTAATCAAAGGATTTCTAGTGTTCTCTGTTTAGGCTCTCACTATTGTTCAGGAACATACAAATAACAGATTATAAATATACAAGGCTTCCCTTGTAGCTCAGTCAGTAAAGAATCTGCCTGCAGTGCAGGAGACCAGGGTTGGATCACTGGGTTGGAAGATCCCCTGGAGAAGGAAATGGCAACCCACTCCAATATCCTCGCCTGGAAAATCTCATGGACAGAGGAGCCTGTTGAGCTGCAGTCCATGGGGTCACAAAGAGTCAGGCACGACTGAGCAACTAACACACACAACTAACACATAAATAGTTTGATGCACCATACTAACAACCTGTTTTACTTGAATAAGAAATACTCTTGAACACACAGTGTTATTCGGCTCCCTCAGTCTTGTTCTCAGTGTTTGGATCTATTTAGGTTAAAATGTTTTCCTTTTGTGCACTAATAATTATTAACAATGCCTCTTTGGGTACTGTGTTTATATTTAGTCGTTGAATTCCTTGACACTTGAATACAAAGAAAAATGTGTGCATTTACAAATGCTATTCTCTCATTTCCTATATTTATTCATAATTGGACATACTTATTTTGTGAATTATGTCAATGTGCCCTACCTCTTCTGTACTATATAGCATAAGTTTATTTTATAATTATTTATTAATAAATCATATTTTAAAACTTGCGTGGCTTAGTCTTACACATCATTGCAGAAATCTGGAGTTACCTGGGGGTAAGTTTTGAAAAGAGATCATGGAAAGATGTGAGCTATTATGATGTGATGTGAGCTAAATACTCAAGCAGATATTTTCTTTTTTTTTTTTAATTTTTTTTGATTTTTTTAAAATTTTATTTTATTTTTAAACTTTACAAAATTGTATTAGTTTTGCCAAATATCGAAATGAATCCGCCACAGGTATACCCGCGTTCCCCATCCTGAACCCTCCTCCCTCCTCCCTCCCCTACCCTCCCTCTGGGTCATCCCAGTGCACCAGCCCCAAGCATCCAGTACCGTGCATCGAACCTGGACTGGCGACTCGTTTCATACATGATATTATACAGGTTTCAATACCATTCTCCCAAATCTCCCCACCCTCTCCCTCTCCCACAGAGTCCATAAGACTGATCTATACATCAGTGTCTCTTTTGCTGTCTCATACACAGGGTTATTGTTACCATCTTTCTAAATTCCATATATATGCGTTAGTATACTGTATTGGTGTTTTTCTTTCTGGCTTACTTCACTCTGTATAATAGGTTCCAGTTTCATCCAGATATTTTCTAAGCTTAATTATACAGACAACTATTAAGCATCTAGTTTGTGACTAGATCAAGTAAAAGGAAAAGACTGAGATTTTGGGAAAAGTGGTTGTGTTAAAACACTAAATTCTTGCAGAGAATTTGACTTTGAAATTACCACCATGACTTCTCTGGAGGCAGGAGTTGAGGGTGGTATTAACTGAAAGGAAATTAGTGTCTGTGAATTTAAGTCCATGATGTTACAGAATGAAGAGTGTCCTACTTTGCTTTCATAAGATCTTTTTAAAAAGCTGCATTTTAAGAATTTAAGATTGCACCCTAAACTTTAAACTCTGGAATAAGGCTAAACAGTAACCAATATTTTTCTTCTCTAGAGAGCAACACTGAGTCAGTGGAAATTGTATCTTTTTTCCCCCTGTGTACTGGCCCTAATTACAAAGACCATTATTATTCAAACTGACAATGTGTACAAGTTGTCCCTGGAAGAGAAGATAGAGCATATCCAGGTCAACTTGAATCAGGATTTGGTTATGTGATACTGTATCAGTTTTATAATGAAACAGAGCTTCAAGACAATGAAACGTGATCCAGTAATTTATACCCATCCAGAAATCATCCTACTTCACTGTCTTTGGCTTCAGAAGTAACAACTTCATTATCACTGTTGTTTGTTTTTAAACTAATTCACAGGACTTTTCTCCTTTAAGTAGAAATCCTCCACTAAAGCAAGTGTAGATAAAGAGAATATAAAAGGAAATTTATCTTCTCAGAATTTTTCATGGCCTCTCAGCCATGACCCAGAGAACTGGAAGTTAAAACCAGGATTGTGGCATATTATTAACCTTCTCCTTCATGAACTTTACCTCCCTTGTTGGTTTTGTAATCTCTGGTTGAGTTTGTACAGATTCATTCATTCATGCACTCATTAATTAATTCTTTCAACAGATATTTACTTAGCATTTATCACATGCTGGGCACTATGTTAGATGCTAGGCATATAGCAATGAGCAAACTAGATGTGGTCATTGTCCTCATGGAGCAAGTAGTTTAGCAAAGGAGACCCAACAATAACCAAGTAAACACATAAACACATATTTTCAAATTTATTATTAGTATGAAGGAAAAGAAAGGGTGCTTTTGAGAATATCAGAAAAACCAAACCTAGTCTGGGAAAGGAGAGAAGAAAAGGCTTCCCAAAAGATTTGATACTCAACTGAAACATGGAGAACACCTAGGATTTAACCATGCAAAGAGAGTGTTGAGGGAAGGAAGGTAATAGGGCTTCTAGATGCTAGGAGTAGCAAATGTGAAGACCCAGAATGGAAACAACCTGGAGCACAGAGTTCAAGGAAATGAAAGTCAGTGTAGCTGGAGTAGAATGAACCTGGCAATGACTGGTGGTAACGTTGGAAATGCAGGCTGCAGCAATGTCATGTAAACTTTACAGGCTAAGGTTAGGAATTTGAATTTATTCTAAGTGTTTTGGAGAAGAGGATGTATTGGGAGGCAAGAATGGAAATGGGGAGACCACTTAGGAGACTATAGCCCAGGCAAGTTATTCTACACTTCATCCTAAGTAAAATTCATTGTTAATTTTTTTCTAATTAGAAAAAAAACTGCATGCTTACACAGTCCAAGCAGGAAACTTTAACAATACAGAAAAGCTCTTCAAAAATAAAGCAAAAATTTCCTACCATGGGTCGGGACCAGGGTCCAGTGCAAAGAGCCCTTCGTCCTGGGACAGGGGGAGCGGCCAGAAAGTTTTATTTTTCTTTTAGAAAAAGAAATAAAGGAAAAATAAAGCAAAAATTAAAATCACCTGTAAGCAAACAAACCATAAATAACCACTCTTAACCATTTTTAATGCTTCTTTCTAACCCTTTTTTCTAATGCATAATATAGATATTATTTTTCTGCAAATAGGAAGATAACACACAAACTGGTTTTATAACCTACATTCTTTTAATTTCCAACTGCATTCTTTTTTATCATCTGTTTCTGGAAATTCCAGTTGTGTTGCATTGTGATAAAAGAGTGTGATAAATGATCCATGTGTATTTTTAAAGAATGAATATTAAAAAATGAATATTCAATAATTATTGGGTACAGAATTCTATACATATATATAAATTCAAGGTTTTTTTAATATTTTAATTTTATTGAAGTATAGTTTATTTATAATGTTGTGTTTCAACTTAAATATTTTAAAACAGTGTTGTTCCAATCTTATACATTCTTGTTAATTTTTGGCCTGCTTTCTGTAGCAACATGAAGAGGTGTATTAAAATTTACCAATGATGATAGATTTGGTCAAATCTCCTTGTTTGCTTTATATATCTTAAGACAATATATTTAGGTGCAGACAGACTTAAAATTGTTCTATCTTCCTAGTGGATTATTCCTTTCATCAATATTCTGTGACACACTCTATCTCTAATAATATTTTTTGCTTTAAATATTTTGTGATTAACAATAACATAGCTACATCAACTTTTTAGTACCTGCCTGGCGTATCTTTTCCCATCACTTTCCATGCCTGTATGTTTTAGGCATGACGTTTATGAACAGAATTTAGATACATTCTGGATTTGGGGATGGGGGTTGAGGCTGTGCTGTGTAGCATGCAGGATCTTATTCCCCAGCCAGGGATCAAACCTGGGCCCTTTGCATTGGCAGCACAGAATCTTAACCACTGGACAACAAGGGAAGTCCCAAATTTTGGATTTTTACAATTTTTAATATTATTTAATCCTCCACATTTTAGCATTTCTCTTATATTTTATACGATTTTCTTCTTTTTTAATAATTTCATGTATTTATTTTTGGCTGTGCTGGATCTTCTTTGCGGTGCAGGCTTTTCTCTAGTGGTGATGGGAGCGGGGGTGCTACTCTCTAGTTGTGGTATGCGGGCTTCTCACTGCAGTGGTTTCTCTTGTTGAGGAGCACAGGCTTTTTAGGGCACACAGGCTTCAGTAGTTGTGGCTCCTGGGCTCTAGAGCACAGGCTCAATAGCTGTGTCGTATGGGCTTAGTTGCTCCATGGCATGTGGGATCTTCCCAGATCAGAGATTGAACCTGTGTCTCCTGCATTGGCAGGCAGTTTCTTTACCACTGAGCCACCAGGGAAGCCCTTGGATTTTTAAATGCAACAAAGATTCTGTCTTTAAAGTCAATGTTTTAGTCCAGTTACATTTATTTTGATTAATGATACACTTGACTTATTAACGATTTATTTCTGTCACCTTATCATGGGATTTCTGTCTTATTCTGCTTTTTTCTATGCCTTTTTTCTCCTTTCTTGCCTTTTTTCTATTAGTTTTCAGAATCTTTTTTTCCTTCTACTGATTTGAAAGTTACATATACATTTTTTAAAACTTCAAATGTCTACAGTTTCTTGATAGTTCTACCCACCTTTAACAAAATTTAAGGACATAGAAAGTTTTAACTAAAGTGTACCTCTCCAATTTTGTTTTCATACCCCGAATTATCCATCATCCTCATTATTGGTTTTTTTTTTTTTTTTTTTTTTACAGCCAATGCTTATTTAGATCTACCCACATGTCTATCAATGCTTTGCTCACCATTCCTTTTTCCACATCAGTGCTTCCTTTCTGAATTGCATACTTTAAGTATTTCTTTCAGCAACAGCTTATGAGTTCTTGATTCTCTCAGTTAATTTCTAGAAATGTTTTTATTGCCCTCACTCTTGGACAATAATTTAGCTGGGCTTAGAAATCTAGGTTGACAGTTATTTTCCTTCAGAATTTTGAAGATACTGTTTACCTGTGTTCTGGCTTAAATTTTGTAATTTAAAAGTCTGCTGTCAATCTCATTGTTCCTTTGAAGGTAATCTATCTTTCCTGTCTGGTAGTTTTAAGATTTTTCTCTTTCTTTTGGGTGTTTTGAAGTTTGATTATAATATGTCTGAATATATATTTAATTGTATTTATTTTGTTCAACACTTGTTTTTAAATCTTTCATCAGTCCTGGAAAATCCCCAGCCATTATGTACTCAAATATTTCCTTTCTTCCATTCTGTTTTCCTTCTGGAACTCTTCTTAGGCTGGACCTTTCATTCTATACTCAGTCATATTTTCCATCTCTATTTTTCCTTAATATTGGGTAATGTTCTCAAATCTATTATCCCCCAGCTCAGTGATTCTCAGGATTCTAATCTTGCTGGTGATTGTGTCCACTGACCCCCACTCATGGTAGATCATTTATTCTTGTGGGTTTTGCAATATCTTCCTTAATTGGGCTTTAAAATATTTCTTAGTCTGTGTTGAGGGAGCAGCCCTTCAAGGTGGTTTTACCTTTGCTTTTTCCAAGAGCCTTGGTACAGTTTTCCTGGTCATGCAGGTAGTATAAATTAAAACCCAAAGCTCACATGAGTTTCAGGCCTGTGCTTTAAATTCTCAGAAGAAATTTTTTCTTCCATCTTTGACTTACCAGCTGATAAACTTACTGGTTTGCCTATGCCAAAGATGCAGATTTTGTTTCTACTCCAACCTTTTATAGAAAGCATAGCCCTTCCAGGGGATCTTTAGGATGGGTCCAAGATCTTGGGTCCAAGACCTCATCTCCTATCCCTGTGGTTCTTTTCTTTTTTCTTTTTTTTAGGCTGTGCTGGGTCTGTGCATGGGCTTTCTCTAATTGCAGTGATCAGGAGCTACTCTTAGTTCTCTTAGTTGCAGTGCAAGGTCTTCTTATCGTGGTGGCTTCTCTTGTTGCTGAGCATGGGCTCTAGACACGTGGGCTTTAGTAGTTGTGGCTCATGGGCTGAGTTGCCCCGTGGTATGTTGGATCTTCTCAGACCATGCATTGAAGCCACACCCCCTGCACTGGCAAGTGGACTCTTAACCACTGGACCACCAGGGAAGTCCCTTGTGGTTCTTAAAAGCTGAAGCTTCCTTCCCAGGGTAACCTCAGCTCTCACTCACAAGATTATAACTCTGATTTTCCGTTTCCTCTTCATTTCTGGCACCTAGGAGTTTTCCTTTATTTCTTGTGAAGTTAGTTATTCAATTAAAAAAATGTTTTTGTATTTTATCTTGCACTCACAGAAGTTATTTTTGGGGGCTCCAAAATTGCTACAGATGGTGACTGCAGCCATGAAAACTTGCTCCTTGGAAGAAAAGCTATAACAGACATAGACAGCATATTAAAATGAAGAGACATCACTTTGTCAACAAAGGTCTGTCCAGTCAAAGCTATGGTTTCTCCAG
The DNA here is from genome assembly GCF_003369695.1 of Bos indicus x Bos taurus. Lineage (NCBI taxonomy): Eukaryota > Metazoa > Chordata > Mammalia > Artiodactyla > Bovidae > Bos > Bos indicus x Bos taurus. The sequence goes on along the minus strand of NC_040105.1, from coordinate 88,821,980 downwards.
TAGTCATGTATGGATGTGAGAGTTGGACTATAATAAAGCTGAGTGCCGAAGAATTGATGCTTTTGAACTGTGGTATTGGAGAAGACTCTTGAGAGTCCCTTGGACTGCAAGGAGATCCAACCCGTCCGTCCTAAAGGAAATCAGTCTTGAATGTTCATTGGAAGGACTGATGCTGAAGCTGAAACTCCAATACTTTGTCCAACTGATGCGAAGAACTGACTCATTGGAAAAGACCCTGATGCTGGGAAATATTGAAGGTGGGAGGAGAAGGGGACAACAGAGGATAAGATGGTTGGATGGCATCACCGACTCGATGGACGTCAGTTTGAGCAAGCTTTGGGAGTTGGTGATGGACAGGGACGTCTGGCGTGCTGCAGTCCATGGGGTCCCAAAGAGCCGGACGTGACTGAGCAACTGAACTGAACTGAACACACAGGTTTGTATCAAAAGGATTTTCAGTTAATTTAATCAGTCATGTTGCCAGAAATGGCCAATCAGCTTTCTTAATTTAGCAAAATATTTTTAATATCTTCCCATGTTAATATTCTTCAACACAATTGTTGTAGATTGAATTTCCCAGAAATCAAACTCCAATTCAGCAACAGTATATTAGCGAGCGCTCTTGGGATCAAACCTGTGGGAGGAAGGAAAGGAAAACTGATTGGACAAAGAGAGAAGTTGGGCTGCAATGCAGTCACAAGGCCTTAGCACACCACTTAGGGAGCTCTGAATCTGGAATAATCTCCTAGAATTGTCCCCAGTTGGAGAAAGAAGACTGAACCTTTATATTCCATCATTGACTGGTCATTGAATGCAAGCTGCTCCTTGGAAGAGAGTGTAACCTTGAGGTAGGTCACTCTATTCGGCTGAGTTCCCAGAAAAAGCTGACAGCTGAGGACAGTATGCCAGCAGCTCTGCTAGCTGCTGGAGGAATAAGGCCTTCTGTCTTACAGCAGGATCTGTGTGCACATAATAGTGTCCATGACAATGATTTTAAATGGTTTCAGAGCATCCCATCACATGTATTTAACACAATTTACTGATTCTACATAACCAATAATAATGGACTCAGTCGTGTTTGATTCTTTGTGACCCCACGGACTATAGCCTACCAGGCTCCTCTGTCCATGGGATTATCCAAGCAATAGTACTGGAGTGGATTGACATTTCCTTCTTTAGGAGATCTTCCCAATCCAGGGATCGAACCTGGGTTTCCCGCGTTGTAGACAGATGCTTTACTGTCTGAGCCACCAGGGAAGTCAATAATGGACTAGCTATTGCTAATTTTTCTATATCAATAATACTGATAAGAACATTATTGTACTTTCTCTTTGTCCACTTGTTTCCTTAAGTTAAATTCATAGAAGTGAAATCATTAGATACATACATTTAAAAATATTTTTATTCTTTAGCCAATTTGCCTATCAAAATGCTTATACTAGTGTGTATTTCCCAAAAAAAATGTATGAGTACCCATTTCCCTACATTCTAAGAAATCCTGAAAAATCATCATGCCTTTTCATCATTTCCAGTTTAATAAGAAAAAATAGCATCATGTCATTTTCACAAATGACCTTCTTTGACATTGTTTTGTGTTTTTTTCCACCTATTGCTAGTGATGCCTGTGGCACTCACTTGGGCCTGTACTACCTGTGAGGAGGCCCCATAGACAGTTCCCCATGCATGTGTTGTCATTTCAGTCATTTCTGATTGTTTGCGACCCCATGGACTGTAGCCCGCCAGGCTCCTCTGTCCATGGGATTCTCCAGGCAAGAATACTGGAGTGGGTTGCCATGCCCTCTTCCAGGGGATCTTCCTGACCCAGAGATAGAACCTGTGTCTCCTGCATCTCCTGTATTGCAGGCCGATTCTTTACCCCTGAGCCACCAGGAAAGCCCCAGAGAATTCCCCAACCGGAGCCAAAGTTGTGGCAAGACTGACCCTTGTGGTTATAATTATAATTGCAAGGCACACTTCTGCCACAACCATCAGGGAACTTTGAAAAAACAAGGTATGTTACTTAGGTTCTAGACAAGGTTACAAGTTTCTGGACAGTACACAGCATGTCCAAGGGCCACAGAGAGAAGTCATGGGTAAAAAGAGTGTGTGGAACTGGGATTCTGCCTTTGCTGGGTTAAAGGATGAAGTGCCCAAGGTTCCCCTTGATTCATCCTTCATTGGTAAACATGAGAGCAAGAATTAAAGCACAGTAAAGGAAATGTAAGCAATCAGTTATCTAGGTCACTCAGGGCTTTCTAAATTGAGAACTTCATAGGTGGGGTGGCCTGGCTCTTTATCTACTTGTGGAGCTGGCACTATGTTTATTGAAGATGGATATCTTTGAAATGGATGCCACAGCAATTGAAAGCTTAACATCAAGCACATATTACAATCAAAAAAGCTAATTGTTGGGCATTTACACTACAGACATACTCGTGAGGTTGAACAGTGTTTCATAACATTTATTGGCTGTTTATGTTCTCGCTTTTGAGGACTGTTTTTCTTTCAATCATTTTACTATTAGACTATTTAACTTTTTCTTACTGATTTGTAAAATTTCTTATATTTTAAAAATATCAAGAGATTTCCCTAGTGGTGGCTCAGCTGGTAAAGAATCTGCCTGCAATGTGGGAGACCTGGGTTCCATCCCTGGGTTGGGAAGATCCCCTGCAGAAGGCAAAAGCTACCCACTCCAGTATTCTGGCCTGGAGAACTCCATGGACTGTATAGTGCATGGGGTTGCAAAGAGTTGGACATGACTGAACGACTTTCTCACACTCCCTGGTGGTTCAATGGCTAAGACTCCACACTCCTAATGCAGTGGGCACAGTCCCCCTGATTGGAGGACTAAGATCCTGAATGCTGCAACTAAGACCCAGCACAGCCAAATTTGGTTATTTTACAAAATGCGTGCATGCTCAGTCACTCAGTTATGTCTGACTCTTCGAGACTCCATGGACTGTAGCTTGCCAGGTCCTCTGTTCATGGGATTTTCCAGGCAAGAATACTGGAGTGGGTTGCCATTTCCTACTCCAGGGGATCTTCCCAACCCAGGGATTGAACTTGCATCTCTTGCATCTCCTGCATTGGCAGGTGGATTCTTTACCACTGTATCACCTATTTCCCCCAGAATATTATTTATCTTTTTATTTTTAGTATTTTAGTAGAAAGTTTTTATTGTTATGTGTCATTTTTGTAGACAGATTATCCATTTTATTTTGGTGATTTTTAAGGTTTCATCTTCTACTTTTAAACTATAGCCATTAGAAGTTTATTTTAGAACAATTAAATTTCAGCCTTCTAATACTAGATTTGAGCATTATAAGATACATTTAAAACATTCACTGTCACACTCTGGCTTCTCCCATTTAATTTTACCATGAAATCACCCATAAATTATGCTGTTAGAAGAACAGTTGATGATTTGTAATATATTACAGTAACAGAATTTGAGTTGCAATGCACTTTTAGTCAACTCTTCTGACAAGATAATTTTTCAATGTTTCTATTTGACTTTAAAATGCATTCACATATGTATGAATAGGTATTACACTGAATTTACACTAGTACAAATTTAAGAAGCTTCATTATAAACACTCAACTAGAGAGGTGCTGAAAAGCAAACTTTTCTCCTCATCCTGACTATGTATTATTTTGTTTGTTTCATCCTGCATGTTGAAAAGGACCGTATCACCTTTCAACCTAAGCAGGGTTTTAATCTAAATATACTGTCTGAATATTTCCACATTTAGTAGTGGTATGTGGTGGAGGGAGTTGAACAGATAGGTAGTAAGAGCAAAGGTAATTTTTTTGTTTAAAACCTTATGAATAACTGAGAGGACACAGAGAAAGGCAAGATCAAGGTTAACATGGAATCTTTATGCAAATAAGAAAAAGCTACCCTGCCTCATGCATTGATAAAAAAGCCCCCCAAAAGCATCCTCCCCAAAAGACCAGTAACAAAAAGTCACACTCCCCAGAAGCCAATTAGGAAGAGGCACTATACAGGGCCTATCATGAATTTGGGGCTCAATTTGCTCCCTTTTACTCAATGCCTTTGGCCCTAGACAACTTCATGCAGTCCTTCTTCCTCTACATCCTCCGTTTTTTTCTTTACAATCCTTGTTGTACTAAAAGGCAGTTGAGGAATCTGAATGAAGTCTATAGTTCAGTTAATATTAGTGTGCATGCATACATACTGGTCACTTCAGTCATGTCCAACTCTGTGCAATCCTGTGGACTGTAGCCTGCCAGGTTCCTCTGTCCATGGGATTCTCCTGGCAAGAATACTGGAGTGGATTGCCGTGTCCTCCTCCAGGGGATCTTCCTGACCTAAGGATCCAATCTGCTTTTCTTATGTCTTCTGTAGTGGCAGGCAAGTTCTTAACCACTAGTGCCACCTGAGAAGCCCTAATATTATTTTACCAAGGTTAATATTTCAGTTTTGATAATTGTACTATGGTAATCCAAGATCTTTACATTAGGAGAACCTAGGTAAACTATGAAAACCCTCTACACTTTTTATGACACTTCTTGTGAGTCTAAAACTCTTTCAAAATAAAAAGTTTGTTCTAAAAATCAGTAGAGGAGGGACTTCCCTGGTGGTCCAGTGGCTAAGACTCCGTGCTTTCAGTGCAGGAGGCCAGGGTTCGATCCCTGATCAGGGAACTAGATCCCAAATGCTGCAATTAAGAATTCATGTGCCACAGCTAAAGATCCCACATGCTGCAACTAAGACCCAGTGCAACCAAATAAATGAATAAAAACAATTTTTAAAAAAAGTCAGTAGGGGATAAAATCTACTGGAGAAGGGAATGGCTACCCACTCTAGTATTCTTGCCTGGAGAATGCCAAGGACAGAACAACCTGGCAAGCTACAGTCCATGGGATCGCAAAGAGTCAGACATGACTGAGCGAGTAACACCTTCGGAGGAGAAAAACAGCTATAGAATTATAATTATAGCAACACTGCTCTGTCTGCCTTTTGTAGCTTGGGGCTCTCTTTATTTTTTTCCCTTTTTACCTGTGGAGTGTTTCAAGTTTTGCTGAATATACTCGGCCAATATGTTTGTAGATGACAGCTGATTTTATTTTGCAAATACAATCTGTTCAATACAAAGACATAAAAAAAACACAATGAGCTCAATCTCAATTCTTGCTAGACACTTTAGAGGTGCTGTATAGAAGTATACAGTCAAAAAACCTACAGTATAGTTTGGAAAATAGGAGCAGCACATGATACAAAAGCAAACAAATTTTATACACACACACACACACACGTGTGTGTGTGTGTGTGAGTTAAATTTCAGGATGTTAGCAAAAGTGGTCTGGCAACCCACTCCAGTACTCTTGCCTGGAAAATCCCATGGACGGAGGGGCCTGGTAGGCTACAGTCCATGGGGTTGCTAGGAGTCGGACACGACTGAGCGACTTCACTTTCACTTTTCACTTTCATGCATTGGAGAAGGAAATGGCAACCCACTCCAGTGTTCTTGCCTGGAGAATCCCAGGGACGGGGAGCCTGGTGGGCTGCCGTCTATGGGGTCGCACAGAGTCAGATACGACTGAAGCGACTTAGCAGCAGCAGCAGCAGCAAAAGTGGTAGTATAAGGACTGCTGAAAATCCTCTTCTCCATAAAAGCAGTGAGAAAACTAGCAAAAATTCTTAAGGATTAACTAAGAACTCTAGAAATTTAACAAAACCTTGCAATAATCCAGGGAATTTAAGGAACATGGCTGTATCTGAATAAAAATAGAAAGATTTGTGGCACTATAACTTACCGTATTCCTACCTCCACCTTTTCCCTGATTTCACAGTAACTTTGAAAATCAGTGGCCAAAATCACGGTGAAAACAAGCAGCCTAGAAGTCAGTGGAGGGAGCAAAATTAGATTGGAGCTTGTGTTGATTAATTGTATGTGTCAACATGACTGGATCATAGAGTGTCCAGATATTTGGCTAATCATTATTTCTCGGTGTGTCTGTGAGGGTATTTCTGGTTAAAATTAGCATTTTGAATCTATGGATTCAGTAAAGTGGTTTGCCCTCCCCAGTGTGGGTACGCATCATCCAATACATTAAGGGCTTAAATGGAACAAAAAAGTGAAGGAAGAATTCAGCCCTTCTTGTCTGATTGCTTGAGCTGGAACATGAATCTTATCTTGTCCCCTGTGTTCCTGTGGTTCTCAGGCCTTCAGATTCAGATTGGAATTTATGTCACTAGTTCTTCTGGTTCTCAAGCCTTAGGACTCAGATTGAAATATACTACTGGCTTTCCTGGGTCTCCACATTGCAGATGACAGATCATGGGATTTCTCAGCCTCTGTAATTGTCTAAGCCAATTCCTCAGACAATTGTGTGTATAGATGTAGATTATTATAAGGAATTGGCTTAGACAATTACAGAGGCTGAGAAAGGCTCTAATTAATGCAGGACTGCTTCAAGTTCCACACCTAGTATTACTCTGATACCTAAACAAGCAAAGACATCACAGGAAAACTACAGATAAATATTCTTTATGAATATAGATGTAGAAGTTCTGAACAAAATAGTAGCAAACTAAATCTAGCAACATATCAAAAGGATCATACACCACGACTGAGTGGGATTCATCCCAGGAATGGAAGGTTAGTTCAACAGATGAAAATAAATCAGTGTATAACATATTAATAAAATAGAGGACAAAAACCACATGATCATCTCAATAGATACAGAAAAAGCATTTGACAAAATTAAATACTCTTCATGACAAAAACATTCAACAAATCAGAAATAGAAGGAAATTTCCTCGCCCTAATAAAAGGCATCTATGAAAAACCCTCAGCCAACATACTTAATGGTGAAAGGCAGAAAGATATTCCCTTAAGATCTGGAACAAAACAAGGAGGTCCACTCTTACCACTTCTATTCAACAGTTGACTGGAAGTTCTAACCTCCAGAAAAAGAGATAAAAGTCATCCATACTGGAAAAGAAGTAGTAAAACTATTTGCAGATAACATGGTCTTGTATATAGAGCCAGATCGACAGATTTTTGTATATAGAAAACCAAGACCCCTCAAAAAAACTCGTAGAGTTAATAGCTGAGTTAACCAGAGCTGTATGAAATAAGATCAACCTACAAAAACCTGTTGTATTTCTATAAACTAGGAATGAACAACGTGAAAATGAATCAAGTAAACAATTAGCATTTACTTTGGCATGCATTTGTGCTCAGTCATGTCGGACTCTTTGCGACCCTATGGACTATAGTCCATCAGACTCTTCTGTCCATGGGATTTTCCAGGCAAAAATATGTGAGTGGGTTGCCTTTTCGTACCCCAGGTGACCTTCCCAACCCAGGGATTAAACCCATGTCTCTTGCATCTCCTGCATTGGCAGGTGGATTCTTTATGACTGTACCACCTGGCATCAAAAATTAAAAAAAAAATTATGAATAATTAAAAAAAAACTGTAAGACTTGTACATGGAAAACTATAAAATACTGTTGAAAGAAATTAAAGAAGACCTACGTAAGTGGAAAGACAATCCACAGTCATGGATTAGAAGACAATATTGTTAGGATGATAATATTCCCTCAAATTAATCTACAAATTCAACACAAATCCTATCAGAATCCCAGGTAGCTTATTTACCTAGGATTCTACCAATCCCAGAAGTTGGTAGATTGATTCTAAACTGTATGTGGAAATTCAAGGGACTCAAAATAGCCCAGACAATCTTGAAGAAGAGAAACAAAGTTGGAGAACATGTTCACATGTTCCAATTTCAAATCTTACTAGAAAGCTACTTTGATCAATAATTTTCAAATCTACAGATAGAAAGTAGATTTATGGTTGCCTATGTCTGACAAAAGGAGGAATGTGGAGGAATGGGCTAATGGGAATGGGGATTCTTTTTGGAATGATAAAAATGTTCTAAAAAGTGGATATGGCTTGTGCTCAGTATTATGTACTTCCTTGATATCTAAAATGAGGAGGAAGGTGTGGATCTAATAGTCTAATGGTAAGTCATCCTCTGCAATCTACTCCTGTGGATAAGGTTCCCTGAATAAATAACCCTCCTTATCACAGGGACCAGGCAAAATTCCTGCTTATCTTTAAGTAAAAGGTTTCAGCTCCCTGCCAGTCTGTGAAATTATTTAAACAGATCAATCACATTCTCATGTGGGAATCAAGGATCACCCCATCCTCCCGATATTACAAAGCTTGTCTCCCACAGTCCCTGCTTATTCATTCTGTTCCCAAGAACAACTCTGTGGCCTTGTGTGACATGCTGTGTCTTCCCATGGGGACTGAGTATACGTGATTAATAAACTGCTATTAATCTCATTTGTCCAGTGTCAGATGTCATGTGCTTGGCCATCCCCATAAACCTGGGGTGGGATGCCCTCTCTCCCCAATGGAGTGAAGAGCAGGCAATAAAAATATGATTGTACATCTTTGTGAATTATACTAAAAATCACTGGACTGTACACTCTAAAAGAGTGGATTTTATGGTATGTAAATTATAACTCAATTTTTAAATCATTGAAAAATAGACCAGATGAAAAACTTACATGTGATTGATGATAAATTCTATAGGTTTTTAGAAGAATAGATCAGGAAAAGCTTAGTATAGGAGTTGAGTCTTGATCTGGCTTTTGAAGGATGGCTGAGATTTGAGCACTCTTGGCCCAGAATGAGAAGTGAATTTGACAGATTTGAAGCATGATATGCAAACTGATCTGACTAAATTAGATGATTGCTTTAGGGATTAGCAGAGAATAAATCTGGCTAGGTAGGTAGAAGAAAAATTAGAGAGGAGTTTGAAAGTCAGCAGAAGACTTTAGCTTTGATTCGGTAAATCCAGATTTTTATCACATAATTGACATGATATGGAGAGAAGAGGCAACATATAACTTAGTAATTAAAGAGAATAGCCTGTAGAGTCAGAGAAACTTAGAACTAAATTGTGGTTCAGACTATTTCCACCATGAATACTGTATCTTTACTATTTCACAGCATTGAAGTTAGGTAATGCCTTTGAATCTCGATATGGCAAGACATCATTGTCACTTTCTCTCATTAACTGTGCTAGCATTCTCCCACTTACTGCTTGTTTTAAATATTCTTTTTTTAAGCCTAAATGATTTAGCAACAAGACCCTGGAAAAGCTTAACCTGATCCTCGGTTACATTTAAAATGCTTAGAAATTTTTTTTTAAAGTAGTTTGACTTGAATTGAGCTAAAATTTACCTTTCATTGGTTTTCTAGGAAATGATGTAAACAAAATGATATATTGCCTTGAAGTATTGAGAAAGTAATTTTGTGACGACTTTAGCAATTGTTTTAATGGAATAGATGCCTGAGATAATGGATAACAGTTGGAGCAAACAGTAGATTACCTAAAGAGCTTAAAAGGAAAAACTGGAAAATGAATCATCCATAGGGACTTTGAAAAGCTAGTACATATTTCTTGTAATCTAGAAGACCAGGCACATATGTAGAACTGTGCACATACCCAGGAAAGACCTGAGAAAGCCATAAGCTTTCATCCACTCCCGGCTGATTTGTGGTTCTGTGCAAACAGAAAGTGTAAGCTAATGCAGAGTTGTTGTAAAGTGTTTAAATAACAGTTGAAGGTGTGCCCAACATGCTTGCAGAGCCCCTTTGCAAAAACTCAGAGATTTTTAGATCTAGGCAATTAAGCTGCCTTCTAAGCTAACTGAGCACAGACTTCACTGGCCATGTATGACAAAGAGTACAGAGCTTACTGAATTAATTCAGGAAACTCACTTAACAAGCAAACAACTACAAAAACCAGCAATAGCAACAACAACAAAAAAACCCTGGAGAGAGGAAACAACAACATAATTCCCAGGACTGTCAAATTATATTATTTAAAATGTCTAGTATGTAATGAAAAATTATAAGATATGAAAAAAATTCTATAGCCATAACACAGGCAAAACACCAAGCAATAGAAATTGTCCATGAGAAGCCCAGACATTGGCAATACTAGAGACAAACATTTAATCAGTTATTTTAAATATGTTCAAGGAACTAATGGAAACAATTTCTTAAAAAACTAAAGAAAATTAGGAAAATAGTGTCTCATTAAATAGATAGTATAAAGAGATAGCAATTATAGAAATGAACCAAATGGAAACACTAAAGTTGAAAAGTACAATAAGTGAAATAAAATTTTTGCTAGAGGGGTTCAATAGCATATTAGAATAGAAGAGTAAATGCACCTGATAATAGATATATTGAAATTGTGAAGTCTGAGGAATAGTAAGAAAAAAGAATGAAGAAAACTGAACAGAACCTCAGAGATCTGTGGGATATGATGAAGTATACCAACATACTTATACTGTGAGCCCCAGAAGGAAAGGAAAGAGATAAAAAGGAGGCAGAATGAATATTTGAAGAAATATAACTGAAAAATTTCTGAATTTGATGAAGAGTATTGCTCATAAAAGAGGCTCAATGAAATCAAAGTAGGACAAACTAAGAGATCCACACTGAGACACAGAATAATCAAACTGTCGAAAGACAAGGAATTTTGAAATCAGAATGAGAGAAATTACTAAGCAAATACAAGAGCTCTTCAATAAGATAAGCAGCCAATTTCTCATCAGAAACAATGGAAGAAAGAAGGCAGTGGGATGACACATTCAAAATGCTGAAGGAAAAATTTTAAGTCAACCAAGTGTTCTATATCTGGCAAAACTACCTTCAAAATGAAGGGGAAATGAAGACATTCAAAGAGAGACAAAAATCGTGAGCATTCATCTCTAGCAGAATTGTTTCTCCAAGAACATGAAATGGTGTTTCACAGGCTGAAAATAAAGGACACAAGATTTTAACTTAAATCAAGATGAAGAAATAAAGGATGCTCACAACCATATAAAAAGCTATAAAAGACAGTGCAAATGTATTTTTGCATGTAACTCCATTTTTTCATATCTGATTTAAAAGACAACTTCATAAAGCAAAAGTTATAAATCTATGTAGAACACACTATAGAAAGATGTAGTTTGTGACAACAATATGAATAAAAGAGGGGTGGATGAAGCAATGTGGGAGCAGTTTTTCATACTATTGAAATTCCATTGGTTTTGATATTTTTAAAAAAAATTTGTTGCTCTGAATCTTCACTGCAGTATTTTCTTTTGTTGTGGAGCACGGGCTCTAAGATGTATGGGCTTCATTAGTTGTGGCACATGGGTTTAGTTGTTTCACAGTGTGTGGAATCTTCCTGAACTGGGGATCAAACCCATGTCCCCTGCATTGGCAGGTGGATTCTTAACCACTGAACCACCAGGAAAGCCCTCCATTGGTTTTAATCTAAACTATTTTCTTACAGATTAAGAGATTAATTATACTCCCTAGAATCACCACAAATATACTCTAAAATATATATACTGGGAAAAGAAGACAAGGAATTAAAATAACACACTAGAAAATATTTAACACAAAATAATGCGTTAATTGAGAAATAATGAAATAAAAAAAGCACAAGACACAGAAAAAATAGCTAAGTGACAGAAACAATCCTATCTTCAGTTCAGTTCACTTCAGTCACTCAGTCGTGTCCGACTCTTTGCCACCCCATGAATCACAGCACGCCAGGCCTCCCTGTCCATCACCAACTCCCAGAGTTCATTCAGACTCACATCCATCGAGTCAGTGATGCCATCCAGCCATCTCATCCTCTGTCATCCCCTGCTCCTCCTGCCCTCAATCCCTCCCAGCATCAGAGTCTTTTCCAATGAGTCAGCTCTTCGCATCAGGTGGCCAAAGTACTGGAGTTTCAGCTTTAGCATCATTCCTTCCAAAGACATCTCAGGGCTGATCTCCTTCAGAATGGACTGGTTGGATCTCCTTGCAGTCCAAGGGACTCTCAAGAGTCTTCTCCAACTTCAAAAGCATCAATTCTTCGGTGCTCAGCCTTCTTCACAGTCCAACTCTCACATCCATATATGACCACAGGAAAAACCATAGCCTTGACTAGACGAACCTTTGTTGGCAAAGTAATGTCTCTGCTTTTGAATATGCTCTCTAGGTTGGTCATAACTTTCCTTCCAAGGAGTAAGTGTCTTTTAATTTCACGGCTGCAGTCACCATCTGCAGTGATTTTGGAGCCCAGAAAAATAAAGTCTGACACTGTTTCCACTGTTTCCCCATCTATTTCCCATGAAGTGATGGGAATGGATACCATGATCTTTGTTTTCTGAATGTTGAGCTTTAAGCCAACTTTTTCACTCTCCACTTTCACTTTCATCAAGAGGCTTTTTAGTTCCTCTTCACTTTCTGCCATAAGGGTGGTGTCATCTGCATATCTGAGGTTATTGAGATTTCTCCCGGCAATCCTGATTCCAGCTTGTGCTTTTTCCAGCCAAGAATTTCTCATGATGTACTTTGCATATAAGTTAAATAAGCAGGGTGACAATATACAGCCTTGATGTAATCCTTTTCCTATTTGGAACCAGTCTGTTGTTCAATGCCCAGTTCTAACTGTTGCTTCCTGACCCCATACAGATTTCTCAAGAGGCAGGTCAGGTGGTCTGGTATTCCCATCTCTTTCAGAATTTTCCACAGTTTATTGTGATCCACACAGTCAAAGGCTTTGGCATAGTCAATAAAGCAGAAATAGATGTTTTTCTGGAACTCTCTTGCTTTTTCCATGATCCAGCAGATGTTGGCAATTTGATCTCTGGTTCCTCTGCCTTTTCTAAAACCAGCTTGAACATCAGGAAGTTCACGGTTCATGTATTGCTGAAGCCTGGCTTGGAGAATTTTGAGCATTACTTTACTAGCGTGTGAGATGAGTGCAATTGTGCAGTAGTTTGAGCATTCTTTGGCATTGCCTTTCTTTGGGATTGGAATGAAAACTGACCTTTTCCAGTCCTGTGGCCAATGCTGAGTTTTCCATGTTTGCTGGCATATTGAGTGCAGCACTTTCACAGTATCATCTTTCTTAACAGTTATTAAATGTAGATGAACTAAACTCTCCAATCAAAAGGTAGAGATTAGCAGAATGGATAAAAATCAAACTCCAATTGCACGTTGTCTTCTAGAGACTCATTTTAGATTCAAAGATAAATATGTTGAAAGTAAAAGTATGGGAAAGATATATCACTCAAACAGTAACCAAAAGATTGCTAGGGTGGCTAGGCTAGTAACAGACAAAATAGACATGAAAACAAATATTATTTAGAAAGACAAAGTAGGATATTTTATAAGAACAAAATGATTAATCCAAAAAGAAGATACAACAGTTACAAATATATATGTATCTAACAACAGAAATCCAAAAATATTTGAAGCATATACAGGCAGAATTGGAGGGGAAGATAGACAATTCAACAATAATAGTTGGAGATTTTAATACACCATTATCAATTATGGTTAGAATAACTAAACAGAAGATCAGCAATGATAAAGAAGATTTGTACAACACTATTAACCAAGCAGACATGACAAACATGGGAACAACATTCCATCCAATAACAAAATATATGCATTCTTCTCAAGTGTCCATGGAACATACTTCAGGATAGAAGATGTATTAGGTCATAAAACAAGTGTCAATAAATTCAAGAGTATCTAAATCATAGAAAATGTGCTTTCTGAACACAGTGGAATGAAATTAGAAATCAATAACCAAAGGAAATTTGGGGAAATTCACAATTATGTTGAAATTAAACAACCAATGGACCAAAAAAGGATTGCAAAGCAAGTTGAATGAATTTAAGATGAATTTCAGATGAATGAAAGTGAATACACAACATTTAAAAACTTAAGAGATGGAATTAACTCAGTACTGAGAAGGAAATTTATAGTTGTAAATATCTACATTAAAAAAGATCTCAAACTAAAAATCTTACCTTCCATCCTGAGAAACACACACACACACACACACTAACGCACGTGCAAATTAAACCAAAAGCAAATAGAAGGAATGAAATAATAAAAATTAAAAGAGAAATAAATAACATAGAGAATAAAAATACAATAGAAGTCAACGAAACCAAAATTTTCTCTTTGAAAATACAAACAAAATTGACAAACCTTTAGCTAGACTGACTAATAAAAAGAGAATGAGAGAAGACTGACAGAGCTAAAATTGGAATGAAAGAAGGGGTATTACCAACAACCTACATAGAAGTAATTATTACAAGAGAATACTATGAATAACTGTATGTCAGCAAAGTAGATAATCTAGATGAAATAGACAAATTCCTAGAAACATAAACTACTGAAACTGATTTAAGAATAAGTAGTAAATCTGTTTAGATCTGTAACAAGTAAAGAGATTGAACTAGTAATAAAAAAATTTCCCACAAAGGAAAATTCAAGACCAGATGGCCTCAATGGTGAATTCTGCCAAATGTCTAAAGAAACATAAACACCTATCCTTCTCAAACTTTTAAAAAAAATTGAAATGAAGGAAAACTTCCTAACAGATTTATGAAATATTACTCTGATACTGAACACAAAGACATCACACACAAAAATAAAACTAAAAACCAATATCCCTTATGAATATAGAAGCAAAATACTCAACAAAATGTTAGCAATATGAATCCAACAACATATAAAAAGGCATATATACCATGACCAAGTGGGATTTATCCCATGAATGTAAGGTTGATTTAAACACTCAACAGTCAAGAAATAGAAAGGAAACCCCTCAACCTGATAAAGAATATGCATGAAATACAGCTTATATTATGGTGAAAGGCTGAAATGCTTTCCCCGTGAAACAGGAACAACACAAATATGTCCATTCTCACCACTTCTATTCAACACTGTACTTAGGGTTAGGGTTAAGATTAGGGTTAGGATTTGCTGAAAGTTCTAACCAGAGCAGTCCATCAAGAAAAAGAAATAAAAGTTATCCAAACTAGAGAAAACTATATTCACTGATGGAATCAATCTTACAGAAAATTCTAAATAACAAAAAATCTTCTAGATCTAGTAAATGAATTAAGCAAAGTTTCAAGATACAAGATCAACATACAATGAGTTTGGAAGTTTACCTTCCTCTGCAATTTTCTGGAAGAGTTTGAGCAGGATAGGTGTTAGCTCTTCTCTAAATTTTTGATAGAATTCAGCTGTGAAGCCGTCTGGACCTGGGCTTTTGTTTGCTGGAAGATTTTTGATTACAGTTTCAATTTCTGTGCTTGTGATGGGTCTGTTAAGATTTTCTATTTTTTCCTGGTCCAGTTTTGGAAAATTGTGCTTTTCTAAGAATTTGTCCATTTCTTCCACATTGTCCATTTTATTGGCATATAATTGTTGATAGTAGTCTTTTATGATCTTTTGTATTTCTGTGTTGTCTGTTGTGATCTCTCCATTTTCATTTCTAATTTTATTGATCTGATTTTTCTCCCTTTGTTTCTTGATGAGTCTGGCTAATGGTTTGTCAATTTTCTTTATCCTTTCAAAGAACCAGCTTTTGGCTTTGTTGATTTTTGCTATGGTCTCTTTTGTTTCTTTTGCAAAGAAACAAATTATTTCTGCTCTAATTTTTAAGATTTCTTTCCTTCTACTAACCCTGGGGTTCTTTATTTCTTCCTTTTCTAGTTGCTTTAGGTGTAGATTTAGGTTATTTATTTGACTTTTTTCTTGTTTCTTGAGGTATGCCTGTATTGCTATGAACTTTCCCCTTAGGACTGCTTTTACAGTGTCCCACAGGTTTTGGGTTCTTGTGTTTTCATTTTCATTCGTTTCTATGCAAATTTTGATTTCTTTTTTGATTTCTTCTGTGATTTGTTGGTTATTCAGCAGCGTGTTGTTCAGCCTCCATATGTTGGAATTTTTAATAGTTTTTCTCCTGTAATTGAGATCTAATCTTACTGCATTGTGGTCAGAAAAGATGCTTGGAATGATTTCTATTTTTTTGAATTTACCAAGGCTAGATTTATGGCCCAGGATGTGATCTATCCTGGAGAAGGTTCCATCTGCACTTGAGAAAAAGGTGAAATTCATTGTTTTGGGATGAAATGTCCTAAAGATATCAATTAGGTCTAACTGGTCTATTGTATCGTTTAAAGTTTGTGTTTCCTTGTTAATTTTCTGTTTAGTTGATCTATCCATAGGTGTGAGTGGGGTGTTAAAGTCTCCCACTATTATTGTGTTATTGTTAATTTCTCCTTTCATACTTGTTAGCATTTGTCTTACATACTGCAGTGCTCCCGTGTTGGGTGCATATATATTTATAATTGTTATATCTTCTTCTTGGATTGATCCTTTGATCATTATGTAATGACCATCTTTGTCTCTTTTCACAGCCTTTGTTTTAAAGTCTATTTTATGTGATATGAGTACCAAAACCTGACAAAGATCCCACAAAAAAAGAAAACTACAGTCCAATATCACTGATGAACATAGATGCAAAAATCCTTAACAAAATTCTAGCAATCAGAATCCAACAACACATTAAAAAAATCATACACCATGACCAAGTGGGCTTTATCCCAAGGATGCAAGGATTCTTCAATATCCGCAAATCAATCAATGTAATATACCACATTAACAAATTGAAAAATAAAAACCATCTCATCTGACATACATCACAGCAGGATCCTCTATGACCCACCTCCCAGAATACTGGAAATGAAAAAATAAACAAATGGGACCTAATTAAACTTCAAAGCTTCTGCACATCAAAGGAAACTATTAGCAAGGTGAAAAGGCAGCCTTCAGAATGGGAGAAAATAATAGCAAATGAAGCAACTGACAAACAACTAATCTCAAAAATATAAGCAACTCCTACAGCTCAACTCCAGAAAAATAAATGACCCAATCAAAAAATGGGCCAAAGAACTAAATAGACATTTCTCCAAAGAAGACATACAGATGGCTCACAAACACATGAAGAGATGCTCAACATCACTCATTATCAGAGAAATGCAAATCAAAACCACTGTGAGGTACCATTTCACACCAGTCAGAATGGCTGTGATCCAAAAGTCTACAAGCAATAAATGCTGGAGAGGGTGTGGAGAAAAGGGAACCCTCTTACACTGTTGGTGGGAATGCAAACTAGTACAGCCACTATGGAGAACAGTGTGGAGATTCCTTAAAAAACTGGAAATAGAACTGCCTTATGATCCAGCAATCCCACTGCTGGGCATACACACTGAGGAAACCAGAAGGGAAAGAGACACATGTACCCCAGTGTTCATCACAGCACTATTTATAATAGCCAGGACATGGAAGCAACCTAGATGTCCATCAGCAGATGAATGGATAAGAAAGCTATGGTACATATACACAGTGGAGTATTACTCAGCCATTAAAAAGAATACATTTGAATCAGTTCTAATGAGGTGGATGAAACTGGAGCCTATTATACAGAGTGAAGTAAGCCAGAAAGAAAAATACTAATACAGTATACTAACGCATATATATGGAATTTAGAAAGATGGTAACAATAACCCTGTGTACGAGACAGCAAAAGAGACAATGATGTATAGAACAGTCTTATGGACTCTGTGGGAGAGGGAGAGGGTGGGAAGATTTGGGAGAATGGCATTGAAACATGTATAATATCATGTATGAAACGAGTTGCCAGTCCAGGTTCGATGCAGGATACAGGATGCTTGGGGCTGGTGCACTGGGACGACCCAGAGGGATGGTATGGGGAGGGAGGAGGGAGGAGGGTTCAGGATGGGGAACACATGTATACCTGTGGTGGATTCATTTCGATATTTGGCAAAACTAATACAATTTTGTAAAGTTTAAAAAAAAAAAAAAAAGATCAACATACAAAATCATGGAACTTCCCTGGTGGTCCAGTGGCTACGACTCCATGCTTCCAATGCAGGGAGCCCAGGTTTGATCCCTGGTCAGGGAACTAGATCCCACTAAAGATCTACAACTAAAGATCTCGCATGCTGCAACTAAATATAAAAGAACACACATGCCACAACAAAGATCGAAGATCTTGCATGCTACAACTAACACTTGGTACAGCCAAATAAATAAATAATTTTTAAAACATACAAAATCCTTTGTATTTCTATACAGTAGAAATGAGCAATTTGAAAAAAAATTAAGGAAACAATTCCCTGGTGGTTCAGACAGTGAGGAGTCTGCCTGCAATGCAGGAGACCTGGGTTCTATTCCTGGGTTGGGAAGATCCCCTGGAGGAGGGCATGGCAATCCAGTCCAGTATTCTAGCCTGGAGAATCCCCATGGACGGAGGAGCCTGGCAGGCTACAGTCCATGGAGTCGAAAAGAGTCAGAAACAACTGAGCCACTAAGCACATACACACTAGAAATGAACAATCTGAAAACAAGGAAACTATTATACAATAGGATCAAAAAGAATTAAATACTTGGAAATAAATATAACTAAGGAAGTATAAGACTTATACACTGAAAACTACAAAACATTGTTGAAGGAAATTAACAAGACATAAATCATTGGAAAAACATCCTATGTTCACAAATTGGAACTCTAAATATTATTAAGATGATAATATCACTTAAAGCTATCTACAGATTCAGTGCAGTCCCTATCAAAAGGCAACTGATTCATGTTGAGGTTCGACAAAAAACAGCAAAATTCTGTAAAGCAATTATCCTTTAATAAAAAAATAAATTAATTTTTTAAAAAGGCAACTGTCTTTTTTTTGCAAAACTGAACAGGATTATCCTAAACTTTATATGGAATTTCAAGAAACTCTGAATAATCAAAATGATCTTGAAATAAAATTGTAGGAGTCACACTTCTCAATTTCAAAACTTACTACAAACTATAGTAATCAAAATAGTCTGTTACTGGCATAAGGACAGACATGTAGATCAATGAAATAGAATTGAGAGTCAGATAGAAACCCATACACTCTATGTTCAACTGATTTTTGAAGAGGTGCCAAGATGGTGCAATGGGGAAAGAATAGTCTCTTCAACAAGTGGTGCTGGGGCAATTGAACTTCCACATGCAAAAGAAAGAAGGTGGACCCGTATCTCACATCACATACAAAAATTAACTCAAAGCAGATCAAATGCCTAAATGCAAGAGCTAAAATTATAAGTCTCTTAGAAGAAAACATAAAAGGTAAAATCTGTATAACCTTGAATTTGGCAGTGAATTATTATTAAATAAGACAAAAACATAATAATGAAAGAAAAAATACACAAATTCAACTTAAACAAGATTAAAACTTTGGAGCATCAAAGAACACTATCAAGGAAGTGAAAACACAACACATAGAATGAGAGAAAATATTTACAAATCATATATTTGATAAAGGTTTAGCATAAATATTATGTATAAATTTATATATAAATATTATACATATATGTATATATTATACACAAGAACATATACATATGTTGACATCCGGTCCCACCACTTCATGGGAAATAGATGGGGAAACAGTGAAAACAGTGTCAGACTTTATTTTTCTGGGCTCCAAAATCACTACAGATGGTGACTGCAGCCATGAAATTAAAAGACGCTTACTCCTTGGAAGGAAAGTTATGACCAACCTAGACAGCATATTCAGAAGCAGAGACGTTACTTTGCCAACAAAGGTTCATCTAGTCAAGGCTATGGTTTTTCCAGTGGTCATGTATGGATGTGAGAGTTGGACTGTGAAGAAGGCTGAGCACCGAAGAATTGATGCTTTTGAACTGTGGTGTTGGAGAAGACTCTTGAGAGTCCCTTGGACTGCAAGGAGATCCAACCAGTCCATCCTAAAGGAGATCAGCCCTGGGTGTTCTTTGGAAGGAATGATGCTAAAGCTGAAACTCCAGTACTTTGGCCACCTGATGCGAAGAGCTGACTCATTGGAAGACTCTGATGCTGGGAGGGATTGGGGGCAGGAGGAAAAGGGGACGACAGAGGATGAGATGGCTGGGGGGCATCACTGACTCAATGGACGTGAGTCTGAGTGAACTCTGGGAGTTGGTGATGGACAGGGAGGCCTGGCGTGCTGCGATTCATGGGGTCGCAAAGAGTCGGACACGACTGAGTGACTGATCTGATCTGATCTGATCTGATTAACAACAAAAAAAGACAACTCAATTTCTAAATGGGCAAAGGAGTTGAATAGTTTCTTATTGAAATAAAGTATACCAGTGGCCAATAAACACATGAAGAGATGTTCAACACCATTAGTCATTCAGTTCAGTTCAGTTCAGTTCAGTTGCTCAGTCGTGTCCGACTTTTTGCGACCCCATGAATTGCAGCACGCCAGGCCTCCCTGTCCATCACCAACTCCCGGAGTTCATTCAGACTCATGTCCATCGAGTGAGTCAGTGATGCCATCCAGCCATCTCATCCTCTGTCATCCCCTTCTCCTCCTGCCCCCAATCCCTCGCAGCATCAAGGTCATTAGGGAAATGCAAATCAAAACTACACTCGGATACCATCTTGCACCTGGAAGGATGGCTATAATTAAAACCAAAAAGAGAAAATAACAAGTGCTGGCAAGGATGTGGAGAAATTGGATCTCTCACACACAGTTGATAGGAATGTAAAGTAGGGGAGCCATTGTGGCGATGGCACCCCACTTCAGTACTCTTGCCTGGAAAATCTCATGGGTGGAGGAGCCTAGTAGGCTGCAGTCCATGGGGTCTCGAAGAGTCGGACACGACTGAGCAACTTCACTTTCACTTTTCACTTTCATGCATTGGAGAAGGAAATAGCAACCCACTCCAGTGTTCTTGCCTGGAGAATCCCAGGGACGGGGGAGCCTGGTGGGCTGCCATCTATGGGGTCGCACAGAGTCGGACACGACTGAAGCGACTTAGCAGCAGCAATAAGTTAAACATAGAGTTACCATCTGACCCAGCAATTCCACTCCTAGAGAAATGAAAACATATGTCCACTCAAAAACTTGTACATTAATAGCTGCATTATTCACAAAAGTGAAAAAGCAGAAATAATTCAATTGCCTATGATAGGGTATGTTACATGCAGTGGCATATTATCCAGTAACAAGAAGGAATAAAGTATCGATACATGTTATTGATACAACATGGATGAACCTTGAAAACACAAAAGTTTATACAGTATATGATTCTGTTTTAATATGAAATATCCAGAGTAGGCAAGTCCATAGACACAGAAAGCAGATTAGTGCTTTCCAGGAGCTGGGGGTAGACAAAGAGGAATGCACACTGATGGCTTAATGGGTACAGGTTTCTTTTTGGTAGGTGAAAAATGTTTTGGAATTAGATGTTGGTAACAGTTTCACAATATTGTAAATAAACTAAAAGCATTTGAAATGTATACTTAAAGTGGCTATAATGGTGATTTATAAGTGATGTGAACTCTACCTCAATATAAAAAGGATATGTGGTACTGGCATAAAGATAGACATATAGATAATTGAGATTGGTAAAAACCTGTCTGCCAATGCAGAAGACATAAGAGATGCAGTTTTGATCCCTGCATTGGGAAGATCTTATGGAGGAGGACATTCCAGCCCACTCCAGCATTCTTGCCTGCAGAGTCCCATGGACAGAAGAGCCTGGTGGTTTATAGTCCCTGGGTTTGCAGAGTCAGACATTACAGAAGAGACTTAGCATGCATGCATACATTGAGAAAGAATTGAGAGTTCAGTAATAGACCAGTACATATGTGGTCAATTGATTTCCTACAACAGTGCGAAGACCCATCAATGGGGAAAAAAATGAGGTGTCTATCACATTGCTAAAGATAAATGATGAAGATGGGTTGAGGATTGAGGTCACAGCACCATGAAAGAGAAAGATTCTCAGAATGTGGTCCTTGGACAACTGAGTTCAGAATCAGTTGGGGACAGATTGGGAGTTTGGGAAGGACATGTACACACTGCTATATTTAAAATGGATTACCAATAAGGACCTACTGTATAGCACAGGGAACCCTGCTCAATATTATGTGGCAGCCTGGATGGGAGGGGAGTTTAGAGGAGAATGGATACATGTATATGTATAACTGAGTCCCTTCACAGGCCACGTGAAACTATCATTACATTGTTAATCGGCTATACCCCAATACAAAATAAAAAGTTAAAAAAAAAAAAAAACACTGTATGGCTCAGGAAACTCTGCTCAATATCCTGTAATAACCTAAATGGGAAAAGAATTTGAAAAAGAATAGATAAATGTATATGCATAACAGTCACTTTGGTGTACACTTGAAACTAACACAACATGGTTAATCAGTTACGCATGTGTGTATGCTAAGTCACTTCAGTTGTGTCTGACTCTTTGAGACACTGTGGACTGTAGCCTGTCAGGTTCCTCTCTGTGAGGGATTCTCCAGGCAAGAATACTGGAGTGGGTTGCCATGCCCTCCTCTGGGGAATCTTCCTGACCCAGGGATCAAACCTGAGTCTTCTATGTCTCCTGCATATTAGCAGGTGGGTTCCTTACCACTAGTGCCACCTGGGAAGCCCTAATCAACTCTGCTGTGATGTGCTTAGTCGCTCAGTCATGTTTGACTCTTCGTGACCCTGTGGACTGTAGCCCGCCAGGCTCCTCTGTCCACGGGGATTCTCCAGGCAAGAATACTGGAGTGGGTTGCCATGCCCTCCTCCAGGGGATCTTTCCAACCCAGGGATCAAACCCAGGTCTCCTGCATTGCAGGTGGATTCTTTACCATCTGAGCCACCAGGGAAACCCATCGACTATACTCCAATATAAAATAAAAGTTAAAAAAAATTAAATGCCAATTCCTGGGCCCTAATATAGTGAATCAGGTTTGAGGCTCAGGAATCTGCATTTTAACTAGCTCCCTAAGTAATTCAAATGCATACTGAAGTCTGAGAACAACTGATGTAAAGAACAACTACATGGGCTTTAGAGCCAGAAGAACTTGGGTTCAAATCTCAGCTCTGCCAATTAGTAGTTTTACCTTCTCTTTTTAGGTGTCACTGCTAATTCCCTGCCTTCACATCTGTGTTCCTATCTCACTGGCTTAGTTCTTACCCTCTGAGACCAGGGTTGATTACTTGTTATATACAGGGGCCACAATGTAAATGAATAAACCCAGGTGCAAAATCTTAATGCAAAACCTAAGTCCTTCCTTCCAGCACTATCTCATCTCTCTTATCCCAGTGCCTCCAACAATGCCCTGCACCCCGGGTCTGGTGCCCCTATTTCTCCTTTTCATTGCATTTTGAGTGGGCTCATCTTCCTATTGGGGATGGGAGATATGAAAACAGAGAAGCTTCATAACAGGGGCTTCAACCTGGACTGGGCCTTGGAAAACAAACAGGATTTCCACATGCAGAGATGGGAAAAGAAAGAATGTTTCAGAAGGAGAAAGGAGCTAAGGCCAAAAACATTAATGTAAAGAGAGGGGTTGCTGCAGAAACTGAATTTGTCACTGGAACAAATCGGGAGGCTAGGCCTGGGTTACTTCGTTATTGGTTTCCTTCCAATTGTAGTTTATGTTCATTTTTCTGATCAGCACTGAGGTGGGAACTTGTGCTCACTAACTTTGTTGTTGGTTGCCCCTCAACTCCCTTCCCTTAGAGCAACCCTAACTTCTGTGTACAAACTATATGCAAAGCTGTGCTCCTTCCTGACCTTTCTAGCCTAGCTCTCCCAGTGTCAATACTCCCTTGAACCCTAGCACTAATGCCTTGCCATAACTCCTCATGGTCACAGGAGAGGTCACATCCATTTAAGGTAGAGGACATGGAATCAGGAAAGGCTTCACAAAGGAGGCTGTGTTTATATCAAGTTTTGAGGGAGGAGGGCATTTCCCCAGAGATGGAAGAAAAAGGCATCTCAAAAAGAAGCAATAATATGAAATTATTTATTCAAAAATATTTATTGAGCATTCCTTTTTCTCCCATCAGTCAGTAATGCAACACAATTTTTATAGTGCAGGGAACTCTGCTTAATGTTATTGTGGCAGCCTGGATGGAGGGGAGTTTAGGTGAGGAGGGATACATGTATGGCTGAGCTCCTTTCCTGTCCACTTGTAACTATCACAACATTGTTAATTGGCAACACTCCAATATAAAATAAAAGGTTAAAAAATGATGCCACACAATTTTTAGAGCATCTACTGGGTGCTGTGCTAGGCTCTTAGATGCTTGTTCATTCACCCAGATTTCCACTTAACAAGACTTTGCTGATCACTTACCCATCATTGTACTCTGTAGCTTATGGAAATGTGCTCCAAGGACTACCTGCACCACTCACCTAAGTGGCATCTCATATACTAACTTCTGTATTTTTGTTGCAGTGTTCCAGGCCCTGAGGTGAGGTAAGGTAAGGTGAGGTGGCTCAGTCATGTCCGACTCTTTGCGACCCCACACACTGTAGCTTAACCAAGCTCCTCCGTCCATGGGATTTTCCAGGCAAGAGTACTGCAGTGGGTTGCCATTTCCTTCTCCAGAGGATCTTCCCAACCCAGGGTTCGAACCCAGGTCTCCCGCATTATAGGCAGACACTTTACCATCTGAGCCACCAGGGAAGTCCAGGCCCTACATAATCCTTATCTTCAAAGCTTCAGGCTTATCAGGCAACTACATTCAGGGCATCATGCTTCCCATCCTCTCCTCCAACTTACCACCACCCCGACTACCTAGTGCCTACTCATTATCAGGGTTTTGTTGTTGTTGTTGTTAATTGAAGTAAAATACATATAGCATAAAATGTTAACCGTGTTTAAGTATACAATCAGTGCCACTAACTACACTCAAATTATTGTACAATGATTACTACAACCTATCTCTAAAATATTTTCATCACCCCAAACAGAAACTCTGCACCCACTGAACAATAACCCCATTTCTCCCTTACTCTAGCCCCTGGTAGCCTCTAGTCTACTTTCCATCTCTATGAATTTGCCTATTGTAGATATTTCATATAAGTGGAATCATACCATATTTGTCCTGTTGTGTCTGTCCTATTTCATTCAGAATAATGTCTTTAAGGTTCATGTATGTTTGGAGTAGGAAACGACAGTCCAGTCCAGTTTTCTTGCCTGGAAAATTCCATGAACAGAGGGGCCTGGAGGGCTACAGTCCATGGGGTTGCAAAGAGTTGGACATGAGTAAATGCACACACACACACACACACACACATGTTGTAACATGTGTCTTATCTCCACTCTGCTTGAAGGGATTTCATTTCTTTTTATGGCCAAATAATATTCCATTGTATGTATATATATACCATAATATACCATAATTTATTTATCCATTTATCCATCTATGGACATTTGGATTGTTTTTACCCTTTGGCCATTGTGAGCATTTGCATATAAGTATTTGTTTGAGTCTGTTTTCAGTTCTTTGAGGCATATACCTAGGAAAAGAATTTTGGGGTTATATGGTAATTCTGTGTTGAACTGTTTGAGGAACTGCAAAGCTTTTCTATAGCAGCTGCACCATTTTGCATTCCCACCAACAATGCACGAGGGCTCCAATTTCTCCACATCCTCACCAACACATACCACAAACTGTGGATAGCACCTGTATTGGAAAATACACCTTTACTATCCAGACTGGCTTACATAAAACTAAAGATGGTATCCTTAATTGTACACATTTCAACCACGAAATCTAAGGTGGAAAAACTGAAACGGATTTCAGGTCATAGTGACAACTGAGCAGAAAATCTTTGAAAGAATTGGAGATGATTGAGGAAAGAGAGATTGGTGTCCTTTGACACCCTTTCATCAACGGAATTCAAATTTATTCCGGTGACAGCATCTGCAGCCGTGATAGAAAGGTTAACATTTCATAGATCACTTAACAACTCTGCCCATAGCCATTGAAGTGAAGAGGTCAGCAGACTGGGAAGAAACGACACTCTGCCACTCACATTCTGAGTGGTTCCTTTTAGCTGATTATTTTAGACCTTTTTGGTGATACAATTTGGCCATTTCTCCCTATTTTTAAAGTACTCAGGCAATTTAGGCATTTAAATGTTCTTCCATTTGTAAGAGGTTTAATCACTTAGCCCTGCATTTTCAATCTTCTTGAATCAATTGAAGCCTTACAAAGTGTTCCTTTTAGCTAAGGTTGGAAAGAGAACAGCAGCAGCTGAGCCAACCCTATTATTTGGTATCAGAATGGAGATCAGAGTTAGTGAGGCAAGTTGGGCCTCCACCAAACCTTTTGATTCCTGTTGCAGTGCCTCAGAGTGTGGCCTGGGGACAACCTGCACCAGGAACACCTGGGGCTGTTGTTTTAAAACAACTCATTCAGAACCAGAGTGACCAATCATCTGGGTTTTCCCAAGACGAAGGGGCTTACCCAAACGTTGGACTTTCAGTACTAAAACTGGGAAAGTGTCAGACAAACCTTCATGGGTCGTCACCCCTACCCCAGGTCTCCTGAATCAGAATCACTTCTTTCTTATCAATACTGAAGTTTGAGAACCACTGCAAGGAGCAAAGCACTCCACCTCCTTCACTCCCCACTGAAGACCACTGCCTACACACACACACAAAGCCTGCAGCTGGCTCACTGTGGCACTCACTGCCTTGGCTAATTGCTTTAACTGACATGTAGGTGGCCCTCCTCCTTCATTTGGAGGATGGTGCTTTTAGGGAAATATAATGACCAAGCAAATATCAGAATCATCACTGTTGCTTGTATCTATGTGTGAGGTGAAACAGAGAAGAGATTGTAGAAGTTCATTCTTTCATCTATTCATTCTAGGAATATTTACTGGAAAAAATGTATAATATATATGTATGTATGTATATGAATATGTATATATATTTTAGTATATATATATATGGAGTGAGAGAGAGAGAGAGAGAGCCATAAGTTCCTCAGAGAAAAGAGCCTAAGTTTAGGTGTGAATATAGGCATCTATGTAGGGATTTATGTCTGGCATGTTCCAGCATACAGATGGAGAACTTTCCTAGAACTACAACTACAGTTAGCCTTTCACATCCACAGGTTCTGCCTCTGCATATTCAACCAACCACATATTGAAAAATATTTGAAAAAATTCCAGAAAGTTCCATAAAGCAAAACTTGAATTTGCCATGTACTGGCAACTATTTGCATAATATTTACATTGTTATTAGGCATTATAACCTAGACATGATTTAAAGTATATAGGAGGATGTGCATAGGACATATGCCAATACTACACCATTTTATATAAGGGACTTGAGCATCAGCAGATTGTGGTATCTGCCAGGGGTCCTGGAAACAATCCACAAAGAAATATATTATGACAGGAGCTTTGATAAATGCTATGAACAAAATAAAATAGAGTAACAAGATTGAGATGGAGAATCTACTTTTGATTGGCTGATAAGGGAATGGTTCTCTGAGGAGGTGACATTTGAGCCAAGCTCTAAATGATAGAAAGCCAGACATTTGCAGGCTGGGAGAGAAATGTTCCAGACAGAGGGAATAGCTGGTACAGGAGCCTGAAGGCAGGAAAGCGCTTAACGTGTTGGAGAAATACAAAGAAAGCTGGTGTGAGAGGAGTGTCATGAACAACAGGAAGAGTCATATGAGAGAAGTCTGGGGAGGCAGGAAGTGTCTAAATCTGGAGGCCTGGATTTCATTCTTTTTCTGAATACTTGTTCAGAAAAGATATTGGAAGGTCTGAAGCAGAGGAGTGAAATGGCCAGATTGACATTTTTAAAGATCTCTTTGATATTTTCAGAGAATAAATCATCATAGAGTGAGAGCAGAAGCAGAGAAACCAGTTAGGGGACTATTGGCAGTAGCCAATGTCAGAGGTGGTGGTGGCTTGGAGTAAGGTGATAGGGAGTAGAGCAAAGGACAATTATTCTGTATGTGTTTTGGAGTTAGGGTTTGGTGATGGTCTGGATGTTGGCTCTAAAAGAAAATAGAAGACTTGGGTGAGTGGTGAGATCGTTTACCAAAATGGAAAGACTCAAAGAAGAGTTGGTCAGGTATCAAAAATTCAGCTTTAGACATGTAAAGGTTGAGGTGCCTAATAAAATTTAAATTGAGGTGTCAAATAATCAGATATACATTCTGACTTCTGGGTGATATGAGAGTTGGAGATACAAATTAAATTTGGAGTCAACAACAGGTAGATAATAGCTAAAGCCCTGTGATTAAGTGACCTTGTCTAGGAAGAGAATGGAACAGAGAAAAGGAATAGGTTCCTGGACTGAACTGTGGAGCCTCTAACATTTAGAGGTCAAGCAGAGCACTTTGAGCGGTTACAGCAAAGAGTTACTTTGCTCGTCAAGTAAACAGCAAAAGAGGCTGAGGGGCAGTAAGGTGTAAGAGGAACCAGAAAAGCATAGTCAGAAATATGGGTGCTTTACTCAGATACTTCTAGACAGGATGGTATGCTAATTCTTCCCCCACAAACTAAGGGAGAAACTTTCAAAGCTAGTTGGAGAAAACAAGAGGAAGCCTGGAGGAAAAAAAAAAGTGAGAGTTTCAAGGAGAGAGAATACAATTATTTCCATTTTATAGGTAAGGAAACTGAGGCATGAGGGTATTAGTAATCTGCCCAATGTCACATAGCTAGTAACAGAGGAGAGGGAGTTAAGCCCAAGCAGTCTGACTGCAGAGTCTGTGTTCCAAACCACTACATCTGTGGTTCTCCAACTGTAGTGTTATCAGTCATGTGAATGACTTGTTAACAGATTGCTGAACCCCACCTCCAGAGTTTCTGATTCAGAAGGTCTTGGATGGGGCCCAAGATCTTGCTTCTCTAACAGACTCCCAAGTTATACTGATGCTGCTGGTCCAAGACCACACCTTGAGAATGACCATCCTTCTGTACATTATCTCGCACATCTTCTATACATTGTGATAACGTTGGTGTTGCTTGCTTTCTCCAACTAGCTTTGAAAGTTTCTCCCTTAGTTTGTGGGGGAAGAATTAGCATACCATCCTGTCTAGAAGTATCTGAGTAAAGCACCCATATTTCTGACTAGTATAGGAGAGATCAGTTGAGCTCTAGGGCCTGAGGGATATGATGGGACTCGGGAAAATGATGTGCCTACCAGCTCCTTGATGTTTACTCCACTCCTACGATAACCTAGATGGGACACTGCTAAACCAATCCAAAGCCTGAGAAGGCAAGTAAAGGCTTCAGGGTAGTCTTGTCTTAGGACTCAAACAAGGAGGGGACTGAACCTAAAGATATCCCTTTGACAGTTGTCACATCCTTCCTCTACACTGCTCATAGTCATCTGTTTCAGCTTTATAAAGGCACTAAGTAGCAAAAGCATGCAGGGCAGTGGGAGGCAGAAGACTGGAAAAATTGATCCTGGCCTAGGATACACATGCCAAAAGCCTGAGGGAAAAACTGGCATGCTGTGAAGTTTAAAGGCAGAAAGTTCAAGAGTAATTGAATAATCATAAATGAACACTCACTAGAGGGGGCAAGGACACTGCTGACAGAGGCCCCAGAGAATAGTGATCAGTGTGAGCCCCCAGGAGGTTGCATCAGACCCAGACCTACCCAACAACCTACAGCCTCCAGTGCTGGAATGACCCATGCCAGACAACCAGCAGGATAAGAACGAAAATCCACCCATCAGCAGACAGAGTGCCTGAAGCGATACAGAGCTCACAGCCACCTATAAACATCCCCCCTTGACACAGCATTGTACACCAGAGGGACAAGACCCAGATCCACCGACCAGTGGGCAGGCACCAGTCCCTCCCACCAAGAGTCCTGTACAAGCCTCAGAACCAACCTCACCCACCAGAGGGCAGATATCAGAAGCAGGAGGAACTATGAGCATCCAGCCAGCAGAAAGGAGACCACAAACACAGAAAATTAGACAAAATGAGATGACAGACAAATGTGTTTCAAAGGAACAAGATAAAACTCCACAAGAACAAATAAATGAAGAGGAGATAGGCAACCAACCTAAAAAAGAATTTAATGATAGTAAAGATGATTCAAGATTTCAGAAAATAGTAAATGAGCACTTACTGTATGCTAGGCATTTAACATATGTTATCTCATTTCATCCTCAAAGCAACTTATGAGGTAGATATTAATATTACCCTCATTCACAGATGAGGAAACAGACTCAGTAGCCTAAAGTTACAGTTGGTGCTTCTGCTGCTGCTAAGTCTCTTCAGTCGTGTCCGACTCTGTGAGACCCCATAGACGGCAGCCCACCAGGCTCCCCTGTCCCTGGGATTCTCCAGGCAAGAACACTGGAGTGGGTTGCCATTTCCTTCTCCAATGCATGAAAGTGAAAAGTGAAAGTGAAGTCGTTCAGTCGTTTCCGACTCTTCGAGACCCCATGGACTGCAGCCTACCAGGCTTCTCCGTCCATGGGATTTTCTAGGCAAGAGTACTGGAGTGGGGTGCCATTGCCTTCTCCGAAGGTCACAGCTAGAAAGTGCCAAACCCTTCATTCAAACCTAGATCTAATGCCAAAGCTCTTGTTCTAAAACAGTACGCTCTAAAAATGATGAAAAAACAGTATTTTCTAGATGACCTCTGTATAAATAAAATGCAGGAAAGCAGAATGGCTTAAGAAAGGACTAGCCTGGAAGACTAAGTAAGGCTGCCAGATCTATCTGAGATAGCCTGTCAGTGCAAGACCCTGGGCCAGTGACTTCTATACTGTCGTTGTTTTAAAATCACTAGATTTATAGAAAGACAGAGTTCATCAATAAGAATACTATATGTAAGAAGTGTGTGAAATGAGACAGGAAACATGACCAAGAAATGCTTGGCAAGATGCACACAACACACATCAGCAAAATGAAGGCAACTGAAAAAGTATAGGCACATAAGTGAAGACATTAATGAAGAAAAAGGTCGGCGCTAGAGGATGAGACATCTGGCAGAAGCAAATAGATGAAGGGACTTTATTACATTGGAGAACTCTGAGGTCAAGCACCTTCTTTTCTTCTTTCTTTTTTTTAAGCTTCTCTGACATTTTAATTGGACATTTAATTCAGAATTGTAAATTCACATGCAGTTGTAAGAAATAATACTTTGGTTTCTCCAAAGGGTGACATCTTGCAAAATTATAATATTACAATCAAAATGTCAACATTGATATAATCTACCAATCTTACTCAGATTTCCCCAATTTTGTGTGTGTGTGTGTGTGTGTATGCTGCAGCTAAGTCGCTTCAGTCGTGTCCGACCCTGTGTGACCCCATAGACGGCAGCCCACAAGGCTCCCCCGTCCCTGGGATTCTCCAGGCAAGAACACTGGAGTGGGTTGCCATTTCTTTCTCCAATGCATGAAAGTGAAAAGTGAAAGTGAAGTTGCTCAGTCATGTCCGACTCTTAGGGGCCCCATGGACTGTACCTTACCAGGCTCCTCTGTCCATGGGATTTTCCAGGCAAGAGTACTGGAGTGGGGTGCCATTGCCTTCTCCGGTGTGTGTGTATAGTTGTATACAATTTCATCATTTGTGTAAGGCCATGTATTCATCATCACACTCAAGACACTGAACTTCCACCACCATAAAGATCCTTCCTATGGCCACTGATAGCCAAGCTCAGCTTCACCTTTCACCATAGTCCCATCCCCGATCCCTGGCAATCACTAACCTGTTCTCCATCTCCATACTTTTGTCAGGAATGTCATATAAATGAAATCGTATTGTGTGCAAGTTTTCGTGATTGGCTTTTTTTACTCAGTATAATTTCCCTGGAGATTCATTCAAGTTACTGTGTATATCAATAGTTTACTTCTTTCTATTGATGAGTAGTATTCCATGGTATAGATGTATGACAGTTTGTTTAACGATTCATCTGTTGAAGGACATCTGCGTTTCCAATTTTTGGCTATTATGAAAAAAGCTGCTATGAACATTCATGCACAGGTTTGAGTGTGAATATAAATTTTCATTTCTCTGGGATAAATGCCCAGAAGTGCACTCACTGGGTGGTTTTATAGTGGCATGTTTAATTTCTTAAGAAAATGCCAAATGTTTTCCAGAGTAGCTGTAGCATTTTATATACCCACCAGCAATGTATGAGTGATCCAGTTTCTCTACATCTTCACCAGTATTTGGTGGTCTCACTACCTTTTTGTTGTCATTGCTGTTGTTGTTAGTCATTTGAATACATGTGTAGTGATGTCAATATTTTATTTTTAAAAACAGACTTGAAAGGAGAAGCTGTTTTGAAATTCCTTTGAGATAAGACCTCTTATTGTTTCAGTTTAAGCATCCTGACTGGTTTTGGCTGGGAAGCCATTTTGAACTTTGCAATTAAAGATCTCCACTCGTTCAGGAGGCAGGAGCCCTAAAACCACAAACTAATTGCTTAGCTTCTACTGCTGCTACTGCTGCTAAGTCTCGTCAGTCGTGTCCGACTCTGTGCGACCCCATAGAGGGCAGCCCACCAGGCTCCCCCGTCCCTGGGATTCTCCAGGCAAGAACACTGGAGTGGGTTGCCATTTCCTTCTCTAATGCACGAAAGTGAAAGGTGAAAGTGAAGTTGCTCAGTCGTGTCTGACTCTTAGCGACCCCATGGACTACAGCCTACCAGGCTCCTCTGTCCATGGGATTTTCCAAGCAAGAGTACTGGAGTGGGGTGCCATTGCCTTCTCCGTAGCTTCTACTAGGCCCAAAGAAAAACTGAGCAAACTACAGGAGATTCATCTGAGGTAATCAGAAGAGCCAGGCAAAGAAGGGATATCAGGAAAGATTTTCCAGGACTATATTCACAAATGATAACTTCCCCATTTTATTCCATATTCTCCTCTGAGGGGGACAGCAGGATGGTTTATATGCTCCAGGAGAGAACTGAGTTGTAAAGGCAACATGAAGAGAGCTGATTCTGCACATATATTCTGAACTGTGTATTCAGTGACCTTGTGTTGGTAACTGCCATGGTGGGAGTATTTACACCACAGAAATTGGTAAACACAACAAATCCGAGCACCTTTTTTATCCAGGGAATTGGTTGGTAAACATTAATTAGCACAATGTTGTGCATTTCTTTCCAAAGCATGTTCTCAATCATTAAAAGGAAGAAGATAAGGACATATTAATTGAGCACCTACTATATTTGTTAGCTCATATAATTCTCATGACAACTTTATGAGATAGGTATTATTTTATCATATTGCAGATTAGGAAACTGAGATTAAAGACATTACGTTTTGTTTCTTTGCTTGTTTTTGGCCATGCCTTATGGCTTACAAGAACTTAGTTCCTTGACCAGGGATAGAACCAGGGCCCATGGCAGTGAAAGTACCAAGCCTAACCACTGAACCATCAGGGAATTTCCAAGACATTAAGTATATTATTAATGTTACATGTCAAGTAAATATCCGAGCCCTAATTCAGTCTTGCTCAATATAGTCTAAACTCAATACACTGGCTCTCTAGAGAGGAGGAGACATTATATATCAGAGAGAAGTAATGAGGCAAAACTTAAAAATTTTCCTTGATGTTAATTTTCTTTTTTTTTTTTGGCTGTGCCACATGGTTTGCAGGATTTTAGTTCCCTGACCAGGGATCAAACCAGTGCTCCCTGCAGTGGAAGCACTGAGTCCTAACTACTGGACCACCAGGGAATTCCCAACCTTAACATTGATTTTCAAAAAATAAAGTTAACTAAAAGGAAAAACAAGTCTGCCTCTGGCATTGTGTAGCACATTAGCTTATCTAAATATATTTATATTCTTATCTAAATTATATTTACATATAGTCCAGCTGTAGTGGACATATTAACTGTGGTTTTGGTCTACTTTTTCCTACTCCTCTTCTTCTGGTTCCATTGGAGAACACTTCTCCCTCTCCATATGACCCTAGTAAAGCTCACAAGGGCTCTGGCCTCCCCCAACCACAGGTGTAGTTGAGCCAGTGAGGATCCTTCTCAGGACCTGTCTTGTTTTTTTTTTTTTTTTGAAGTATAATTGATTTACAATGTTGTGTTAATTCTTGGTATATAGCGCTGTGGTTCATTTATACACACACACACATATATATCCTTTTTCAGATCTTTTTCCCTTATAGGTTATTACAAAATATTAAGTACAGTCCTCTGCACTATACACTTGGTCTTTGTTGGCTTTGTATTTTATATATAGTTATGTATATATGTTAATGCCAAGCTCCTAATTTATGCCTCCACGACTTTTCCCCTTTGGTAACCATATGTTTGTTTTCTATGTCTGTGGGTCTATTTCTGTTTTTTGTATCAGCCATGAAAAAAGAATGAAATCACGCTATTTGCGGCAGCATGAATCCAACTAGAGATTATCATACTAAGTGAAGTAAGTGAGACAGAGAAAGACAAACATATGATACCGCTTAGATGTGGAAACAAAAAAAAAAAGATACAAATGAATTTATATACAAAATAGAACTAGGACTTGCTTGTTAAAGCTAGAGGAAAAGAGACTCTTTTCCCTTCTCGGGTAGCTTACCTAGGACATTGCGAGTCTGGGGCTCCTATAGCATCATCAGAGCTGTTGCAGTCTTGGCTATGTTATATTCACATGGTGCATGAGATGGCTTCCTGCAGTAGGTTTCCCAGTTAATTGAGCCAATAAAGTATCATCCCCATCTTCTGTGTGTGTGTGTTTAATTAAGATGAGTTGAGTTTTCATCATTTGTTACCAAGAGCCCCATCTCTTCTGTGACTGCTTCAGCTTTCTATGAATTCTTACAACCCAACTATCTATACTGCTGCTGCTGCTAAGTCACTTCAGTCGTGTCTGACTCTGTGCGACCCCATAGATGGCAGCCCACCAGGCTGCCCCGTCCCTGGGATTCTCCAGGCAAGAACACTGGAGTGGGTTGCCATTTCCTTCTCCAATGCATGATAGTGAAAAGTGAAAGTGAAGTTGCTCAGTCACATCCGACCCTCAGCGACCCCATGCACTGCAGCCTACCAGGCTCCTAGCTCTGTTCAATAGAAGGGCAATGACCACATTTATATATAACTTTAATTTTTCTAATAGCTACATTTTTTAAAATGAAAGGAAACAGGAGAAATACATTCAACATATTTTATTTAAGCCAATATATTTTAAAATTATCATTTTAAACTATAACCAATATAAAAATTCTTAGATGGTTTACATTCTTTGTCCTGAATCTTTGAAATCTGGTGTGAATTTTATATTTATGGCACAACTCAGTTTTAACTAGTCACATGTCTGTTGCTGAATAGCCATGGCTACATATTAAACCGCACAAATTTATACTATATACATTGGCACCTAATCATATATCATGATATATTGCTACTTAAATGTTTCATGTGTAAATGTGTAACTTTTCCACCTAACATGTAAGCTCCTTGAGAACAGAAATGTCACCTTAAAACTATTTTATGGCACGCTTCTGGGCATATATCCAGAGAAAACCATAATTCAAAAAGATACATGCACCCTAATGTTCATGGCAGCACTATTTCCAGTAGCTAGGATATGGAAGTAATCTAAATGTCCATCAGCAGAAGAAAAGTAAAGAAGCTATGGTACATATATACAATGGAATATTATTCAGCCATACAAAGAACAAATCAATGCCATTTGCAGCAACATGGATGGACCTAGAGATTGTTATACTGAGGGAAGTGAGTCAGACACAGAAAGACAAGTATCATATTATATAGCTGATGTGTGGAATCAAAAAAAAAAAAGGCTACAAATGAACTTATCTACGGAACAGAAATAGAGTTACAGATGTAGAAAATAAACTTGTGATTACCAGGGGGTAGGGGGAGAGGGATATATTGGAAAATTGGTATTGACACATATATACTACTATATTTAAAATAGATAACTACTAAGGGCCTACTGCATAGCACAGGGAACTCTACTCAATATTCTGTAATGGCCTATATGGGAAAAGAATCTTTAAAACTGTGTATATATGTATATGTATAACAGACTTATTTCACTGTACACCTGAAACTAACACAGCATTGTAAATCAACTATACCTCACAAAAATTTAAAAATAAATTTTAGCATGGTATTACACTAAAAAAGTAGAAAGTCAAGAAATACCTGGAGTAACAGAAAAGTTTGGCCTGGGAGTACAAAAATGAAGCAGGGCAAAGGCCAAAGAGTTTTGCCAAGAGAATGCACTGGTCATAGCAAATACCCTCTTCCAGCAACACAAGAGATGACTCTACACGTGGATATCACCAGACGGTCAATACTGAAATCAGATGGATTATATTCTTTGCAGCCAAAGACGGAGAAGCTCTATATAGTAAGGAAAAATAAGACCTGAAGCTGACTGTGATTCAAATCATCAGCTCTTTATTGCAAAATTCAGGCTTAAATAGGATAAAACAGGGAAAACCACTAGGCCATTCAGGTATGACTTAAATCAAATTCCTTATGATTATACAGTGGAAGTGACAAATAGATTCAGTGGATTCGATCTGATAGATAGAGTGCCTAAAGAACTATGTGCAGAGGTTTGTAACATTGTACAGGAGGCAGTGGCCAAAACCATCCCCAAGAAAAAGAAATGCAAGAAGGCAAAATGATTGTCCAAGGAGGCCTTACAAATAGCTGAGAAAAGAAGAGAAGTGAAAGGCAAAGGAGAAAAGGAAAGATATACCCAACTGAAAGCAGACTTAGCGAAAGCTAGGAGAGTCAAGAAACCCTTCTTAAGTGAGCAATGCAAAGAAATAGACAAAAACAATAGAATGGGAAAGACTAGAGGTCTCATCAAGAAAATTGGATATACCAAGAGACTATTTCATGCAAGGTGGGCACAATGAAGGACAGAAACAGCAAGAACCTAAGAGAAGCAGAAGAGATTAAGAACAGGTGGCAAGAATACACAGAAGAACTATACAAAACAGTCTTAATGACCCAGATAACAATGATGGTGGTCACTCACCTAGAACCAGACATCCTGGAGTGTGAAGTCAAGTGTGCCTTAGGAAGCATTACTACAAACAAAGCTGGTGGAGGGGATGGAATTCCAGCTGAGCTATTTTAAATCTAAAAGATGATGCTGTTAAAGTGCTGCACTCAATGTGCCAGCAAATTTGGAAAACTCAGCAGTGGCCAAAGGACTGGAAAGGTCAGTTTTCGTTCCAATCCCAAAGAAGGGCAGTGCCAAAGAATGTTCAAACTACCACACAATTGTGCTCATTTCACATGCTAGCAAGGTAATGGAGAAGGCAATGGCAACCCACTCCAGTACTCTTGCTTGGCAAATCCCATGGACAGAGGAGCCTGGTAGGCTGCAGACCATGGGGTCACTAGGAGTTGGACATGACTGAGCGACTTCACTTTCACTTTTCACTTTCATGCATTGGAGAAGGAAACGGCAACCCACTCCAGTGTTCTTGCCTGGAGAATCCCAGGGATGGCAGAGCCTGGTGGGCTGCCGTCTCTGGGGTTGCACAGAGCCAGACACTACTGAAGCGACTTAGCAGCAGCAGCAGCAGCAGCAGCAGAAGCAAGGTAATGCTCAAAATCCTTCAAGCTAGGCTTCAACAGTATGTGAACCAAGAACTTCCAGATGTACAAGCTGGATTTAGAAAAGGCAGAGGAACCAGAGATCAAATTGCCAATATCCATTGGATCATAGAAAAACCAAGGGAATTAAAAAAAAATCTACTTCTGCTTTATTGACTATGGTAAAGCCTTTGACTGTGTGGATCACAACAAACTGTGGAAAATTCTTAAAGAGAGAAGGGAATACCAGACCACCTTACCTATTTCCTGAGAAACCTGTATGCAGGACAAGAAGCAACAGTTAGAACCAGATAGAGAACAATGAACTGGTTCAAAATTGGGAAAGGAGTACATCAAGGCTGTATATTGTCCCCATGCTTATTTAACTTATATGCAGGGTACATAATGTGAAATGCTAGGCTGGAAGATTCACAAGCTGGACTCAAGATTGCCAGGAAAAATATCAACAATCTCAGATATGCAGATGGTACCACTGTAATGGGAGAAATCGAAGAGGAACTAAAGAGCCTTTTGATGAGGGTGAAAGAGGAGAGAGAAAAAGCTGGCTTAAAACTCAACATTCAGTAAATTAAGATCATGGCATCCGGTCCCATTCCGTTCAGTTCAGTTCAGTTCAGTCGCTCAGTCATGTCTGACTCTTTGCGACCCCATGAATCACAGCACGCCAGGCCTCCTTGTCCATCACCAACTCCTGGAGTTCACCCAGACTCACGTCCATCAAGTCAGTGATGCCATCCAGCCATCTCATCCTCTGTCGTCCCCTTCTCCTCCTGCCCCCAATCCCTCCCAGCATCAGAGTCTTTTCCAATGAGTCAACTCTTTGCATGAGGTAGCTATAAAGTCCTGGAGTTTCAGCTTTAGCATCATTCCTTCCAAAGAAATCCCAGGGTTGATCTCCTTCAGAATGGTCTGGTTGGATCTCCTTGCAGTCCAAGAGACTCTCAAGAGTCTTCTCCAACACCACAGTTCAAAAGCATCAATTCTTCGGCACTCAGCCTTCTGCACAGTTCAACTCTCACATCCATACATGACCACAGGAAAAACCATAGGCTTGACTAGACAAACCTTTGTTGGCAAAGCAATGTCTCTGCTTTTGAATATGCTGTCTAGGTTGGTCATAACTTTCCTTCCAAGGAGTAAGCGTCTTTTAATTTCATGGCTGCAGTCACCATCTGCAGTGATTTTGGAGCCCAGAAAAATAAAGTCTGACACTGTTTTCACTGTTTCCCCATCTATTTGCCATGAAGTGATGGGACCAGATGCCATGATCTTCGTTTTCTGAATGTTGAGCTTTAAGCCAACTTTTTCACTGTTCGATTTCACTTTCATCAAGAGGCTTTTTAGTTCCTCTTCACTTTCTGCCATAAGGGTGGTGTCATCTGCATATCTGAGGTTATTGAGATTTCTCCCGGCAATCTTGATTCCAGCCTGTGCTTCTTCCAGTCCAGCGTTTCTCATGATGTACTCTGCATAGAAGTTAAATAAGCAGGGTGACAATATACAGCCTTGACGTACTCCTTTTCCTATTTGGAACCAGTCTGTTGTTCCATGTCCAGTTCTAACTATTGCTTCCTGACCTGCATACAAATTGCTCAAGAGGCAGATCAGGTGGTCTGGTATTCCCATCTCTTTCAGAATTTTCCACAGTTTATTGTGATCCACACAGTCAAAGGCTTTGGCATAGTCAATAAAGCAGAAATAGGTGTTTTTCTGGAACTCTCTTGCTTTTTCGATGATCCAATAGATGTTGGCAATTTGATCTCTGGTTGCTCTGCCTTTTCTAAAACCAGCTTGAACATCTGGAAGTTCACGGTTCATGTATTGCTGAAGCCTGGCTTGAAGAATTTTGAGCATTACTTTACTAGTGTGTGAGATGAGTGCAACTGTGCAGTAGTTTGAGCATTCTTTGGCATTGCCTTTCTTTGGGATTGGAATGAAAACTGACCTTTTCCAGTCCTGTGGCCACTGCTGAGTTTTCCAAATTTGCTGGCATATTGAGTGCAGCACTTTCACAGCATCATCTTTCAGGATTTGAAATAGCTCAACTGGAGTTCCATCACCTCCACTAGCTTTGTTCGTAGTGATGCTTTCTAAGGCCCACTTGACTTCACGTTCCAGGATGTCTGGCTCTAGGTCAGTGATCACACCATCGTGATTATCTGGGTCATGAGGATCTTTTTTATACAGTTCTTCTGTGTATTCTTGCCATCTCTTCTTAATATCTTCTGCTTCTGTAAGGTCCATACCATTTCTGTCCTTTATTGAGCCCATCTTTGCATGAAATGTTCCCTTGCTATCTCTAATTTTCTTGAAGAGATCTCTAGTCTTTCCCATTCTGTTGTTTTCCTCTGTTTCTTTGCATTGATCGCTGAAGAAGGCTTTCTTATCTCTTCTTGCTATTCTTTGAAACTCTGCATTCAGGTGCTTATATCTTTCCTTTTCTCCTTTGCTTTTTGCTTCTCTTCTTTTCACAGCTATTTGTAAGGCCTCCCCAGACAGCCATTTTGCTTTTTTGCATTTCTTTTCCATGGGGATGGTCTTGATCCCTGTCTCCTGTACAATATCATGAACCTCATTCCATAGTTCATCAGGCACTCTATCTGTAAGATCTAGGCCCTTAAATCTATTTCTCACTTCCACTGTATAATCATAAGGGATTTGATTTAGGTCATACCTGAATGGTCTAGTGGTTTTCCGTATTTTCTTCAATTTAAATCTGAATTTGGCAATAAGGAGTCCATGATCTGAGCCACAGTCAGCTCCTGGTCTTGTTTTTGCTGACTGTATAGAGCTTCTCCATCTTTGGCTGCAAAGAATATAATCAATCTGATTTCGATGTTGACCATCTGGTGATGTCCATGTGTAGAGTCTTGTCTTGTGTTGTTGGAAGAGGGTGTTTGTTATGACCAGTGCATTTTCGTGGCAAAACTCTATTAGTCTTTGCCCTGCTTCATTCTGTATTCCAAGGCCAAATTTGTCTGTTACTCTAGGTGTTTCTTGACTTCCTACTTTTGCATTCCAGTCACTTATAATGAAAAGGACATCTTTTTTGGGTGTTAGTTCTAAAAGGTCTTATAGGTCTTCATAGAACTGTTCAACTTCAGCTTCTTCAGCGTTAGTGGTTGGGGCATAGACTTGGATTACTGTGATATTGAATGGTTTGCCTTGGAAACGAACAGAGATCATTCTGTCGTTTTTGAGATTGCATCCAAGTACTGCATTTCGGACTCTTTTGTTGACCATGATGGCTATTCCATTTCTTCTAAGGGATTCCTGCCCGCAGTAGTAGACATAATGGTCATCTGAGTTAAATTCACCCATTCCGGTCCATTTTAGTTCACTGATTCCTGGAATGTCGACATTCACTCTTGCCATCTCTTGTTTGACCACTTCCAATTTGCCTTGATTCATAGACCTAACATTCCAGGTTCCTATGCAATATTGCTCTTTACAGCATTGGACCTGGCTTCTATCACCAGTCACATCCACAGCTGGGTATTCTTTTTGCTTTGGCTCCATCCCTTCATTCTTTCTGGAGTTATTTCTCCACTGATCTCCAGTAGCATATTGGGCACCTACTGACCTGGGGAGTTCCTTTTGCAGTATCCTATCATTTTGCCTTTTCATACTGTTCATGGGGTTCTCAAGGCAAGAATGCTGAAGTGGTTTGCCATTCCCTTCTCCAGTGGACCACATTCTGTCAGATCTCTCCACCATGACCCGCCCATCTTGGGTTGCCCCATGAGCATGGCTTAGTTTCATTGAGTTAGACAAGGCTGTGGTCCTAGTGTGATTAGATTGACTAGTTTTCTGTGAGTATGGTTTCAGTGTGTCTGCCCTCTGATGCCCTCTTGCAACACCTACCATCTTAATGGCAAATAGAAGGGGAAAAAGTGGAAACAGTGACATATTTTATTTTCTTGGACTCCAAAATCACTGCAGATGGTGACTACAGCCACGAAATTAAAAGACACTTGCCTCTTGGAAGAAAAACTGTGAGAAACCTAGACAGCGTATTAAAAAGCAGAGACATTACTTTTCCGACAAAGGTCCATCTAGTCAAAGCTGTGGTTTTTCTAGTAATTTTGTACGGATATCAGAGTTGGACCTTAAAGAAGGCTAAGTGCTGAAAAATTGACACTTTAGAATTGTGTTGCTGGAGAAGACGCTTGAGAGTCCCTTGGACAGCAAGGAGATCAAACCAGTCAATCCTGAAAGAAATCAACCCTGAACATTCATTGGCAGGACTGATGCTGAAGCTGAAGCTCCAATACTTTGGCCACTGGATATGAAGAACTGAGTCATTGGGAAAGACCCTGATGCTGGGGAAGATTGAGGGCAGGAGGAGAAGGGTGCAACAGAGAATAAGATGGTTGGATGGCATCACTGATTCAATGGACATGAGTTTGAGGAAACTCCAGGACATATGAAGGACAGGGAAGCCTGGTGTGCTGCAGTTTATGGGGTCACAAAGAGTCAGACATGACTTAGTGTGACTGAACAACAGCAATGCTAATAGAAGGTAATAGCATGAATAAGTGATTTTGATTGCATCATAGAATGTGCATAGGGTTGTAATTCACACTTTAGTAAAGAAATGTGACTGAGAAACATACCGCAAGTCCACTGGAGATATGTCAGCCATCTGCATATGACTGCTGTAAATGTTTCTCTGATAGCAAATTATCAGACCTCAGGCAAAGGAGATAAGGACCAAAGTGATAAGAATGCCTTATGATTCTAAAATGAAAAGTGCTAAATTCAAAGTGTAAAATGAGTATCCTTTTCCACTGCCATTCCATTTTATAGATGAGAATATTAAAGTACAAGATGAGTGATTTCTGCCTCTGGAAATGTGTAATCAGCAAATTATTAGCATCTGAGCACAGACAGAGGCCATTTATTTTGCCTCATATAAGCCACTGCTTTTCAAAACAAAAACAAAAACAAGACAGTGGACAGTGTTGGAGGGGGTGTTAGGGTGAGGAAAATGTGGTGGAGAGAAGAAATCAACTTACAGTTTATTTTCCTAGTGTACATTCTCCATCCCCACTCTATCACACACAAGCGTGCACATGCATGCACACACACACACACACACACACACACACACTCTTTCCATCAATACATCAGTGATTGATTCATCAGAGTTCAAATGAAGTCTAAGATGTCTAGTGCTCCTAAATCTTACCGGACCTATACCCAAACACAAATACTCAGCTTCAAATAACCCTTCAGATCAGTTGGTCATTCATTCTTTTCATTCACTAATTTATTTGGTATATATTATATGTCAGGCACTATGAAGGCTATAAAAATCAAAGATGCAATCTCTTTTCTCACAGAGCTCAATATATTGCGAGTGTGTTTGTGTGTTGGGGGGTGGCAATGATGGCAGAGATTATTCACTATAATGCTGCATGATAAACACTAAAGAAGGTCTATGTCCATCATGTTATTATGAAATGTGGTGTAGCAGTTTTTAGAATAAAGTGAAATTTAAGGCAGTGGTTCTCAAAGTGTGGTCCCTAAACCATCAGTTTCAGCTCATCAGAGAATTTTTTAGAAATGCAAGTTCTTGAGTCTCATCACAGACTTACTGAATCAGAAATTCTGGAGGTGGGAGTCAGAAATTTGTGTTTTAACAAACCACTCCAAGTGTTTCTTATGCATACTAATATTTGAGAATCACTACTTTAAAAGGAACAAGGCTATGGAATGAAATAGTGTGATTCTACATATGTGTGTGTGTGTGTGTGTGTGTGTGTGTGTGTGTGTGTAGGGGCTTCCCTGTGGCTCAAACAGTAAAGAATCTGCCTGCAATGCAGGAAATCCGGGTTCAATCCCTGGGTTTGGAAGATCCCCTGGAGAAGGAAATGGCAACCCACTCCAGCATTCTTGCCTGGTGAATTTTGTGAACAGAGGAGCCTGGTGGGTTACAGTCCACAGGGTTGCAAAGAGTCAGACATGACTGAGTGACTAAATTTCACTTTCAAATTTCATTTAAAACCACTGACTTAACCTTAACTGAATGCTTTCAATATGTATTTTAATATACATACATATATATACTTGTAGGTATATATAATACATCTCTGATAATAGGGGTTACTTCTGGATAAGGGGTTAGTTTGCAGGGTAAGGAGGTAGATAAATGAGCCTTTATCTTTTCCTGAACTATTTGAATCCTTTAAGAATATATTCATATATTAATTGAGCAACTAAAAAGAAAGAAATGCTATTTTAAGATTTTTTAAGTACTCTGGAAATACAAAGGAAAGAACATTAAATCTTTGCAGAAGAGGTAGCTTTTGAACCAGGCTTTGGGGCTCTCCTAGTCTTTGCTCTACATCCAGCCCTGTGGCTCTACCATGTCTAGAACATAGCTCAATTTTTTTTGTATCCTTGTCCTTTCAGATGACAGAGGCATCTCCAGAGAAGCTACAATGTGGTTTCTTAAATAGTAGAGTGGGTCACCTATTAGTCCCCCAAACTTCAAGCCTTAGAAAGCTGAAATCCTGAGGTGAA
Source organism: Bos indicus x Bos taurus (assembly GCF_003369695.1). NCBI lineage: Eukaryota > Metazoa > Chordata > Mammalia > Artiodactyla > Bovidae > Bos > Bos indicus x Bos taurus. The sequence goes on along the minus strand of NC_040105.1, from coordinate 88,778,141 downwards.
GATTGAATTGGAAAGAAAATGTGACTGTCCTTCCAATAGAAAGAAACTGCCCTCCATCCTGTGTTTTAACAGTTATGATGCTCTGAGCAGCATATTAGGGTGGATGAAAAACATAAAGCAAAGACCATTATTGATTTACCCTGGACCAGACTCATTCAAATTCAAAATGGAAAAGCCCTTAGAGAGACATCCATGTCCTTGTCTTCCAGTGTTCAGTGACAAAACATTTTGGGAAAAAAAGCATGCCCTTTAGAAGGCCAAGCCCTGCATCCCATTGACCTACTCTCTTTCACAGTCTGTTCTGGTTCTTTTTTAGCTGATGATACTAGTGGGAGGTGACAGAGGGAAAATAACAATAGTAAGATTCACCCAAAGCCCCTAGCAGGAACATGGCCTTTTCAAGTTATAAAGATAAATAACTATCTAAGCCACATTCTAGGGAGTTTGTTTCCAGTAAAGTGAATCTGAGGAGAAAAAAATAGCCACATTAACCTCTGACACAGCTTTCCAGGCAAAAGCTTTCATAACTAAGGGCCAATAAAATGATGGCAGGAAGAAGCTCTGTAGAATGGGCCAGGTTGCCCTATATAATGAAGAAGGGTCATGAAGCCAACAGGCTGGGGAGGAGCCCCTATCATTATTATCACTTTCTGACTGCCTGAATATTAGAGAAATGGACAGATGCATCCCAGAGTTAACTGACTTGATAGGCTGTGGAGAAACGGACAATTGCAAAGTTTCTCTTGCTTCCTAAAAGGTCTGAGATAGAGAAACAACACAACATACTGGGAATTTTGACTTTGAAACCAGGGTTGTTTGGACTAAAAGAGCTTCTGGAGCTTTTGAAACTAGCAGGAGGTAACTCTCAATTAACAGACAGCAGAAGGACTTAGAGATTGAAGGGTTCTCCTTGAAATAGAATTTCTTTGATTTAAGTCATGAATTTTGCTCCAATCTGAGTATTATATAGGATGCTTGCTCTCTGCTAAAGCATGTCAAAGCTGGTAACTGAGCTCAGAAAACTAATTATCACTCAAATGATTTGCCTTAACATGGAGATGTTGAATTTCATCTATTTTTTGAGACAGTTTTTATCAGGCTAGAAATATTTTTAAATGTTTATTGGAGACCCACTATGTGCATAGCACTTCTTGAATTCTATAACAAATACAAAGAAATAGATGTCAAAATATATTCTCAAGGAGATTATAGTACAATTCAGGAGGGGCAGTAGAGGATGAGTTGAATTGGCATACGTGAAGTGTTAACACTACAATGGTACAAAAGCAATTCATGATTTAGTGACAGAAAAATAATACAAACAAGTCAGGATAAAAATGGAGAAATCTCTGTGGATGGGACAAATCAGAAAAGTTTTGGGGATAAGAAATTAAATGAGGTGTTAATAAGCAAAGAATGAATGTTTTTTGTGTGTCTCAAAGGTTTACTGTGAGGCCAAGTCACAAGTGATGGCCACTGGTAATTGATCTAGTGCAAAATTATAAAGTAAAAATTTGTCTTCCCTGCCTTTTCATTCTATCCTTTTCCCTAGACAGTGTCTAATACTTCTTAAGATAGCTAGGAGATAAGGGATAGCATCCAAGTTGTTGCCCTCTATTTAACCCAACTCACCTGTCCTATGTCCACATTTTTCTCAAAATCCACCTTCTCCTTGGAAACCAATTAAAGCTAAAGTGGTTATGATCTCTAAGTCTTAGTGTGATGGTGGTGGTGATTTAGTGGCTAAGTTGTGTCCAACCCTTGTGATCGCATGGATTGTAGCCCTCCAGGCTCCTCTGTCCATGGAATTTTCCAAGCAAGAAAGAGTACTAGAGTGGATTGCCATTTCCTTCTCCAGGGGATCTTCCTGACCCAGGGATCAAACCCAGGTGTCCTGCATTGCAGGCAGATTCTTTACCAACTGTGGCTTAGTGTGGATACTCTTTCCAAATAGCATTTTGGAAAACGTACATTGCTAGCTTACCATGCTAAATTGCACTGTTTAATTTTTACAACAACCTGGTGAGATGTTACATTCTTCCTATTTGTCAGATAAATAAACTGAGGCCAGAGAGGTGAAGTAAACTGAACAAGTTAAATTTATCAGTGAAAATGTCAGAGTAGGGAATTTCAAGGGCCCATCCTTCCACCAAAACAGCAAATAAATGGGCAAAAAGTGTCAGAAGCTACTCTACTGGAGCTCTGGAACCTAATCAAATGTTTATAGCAACCAAGCAAGTGCTTAATCAAGAAAAACTGGGGAATGAATCTTTGTAGAAGAGCTTTGTGACTTTCTATTCACTAACCAACTACTAAGCTAAATTAACAGAAACTTCAATAGCCATGGGCTTCCGTCATAGTGCAGTTGGTAAAGAATCAGCCTGCAATGCAGGGGACCCTGGTTCGATTCCTGGGTTGGGAACATCCCCTGGAGAAGGGATAGGCTACCCACTCCAGTATTCTTGGGCTTCCCTTGTGGCTCAGCTGGTAAAGAATCCGCCTGCAATGTGGGAGACCTGGGTTCGATACCTGGGTTGGGAAGATCCTCTGGAGAAGGGAAAGGCTACCCACTGCAGTATTCTGGCTGGGAGAATTCCATGGACTGTATAGTCCATAGGGTTGCAAACAGTCAGACACAACTGAGTGACTTTTACTTTCACTTTTAACTTCAATAGCCATGTAGAACAATGGATATAGAGTTTACAAAATTAGTTCAGAAAAGTCACTAAACAAGCAAACAAGAGCAAACACAACAAGGAACAACAGAAAACTATGTGGCATAGGAGAGGGGACACATAATTTCAAGAGTTTCCATAATAGTCAAAATGTTTAGTGTTCAACAAAAAAAATTACAAGGCATGCAAAATAAATAAATGCATGCATACATAAAAGTAGATCTCTTACAAGAAAAAAAAAGGAATTAATAGAATCTGTCCCTGCAGAAGCCCAAACACTGAGCTTATTAGAATAAGACTAAATCAACTAACTTAAATATACTGAAGAGATAAAGGAAACCATGTATAACAAAATAAAGGAAACCACGAGAATGATGTCTCATCAAATGTTCTCAGTCCCTCAGTCATCTCCAACTCTTTGTGGCCCCATGGACTGTAGCCTACCAGGCTCCTCTGTCCATGGAATTCTACAGGCAAGAATACTGGAGTGGGTTGCCATTTCCTTCTCCAGGGGATCTGATCTTCCCAACCCAGGGAATGAATCCATGTCTCTTACATCTCCTTCATTGGCAGACAGATTCTTTACCACTAGTGCCACCTGGGAAGCCCTGTCTCACCAAATAGATAATATGAATAAAGAGATTGAAATTATAAAAAGGAACCAGATGGGAATTCTCAGGTTAAAAATTATAACAACTGAAATTAGAAATTCACTAGAGGAGTTGAATAGTAGATTTCAATCAGTTTCAAATAGTAGATTTTCAATCAGTAGATTTCATAGCACTATTTAATCAACTATGAATTGAAATTTCAATTCATTCAAGAAAATGAATAGGTGAAGATAGGACAATTGAACTTATCTAGTCTGAGGAGCAAAAAGAAAAGGGAATGAAGAAAAATGAATGATGACTTGGAGACCTATGGAACACTGTTAAGTGTACAATCATATGCATAAGAGTGGTCACTGAAGGAGATGGTGGTGTAGAAAGAATATTTGAAGAAATAATTGCCAAAATTGTCCCAATTATAATAAAAAACATGTATCTACATGCAGAGTAAGATCAAGAACTCCAAAAAAGGATAAATCCAGAGATCACATTATAATCAAACTGTCAAAACAAAAAAATTACTCAGAAACTGGCAAAAGAAAAGTATTAATTAACTCACATACAAAGGATATTCAATAAGATAATCAGCTAATTTCTCATCAGAAACCATGAAGGCCAGAAGGCAGTGGGAAGACATCTTGGAAATTAGAGCATGTTGCTACATGAAATAAAATGAAAATAAATGACAGTAAACCAAGAATTTTATACTGTATTTGGCAAAAATAAAGAAGAAATTGTGATTCCCAGATAAAAATCCTAGAGAGTTCATTACTAGTAGGCTTGTCTTATAAGAAATACCAAAGGGAGTTTTTCAGGCTGAAATAGAAGCACACTAAACTTAACTCAAATTCATATGAGGAAATAAAAATCACTGATAATGATAAACAAATAAATATAAATTCAATATTACTTTAATTTTGATTAGTATATCCTCTATTTTCCCTATGCAATTTAAAAGATAATTACATAAAGCAATTACTATAAATCTATGTTGCTAAATTCAAAATGTATAAATACATAACTCATGACCAAAACAATATGAAGGGGTAGGACAGAGCTTTATAAAAGAAAAGATTTTATAAACTAGTGAAATTAAGTTAGTATTAATTTCAACTAGATTGTTATAGATTCAGTTCAGTCAGTCAGTTCAGTCACTCAGTCATGTCCGACTTTTTGCAACCCAAAGGATTGCAGCACATCAGGCGTCCCTGTCCATCACCAACTCCCGGAGGTTGCTCAAACTCATGTCCATTGAGTCGGTGATGCCATCCAACCATCTCATCCTCTGTCATCCCCTTCTCCTCCCACCTTCAATCTTTCCCAGCATCAGGGTCTTTTCCAATGAGTCAGTTCTTTGCATCAGGTGGCCAAAGTATTGGAGTTTCAGCTTCAGCATCAGTTCTTCCAATGAATATTCAGGACTGATTTCCTTTAAGATGGACAGATTTGATCTCGTTGAAGTCCATGGGACTGTCAAGAGTCTTCTCTAACACCGCAGTTCAAAACCATCAATTCTTTGGCACTCAGCTTTCCTTATAGTCCAACTCTCACATCCATACATGACCACTGGAAAAACCACAGCTGTGACTAGACAGACCTTTGTTGGCAAAGTAATGTCTCTATTTTTTAATATGCTGTCTAGGTTGGTCATAACTTTTCTTCCAAGGAGCAAGCATCTTTTAATTTCATGGCTGCTGTCACCATCTTCAGTGATTTTGGAGCCCCCCAAAATAAAGTCTCTCACTGTTTTCATTGTTTCACCATCTACTTGCCATGAAGTGATGGGACCAGATGCCATGATCTTCATTTTCTGAATGTTGAGTTTTAAGCCAACTTTTTCACTCTCCTCTTTCACTTTCATCAAGAGGCTCTTTAGTTCTTCTTCATTTTCTGCCATAAAGTGGTGTCATCTGCATAACTGAGGTTATTGATATTTCTCCTGGCAATCTTGATTCCAGCTTGTACTTCATCCAGCCTGATATTGCGCATGATGTACTCTGCATAGAAGTTAAATAAGTGGGATGACAATATTCAGCCTTGACGTACTTCTTTCCCAATTTGGAACCAGTCTGCTGTTCCATGTCCAGTTCTAACTGTTGCTTCTTGACTTGCATACAGATTTCTCAGGTGGCAGGTCAGGTGGTCTGGTATTCTCATCTCTTGAAGGTTTTTCCACAGTTTGTTTTTCCATTCTAGGTTTTTGCATAACCAATAAAGCAGAAGTAGATGTTTTTATGGAATCCTTTTGCTTATTTGATGATCCAATGGATGTTGGCAATTTGATCTCTGGTTCCTGTGCCTTTTCTAAATCCAGCTTGAACATCTGGAAGTTCATGATTCAAATACCGTTGAAGCCTGGTTTAGAGAATTTTGAGCATTACTTTGCTAGTGTGTGAGATGAGTGCAATCATGCAGTAGTTTGAGCATTCTTTGGCATTGCCTTTCTCTGGGATTGTAATGAAGACTGGACTTTTCCAGTCCTGTGGTCACTGTTGAGTTTTCCAAATTTGATGGCATATTGAGTGTAGCACTTTCACAGCATCATCTTTTAGGATTTGAAATAGGTCAACTGGAATTCCATCACCTCCACTAGCTTTGTTCATAGTGATCCTTCCTAAGGCCCACTTGACTTTGCATTCCAGGATATTGGGCTCTAGGTTAGTGATCACACCACGTGGTTATCTGGGTCATGAAGATCTGTTTTCTCTAGTTCTTCCATGTATTCTTGCCTATCTTCTGCTTCTGTTCAGTTCTGTTCCATTCAGTTGCTCAGTTGTGTCTGACTCTTTGCAACCCCATGAACTGCAGTACACCAGGCTTCCCTGTCCATCACCAACTCCTGGAGTCCACCCAAACCCATGTCCATTGTGTTGGTGATGCCATCCAACCATCTCATTCTCTGTCGTCCCCCTCTCCTCCTGCCTTCAATCTTTCCCAGCATCAGGGTCTTTTCAAATGAGTCAGCTCTTCGCATCAGGTGGCCAAAGTACTGGAGTTTCAGCTTCAACATCAGTCCTTCCAATGAACACCCAGGACTGATCTCCTTTAGGATGGACTGGTTGGATCTCCTTGCAGTCCAAGGGACTCTCAAGAGTCTTCTCCAACACCACAGTTCAAAAGCGTCAATTCTTCAGTGCTCAGCTTTCTTTATAGTCCAACTCTCACATCCATACATGACTATTGGAAAAACCAAAGCCTTGACTAGATGGCCCTTTGTTGACAAAGTAATGTCTCTGCTTTTTAATATGCTGTCTAGATTGGTCATAACTTTCCTTCCAAGGAGCAAGGGTCTTTTAATTTCATGGCTACAATCACCATCTGCAGTGATTTTGGAGCCTAGAAAAATAAAGTCAGCCACTGTTAGGTCCATACAATTTCTGTCCTTTATTTGCCTATCTTTGCATGAAATGTTCCCTTGGTATCTCTAATTCTCTTAAAGAGATCTCTAGTCTTTCCCATTCCATTTCTTTGCATTGATCACTGAGGAAGGCTTCTTATCTCTCCTTGCTTTTCTTTGGAACTCTGCATTCAAATGGGTATATCTTTCCTTTTCTCATTTGCCTTTCACGTCTCTTCTTTTCACAGCTATTTATAAGGCCTCCTTGGACAACCATTTTGCCTTTTTCCATTTCTTTTTCTTGGGGATGGTCTTGATCCCTGTCCCCTCTACAATGTCCATAGTTCATCAGGCACTCTGTCTATCAGATCTAATCTCTTGAATCTGTCACTTCCACTGTATAATCATAAGGGATTTGATTTAGGTCGTAGTTGAATGGTCTAGTGGTTTTCCCTACTTTCTTCAATTTAAGACTGAATTTGGCAATAAGGAGTTCACAATCTGAGCCACAGTTAGCTCCTGGTCTTGTTTTTGCTGACTGTATAGAGCTTCTCCATCTTTGGCTGCAAAGAATATAATCAATCTCATTTCGGTATTGACCATCTGGTGATGTCCATGTGTAAAGTCATCTCTTGTGTTGCTGGAGGAGGGTGTTTGCTATGACCAGTGTGTTCTCTTGGCATAACTCTGTTAGCCTTTGCCTTGTTTCATTTTGTACTCTAAGTCCAAATTAGCCTGTTACTCCAGGTATCTCTTGACTTCCTGCTTTTGCATTCCAGTCCCCTATGATGAAAAGGACATCTTTTTTTGGTGTTCATTCTAGAAGGTCTTGTAGGTCTTCATAGAACCGTTCAACTTCAGCTTCTTCAGCATTACCGGTTGGGGTATAGACTTGGATTACTGTGATATTGAAAGGCTTGCCTTGGAAACGAACAGAGAACATTCTGTCATTTTTGAGACTGCACCCAAGTACTGCATTTTGGACTCTTTTGTTGACTATGGTGGCTACTCCATTTTTTCTAAGGGATTCTTGCCCACAGTAGTAGATATAATGGTCATCTGAATTAAATTTGCCCATTCCAATACATTTTAGTTCACTGATTCCTAAAATGTTGTTCACTCTTGCCATCTCCTGTTTGACCACTTCTAATTTACCTTGATTCATGGACCTAACATTCCAGGTTCCTATGTGATATTGTCCTTTATAGCATCAGACTTTACTTCCATCACCAGTCACACCCACAACTGGGTGTTGTTTTCACTTTGGCTCCATCTCTTTATTCTTTCTGGAGTTATTTCTCCACTCTTCTCCAGTAGCATAGTGGGCACTTATCAACCTGGGGAGTTCATCTTTCAGTGTCATATCGTTTTGCCTTTTCATACTGTTCATGAAGTTCTCAAGGCAAGAATACTGAAGTGGTTTGCCATTCCCTTCTCCAGTGGACCACGTTTTGTCAGAACTCTCCATCATGACCCGTCTGTCTTGGGTGGCCCTACATGGCATGGCTCATAGTTTCACTGAGTTAGACAAGGCTGTGGTCCATGTGATAAATTGGTTAGTTTTCTGTGATTGTAGTTTTTAGTCTATCAGCCCTCTGATGGAGAAGGATAAGAGGCTTATGGAAGCTACCTGTTGGGAGAGTTCTGATGGGAGGGGCCATGCTCAGTAAATTTTTAATCCAATTTTATGTTGATGGGTGGGGCTGTGTTCCTGAGATCAAACTATGGTGGAGATAATGAAGATAAAAAATGGTGATCTCTTTCAAAAGGTCCTGTACATGCACTGCTGCACTCAGTGCCCCCAACCCTGCAGCAGGCTACTGCTGTCCCACTCCTCTGCCAGAATCCTGGACACTCACAGGCAAGTCTGGGTCAGTTTCTTGTGGGGTCTTTGCTCTTTTCTCCTGGGCCCTGGTGTGCACAAGGTTTTGTTTGTGCCCTCCAAGAGTCTATTTCCCCAGGCCTGTGTAAGTTCTGTAATCAAATCCCACTGGCCTTCAAAGTCAAATTCCCTGGGGGTTCTCAGTCCCTTTGCCAGATCCCCAGGTTGGGAAATCTGTTGTGGGTCCTAGAACTTTCTTAACAGTGCGAGAATTTCTTTGGTATAATTGTTCTGCAGTTTGTGGGTTGTCTGCTCAGTGGCTCTATGATGGGGTTAATGGCGACCTCCTCCAAGAGGGCTCTAGATTAAGATGTTAATTATAATCCTTAGGGAAAGTTAAAAAAATTATTTAGTAAAATATGGGACTTCCCTTGTGGCCCTGTGGCTAAGACTCCACACTCTCAGTGCAGGGAGCCCGGGTTCAATCCCTGGTCAGTGAACTAGACGCCATATGCTGTAATTAAGATTTTGCATGCTGCAACTAAAGAGCACATATTCCACAAATAAAGGCTCCCACATGCTGCAACTAAAAGAATCTGCATGCCACAGAGAAGCTTGAAGATTTCATGTGCCACAACAGATACAGCAGAGCCAAATAAATAAATAAATACTTAAAATTTTATATAGTAAAATAAATGAAAATTGAATCTAATTTGTATAATAAAAAATATCTAGCATAAAGAAGGCAGTAACAGGAATTGGTGAAATGATGTAAGATATATAGCAAACAAACACCAAGATGGCAGAGGTAAGTCCTTCCTCATAAGTAATCTCACATTAAACATAAATGGAGTGAACTCTCCAAATAAAAGGCAGAGTTTGGAAGAATGGATAAAAATCATGACGCAGACAAGAGATTCAATTTAGCACCAGAGACACACATTGGTTGAAGGCAAAAAAATGGGGTAAGGTATTCCATGCAAACAGTAACCAAAGAAGAGCTGGAATGGATACTAATACCTGACAAAACAGACATTAAGACAAAAATTGTTACAAGATGCAAAAAATAAGGACATTATATAATGGTAAAAGGGTCAATCCATCCATATATAAACATATATATATATATATATATATATATATATATATATAGCTAACAATAGAGCCCCAAAATATGTGATACAAAAAACTGATAGAATGGAAAGGAGAAACACATAGTTCAATGATAATGGTTAGAAACTTCAACATCTCAATTTCAATAACAACTACGCAAAACATAAGTAAGGAAACAGAAGACTTAAACAATTAAACAAAACAGACCTAAAAGAATGTACAAAGAATCAGACATGACTGAGCAACTGAGCACGCGCAGATAAAAAATTGACAAACTTTAGCTAGACAGACTAAGAAATAAAGAGAGGAGGCTTACATCACTAAAATCAAGTATGAAAGTAGGGACATTACCACTGACCTTACAGTAATAAAAAGAATTATAAAAGAAAAGCCCAAGACTAGATGTTTCACAGGCAAATTTGATAAAATATTCAAAGAATAATTAAAACCAATCCTTCTCAAATTCTTCTGAAAAAAGAGAACACTTCCTAACTTATTCTAAGGCCAGCATTACCATGATGCCAAAGCCAGACAAAGACATCCAAAAAAGAGAAAAGTACAGACCAATATCCTTCATGAATATAGTTTGAGTAATCCTTAACAAAATACTAGAAAACCTTATCTAGCAGCATATTAGAAGGATTATACACATGTACAAGTGAGACTGTTACCAGGAATGCAAGAGTGTTTTAACATATGAAAATCAATCAATAAAATATACCATATTAAAAGAATGAGGAGGGAAAAAAGCACATTATCATCTCATTTAATGCATAAAAAGCATTTGACAAAATCCAGTACCCTTTCATTATTAAAAAAAAAAAAACTCAGCAAACTAAGAATAGAAGGGTACTTCCTTAACCTGATAAAGAGGATGAGAGAATGGCATTAAAACATGTATAATATCATATAAGAAATGAATCACCAGTCCAGGTTCGATGCAGGATACAGGAAGCTTGGGGCTGGTGCACTGGGATGACCCAGAGGGATGGTATGGGGAGGGAGGTGGGAGGGGGGTTCAGGATGGGGAACATGTGTACACCTGTGGCGGATGCATGTTGATGTATGGCAAAACCAATACAATATTGTAAAGTAAAATAATAATAATAAAATAAAATAAATTCAAAGTTAACATCATACTTAATGGTGAAAGACTTTCACCCTAACATCAGGAACAACACAAGAATGTGTGATCCCATCATGCCTATTTAACATTATACTGGAGGTTCCAGCTACTGACATTATACAAGAAGAAGAAATATAAGGCATCCAAATTAAAAAGGAAGTGGCAAAACTATCTCTATTTGCAGATGATATGGTCTTACATATAGAAACCCCTAAAGAACCCATATACAAGGAAACTATTAGAGCTAATAAGTGAATTCAGCAAAGTTGCAGGATACAAAAATCAGCTTACTTCTATACACCAGAAATGAATAATCTGAAAACCAAATTAAGAAAATTCTATTCATAAAAGCATTAAAAAGAATAAAATATTTAGCAACAAATTTAACCAAGGAGATATAAGACTTATAAATTTAAAACTTCAAAATATTATTGTAAGAAGACCCAAAAAAATGGAAAGACATCCCAAAATCATGAATTGGCAGACTTAATGTTAAGATGACAGTAGTATCCAAACTGATCTACAAACTCAAGGCAATCTTTATAAAAATGCCAAATTTTTTTTACAGAAAGATATAAACTGATCCTAAAATTCATTGAATTGCAAGTGACTTCGAATAGCCAAAAGAATATTGAAAAAGCAGCACAAAGTTGGCAAACTATTTCTAATTTCAAAACTTGCTACCAAGCTACAATAATCAAAGTACTGCAGTCCTGGCATAAAGATAGACATAGAGATTAATGGAATAGAATTGAGAGTCCATAAATAAACCCATACATCTATGGTCAACTGATTTACTGCAAGGGTTCTAAGACTATTCCATGGGGAAAAAAAGAATCTTTTCAATAAATGGGGCTGAGATAATTGAATAATCACATGCAAAAGAATGAAGTTAGGCACTTACCTCACACCATATGTATTAGATTTCTCCAGTGAAACAAAACCAATAGGATATAATGTTGGATAGCAGAGGTGAGAACACCTTCTTGTGTTCTTCCAGATAGATAGATGATGGAGGTGGAGCAAGCTGGAAACTCAGGAAAATGTAGTTCCAGTCTAATTCTAAAAGCTTGAGAACCGAAAGAACAAATGGTATAGTTCCAGTCCAAAGGCTGGTAGATTTGAGATCCAGGAAGAGGTAATATTTCATCTTGAGTCCGAATGCAGTACAAAGGCAATGTCCCAGTTCAAAGGCAGGAAAAATTCTTTCTTCTTGAGAGGAATAAAGTGTTAGTCACTCAGTCATGTCCTACTCTTTGCAATCCAATGGACTGTAGCCCTCCAGGCTCCTCTGTCCATGGAATTCTCCAGCAAGAATACTGGAGTGGGTAGCCATTTCCTTTTCTAGGGGATCTTCCTGACCCAGGTATCGAACCCAGGTCTCTCCCGTTGCAGGCAGATTCTTTACCGTCTGAACCACCAGGGAAGCCCATGGCCTTTTTGTTCCATTCAGGCATTCAAGTGATTTGATGAGGTCCATCCACATGAGCAATTTACTTTATCTTTTAAATTGGCAACCTACCAATTTAAATGTTAGTCTCATCCAAAAACACCCTCAGAGAAACACCCAGAATAATGTTTAAGCAAATATCTGGGCTCCTGTGATCCAGTCAAGCTGACACATAAAATTAACCATTACATCACATTGGAAACAAACTAAAAATTGATCAAAGACTTACATGTAAGAGCTGAAACTATAAAACTGTTAGAAGAAGACATAGGTGTAAATCCTTGCAACCTTTAATTTGGCAATGGATTCTTTAAAATGACATCAAAAGCAAAGTAATAAAAATAGATAAATGGGATTTCATCAAAATTAAAAACTGAGCATCAAAAGACGTTATCAATAAAATTAAAAGATGGCACATAGAAGGCAAAACAAATTGCAAATCATGTATCTGAAAAGGGTCCAATATGCAGAATACATAAAAGAACTCTTACACCTCAACTACAAAAAGACAAACAATCTGATTTAAAGACGGACAAAGAATTTAAGTAGATATTTCTCCAAAGAAGATATACTAATGGCCAATAAGCACATGACATCATTAGTCATTAGGGAAATGCAAGTCAAAACCACAGTGAGATATCATTTCATACTTATTAATGGCAATAATTAATAATAGTTAAAATTTAGTAATATTTATTAATAATTAGTGGCAATAATTAAAAAACAAAACAGAAAGTAACAAGTGTTGATGAACATATGGAAAAACTGGAGCCCTCATACATTGCTGGTGGGGAATATAAAATGGTGCAGCCACTGCAGAAAACAGTTGGGGAGTTCCATGAAGTGTTAAACATAGAATTGCCATATGACCCAGCAACTGCGCTGTTAACCACATACCCAAGAGAAATGGATATATGCTCAGAATATGGAAATATGGAAACATGTCCACACAAAAATTTGTACATGAACATTCATGGCAGCGTTGTTTTAACAGCCCCATAGTGGGAACAATCCAAATGTCCATGAATTGATAAATGGATAAACAAAATGGCCATTCAATGGAATATTATTTAACAATAAAAAATGAAATGCTGATATATGCTACGTCAATGAACCTTGAAACCATTATGCTAAATGAAAGAAGCAAGACAGGAAAAGTTACATATGGCATGATTCCATTTATATGCACTATCCAGAATAGGACAGTCTCAACTAAAAGCAGATTTGCAGTTGCCAGCGACTGGAGGAAGCCAGGAAAGGGAAATCACTGCTTAGTGGCACAGGTTTCTTTTTGGTGTGATCAGAATATTCTGGACTTAGAAAACACGGAGGTTATGCATCATTTTGAATGTACTCCAAGAGACTGGATTGTACACTTTGATATATTTAAAATGTATAACTTTATGTTGTGTGAATTTTACCATAATAAAATTGAAAAGATTCAAATAATCCAAATCTATCTTGATAAGATAGATTTTATGGAGGGAATCTTACAAAATACAGAAAAAGTGGATCAGCAGTCCCAAGTTGGGTTGGTTGCTCAGTCATGTCTGACTTTTTGTGACCCCATGCTCTGTAGCCCTCCAGGCTCCTTAGCCCATAGGATGTTCCAGGCAAGAACACTGGAGTAAGGTGCCATTCACTTCTTCAGGGGATTTTTCCAACCCAGGCATCAAACCTGGGTCTCCTGCATTGCAGGCAGATTCTTTAGCATTTAAGCCACCAAGAAAGCCCCAAAGTATGTTGCTCATCTGGAACAGAGGTTGGCATTCTATGGTACATAGGCCAAATCTGACCAACCTAAAACATTTACTACATGACTCTTTACAAATAAAATATTGTTGATCCTGAGCTAGGGTGATGATGAACAATAATCCCTCATGTTTATAGAGGACATTTCAGTTTACAAGGCACATCCGTATTCTCAGCTGACTTCAAAATAATGTTGTGAAGTAGGTGAAGTGTTGCTTTTCCATACAGAGGAGGAAACTGAAGTTTGGAGAGGTTAAGCTACTCAATAAACTGTGGAAAATTCTGAAAGAGATGGGAATACCAGACCACCTGACCTGCCTCTTGAGAAACCTGTATGCAGGTCAGGAAGCAACAGTTAGAACTGGACGTGGAACAACAGACTGGTTCTAAATAGGAAAAGGAGCACGTCAAGGCTGTATATTGTCACCCTGCTTATTTAACTTATATGCAGAGTACATCATGAGAAACGCTGGGCTGCAAGGTGGAGTCACGATTGCCAGGAGAAATATCAATAACCTCAGATATGCAGATAACACCACCTTTATGGCAGAAAGTGAAGAAGAACTAAAGAGCCTCTTGACGAAAGTGAAAAGGGAGAGTGAAAAAGCTGGCTTAAAACTCAACATTCAGAAAACTAAGATCATGGCATCCAGTCCCATCACTTCATGGAAAATAGATGGGGAAATAGTGGAAACAGTGAGAGACTTTATTTTTTTGGGCTCCAAAATCACTGCAGATGGTGATTGCAGCCATGAAATTTAAAGATGCTTACTCCTTGGAAGGAAGTTATGGCCAACCTAGACAGCATATTAGAAAGCAGAGACATTACTTTGTCAACAAAGGTCCATCTAGTCAAGGCTATGGTTTTCCCAGTGATCATGTATGGATGTGAGAGTTGGACTATAAAGAAAGCTGAGTGCCAAGGAATTGATGCTTTTGAACTGTGGTATTGGAGAAGACTCTTGAGAATTCCTTGGACTGCAAGGAGATCCAACCAGTCCATCCTAAAGGAGATCAGTCCTGGGTGTTCATTGGAAGGACTGATGTTGAAGCTGAAACTCCAATACTTTGGCCACCTGATGCGAAGAGACCCTGATGCTGGGAAAGATTGAATGCAGGAGGAGAAGGGAATGACAGAGGATGAGATGGTTGGATGGATCACTGACTCAATGGACATGGGTTTGGGTAGACTCCGGGAGTTGGTGATGGACAAGGAGGCCTGGCGTGCTGCGGTTCATGGGGTCACGAACAGTCGGACATGACTGAGCAACTGAACTGAACTGAACTGAACCTTGGTCTGTCATTTGCTAGAACTCAGACGGTCTGAATGTAATTCAGTGTTCTACCCCTGCAGCCAACTGCCTCTCTGAACACTTTGGAATGATAACTAAAGGCTCTGTGAAAATACAATACAATTTAGGCTTGACAGATCAACCCAGGGTTGAGAAAAAGGCCAACAGGGCTTTGGCTCACTATAGATGGGATCTTTCTCTCTCACTCTCTCAGCTTTATATCTCCACTGGTGATGGTCATATATTTTTCTAAACGAAATGCCACCCATATTGAAGGGATCAGAAACTGTCAGGCCAAAATCTTTCAAGTGTCATACAGTTGGACAGTTTGCCATATTTCAAGCACATCAGGTCAAGCAATACAATAAAAATTGACTGTTTTGTGATATGACTCTTTATAGGAGCCATGACATTCACTCCTTTCCTTAATGTCCTGCATCCAACCTGCAGCTTCAGCTGTCTTCTGGACGGCATATCATGCAGTTGCTATTCTGTCTTCCCATCAATTAGCCTGAGGTCACTCTGCAATCTGTTAGTGAGGAGGAGTAGGTGGCAATTGATACAACTATTTCCTAATAGGCCTTCGGCCCCTGAGTAGCCAATCAGCAGCTTCAAAGATGGGCTCTCTACCTCGAGGTCACTGTTTTCTCCCACCTTCCTTCATCCCACATGTTACAATTTCATGCACTATTCGTAGACGATCTTTAATCTTCTCCAGTCAGTTCTGGATTATGGTCACATGTTGTGGCGGAAGCAGCACTGCATGCACTGTTGATTCAGGTGCTCAAGGGCCATGAAGTAAATGACTGGCCCTACTGGAGGCTCTGTAATAGAATTGTGAGGGATTTATAATTATATCTCTCCATACAGGTCAGTTAATTAATCAGCCCTTCCCACACATTTCCATTCGGTTCCTCTCACTAGGTAAGCCATTTTACTCACAGCATGTTACCTCTCCATTCAATTCTCTTTCTGCCGTCTTCTCACGTCTCCTTTTCACTGAGGGGCCAGCATAACTTCTCCCCAGGTGTTCACTTAAAAACTTAAGGCCCTTCCCTTCTTTGGGGCCCTCATATAGATGCCAGATTACCGGTTAAGGTATTTGTGTTTTGAATTTAATCTACATGGCCAAAGTCCCCTGATTTTACTTTTTAGAAGCAACTTCAATTCCCCCGCCTGATGTTTGAATTGTATCCCTCGCCTCAAGGATACCTTAATTTGTGTGTATCCATTAGGGAAAAGAATTTAAAACCCTTTCTTCATTTTCACAGCTGGGCCTGTGATCCTCTTGCCTGTAACATCTGAGTTCTAAATATCCTTTTGGGACAAATATTATTATTAATAGTAGCCTTTCTTCCATCTAGGCAGTCCCAATACCTTGGACTTTTTGGTTTCTTTTTTCATGCAAAGACCTTGTCTTACCAGCATCGCTAGTACATCTGTCAGAGTGTTCTACCTTAGATTCCCATCTGTTTGTATCATCCATCTGGACCTCCTCCTTGTATTCTAAATTTCCCCCACTCTTGCTGGACTCAACCCTCTATATGTTCAGTTGCTAAGATATGAGTCCTAGGTCTGTCTTCCTTAGTCAATGCTCCTGCCTCTTTGTGGGGAGGGATTGAGATTGAAATAGCCTCCCTGGTTCTGCCTCTCAAAATTCTTCCCTAGTTGATGATGTCATTCTGTTGTGCTCAGGCTTCAGCAGAAGTCTTCTTGGTTTGCTCTCAGCAAAAAGCCTAACTCTGACAGAGTACTTCAGTGGGCCTCTGTTCCCATTCTCTCCTAAGATTTATTAAAGGAAATTCCATGTACAGAGCCTTGCAGGGCACACAGGTGATGTTATGGTGGAATTGTAATTACACCTGTACTGCTCGCAATCCTGCAGCTGGCAGAGAGAAGCTGAGAATGAGACCAAGCTGCTGTGTGGTTTCTCTGCAGTGATTTATCAGGAGGGGAAAGTGGATGCTCCGTGGACAGCTTCCTGTTCAGCCCTTTTCTCTTCCAAGTGCTGAACCTTGACTTAGGGGAGATTTTCAGCACAGATTATTGACCACTAAAAGTGAGCTGAAAGCTACTCATACCTTAATGATGAAACCGGCCAGTGGACCAAAGAATCTTCTCCTTAGTCTCTTCTAGGCCATTTTATGGACTACTATTCTTCCCTCCTCATCTTTTTAGTATCCAGCTAAGGTGAACTCTGCATTCTTTTAAGTTCTTTTTATAAAGGGGCAGACTTTGATGACCTGCCCCAGCCATCTGCAAAAGTGGTGCCACTCAACTAACTTTCTGGAGGGTGTATTAGAGCCTTAAATCAGTTTTTCACTCCCTGTGTATCAGTGTACCATGAGACTGAGTGCTGTTGAAGTAGCAGAATTAGTGATAGCTTTCAGTTTTGTATTGCTTATGGGAATCTTGGTTTCTATGTATAATTATCCTGAAACAGGCTAATGATCTTTTTAAAATGCAAATCAAAATATATCATTCTGCTACTGAAAACCCTCCAGTGGCTTTCCATTGTACTTTGAATAAAACCCAAACATCTTTGTGTGGCTCACAAAACTCTACATGATCTGGGCTCTGCTCAACCTCTCTGAGCTCACCTTGCACCATGTTTTCAGCGCTCACAAATTCTTCTGTCCCACAGAACTTCTTTCTGTTCTTTTAACCACAGGCCTGTTTCTACCTCAGGGAGTGGGCACCTGCCCCTTCTTTTGACTGGTACACACTTTCCCCAGATCCTTGAATAGCTGGCTCTTTCTCATTATTCAGATATCAGACTAAATATCATTCTATCCAAAAGGCTTTCCATGACCACCTAATCAAAGAGAAGTCTTTTTCTTTAGGTCATTTACTGTCATGTCATTCTGCTTTATATTTCTCACAATAGTTGCCAGAATTTGGAAATTATTTTAATTATATCTGTGCTTATCATCTGTCTTCCCCCAGTAGAATGTAAATTCCATGAAAAAGAGGGCTTGTATGTCTTACTCACTGCTATGTCACCAGTGCTGGGCACGAATATTTGTTGATGAATAATTGGATTGCATAAGATATGAGTTCATAACTCTCTGTCAATTTTGTTAAATGACCCTTGATGATTTTCTGTCATATATCTTTCAAGACAACAGTCTTCAAAATGTAATGGCTCCTGGATACTTGGCTGTCTGACTTTGGATAATTCATTTATTCAAGCATTTACTGAGGGCTAGGCACTATGCTAAGCTGTGGGAATATAAAGATAAATAAGACTCCAGCCTCTGCCATCAGGGATCTCATAGTCTAGTGGGGAAAATGGACATATAAATGATTGTAGTACAGTGGAGTAAATGACATTATAGAAGCTTGAATTAAGTGTTGTGGTAACACTAAAGAGAAAGAATCCATCTCTTTGGTACTAAAGTAGGCATGGAAATGGTTCAAGGATGTAGTTTCAGAGAAAGTGATATATTGGCTGGATCTTGACGAGTGAATGAGTTCACTGAGTAATGAGGACAGGAAGCACATTCTAGTATGTGTGGAATATGGGAAAGAGAAAGAGCATTGACTATTCTGGTGATGGCACATTGAAGGCTTTTACTGGAACACAGGGTGATTGTGAGAGATAAATCTGGAAAACAAGGCTGAAATCTGTTGAGCTGAAAGTACTTTTCATCTCAACAGGAGTTGGAGCACCTATACGATATCCCTGCTCCCTCCAAAAACAATAAATAAAGTTGCCACCTGAGAGTTAAACTAGTAAAGTTCACAGGCAAGTCACATGATTAGATATCTGGAAACCAACCAGGAAACTATCAGTAAACACATGACTGGAAATTTTGTAGACTCTTAAAACTCTGTTAAAGGTGAACTAGGACAAATCTTAAGGAAGTAGAACTGGAATGCAACTGTAATTTTGGTAAGTGGAAACCAAATTAATTGTATTATACACTCCTTAGAGTGAATAGAAAATAGTTGGCCAGCTAGAAGCAAAAAAAAAAAAAAATGACTGTTAGCAGCCAGCTCCATCCAAGAGAATGATCTCAGCAAAGTGAACCCAGCATTATGGGTTCTTTGGCAAGGCTGGCCCTGTAGTTGATGAGAGTGCTTCGAGTTGTCTAATCTGAGAGACTATTCTTATGATCAACGAATTCCCCTTGTTCTGATTTTATGCTCACCAAGCAATCTTTTGATAATTTACTCCCCATACAACTTGCCCACAGGGAAAGAGTACACTGATCTGCCTACTCAAGCATTTTGGCCTGTTTAACAATTGTATTCCTCACTGTAAATTAATAAATTGGCATCCCAGCATAGATATGTATAAGATCAGAATGCCAATATATTTGTGAAGGATAGAGAGATATAGATATAAATACAAACATTACTAAAGTCTTTATATATCAAAAAGACATGTGAGGCTTCTTAAGTTGACTTTACCTTATTGAATTCACTCAATCCAGACTCTGATCTTTAGCCTTATGGAAAGCTAATTTTCTCTTTATGCTGAGAGTCCAGACATCTCCTGTAAGGTTTTTGGAAGCAACCAACTGGTATTCACCAGGTGACAGGACCATCTGCATTGCCGTGTCTTGTACTCCAAAGTTTACTACGGGGATAGTGCTCGCTCTTCTGTGTTTGTTTTCAAATATGCCATTCAAATTGGAGGAATTCAATCTGAGAGTGAACATCGCTGTCAAAACGTGTGCGGACAGAAAATATTGTGGTTTCATTTTGTTTTTTTCTTTTTCTGACTTCCAGTTCTCAAAATCAGGCCCTGAGAAAAGGATTTGGGTACATGTGGTTTATTTGGGAGGCAATCTCAGGAAGCACAAGAAGAAAATAGGGAAAGAGAGACAGGGAAGAAAAGCGAATATGGAAGATGTTAGTGAGCAAGTTACCCTGTGGGCAGCTGAGACTTGGGCCTGCTGGGGACTCTCTGAGAAACTGTGTGGAATGTGTCTCAGAATCAGTCTGCTGGAGAACACAGAGTCTGTGATGTCCATGGACTTCCATCCCCGTTGGTTGAAGTTTAGCTTCAGTGGTGTTCATTATCCAGCACTTCAGGGTGCACCTGGCTGAGGCAGAGTGAGCTTCTATTGTGCCCAAGAAACCCTCCAGCAGAGAGGGAAAGACAGTTCACTTGAGGTGGATGACTGTCAGGAGGCTGGAAACTGCAGCTGCAGGTGAAATTAGGTGGGCCAGGGGAATATGGGACATGAACCGCATCTTGGACCTAACTGGAAACAAATACAACAGACTCTGAGACCCCAGTGGACACAGGAGCAAAGGATGTGAACTGGTAAATTGTACACAAAATATATAAATGCCAACAATTATAATTTTAAGCATTTAAGCTCAGTAGTAATTGATTAACTGCAAGTATAAATGAGATGCTATCTTTTTTGCCGGTCAAATTAGCATAGGCCTATTTTTTTCAATTGAAAACATGTATATTGATGACATATACACTCATTCACTGCAAGTGGAATTGTAAATTGGCAGAACCTTTCTGAGAAGCAGTTTTTCAATATCAATATGTATCAAGAGCCCTCACAATTTTTGTCTTTAAACTGAGGAATTCTTGATAAAAGATAAGGATGTTGATCTCAGTGTTCTTTATAACACTAAATGTCCAATGGTTGAAATAATTATGGTAGAGTCATATACTAAAAATAGTAAGCCATAGAATCAGGTTTTCAAATATGTATTGACATTGAAAATGCTTTTGATATATTAAATTAAAAAACATAATCTAAAGCTGTATAAACAGTATGATCACAACTATTCTTTTTTTCGATTCACAGAATGACATAGATTGTAAGACACTGGATTATTTATAGCTTAAGGAAAAAGAAACACTACCTTTAATATACCCAAATTGTATTCTGCTGATAGTAATGTGCATGTGTTTGCTAAGTCATTTCAGTCGTGTCCAACTCTGTATGATCCCATGGACTATAGCCCACCAGGCCCTAGGCTCCTCTGTCCATGGGATTCTCAAGGCAAGAATTGGAGTGGGTTGCCATGCCTTCCTCCAGAGGATCTTCCCTACCCAAGGATGGAACCTGCGTCTCTTGTGTATCCTGCATTGACAGGCATGTCCTTCACCACTAGCGCCACTGGAAGCCTGTTCATATGTCCATACAATTTATACCACTTTCTTCTTCAGGAACATCACCGAAAGTAGAGTCTAAGCTTTCTTCAGGTCCCAGAATCTAAAGATTCTCCTAGGGCTTCCCTGATGGTCCAGTGGTTAAGAATCCACCTACCAATGCAGGGGACACCTGTTTGATCTCTGGTTCAGGAAAATCCCACATGCCCATGGGGTAACTAAGCAAATGCTGAAATCCACACACCCTAGAGCTCTTGCTCCACAAGAGAAACCAACACAATGAGAAGGTCATGCATTGCAACAAAGAGTAGCCCCTGCTTAATGCAACTACAGAAAACCCATGAGCAGCAATGAAGACCCAGTGCAGCCAAAAATTAAATAAATAAATAAAATTTTAAAAAGATTCTTCTGAATTATTTTTGGGCATTGGCAGTATTGCAATATATTGTGTTGACATGTGGCTGCTTTTCCTAACCCTGGCTTGAAATAGGACAAGATCCTATCAAAGCACATAGAAGAATCTTGGGAGTTCATCTGCATTTCCTGTTTGGTTAAACTCGTAGTTTCTTTTTTTCCTTTCCTTTGTCTATTTTTTTTTTTTTACAATTCAATTACATTAGCTAAAAATCAATCAGACTTTCTCTTGAAAGTCACTCAGAAGCTTTTGACAGATAGACATTCAGTGCCTGAGTAATAGTCCCTCACAACGCATGCAATGGTCACACCAACCTTTCCTAGCTTTGTAAATTTTATGATCTATTCCAAGAGATTTGGCAATTTCTGCTGTCTTTAATTGCATTGTCTGAAGTATGACAGGCAGTCTTCAGCAGACACAATAATTTTTCATTTCAGTGATGCATCATAGTGTAATTTTCAGAAGACATTTTAAGTGACACTTAGGGAGAAAGCCAAATTTAACTTAAAAATTTAACCATGAATCGTGTTACCAAGGCAGATAACTCAACGGAAGTGACAATCAGATGAATAGATACCCTCTACACCTGGCTAAGTCTGCGCACACACAAGCATTGACAACAATATCACAGTGGATTGTTCTGCCTGGCCATTTGCAAGTCACTTTGGCATCCATTGTAAGATGCATCCTGATTTCAGAAATGAAGAACATGTGTCTCAGGATACAGGAAATGTGGTTTGAAACCAACATTACAGAAAAAAACACATTCAGAAAAAAAAGACAAAAAAGAAATGCACCAAAATGCTTACAGATTGTGCACATTTTAGCTTATCTTCATTCTCTAAATATCTGAAGTAAGCTTTACTACAGTTATATTGTAAAAACTGTAGAGAGATTTAAAAAAAAGAACTGGACTTTGTATTTTAAAGCCTGTTGCTCCCTATTGGGATATAAAACGCTGGACTAGAGAAGGACAAGCTTGAGCCTAAGTTGGATGAATATTTGGAGGACCATAGTGATCTCTGGATCTTCCTGGCCCAACAGAACAAAGAAACAAGTACTCGCCTCTGAGATAACTTAAAAGTGAAGAAACAGAACTTCACTGGTGGGCTAGTGGTTAAGAATCTGCCTGCCAATGCAGGGGACACAGGTTCAATCCCTGGTCCAGGAAGCTCCTACATGCTGTGGGGCAACTAAGCCCATGCTCCACAACTACTGAAGCCCATGTGCCCTAGAGCCCATGCTCCACAACAAGAGAAACCACCACAATGAGAAGCCCCTGCTCCACAACTAGAGAAAGTCAGTGTACAGCAATGAAGACCAAGAACAGCCAAAAAAATTTTTAAGTGAAGAAACAAATCAGAAACTCTGAGGCCGCATTTGCTGTTCTAGTCCAGCTTCTGATTCATCACACCATTTTGATAAGTCACTTACCTCTCATACTTACTTTCTCACCTGGAAATGAAGGGCTTCTTCTTCATGGTAGTAGCAGAAATGCAGCTAAAAACAAATAGAAACATTGATCGAGTACTTCATAATCTTGCTTGTGTTCCCATAAGCCATGCAAATATACACCAGTAATCCATATAATATCAGTAACTATTTGGATGCTAAGGCTTGAGGGCTGTCTCTGTCCTGCCACCCATTTCTTAGGAGGATCTCACCAGAAAGCTTCCTCAGGGTGTACGTGTGTGTGTGTGTGTGTGTGTGTGTGTATGTGGTGTGTGTGTGTATGTGGTGTGTGTGTCCATGCACACATTGGGAAATGCAGATCAGGAGTTGGGGGTGGTGAGCAGAGAGCCTCAGGGCTGATAGTCTGCACACAGTTCTGTTTCTGAGGCTTGGGGAAAATGCCAGGGCTTGTGTAATTTCCATCACCAGGCACAGGCAAATGAATTTTATAGTGGTAGCCCTTGGGGACAGTCTGTAGCTGAGAGAACTTCATTTCAGCTAATTAACGTGGACTCAGTTCCCACTACCTGTGGATGGGGAGACAGGCCTGCAAAATTTGCTCTACACACTCTTACTAAGTCTTACCCTCAGGCTGAACTCCTAAAGCCCAGTGGGGAGAAGGGGAGACAGGCTGTCAGTGAGGAGCCCTGGTTACAGGCCACAGAGCTGAAGTGTGATGTGAGGAGAAATAGCAGAGCTCGCAGCACCTCGACTAGTACAGCCCTCAGGAAATATGCATTGAAGTGTTGATACCTTAGCTCATTTAATCTTCCCAACAGCTCAAGGTTGTGCACGGTGGGGTTTGGAGGAGGCCAGCCTGCTTGGTTTATGTCTAGCACTGTGTAAACAGCTCCAATCCTGTCACTGCTATTATTCTCATCAGCAGCATCATTATTCCCAGCCCAGAAAGGGCCTGATAATCAATACCTTGCCCCGAGCAAGGTTGTCACCGTCACTCCATCCCAACCTGCACTGTTGTACCCTGGGAGTTTAAATCACTCCTTTGAGGAAAAGCAGTGCTGTGCTATGCTTAGTTGCTCAGTCATGTCTGACTCTGTGACCCCATGGACTGTAGCTTGCCAGGCTTCTCTGTCCATGGAATTCTCCAGGCAAGAATACTGGAGTGGGTTGCCATGCCCTCCTCCAGGGGATCTTCTCAACCCAGGGATCAAACACAGGTCTACCCACATTGCGGGTGGATTCTTTACCATCTGGGCCACCAGAGAAGCCAGTAAAGACCCTATTAAGGTGCAGGTGTTTCCCAAGAGATGATCTGCCTTAGGCCTTTCTCATCCATCAGTAACTTTGCAATATGACACTAGTGGGCAACCAGGGTGGAGGAGCCCAGGAATGAGGTTGCTGAGAGCTGCAAATTGTCTCCAATGAGACCAACCTATAGTGTCAGTAAGCAGGGCAGTGGAGGGGAATGAACCAAGGAATCACCCCAAGTCTGACTCCCTGCCCAGGTCTGTAGGGATCAGGAACAGGGAGAGAGACAAAAGCAGTGTAAGCCAAGAGGAGTCTCATACATCAGCCTCAAAGCCCAGAAGATTCCAGGCTTGTTTCTTTCCCCATTGGTTTGCCTTTAATTAGACAATCCTTAGGTTCTTAAAAGAGGAATCACCAAAGACAAGGGTGTAGGGGGATAATTTTCCAATACTACTCTTGTAAACTCAAATTCTTCTTCAGAGTACAACAGGCTTTTACTATTCACAAGGTTTTTTGTGAGTTGCAAAAAATTTTTCCTGTATCCCCCCATTCAGTCTGGCTGCCACAATCAACAGAAAACACAAGGACACTTTTTTCTTTCTTGTGGCTGTAGTGGAAGAAGACTCCAGGTTTTGAGAGGTGAAGTTGATCCCAGACTGGTAGAAGAAATATGTCCTTCCCCTTCCTGGGCTCTCAAGTGTCAGAGGGGAGGCCTCAGGAAGTGTGCATACGACGAGGTGGGAAGGGAGACTTCTGGCCACCAGCAGCAAGCTGGACACTGGTTTGGACAAGCCAGCAGGACACAATAATTGATTGTCTTCTTGCTGCAAAATCAAAATGGCTTTTGATGTTCAGCCATTCATTGCCATAACTGGAATAATAACACAATTCATTTTAGCTGCAGCCCGGCAAATGGATGGCTTTAATAATGGCTAATTTGGGATGATGAATGTGCCATTTGGGGGTGACATTACTGCTGAATAAGGAGAAGGGCGTGCAAGAGACAGGGAGAGGAAGGGATGAGCTATACGAGACTAGTCATGTTTGCTAACTTCCGAGGCTGCCAGCGCTTCAGTTCCACTCCACAGTTTTGATTTAGCAAACACCTACTCCCTACCTGGCACTGGGCTGAGGGTTGGGGGAGATTCTGAAAGGACATAGGACTAGAATGACAACATATCCTGATTCCCTTAGGACAGTCCTGGTTTATGCTGCAACCTGATGCCATTATGAATACCCCTCCCCTACTCTAAAAAATATCTTGGTTTGGGCGATAAATTATATTGTCATTCTGTGAGGCTTATTCTCTGCTCTTCACGAGCATACAGCTTTTCTGGGAAGACAAGACTTATTTATGCACATGGAGCAATTATAGTGTGTCAGGAGACTGTGTGTAACCAATAGATGAATCAAATAAGCACAAGCAACGAAATCAATGTTTACAAGTTTGAAATTGATAATGGCTGTGGATTCCAATATGTTGAAGATGACTTTCACACGCATGGGGATGATAAACCCAAATAGGATATCTTTCTTGATCTTCACAGCAGAATTAATGTGACACCTCAACCTGCCCCCTACATACACTTCTTATAGATAAGATACTGCTGCTGCTAAGTTGCTTCAGTCGTGTCCGACTCTGTGCGACCCCATAGACGGCAGTCCACCAGGCTACCCCATCCCTGGGATTCTCCAGGCAAGAACATTGGAGTGGGTTGCCATTTCCTTCTCCAACGCATGAAAGTGAAAAATGAAAGTGAAGTCGCTCAGTCGTGTCCGACTCTTAGCGACCCCATGGACTGCAGCCCACCAGGCTCCTCCATCCATGGGATTTTCCAGGCAAGAGTACTGGAGTGGGGTGCCATTGCCTTCTCTGAGATAAGATACTAGAGGCCCAGAAAAAGGAGTTGATCGCTCAAGGTCACAGAGCTAGTAAGTGATGAAGTCAGGAGTTGAATCCAGGGCTATTTTAACTTGGAAACCAACTATATTTCCTTTTCAGAACAGAATAATAGATATCAAGGCTGGCTGGAGTGATCAAGGGAACCCATAAAGGAAGTGTATGGTTATCAAGGAATGAATTCACAGGTAAAAGGGAACAGAGTTTTTAAAAAAGTGGAAGATGTAAAGCTTAGAATGGAGAGTAAAGAAAACTAAGTGAGGTGTGATTAATCGAGGATGATTTGTGCCAGAGGTGAGTTTGCTCTAGGTTTGAAATTACTGATGAATATGGGTTAAGAGAGATCAAAAAAAGCACTTTCATATGCAAAGGAACGATAAACTCCAAATCAGGGCACCATTTCTTGGGCATGGGGAAATGGATGGGCATGGGGTAAATAGGAAATGCCAATGATGTTTGTAAGGCTGGATTTCTTAAAACACATGCATGCATGCATTGCGTGCTAAGTCACTTCAGTTGTGTCCAACTCTTTGCGACCCTGTGGACTGTGTCCACCAGGCTCCTCTGTCTATGGGATTCTCCAGGCAAGAATACTGGAGTGAGTTGCCATTCCTTTCTCCAGGGGATCTTCCCAACCCAGGGATTGAACCTGTGTCTCTTATGTCTCCTGTGTTGGCAGGTGGATTCTTTATCACTATCGCCACCTGGGAGCCCCTTCTTAAACACAATGGTAACTAAATGGCCACATACTATGCTATTATATATATTTTGTATATCTGAATATTTCATGATAAAATATTTTAATAAGAGAGAGATTGGTCTTTTCAGATAAGAGAAATATATTAAGCAGAACACAGAAGCAAGGACAATAAATGTCCATTCTGGTAAGGTTTTAAACAGCTCCCTTCTGTCTGAACCGAGCATCCATAATCTTCCTTGCAGAGTGACCCACTGCCATTTCCTCCTCTCAGCCCAGCACAACACTTTTGAAAGCCTTGTTTGGCCCTCATGCTTATTTGAATCAAGTCTTGAAACTTCTAAAAATGCCCGTTTACTGCCTTCTTCTAAGGTGTGTGGTCCGCATGTCTCGCTTGCTATGGGGCACCGTGAACACTGCACTGAGTATTCAAGTGTTTACTACTTGAGGGATTTGTTGTTTAAACAAAAGCTTTGTGACTCCCTAAGTACTTGGCCTCCTGATTGTCAGCTGGGGTCAGAGGCCCCCTCTCAGCCTCTCTCTCCAGCTCCCCAAGACAGAGGGCTGATCCTGAGAGGCCCGGGGAACTGCTGAAAGTCTAGGTTTGGCCTCCTTTGGGTCTCATTGTCTCTGCACAACAGTAAACAAAAGCAGCAAAGGAATCCACACAAATTCCATCACTGTGGCTCCACAGGGCAGTAAACAGGCCATAATGTGAGGTTCCACATACTTCACCACCAAACAAGCTGCAGCAGATCCTGCAGGTGGGCACAGCATGGGTACCAGTTGGGAAATGAGGAGCAGAGAATCGTTTCAGAAGGGTGTAGTGGGCCTCAGAAAACCCCTAACATGCCTCTCTCTGTCTTGGGGCAGAGTTTTTGTTCTCACTTGGTGGCTCAGCTGGTAAAGAATCTGCCTGTAATGCAGAAGACCTGGGTTCGATCCCTGGGTGGGGAAGATCACTTGGAGACTGAAATGGCAACCCACTCCAGTATTCTGGCCTGGAGAATTCCATGGACAGAGGTGCCTGGTGGGCTACAGTCTATGGGGTTGCAAAGAGTCTGACACGACTGAGCAACTAACAATTTGGTTCTCAAGGCCAGCTCCACCTGGTCCAGGGCCTTGGGCTCCAAGTCCTGAGCCATCAACATGATCTTTTTTTATTTCAGCTTGCTCCAGGTTGAGTTCCCCTAGCCACAGTCTCAGGCAAGTAGAGGAGGTTCCCACAGTCCCCTGGGGGAACTGGAAAGGTACCTCCTATTTCCTTCCTATGGAAGAACCTGTAACAGCGCTAATTGTTCCACCTGCACAAACTCATTGCCCTGCAGGGTGCTCCTGGGGCAGGAGGGACATTTCTCCTAACAACTTTGACCCAGTCTCTAAGGTCACTTGTCCAAAATCCCTGGATGGATGTTACAGAGAGAGAGCCTAAGAGAAATCAGTGTGGGAAGTCAGCCAGGTGTGATAGAAAGGTCCAGAGTCAGAAGACATGGGTTCCTGTCCTGACTCCACTGAATTGGCCTGTGACCTTGGGGAAATGTCATGAGCTGTGTTCCCAGGAAAACAGAGCGTGACACAGAGCTTTGTGGGCAGGAGGTTTCTTGGGGAGCACTCTCAGGATCAACACCTGCAGGGAATGAAGAAAGCAGGACCAGGGAGAGGAGGAAGTTGAACTGTGATGCAGCCATAACATGGGCAGCTCTGGAGCCAGCGCGGCCCCTCAGAATTGTCCTAAATGGTGGTAAAGGAGCCAGGGCTTTATGTCCCCGCATTGACCAGTCACTAGATGCAGGCTGCCACCTGGGATTGGTGCATGGCCTTGGGCAAGGTGGCTCCCTTCAGCTGCAGGTCATTTTCTGCGAGGGGCCTAGCTGTGTGCTGTCAATCACCAACAGGCTGAGGGCTCCGACACTGAAGGGGGGGAGGGGTATGGTGCAGAGCTGGGCAGTGCCCCACAGCATCCTTCCAGCAAGTTACTTCCCTTCTCTGTGCCCCAGTTTTCTCATCTGTCAGATTCCAGCTCCAGGGCTCTGATTCCATCAAGCCACCCTCTCTGCTCTTACTAACACCTCCCTTTCTCTTAGGCTACACCCAATTTAACATCCCACCCCTTCTACAATGTCTGCAGCACCTCCTCCTTGGCTGTGATAAAGTGCAAATGCCTTGGGTGACTTTCAAGGCCCTTCGCAATCTAGTCCCAACCTATCCCTTCAGCCTCCCTCCTCATTAGTTATTCTCCATGGCAGATATTTTGTTTCTATCATGATTTCCCTGAAAACACTCTCCCTCCTTTCCTCTGCTCTTTCAGTAAGGATGCATTCATGAGCAGGGTATAGTGGAAAGGACTTTGGAGTAAGACCTCAACTCAGGTCCAGCTCTTACTGGTTGTGTGACCTTAGTCAGGTCACAAGCTCTTTGAGGTTGTTTCCTCATGTAAAAAAATGAGAACTTTAAAAAATTGATGTCTTTTTTCTATGTTTGCTGCAAGAAGCAAGTAAGTGACACAAGAAGCAAGTAAAGGGTCTTCTGCAAAGCATAACAGAGCTCAATAAATGTTAGTTCTCTTCTGTCTTCCCTTAGTTGAAATAGCTGAATGTAAATAACATCATCCAATGATTAGTTTCAAATATACTTAGAATGAGTACATACTGTATATAATTTGGTGCTTTACTCACCAATCCCTAACTACTAACTAATCCCTAACTACTCACTAATCCCTAACTTTACAAAAATCCAGTCATTCAGAAATTTTTGTCTGGCACCAAGTAAATTCCCAGTCTCTGCTCAGGCTCTCCTGGTTTACATCTTTCTCACCAGCCTCTCTGCCTCAGTCATAAGAACATAGAAACCTTTTTATTCTCTTGGCCAAGAGGCATCAGTCAGCATCACCTGGGAACTTGCTGGAAACGGACATTCTCAGCCACCACCACCCTAGACCTACCATCCCAAAGTTCAGGGTGGGGGGCAGCAATCTGGGTTTTCCAAGCACCCCTGCCCCAGGAGATTATGATGCATGCTCAGTCTGAGAACCACTCCTGCTCAGCAGCAGGGGGCTTATCTCAGGCCACACTTCCTTGGGTTTGTTGATGTCTCAGGTCCCTTCACCATCCAGAAAGAGGGAGGCATGAGGGAGGGAATTAGATGACTCCAGAAGAGATCAGGCCTTTGACAGGAGGTCCTGGCTGTAACCTGTGCTCTCCAGCTCCTGTAGGAGCCCCAGGAGCAGATTGCTGAGCTCTGCCCAATGCCTGGACTCATTGAGCTAGAACCTCCTCTGGTTCACATGCTGGGCAAGTCTTCCCAGGACCAGAGACTCCTAACCTTCAGGCCAACTCAGCACAGCCCTGAAAGCAGTGGTTCTCAAAGTGTGGTCCCCATTACTACTGACCTTAGAGAAATAAAAAGGATAAGGAATACTATAAAAAATTGTATGCCAATAAATTTGATAACTTAGACGAAATGGACAAATTTGCAGAAAACACAAACTAATGCAACTGACTCAAAAAGAGATCGTCTGAATAGACTTATAACAATTAAAGAGATTTAAGAGATTGAATTAATAATTCAAAGGAAAGCCCAGGAAGAGATGACTTCACTGGTGAATTCTATCAAAGATTTACAGAGGCATTAACACTAATTCTTCACAAACTCTTCCAAAAATAGAGGAGGAGGAAGCACTACCCAACTCTATCTACAAGGCCAGCATTACTCTGATACCAAAACCAGACAAAGAAAATACAAGAAAGCAACAGATTAATATCAGTTATGCATATGGATATAAAAATATGCAAGAAAATCCTAGCAAACCAAATCTAGGAAAATGTAAGAAGAATCAGATACCATGACTAAGTGGGATTTATCTGAGGAATGTAAAGTTTTTTTAACATCTGAAAATCAATTAATGTAATAAACCAATCAATAGGATAAAAACACAAAACCAAATGATCATTTCAATATACACAAAAAATTTTTCTGGAAAAAAAAATCTAACACCTTTTCATAATTTAAAAAAATAGTCAATGAACTAGAAAGAATGAAGAACTTCCTCCGTCAGATTAAGGACATCTCCAACACACTGCAGCTAACATCATGCTTAATGATGAAAGATTAAAGCATCCCCACTATGATCAGGAATAGGACAAGGATGTTCACTGTTATGACTTCTATTCAACTGCACAGGATGTTCTGGCCAGGGCAATTACACAAGAAACAGAAACAAAAGGCATTCATATTTGAAAGGAAACAGTAAAAACTACCTCTATCTTCAGATGATATGATCTTACATGTAGAAAACCCTAAGGAATGCATGAACACACACACACACAATTAGTGTTAATAAATTAATTCAGAAAATTGCAGGATGTAAGATCAATATATGAAAATCCGTTGTATTTCGAGCTTCCCTGGTGGTCCAGGTTAAGAATCTGCCTATCAATGCAGGGGACACAGGTTTTGATCCCTGGTCTGGGAAGACCCCACATACTGCAGGGTAACTAAGCCTATGCACCATGACTACTGAAGCCCATGCACCTAGAGCCTGTGCTCCATAACAAGAGAAGCCACTGCAATAAGAAGTCCATGTACCACAATTAAAAGTAGCCCCACTTTGCTGCAACTAGAGAAAACCCTCACACAGAAGACCTAACACAGCCAAAAATATATAATTTTCAAAAAATCAATTGTATTTCTATACATTTACAAAAAAATCTGAAAATGAAATCAAGAAAATCCATTTACAATAATATTAATATTATTAATTATAACATCCATTAATAATCAATAAATTATAATTAATACACAAGGTATCATTTATTATTGTGATTATTTATTAATATTAATAATATGATAACATTAAAAATAAAATTCTTAGGAATAAGTTTAGCAAAAGAAACACAAAACATTTTCTGAACACTATAAGACATTGTTAAAAGATGTTTAAGAAGTTCTAAATAAATAGAAAAACATCCCGTGTTCATGAATTGGAATGCTTAATGTTGTTAAGATGGCAGTATTGCCCAAATTGATCTACAGAGTCAGTACAATCCTTGTCAGAATCCCAGATGACTTCTTTGTAGAAACTGGCAATGTGATGCCAAAACTCATATGGAATTGCAAGGGATCAAGAATGGCCAAAATAATCTTGAAAAGGAAGAACAAAGTAGGCAGGCTCATATTCCTGATTTCAAAGTGTGGTCTCCACTACTGTATAGCACAGGGAACTCTGTCTCCACCACTATATAGCACAATGTTATGTGGCAGCCTGGATGGAAGGGGAGTTTGGGGGTGAATGGATACATGCATATGCATGGCTGGGTCCCTTTGCTGTCCACCTTGAGTCTCTTTACTGTCCGCCTGAAACTATGGCAATATTGGCTATGCCCCAATATAAAATAAAAAGTTTTAAAAAATGTGTAGTCCCCACACCAACAGCATTAGTACCACCTGGAAACATGTTGCTGTGGCTGCTACTGCTAAGTTGCTTCAGTCGTGTCCGACTCTGTGCAACCCCATAGATGGCAGCACACCAGGCTCCCCCGTCCCTGGGATTCTCTAGGCAAGAACACTGGAGTGGGTTGCCATTTCCTTCTCCAATGCATGGAAGTGAAAAGTCAAAGTGAAGTCGCTCAGTCATGTCCGACTCTTAGCGACCCCATGGACTGCAGCCTAACAGGCTCCTCTGTCCATGGGATTTTCCAGGCAAGAGTACTGGAGTGGGGTGCCGTTGCCTTCTCCAGGAAACATATTAGAAACACAAATTCTCAAGGCATTCCCCAGATCTACTGTAACTGATTATGAAAAAGGCTTAAGTTTGAGAAATCACCACCAGCCTGGACTACAAACTAGATTAACTCTACAGGATAAACTTCATTTGCTTTTTCAATCTCCCCATTGTCTGGCTACTTCTTTGTTAGTACACAGATGAAAGAGAAGACAAAAACATATTGATAAGGAGGATATATAAAGCCTTGTTCCCTAATTAGAAGGAACTCCCTTTTTACTTTACTCTTTGGAGTTGTCTGTTCTGACCAGTCATTTTGAATGTGACCTGTGGCTGGTTTAACGTGATTTGCACTTGATACTCCAGTGGCTTGTTGTTTGTGGTAAGAGCTTTCATACACAGACCAGAACGTTTGGAATACACTATGAAAAGCATTTTGAACAGAGATTTAGTATCATTAGTCACTGGCATGGTGTGTTTTAAAGCTCTGATTTCAGTTCTAGTGGTGAAGACTCAGGGAAGGCAAACAGATTTCAGAAAATAAGAAAATAAAGGGTGGGGTGGACGGAAGGGGAGAGATATACTCGCCAACTGGCAGATCAAGGCCAGAGAGCTAAATTAGGCAGGCAGTTTTATAGCAAGGGGAACAGGGGAACACAGTGCTGGAGCATAATTAAGCTGTGGAGTCCTCACCGGAAGGAGGGCTGGAGGACAGCAGGGCTGGCTGAGGGCCTGGATAGGAGAGACCAGGGGCAGGTGGGGGCTCTGAGGCAAAAGCCCAGAGGGCAGATCAGGGCCAGGGGCTCAGACCTATGGGCCAAGGGCATGAGCCCGGTGATTTTCTTGCCTGGATTGCAGTAGGGATGGGCCTTGTCTGTTCACGCTCCTGGTCCGAAGTTGCAGCCTTCTCCAGCTTTACCTCCTGACAGCCTCTCCTTTCTCCAGCCAGACCCCAGCACTGTTTGTTTGTTTCCAGGGCTGAGGGCATTCTGAGGTGGTTGTAGTGGAAGGCTCAACTCAGTCTTTGTAGGAACCTAGGAACACACTCCCACCCTCTTTCCTCCTGCTCCAGGCCCCCTCCTAAAGACCTCTCCTTTGCATTTAGCATAAGATCTTGTCCAGATTCTCAGTCTGGCTTTTTTTTTTTTTGGTTGCAATGGGTCTTCTTCACTGCGCATAGGCTTTCTCTAGTTGTGGCACTCAGGTTTCCTGTGGCGGTGGATTCTCTTGTTGTGGCACACGGGCTTAGTTATCCTGCAGCATGTGGGATCCTAGTTCCTGGACCAGGGATGGAACCCATGTCCCCTGCACTGGCAGGCAGATTCTCAACCACTGGATCACCAGGGAAGTCCTTCAGTCTAGCTTTTTAAAAGTTTTCTGGATGTTCACTAGAAACTAACACAAAATTGTTAATCAATCATACTCCAATATAAAATTTTTAAAAAAGAAAAGCACCGACTAGTTAAAGAAGGAGAAAGGAAAAAAGGGGGTCTGGGACTTCCCTGGTGGTCTAGTGGTTAACACTATGCTTCTGCTGCAGGGGGCATGGGTTTGATCCTTGGTCAGGAAACTAAGATGCTGCAAGGCATGCCCCTCCCCCCACCCCAAAGAAAGATTTTTTTGAAAATTGGGAGGCTAACTCCTTTTAGTCACTGAGTCACACAACTCCAGTGGCACTGCTTCTATCATAGACTACAGGGTGAACGGCGCCCCCCTGAATTTGTGCAACACAGCCATTTGTCCTGCTTGCAGCCTTTAGTCACCTCCCCATCCCAGCCAGTCCCCCTCTTGGACTGGCTAAATCTGCATTTTCAGGACTTGAGCTCTTCATCTGTTCTTCCTCCGGGAAGCCTGCTCTGGTTCCCAAGGCCGGGTGAGATGGCCCTCCTCGCCTTGCACAGTGCCCGGTGTCTCCCTCTGCTAGAGCACTGATCACCTTATAGAATTATCTGGATGCCCATCATTCTCCGCCGCTAGACTGTATGTTTCTTTAGGGCAAGAGCTAGGCCTCCCTCTGTCTGAGTCCCACCTCCATCCCCCGCCCTGGGCCTGGGCAATAGTAGACACTGAGTAAACACATGCTGTTGAATGAACCAGCACTCTGGAGTGTGGAGCATTGTCTAGCTGGAGAGCTTTGGGAATACACCTCGCCACCCAGAGGACACTGTGCTTATTTAATTACTTGTGTGTGTGTTGGGGGAGGGGGGATCCAAACAGATGTTATAACAGCTCATTTAGCAAAGGACAGTGATTAGGGTTCTCTTTTATTAACTAAATAGATAGCACCCAAGTGGAATATTAAAAGCCAGATGGCACAGCTTCCAGTTTGTGTATATCAGGAAGGGATGCACTAAAAGTGCCAGCATTGTCCCATTTAATCTTAAGTCCAGTCTCAAAAGATAGTCTGTACCCACTGCAGGCCTAAGGCAAATGCACAGAATCACACAGGCCTCAGCTGCCTGGGTACATGAATGAGGCCTGGTGTGACTCTATGCATTTACCTCCCTGCTATACCCATTTCCCTCCTACTTAGTTGAGGAAAAGCCAAGGGGAAGATGGAATATGGGGTCTGTTACAGGCTGAATTACATGCCCCAAAATTCATATGTTGAAGCTTTAACCCCAATAGCTCATAATGTAATTATATATGGAGGTAGGGCCTTTAAAGAGGTAATTGAGTGTAAAATGAGGCCATCAGTTGTTATTGTTCAGTCACTAAGTCATGTCCAAATCTTTGAGTCCCCATGGACTGCAGCACACCAGGCTTCCCTGTCCTTCACTATCTCCTGGAGTTTCCTCAAAAACTTCCTTGTCCATTGAGTCAATGATGCCATCCACCCATCTCATCCTCTGTTGCCCCCTTCTCCTTTTGCCTTCAATCTTTCCCAGCATCAGGGTCTTTTCCAATGAGTTGGCTCTTCAAATCAGGTGGCCAAAGTATTGGAGTTTCAGCTTCACATCAGTCCTTCCAATGAATGCTGTGCTATGCTGTGCTTAGTCACTGTCATGTCTGACTCTTTGCGAACCCATGGACTGTAGCCCACCAGGCTCCTCTGTCCATGGGGATTCTCCAGGCAAGAATACTGGAGTGGGTTGCCATGCCATCCTCCAGGGGATCTTTCCAACTCAGGGGTCAAACCCAGGTCTCCTGCGCTGCAGGCCGATTCTTTACTGTCTGAGCCACCAGGGAAGCCCTTTTCCAATGAATATTCAAGGTTGATTTCCTTTAGGATTGACTGTTTTTATCTCCTTGCTGTCCAAGGGACTCTCAAGAGTCTTCTCCAGCACCACACTTCAAAAGCATCAATTCTTTGGTGCTCAGCCTTCTCTATGGTCCAACTCTCACAACCGTACATGACTATTGGAAAAACCAGAGTTGACTATACCGACCTTTGTCAGTAAAGTGATGGCTCTGCTTTTTAATATGCTATCTAGGTTTGTCATAGCTTTTCTTTCAAGGAGCAAGCATCTTTTAGTTTCATGGCTGCAGTCACCATCTGCAGTAAATTTGCAGCACAAGAAAATAAACCTGTCACTATTTCCATTTGTTCCCCATCTATTTGCCATGAAGTGATGGGACTGGATGCCATGATCTTAGTTTTTTGAAAGTTGAATTTTAAGCCAGCTTTTTCACTCTCCTCTTTCACCTTCATCAAGAGGCTTTTTAGTTCCTCTTCACTTTCTGCCATAAGGGTGGTGTCATCTGCATATCTGAAGTTATTGATATTTCTCCCGGCAATCTTGATTCCAGCTTGTGCTTCATCCAGCCCTTGTTGCTTTTTGACCTGCACACAGGTTTCTCAGGAGGCAGGCAAGGTGGTCTTGTATTCCCGTATCTTTAAGAATTTTCCTCAGTTTGTTATGGCCCACACAGTCAAAGATTTTAGCTTAATCAATGAAGCAGAAGTAGATGTTTTTCTGGAATTCTCTTGTTTTTTCTACGATCCAACGGATGTTGGCAATTTGATCTCTGGTTCCTCTACCTTTTCTAAATCTGACTTGTACATCTGGAAGTTCTCAGTTCACATACCGTTGAAGCCTAGTTTGAAAATTTTTGGCATTACCTTGCTAGCATGTAAAATGAGTGCAATTGTACAGTAGTTTGAACATTTTTAGGGCTTCCCTGATAGATCATTTGGTAAGGAATCCACCTGCAATGCAGGAGAACCTAGTTCAATTCCTGAGTTGGGAAGATCCGCTGGAGAAGGGATAGGCTACCCACTCCAGTATTCTGGCCTGGAGAATTCCCTGAACTGTATAGTCCATGGGGTTGCAAAGAGTTAGACACAACTGAGCGACTTTCACTTGAACATTCTTTGGCATTGCCTTTCTTTGGGATTGGAATGAAAACTGACCTTTTCTAGTCCTATGGCCACTCCTGAGTTTTCCAAATTTGCTGGCATATTGAGTGCAGCACTTTCACAGCATCATCTTTTAGGATTTGAAATAACTCAACTGGAATTCCATCACCTCCATTAGCTTTGTTCATAGTGATACTTCCTAAGGCCCACTTGACTTCACATTCCAGGATGTTTGGCTCTAGGTGAGTCCAAGAGTCCAACAGAGTAGGCTCTAATCCAACTGGACAGATGTCTGTATAAGAAGAGGAAAGTTTAGCACACAAAAGGGACACCAAGGACGTGTAAGCCCAGAGGAAACAACCACACAAAGATGCATCAAGAGGGCAGGCATCTAGGGACTTCCCTGGTGGTCCAGGGGTTAAGGCTCCACACTCCCAACGCAGGGCAGCCCAGGTTTGATCCCTGGTCAGAGAACTGGATCCCACATACCGCAACTAAGATCCTGCACACAGCAATGAAGATCCTGCATGTCACAACTAAGACCTGGGGAAGCCAAATAAATTTAAAAAAAAGAGAGAGTGGCTATCTATAAGACAAGGAGATTGGCCTCAGACAAATCCAGGCCTGCTGGCACATTGGAAGTTTAGCTTCCAGAACTATACATTTCTGTTGCTTAAGCCAGCCAGTCTGTGATATTTTGTCATGGTGGCCCTAGCAAACTAGACAGGGTCCAACGATCAGCAAACCTTAGGCTCCAGTTTGGCCGTGGGATGCTGGGGTACACTCGGAGTCATCCCTGAGTCTAAATCATCTGGTCCTCTGACATGGAGCTTGCCCAGATTTGTAGCTCTCCCCCATCCCACACCCTGGACTGTAGGCCCATTTCTTCATAGTTGAATTCATTTGTCTTTTTGCTCCTTCACTCACTTCCTCCTTCACACATTCACTCACCAGTTACGAAGTGCTGCAAGCGATATAACACGTTGCCCTTAAGGAACTGGTCTTCCCTGGTGGCTCAGCAGTAAAGAATCCACCTGCAATGCAGGAGACGAGGGTTCCATCCCTGGGTCAGGAAGAACCCTTGGAGGAGGAAATGGCAACCCACTCCAGTATTCTTGCCTGAGAAATCCCATGGACAGAGGAGCCTAACAGGCCACAGTCCATGGGGTCACAAAGAGTTGGACACGACTGAGTGACAGAGCACATAGCACCTAAAAGAACTTAATGTCTTGTATAGGATACATATCTACCCTGTAGTGTGAGAGATGAATGAGGTGTGTGACATCACTTCTAGCTGAGGTGATAGGACTGGTTGCTGAAAAAGGAGGAACATTAGACTGCATTAAAAAAAAGGATCTCAGAATTGCAATCCAATATGGTACAGCAGTTAAGAGCTTAGACTCTGAAGTCA
The DNA here is from genome assembly GCF_003369695.1 of Bos indicus x Bos taurus. Lineage (NCBI taxonomy): Eukaryota > Metazoa > Chordata > Mammalia > Artiodactyla > Bovidae > Bos > Bos indicus x Bos taurus. The sequence goes on along the minus strand of NC_040105.1, from coordinate 88,739,772 downwards.
CTCTGGCCAGTTCCTTGAGGGCAATGTTCCTAACTGCATTAAGTAGAAAGATGCTAAGGCTAAACTGTCTGGGTTCAGATCTGGAACTTATCAGCTCTATGACTTTGGCAAGTTACTAAACCTCTCTGTTCCTCAGTTCTCCAGTCTGTAAAATGGGGCTATAGAATACTTGTCTCATAGGGTTACATTAAGATTAAATAAGTTCAAACACACAAAATTCTTAGATTAGCACATAACACATAGTAATCGCCACATATATTTTACTTTTAAAGAATTTAGGGACAGAAGATCTGGGTTTCAGTCTGTTCCTTACTGGCCATGTGCATGTGTGCGAAGTCGCTTCAGTCATGTCCGACTCTTTGCGACCTCATGGACTGTAAAGCCTGCCAGGCTCCTCTGTCCATGGGATTCTCCAGGCAAGGATACTGGAGTGGGTTGCCATGACCTCCTCCAGGGGATCTTCCTGACCCAGGGATCAGACTCAAGTCTCTCATATCTCCTGCATTGGCAGGTGGATTCTTTACCACTAGCACCACCTGGAAAGCCCTATGGCCGTGTATCCTAGAGCTATTAAGTTCTGCTCCAGTTCGCTGCCTTTCTACCAGACCAGGTGCTTGGAAGGGTCAAGTGAGAATATCAACATTTAAGGGTGTTGACAACTGTGGGGATATTATTATTCTGGTTACTGAGTTGAGCCTCCAAGGATGGTGAAGACATTTATTTTTAATGTTTATTTATTTATTGGCTGTGGTGACCCTTTGTTGCTGAATTCAGGCTTTCTCTAGCTGTGGTACACGGGCTTCTCATTGTGGCTTCTCTGTTGTGGAGCATGCCTTTAAGGCACATGACTTCAGTAGTCGCAGCTCCCAGGTTCTAGAGCATAGGCTCAGTAGTTGTGGCTCACAGGCTTAGGGGCTTAGTTGCTCCTCGGAATGTGGGATCTTCCCAGATTAGGGATTGAACCCATGTCTCCTGCATTGGCAAGTAGACTCTTTATCACTGAGCCACCAGGAAAGTGCAAGGGTGGTTAAGATATAATATGAAAGCTATCACTTGCTGAACACTTAAGCAGAGGGGGGTCAGAGTGGTACCTGTGGCATGGCAGCATCAGCAGTGGCATTTTAGTTAGGCTGACCCTGAGATGTGAGCTACTTGGATGTGCCCCCTAGTCCCTTACCCTTGTCTGAACTGGATAGCCAACCTTTTCATTGATTCTGTGAGCAACATGATAGCTTTTCAATAAATCCCTCTTCTGAACATAACTAGAGTTGGATTTGTTGCTTGCCCCAAGAAGCACTGAATACCTTTTAAAAATGTACATGTTTCTCCCTTCATCCATGAGTGGTATTGTTTTTACCCCCATTTACTGATGAGGAAATGGAATTTTGTGGGGATGAGGCAGGGCAAAACAGTTTGTCCAATTGTCACACTGACAATAAATGACAGCAGCTGTTCTTGGCTCTAAGTGTGGGCTTAGGGATGATGGCCTTAAGGGAGAGATTGGTGAAGAGCATTTCAGGTGGAAGGAATCCCCAGGTCAAGCCCAGATGTAGGACAGCATATGGGGGAGTTCAGAAAACTGAAGAAGGTGGTGACTCAGATGGTAAAGAGTCTGCCTGAAATGCGGGAGACCCAGGTTGGATCCCTGTGTCGGGAAGATCCCCTGGAAAAGGAAATGGCAACCCACTCCAGTATTCTTGCCTGGGAAATCCTATGGATGAAGGAGCCTGGTGGGCTACAGTCCATGGGCTCGCAAAGAGTCAGACACAACTGAGAGACTTTCACATACATACATACATACAGAAAACTAGGAGTTTCTATATTGGAAGGAAAAATGGTTCATGCTGTAGATGGTAAGAAACAAAACTAGAAAGAGAGTTTGGGGTTAGCAGTATGGATTCTATCTATTTGACACCATGGAGCCACTAAAGACTCTGGGCTTTTGACGTAAACTATGGTATATGGAGAAGGCAATGGCAACCCACTCTAGTACTCTCCCCTGGAAAATCCCATGGATGGAGGAGCCTGGTAGGCTGCAGTCCGTGGGATCGCTAAGAGTCGGACATGACTGAATGACTTCACTTTCACTTTTCACTTTCACGCATTGGAGAAGGAAATGGCAACCCACTCCAATGTTCTTGCCTGGAGAATCCCAGGGACGGGGGAGCCTGGTGGGCTGCCGTCTCTAGGGTTGCACAGAGTCGGACACGACTGAAGCGACTTAGCAGCAGTAGCAGCATGGTATATGTAGGCTTCTCAGGTGGCGCTAGTGGTAAAGAACCCTCCTGCCAATGTAGGAGACTTAAGAGACACAGGTTTGATCCCTGGGCTGGGAGGATCCCCTGAAGGAGGGCATGGCAACCCACTCCAGTATTCTTGCCTGGAGAATCCCACAGACTGAGAAGCCTGGCAGGCTACAGTCCATAGGGTCACACAGAATCGGAGGGTTGCACAGAATCAGACACGACTGAAGTGACTTAACATGCACACGCAAAGAACTTAACTGGGGAAGGGCAGAGAGAAATTTTATAGAAAGATTAAACAAGTCTTGATGAATGATTAATTAGGGAGGAAGAGCCTGGTTGATTGAAAGGCTATTTATACCCTTGATAGAAATGGGGAAGCCTGAGCCAGGAGTCATCTGGGGGAGACAGGAGGATGGAGGAACATTCTATTCAGGGAAAGAGCCTTCTTTCTGCTTTGTGGACTCGCCTTCTTTGAGTCCAGGCCACACTCTCATAATTTCTAGGCTTTCAGCTTCTTATTTCAAAGCCCTTGTCATTTGTCTTTTCTCTGTGTGGTTTAAAAGCCAAAACCACTTGGGATTAACTGATGGAACTATGGCTTCATTTGGGGAACTGCACCATTACCCACAGATGTGGGAAGCAGTGGCTTATTTGAAAAGTGGAATCCTAGCCAGCTGGAGGCAGTCACCTCTCTGGGTCCCCATGGCCTAGTTACAGTTATTAATAACTGATGGCTCTCCCATCTCTTCTTCCAGTAGCCCAGGAGGACTGCATCCTCTTATAGTCTGCTGCCCTTTTGCTTTGGCTGTCAGCAGTGACCCAGCTGATGGCCCTTTCACCTACATTTCCATCTGTCTCTAGACCTTCTTGTGCCCAGCCCCAGACAGACCTCTACCAGCTTTTGTGATTGTAAGAGAGGGAAAGGGGGGGATGAGCCAGGTCCCAGACCTCTGGCCAGTTCTGACATAACTCAGAGGAAGGATGATTTCGACCCAGTGTGGTGATTCCTCTCACTCTCTCCCTCCTCCCCCCTCATCTTCTCTATCTTCCCTCCTTCTTCCCCTCCTCACCCCCATCACCTTTCTCTCACTGGCCTGCCCATGATCACCTCAGCTTTCTTTTCATTTCCTTCTTTCATGCATTCAACAAAAATTGAGCCCCTACTGACTGAGTGACTTTCACTTTCACTGCGTGTCAGGACCTAGACTAGGTATTAGAAATACAGGTGTGAAAAAGATACAGGCTGTGCCCTCTGAAGAGCCACATGAGAAGATAGGCAATGATAGAAATAAGACCAGGACATAATGAGAACATAGAGGACTACCTTGTTCACATTGGAAAGGGGAGAAAAGACTAGGATCCTTTCCTGGAGGAAGTTATATCTGAACAGAATCTGAATGATCCTGGCAGAGATCATATGGAGGAAGGAATGGGGGGAAGCTATTCCTAGCTGAGAGGGTCAGCAGAAGCAAAGGCATACATGCTGGGAGGAGGGAATTAGTGCTGTGGTGATGCTGAAACGTGAAATGAAAGGCAAGTTGTGGCAGCCTAGGAGATGGAGCAAAAGGAAGAGCAGGGCCTTGCATGTTAAGTGCTTAGTCTTGATCCAGTAGACAATAGTCACTGAAAGATCTAAGACAGAGAAGAGGAATGGTCGTGTATATATTTCATTTAAGAAATATAGATCACTCTGCTGGTGATGTGAGGGATGGTTTAGAGAGGGACAAGATGATAAAAGAGGAACCCAGTTGGGAGGCTGTTGCTAGCATCCAAGTTAAAAATGATGGAAAACTGGAGCAGTGTGGAAAAGAGGGAATGGAATTAAGTATAAAAATTAGGTGGCAAAATAGGCATGGCTTTGTGATCATTTGAATATGAATGACAGATGTGAAAGAAACTTCAAAATGATACTTATATCCCTAGCTTGGTTAGTTATAGGTATGGTACCAATGACAGCAGTAAAGAAAATAGCAGTAAAAATAGTGGTGCCATCAACAATGATAGAGAATTCGAAAGATAGTGTTTGTGTAGAAGGAAATGGAGAATTCCCCTTTTGGACATGTTGAGTTTAAGGTGCTAGGGAACATACAAGAGGTTGTGCCTAGCAGGTATTTTGAAATTTAAATGTTTCCATTTTAATGCTAAGAATTTAACTGGTTTAAAGCACTGGGTGGGGGGACTTCCTTGGTGGCTCAGATGGTTAAGAATCTGCCTACAATGCAGGAGACCTGGGTTTGATCCCTGGGTTGGGAAGATCCCCTGGAGAATGAATGGCAACCCAGTCTAGTACTCTTGCCTACAGAATTCTATGGACAGAGGAGCCTAACAGGCTACAGTCCATACAGTCCATGGGGTTGCAAAGAGACATGACTGAGTGACTAACACTTTCACTTTCACTTTCAAAGCCACTGGGGAGAGTCTGAGGTGGACATTTAGATGTGAGGTTGTGCTCGGGATATTAGTCTCAGCCTGTCATGATTACACTACTTCTAAGGGAACTTGCTGCCTCTGCTGACAGCTGTCCAAATAGCTATAATTTTTTTTTTAATTTTATTTTATTTTTAAACTTTACATAATTAGTTTTGCCAAATATCAAAATGAATCCGCCACAGGTATACATGTGTTCCCCATCCTGAACCTTCCTTCCTCCTCCCTCCCCATACCATCCCTCTGGGTCGTCCCAGTGCACTAGCCCCAAGCATCCAGTATCATGCATCGAACCTGGACTGGCAACTCGTTTCTTACATGATATTTTACATGTTTCAATGTCATTCTCCCAAATCTTCCCACCCTCTCCCTCTCCCACAGAGTCCATAAGACTGTTCTATACATCAGTGTCTCTTTTGCTGTCTCATACACTGGGTTATTGTTACCATCTTTCTAAATTCCATATATATGCGTTAGTATACTGTATTTATGTTTTTCCTTCTGGCTTACTTCACTCTGTATAATAGGCTCCAGTTTCATCCACCTCATTAGAACTGATTCAAATGTATTCTTTTGAATGGCTGAGTAATACTCCATTGTGTATATGTACCACAGCTTTCTTTTTTTTTTTTAATTTTATTTTTAAACTTTACATAATTGTATAGTTTTGCCAAATATCGAAATGAATCCATCACAGGTATACATGTGCTCCCCATCCTGAACCCTCCTCCCTCCTCCCTCCCCATACCATCCCTCTGGGTCGTCCCAGTGCACTAGCCCCAAGCATCCAGTATCATGCATTGAACCTGGACTGGCATCTCGTTTCATACATGATATTTTACATGTTTCAATGCCATTCTCCCAAATCTTCCCACCCTCTCCCTCTCCCACAGAGTCCATAAGACTGTTCCATACATCAGCGTCACTTTTGCTGTCTCGTACACAGAGTTATTGTTATCATCTTTCTAAATTCCATATATATGCGTTAGTATACTGTATTGGTGTTTTTCCTTCTGGCTTACTTCACTCTGTATAATAGGCTCCAGTTTCATCCACCTCATTAGAACTGATTCAAATGTATTCTTTTTAATGGCTGAGTAATACTCCATTGTGTATATGTACCACTGCTTTCTTATCCATTCATCTGCTGATGGACATCTAGGTTGCTTCCATGTCCTGGCTATTATAAACAGTGCTGCGATGAACATTGGGGTACACGTGTCTCTTTCCCTTCTGGTTTCCTCAGTGTGTATGCCCAGCAGTGGGACTGCTGGATCATAAGGCAGTTCTATTTCCAGTTTTTTAAGGAATCTCCACACTGTTCTCCATAGTGGCTGTACTAGTTTGCATTCCCACCAACAGTGTAAGAGGGTTCCCTTTTCTCCACACCCTCTCCAGCATTTATTATTTGTAGACTTTTGGATCGCAGCCATTCTGATTGGTGTGAAATGGTACCTCACAGTGGTTTTGATTTGCATTTCTCTGATAATGAGTGATGTTGAGCATCTTTTCATGTGTTTGTTAGCCATCTGTATGTCTTCTTTGGAGAAATGTCTATTTAGTTCTTTGGCCCATTTTTTGATTGGGTCATTTATTTTTCTGGAGTTGAGCTGTAGGAGTTGCTTGTATATTTTTGAGATTAGTTGTTTGTCGGTTGTTTCATTTGCTATTATTTTCTCCCATTCTGAAGGCTGTCTTTTCACCTTGCTAATAGTTTCCTTTGATGTGCAGAAGCTTTTAAGGTTAATTAGGTCCCATTTGTTTATTTTTGCTTTTATTTCCAATATTCTGGGAGGTGGGTCATAGAGGATCCTGCTGTGATGTATGTCAGAGAGTGTTTTGCCTATGTTCTCCTCTAGGAGTTTTATAGTTTCTGGTCTTACGTTTAGATCTTTAATCCATTTTGAGTTTATTTTTGTGTATAGTGTTAGAAAGTGGTCTAGTTTCATTCTTTTACAAGTGGTTGACCAGATTTCCCAGCACCACTTGTTAAAGAGATTGTCTTTAATCCATTGTATATTCTTGCCTCCTTTGTCAAAGATAAGGTGTCCATATGTGCGTGGATTTATCTCTGGGCTTTCTATTTTATTCCACTGATCAATATTTCTGTCTTTGTGCCAGTACCATACTGTCTTGATAACTGTGGCTTTGTACTAGAGCCTGAAGTCAGGTAGGTTGATTCCTCCAGTTCCATTCTTCTTTCTCAAGATCGCTTTGGCTATTCGAGGTTTTTTGTATTTCCATACAAATTGTGAAATTATTTGTTCTAGCTCTGTGAAGAATACTGTTGGTAGCTTGATAGGGATTGCGTTGAATCTATAAATTGCTTTGGGTAGTATACTCATTTTCACTATATTGATTCTTCCAATCCATGAACATGGTATATTTCTCCATCTATTAGTGTCCTCTTTGATTTCTTTCACTGATCAGTTTACAGATTGGCTGTCCTTGGGTCAGGGACTTATTTGGTTCCATTGACTGCAGTCAAGGCAGGTGTGGGGGAGTTGTTGGATGGATCACGTAGCACAAATTATAGCTATTTGTTTCCTTAAACATGATCCATCCAACAACTCCCCCACACCTGCCTTGACTGCAGTCAATGGAACCAAATAAGTCCCTGACCCAAGGACAGCCAATCTGTAAACTGATCAGAGACTTATGACCCATGATCTGGTAAAAAAGATAAACTGGGATAATTAGAATTCCTCCCTAAGGATTTTGAACTAAGAACTACAGAGACTCCAGGCCAGTTAACACTGGAAGTTGAAGCTGGAAGATTATAGGAAATTGGGATATGACAAGCTGAGGCCATTTGAAGCTCAGGTGACAAGGAGATGAATACAATGGTTAAATAGAGGATGTTGGGCAGTAGAAAGAGAAGAATGGAGTAGACACTGGTGAAAAGGATACACAAAGAGAGACAGAAAGTGAGACACAAACAGAGAGACACAAAGTGAGTCTGTGGCCCAAGAAAAAGATGGAAGGACTTACAGCAGCTTCAAGCCCATTCATGAAGCTGATTCACTAACCGATAGAGTTCCCATTGCAGTCTATGTGCAGCCTCAAATCAAAACCCCACCAGTGAGGATAATTTGAGTGAGGGTTCTTTTTTCTCCAACTGAAAGAGGAGTTACTGACATGAGAATGAATGAGATCATGCAGGGAGAAACTAGCACAGGATGAAAGCAGTGGGCTAAGGACCACAGTGGGAAATACCATCAGTGAAGGACTAAGTGCCAGAAGAGGAGCCTACACACATACAGAAGGATGAATAACAGGTATTACAAGGAGAACAAGGGGGCCATGGAAGTCGAGAGCTTGTTACTTTTTTCTTTAAAGAGGGAATGGTCAGAAATGTAAAAACCCGCAGAGAACCTTGTTTTATGTCCCTGGATATGTTCCAGCATCTCCTTGTTTATGGTGTATGGGAACTTGAACAGAATTTGTATCCTATATGCAGATGATACCACTCTAATGGCAGAAAGTGAAGAAGAACTAAAGAGCCTCTTGATGAAAGTGAAAGAGAGTGAAAAATTTGGCTTAAAACTCAACATTCAGAAAACTAAGGTCATGGCATCCGGTTCCATCACTTCATGGCAAATAGGTGGGGAAACAATGGAAACAGTGAGAGACTTTTCTTGTGGGGGGGGGGGGGGCTCTAAAATCACTGCAGATGGTGACTGCAGCCATGAAATTAAAAGATGCTTGCTCCTTGGAAGAAAAGCTATGACCAACCTGGACAGCATATTAAAAAGCAGAGACATTACTTTACCAACAGAGGATGGTCTAGTCAAAGCTATGGTTTTTCCAGTAGTCATGTATGGATATGAGAGTTGGACTACAAAGAAAGCTGAGCGCTGAAGAATGATGCTTTTGAACTGTGGTATTGGAGAAGACTCTTGAGAGTCCCTTGGACTGCAAGGAGATCAAATCAGTCAATTCTAAAGGAAATCAGTCCTGAATATTCATTGGAAGGATTAAAGCTGAAGCTGAAACTCCAATACTTTGGCCACCTGATGCGAACAACCAACTCATTGGAAAAGACCCTGGAGCTGGGAAAGATTGAAGGCAGGAGGAAAAGGGGATGATGACAGAGGATTAAATGGTTGAATGGCATCACTGACATGATGGCATGAGTTTGAGTAGGCTCTGGGAGTTGGTGATGGACAGGGAAGCCTGGCATTCTGCAGTCCATGGGGTCGCAAAGAGTTGGACATGACTGAGCGACTGAACTGAAGTGAATTGTGTGAAAATTGTATAAATCTTAACTGTGTTGAATTGGTTCATGGTGCTTTTCAGGTCTCCTATATCCTTCTAGTTTTCTGTGTATTCATTCTGTTAATTTTTGAAATTTTGATATTGAAACTCCAACTAAAAATCTTACTTTATCTACTCAAAAAATAATTTTAATATATAGTGGAATTATATGTAACTTTGTTCTGTCTTTTCCAAATCTCCTGTAAATGTGCTATCATATTTTCATAATTAAAAAAAAAACATTAAAAAGAAAGAAAAAACTGCAGAGAGATTTTCTAAGAACTGAGCTGTGTCCATTGGGTTCACAAAGAGTAGGTAACTAGTGATTTTAGGGGAGGTATTTGGTAGAGTGGTAGGGGAAGGCAGAAGCCAGACTTCAGTTGGTTGAGAAGTGAATGTGAAGAATGTGAAGATAGCATATATAGAATACACTTCTGAGAAAATTATATAAGAAGGAGAGGAAAAGAGACTGAACAGTAGCTAGAAGGGATCAAACAAAGGGCCAAAAAAAAAAAAAAAAAGATTTGAGGGACTGCCCTGGTGGTCCAGTGGTTAAAACTCCACACAGCCAAAGAAGGAGTCACCAGTTTTCTGCCAAGAGTGAGGCAAGCAAAGTCGAGTAAAGGGCTGGGGGAGGGTAGTGAAAGGTTTGGTGTTCAACTGTAAGAGCAGAGAAGGTAGCATTGTGCTGTTTCCCAGTTGGGATTTGGTTGGGTGTGTGTGGTTGAAGTGTAGGGGTGCTAGCAAAGGGGAGGTGATGCTGAGGGAGGGGTTTAGGTATTCAGCCATGTGGTCCTGCTCAGTAGGGAAGGAAGGGAGACCAGGAAGGGACTAACAGACTGAGAGAATGGAGAGCTCAAGAGACTGAAGGAGGCTGAAAAGGAAGTGTTAGAAGGCTGGCAGGTGTGGGGACATCCCTGGTGATCCAGTGGCTAAGAGTCTGTACTCCCAATGCAGGGGGCCTGGGTTTGATCCCTAGAACTAGATCCCACATGCTGCAATTAAGAGTTTGCATGCTGCAACTAAAAAGATCTTGCATGCGGCAATGAAGATCGAAGATCCTACATGCTGCAACTAAGCCCCAGTACAGTCAAATAAATAAATAATATCTGGTGGCTCAGATGGTAAAGAATCCAACTACAATGCAAGAGACCCGGATTTGAACCCTGTTGGGAAGATCCCCTGGAGAAGGGAAAGGCTACCCACTCCAGTATTCTTGCCTGGAGAATCCCATGGACAGAGGAGCCTGGTGGGCTACAGTCCATGGGGTTGCAAAAAGGCAGACATGACTGAACAACTAACACTTTCAATTTGTTTTTATAAATATTTGGAGGTGTGAACCCAGCGTGTTCCAGGAACTGTTCCCAGTCCTGTTGACTGGATCGTGGGACAATAATGGAGACTTAGAGATAGAGGAGGCCAGAGTGGTAGGCAGGGCTTGGCACAGGGAGACCTTATGGGTCACTACTGAAGTTGGATAAGTTGGATAATGCAGAAGAGGCAGAAGCCAGGTAAGCTTACAAAGGTGTTTTTACAAAGTGAGTCACGGAAAGATATAGACCTCTGGAGTCCTGCTGGATCCTTCTCTGAATTCTGGTATTCTGTTCTGATGATTCCCAATGCTCCGTTCTAACTGTAAAATTTTGCACTGCAAATCATCCCCTCCTACTCCCTATATAAAATTTGGGTGGCAGGGAAATTAGATTAATTCTTCATCTGTTGAAAGAACCTCAGAATCCTGGACTCTAGTCTCAGCTGTATCACCAACCAGCTGTCTATACGCATCTCCATCTCTCTGGGCTTTTTCATTATCTATAATGAGAGAAATATTACCTGTCCTGCTTATCTCCTAAGGTTGTTGTAAGGGTGAAATGAAGTGGTAGATATCAATGTGCACATTGGATGCTTAATAACAGGGTCTGGCCAGGTTTGCTTTGTGTCTTTCCCTTACAAACCTTTGATAGCAGAGTCTAGCTTTCGGCTTCCTTCCCTCATTCCCAGTCCCCCAATGCCCTCTAGATACCCCTGATCAAGAGATCGGGCTGGTGCTGGTAGGAGTCAGAGAAACAGTCTTAGCAGCTCTGTCTGGGATGATGAGCTGAGAAATCAAAGGCTTTTTCTTTGCCAAGAAAAGGGTTTTCTTTGCTTCCCCGCTCCCCCCTCCTCTCCAATACATCTGTCTGACTCCACTGTTCCATGACAAGGCTGATTGGCCTTGCCCTTGGGATGTGCCAGCTCAGCATGGGAGAGGGAGATGCTACAAGATTTGATGCCTCCCTTTTCGATACATTTAAATTCATTGCTACAAAGACTTGGATAAGTAAAACACTAAGCCCCCTCCAACTGGGTTTCCTGGAGAGAGGGATTCCAATAGCTTTTAAAAGAAATGTCAAACTGTTAAGAGTTCAGGCTTCAAGCAGCTTAATGCTTTATCATGTTTTAGAGTGAATGTCTCCTGGATTCTTAATGCCTGGTTTATTTAGAATGGAAGATAACTGATCAGCTAGTCAATCTGATGAAACCGCAACAACCAGTCAACTCTGAAGAAAGATGGATCCATTTTACTCGTGGCTGTTTACCTTCTTCTCTACCAAACCGGTTCACTTGCTTGATCAAGCCATCAATAGGAATTAGGCACCACTGTATGCGCAGCTCTTTGCAGGGTACCATGAAGGTCATACCAAAACAAACAAAAACAAAATGCCCTTTCCAGGGCTCCCCTGGTGGCTCAGTGGTGAGGAGTCCGCCCACTAATGAGGAGACATGGTTTCAATCACTGGTCCAGGAGGATCCCATATGCCGCAAAGTGGCTGGGCTTGTGTGCCACAACTACTTGAGCCTGTGGTCTAGAGCCTGTGTGCCACAGCTGCTGAGCTCATGCACCACAGCTACTGAAGCCTGCACACCTAGAGTCCATGTTCCACAACAAGAGAAGCCACCACAATGAGAAGCCTGTGCGCCGTGCCTAGAGAGTGGCCCCCACTCGCCATAATTAGAGAAAAGCCCACACAGCAATGAAGACCCAGCACAGCCAAAAATAAATTTAAAAATTATTTGAAAAAATACACATTCCATATTGTGATGGTCTGAACTGTGCCCCTCCCCAATTCATATGCTGAACCCCTAACCCCTAGTACCTCAGAATGCAGTGGATAGGGACATTAAAGAGGAAATTAAAATGGGATCATTAAGGAGGGCTCTAATTCAGTATGACTGGTGTCTTTATCAGAAGAAGTTAGGACACAGGCAGTGACACGAAACAAGCTCACACAGAGAGACAACCACATGAACACACAGGCAGAAGATGTCCATTTGCAAGTCAAGGAGAGAGGCCTCAGAAGAAATCAACCCTGCAGACACCTTAATCTCACACTCTAGCCTCTAGAACTATGAGGAAATATAGTTGTTTAAGCCACTCTGTCTCTGTTATTTTGTCATCAGAGCCCTAGCTGACTAATACACCCAGTATTGTGGAGCTTGTAGTAGATGAAAAAAAATCCCTTGTGTAACTCTTTACTTACGCCTATAATATCTGGGAAGGTGTGTAAATATAGAAAAGTACTTTCTATTATCAATCACAATTAAAATATGGGACTCAAGGCTTCCCTGGTGGTCTAGTGGTTAAGAATCTGCCTGCCAATACAGGGGACACAGGTTTGACCCCTGGTCTAGGAAGATTCCACATGCTGTGGAGCAACTAAGCCTGTGCACTGCAACTACTAAGCCCGTGGTCTAGAGCCTGCGCTCTGCAACAAGAGAGTAGCCCCCACGTGCTGCAACCAGAGGAAGCCCAAGGGCAGCAATGATGACCTAGCATAGCCAAAAAGTTTTTAAAAATATGGAACTCGAAGAATAGTATACAAATTGTCTGGACTTCTCTGAAACCTCAAGTCTTCTATCAGGCCACACACAGGCATCTGGAAGGAGTATTTGGGGTCCCTTCTCTCTATAGTTTCTCTTTCTCTTCTCTTCCACAGACCCTTGGGTCTTTTTCTAGCCTTCTTCTCCGCACCAGCTTCCTGGCTCTACAGGTTATGGAAAGAGGCCTTATGTCAATAGTTCTGACCTCAGAACTAATCAGAGTGCCAAGTGAAAATGTAGATTTAGGGAAATTACCGTTAATAATTCAGGTTCAATAGGTCTGACCAGGGCCTAGAAATCCACACTTAAATTCTTCACTCTGAGATATGCATGCAAAAGAATGTCTATGATACATATGTATAATTTAAAGAACCATAATGCAGTGAACATCCATGCACCAACCAATGAGCTTTATATTGGATTGGCCCAAAAGTTCGTTTAGGTTTTTCTGTAACTTGGGTTGGAAAACCTGAACAAACTTTTAGGCCAACCCAGTAAATAGAACATTTCTCTGTGTATCCCTCCCCAGTTGCAGTCCTCTTTCTTCCTCCATGAGGCAAGCACTTTCCTGAATTTTATGTTAATTATTTTTTGCTTTTCTTATTGTTTTCTATATGTGATTGTATCTTTGAATTAGAAAAATACTGTAGCTTGCTTGTTTTAGGGTTCATATAATGATGTCATACTATTTATATTCTTTGGCAACTTGCTGTATCATTCCACACTGTTTTTGAGATTCATTCGTGTTGGTGCACTTAGCTGTAGTTTAGTCATTTTCATTGCTATGCAGTATTCCATTATATGAATACACCACAATTTATTTATCCATTCTCCTGTTAATGGTCGTGTGGGTTGCTTCCAGTTTTTTTTTTAATTGTCATTGTTTTGTTTTGTTTGCTATTATAAATAACATTGCCCTAAACATTCTTACATGTCTCTTGGCACATAGAAATCTTCATTTTTTTTGCCAGCTCTCCAGATTGGGTCTGATGTAAGTGGTCCAAGAAATACTGTCTATGGTCCTGCATATTCTTCAGAGTACTACATGTACAACATAAACCTTTCTTGCTAGTATTGATCTCATCTTGAAGCATGACCCTAGTGCTTCATTTTGGAGTGGCAAAAACTCTGAATTTATCTGCAGAAAGCCTACTCTTAGTAAGAGGGTGAGGTGCAAGGAAAGAAGGGAGAGAATAGAAGAGTGGGAAGAAACTTCTGTATGTCACATGTTCAACTATGTGGTGCAGATTATAAGTGTATGAATACTTACATATGGATATTCAAAGACAGCAGTCAACTCTAGTCACATAATAGATGTACACTTATTCACTCACTGATTTAAAAATCAAAGTGGATTGAACGAGATAGAAAAGGCTTCCTGGGGAGTTCCCTGGTGGACTAGTGGTTAGGATTTCAGGCTTTCACTGCCATCACCAGTGTTCAATTCCTGGTTGGGGAACTGAAATCCCACAATCCACGTGGTGCAGTCAAAAAGAGAGAGAGAAAGGAAGAAAGGAAGGGAGGAAGGAAAGGCTTCCTGAAAGATGGGTAAACTGGAAATGGGGATAAGGGAAAAGGGTGTCAGTGAATGGACAGAGTTTGCTCAAGAGGGCAAATGCTACAAGGCCTACAAGGTGAATCAGAAAAGTTAATGTGAGACCAGGGTGTGGTGGGGTGGAGTAGGGTGTTAAAAACTGCAAATCCAGCCCAACGAGGGCATGGCAAATCTAGTTCAGTTGTAGGAAAGTACTGACATCCCAGGGGAATCCTATCTGGGGAACTAGGGGAGAGGGCACGGCTTTGGATGTACAGGGTAGAGACCATGAGAATATCAGAATCAGGGTACTCTAGAAAATAAAGCATGAAAAAGTAATCATGGAGTCAAGGATTCAGAAGAACTAGGCTGGTACAAATAAGAAGGGAAATAATTCAACTCTTAATAGAGGGTCCTCACAGATGTCAAAGCCATCTCCTTGCACTTCTAGATATTAAATTTCCTGGGTGATACCTTCTCTATTCTACATACAACCCTCTACTGTCCATCTCCATTCTCAGCTGAAGACCTCACCACCCACCTCACTGAGAAAAGAAAATGAATTAAACTGAGAAAAGAGAATAAATTAAATGAATTAAATTCCTTACCCTCCCATCACCACATCTAGCCACCTACCTCCACCAGTACCCTTGCTTTCTGATATGTTAGATGAGCTGTCTCCAGTTAAAGGCCATTCCTTTCGCTTATGCACTGGAATAAGGATTAAGTTCATCTGTGAGAATCATAGGTCCAAAATAATAGTGGCTCAAACAAGAGACTTTATTTCTCTCACACATAAACGAATGGAGGTAGGCAGTTCAGAGTTGATATGATAACCCTGCTTCACAAAATCTTCAAAAATCACATGCTTCTCAACTCACTGCCTTCTTTGGGTGTGACTTTTGTCCTCAAGGTCCAAAATGGTAGCTTGAGCTCCAGTCATTACATCCAGAGTTCAGGCAAATGGATGGAGGAAGGGACTAAAGATGGAAAAAAGGCATGTGCCAGCTGTCTTTCACAGAAGATTCCCAAGAGCTGTCACATGACACTTTGGGTTACATCTTATTAACCACAGATAGTTACATGGGCACATCTAGCAGTAAGGAAGGCTGGAGAGTATAATCTTCATTCTAGTGAGTCATGAAGTTAGCTATGGATTTGAGAATTTTATTATTGTAGAAGAGGAGGAGACAGATATTAGAGGATATCTAGAAGTCATTGCCAGGTGGCACTAGTGGTAAAGAATCTGCCTGCCAATGCAGAAGATGTAAGTGATGCAAGTTCAGTCCCTGGGATGGGAAGATTCCCTGGAGGAAGGCATGGCAACCCACTACAGTATTCTTGCCTGGAGAATCCTATGGACAGAGGACCCTGGCAGGCCACATTACATGGGGTTGCAAAGAGTCAGACAAAACTGAAGTGACTTAGCACAGCACAGAAGTCATTGCCACAGCGTCACTTCTCTCCTTTATGAGGACTATTGCCTTCTCTACTAAATAATTCTTAGCAACATACCAACCTGAGTTAGCATATGTGTGTGCTTAGTCACTCAGTCGTGTCCAACTCTTTGCGACCTCATGAACTGTGCCCTGCCAAGCTCCTCTGTCCTTGGGACTCTCCAGGCAATAATACTGGAGTGGGTTGCCATGCCCTCCTCCAGGGGATCTTCCCAACCGAGGGACTGAGCTCAGGTCTCTGGCATTGCAGGCAGATTATTTACCAAGGAAGAATGGAAGGGAACTCAGGAATGGAAGCCCCTGAGTTAGCATTTACTATCCCCAAAATAAACTTTACCTTGACACTACTATCCCTCCAGCTCCTTCCCCATATTTCTGTACCCACTAACAGAAAACATTCTCTTTTTTTGAATATTTCTTTATCTTATTAATTTACTTTATTTATTTATTATTTTTGGCTGTGGTGCATCTTCATTGCTGTGCAAGGGCTTTCTCTGGTTGCAGTGAATGGTGGCTACTCTTCATTGCAGTGTGCGGGCTTCTCATTGCAGTGGTTTCTCTTGTAGAGCACAGGCTCTAGGCATGTGGGCTTCAGTAGTTGTGGCACATGGGCTTAGTTGTTCCATGGTGTGTGGGATCTACCCAGGCCAGGGGTAGAATCCATGTCCCCTGCACTGGCAGGTAGATTCTTAATCACTTGACTACCAGGGGAGCCCAGAAAACATTCTTGAATGAATTCTCTACAAGTGCAATCTCTTCTTCCTCATGCCCTCTTTATTCCTAAATTCACTCCAGTCTGGTTTCCATACCCATCAATCTACTGAAACCATTCTTGTCAACATCCCCAGAGATCTATGTTGCCAAATCCAATGATCACATTTTTGTCCTGATTCTATTAGCTCTCTCATTAGCATTTGATGTGGATGATCATTATTTCCTTGAAACTTTTCCTCTTTTGGCTTTGTAAATACCATGTTTTACTAGTCTTTACTTCTCAACATCCTCTACTTGAACTCTAAATACCAGAGTTATCTACACTTTGTCTTGAGCCTCCTCTTCTATTCTCTCTCAAATCACTCCTTAAGTGGTTTCATCAGTTCCTATGACTCTAAATACCATCTATAAATTGATGATTCCCAGTGAAAATCCTAAAAATATTCTAAATTTCAGATTCATATATACACGTGCCCATTTAAAATCACCACTTAAACGTCTACAGATATCTCTAATACAACACTCTTATAAAATAGAACTCTTGACACCCTGTTCCCACCCAATATGTCCTTCCCCATATTTTTCACCTTAGAAAAATGACATTAACCTGGGAGTCATCATTGATTCCTCCTTCTCTCTCATTCCCCAGATTCAATCCATCAGCAAATCCTGACCATTCTACATCCAATATGAATTTCTAATTCATCCATTTCTTCCACCTCCACTTTTACTACCCTATACCAAAGGAAACTCATCTCTTGCCCAAATTGTAAGGTAAGGTAATTGTTTAAAAATGGAAGGTAAGTCATGTCACTCTCCTGATCAAAACCCTCTCTTGGCTTCCCATCACATTTAAAATTCAAACTCCTACCCGATATGGCCCTGTACATTTCTCCTACTCTTCTCCCCTCAACTCACTATGCTTCATCTGTGTTAGCCTTCTATATTTGTGTTATGTGTCAAGCTCTCTCGAGCTTCAGAACTCTTTCATTTGTAGTTCCCTCCAACCAGTCCATTCTAAAGGAGATCAGCCCTGGGATTTCTTTGGAAGGAATGATGCTAAAGCTGAAACACCAGTACTTTGGCCACCTCATGTGAAGAGTTGACTCATTGGAAAAGACTCTGATGCTGGGAGGGATTGGGGGCAGGAGGAGAAGGAGATGACAGAGGATGAGATGGCTGGATGGCATCACTGACTAGATGGATGTGAGTCTGAGTGAACTCTGGGAGTTGGTGATGGACAGGGAGGCCTGGCGTGCTGCGATTCATGGGGTCGCAAAGAGTTGGACACGACTGAGCAACTGAACTGAACCGAACTACCTAAAATGGGATTGGGCTTGCTCAGAGGTTAAAGTGTCTGCCTGCAGTGCGGGAGACCTGGGTTCGATCCCTGGGTCGGGAAGATCCCCTGGAGAAGGAAATGGCAAACCATTCCAGTATTCTTGCCTGGAGAATCCCATGGACAGAGGAGCCTGGTGGGCTATGTCCACGGGGTTGCAAAGAGTCAGACACGACTGAGTGACTTCATTTTCTTTCTTTCTACCTAAAATGCTTTTCCACTGGGTTCTTCACATGTGTGATTCCTTTTAAACCTTCGAATCCTGAGTCAAATGTTACTTCCTCATAAAGGTGTTCCCTAACTTCCCTATCTAAAGTGGAAAGAGTAAGTGAAATTCCTCAGTCATGTCCAACTCTTTGCAACCCCATGGACTGTAGCCTGCCAGGTCCCTCCATCCATGGGATTTTCCAGGCAAGAATACTGGTGTGGGTTGCCATTTCCTTCTCCAGGGGATCTTCCCAACCCAAGGATCAAACCAGGATCTCCTGCATTGCAGGCAGACTCTTTCTCATCTGAGCCACCAGGGAAGTGCCTATCTAAAGTAGTTCCATCTTACTATTTTCTATCAGATTTCTTCAATGGTATTGTCACAGTGTACAAGGCCATGAGGTCAGAGACCTTGTCTTTCTTATTTACCATTGTATCCCAGCACCTAGCATAGTTCTTGGCACTGTGCCTGTCATTAGGCTCAACAGATGCACAACAGGTATTTGTTGAAATGGTGAATTGATGAATAGGAGTTGTCTGAAACACCTTTTAGTGGTTGAGAGGAGAGGGGGAAGTAATGAAGTGTGATGGGCCCAGCAAAGCTGCCAGTCCAAGTCTAGAGCCAGAGCTGGGGTCCTGAAGGGACAGCTAGAGGAAATGCTGTGTGTACATATTTGAGCCAAGACCTTGAGGAAGAATGGAATCGCTAGATGGCAAAAGGAAGATTGTAAAAGAGGACAGAGCCAAGGCTCAGAGGTAAAATGGAAACCCATGTGGAAGAGGTGTGAGTAGGCTGGGAACAAATGAGAAGGACCCTAGGCAACTGTCAAGAACTATACTAGAAAGAGAGACTGCTGCCCAGCCATAAGCAATAAGAATTGACTGAGAACTGAGAGTCTGAATGGCTGAAGACCATGAAAACTATGTCAGTGATCTTCAAGCATGGGTGATCTTCTCCAGCATATCTCAGAAAGAGTAGATTATAAGACTGACTTTGGGTGGAGGCTTATAGGGCAGGTGCAGCCAGGTCTAAGAACAAGCATCAAAGGAGAAAGAGCTGATGAATTGAGATCTTACAGTCTAAGGATGGAAGGTGGAGTTTAGGGTTTCTGAGATAGAGCAGTGAGTGATGAGGAGGTTTACAGCATGGCCAAGGCAGTGGCTGACATAGAGCAGAGCTGAAGATAATCTGGGATGAAGGAGCCAAGAAGCTAAGAGTTGGGACTTCCTTATGGGGCCCTCAGGTTAATGATGGGATAGGAGGTACAGAAGAGTACTAGAATCTTCCATGGATCTAGGGTAGTGAACTGGATGTCAATAAATGATAACAGTGAGGAGGCGTAGAGGGTAAACTATGAGGATGAAAGAAGGAAGAAATTGTTTCACAAAAGTGAAAGAAGGGGACTAGGGAAAAGCTGGTGGGGTCTCTCTTGCTCTCTGAATTTGGGAGAAGGAACAATTCACACAGGAGGCAGCCCCAGGGGAAGTGTTTCCATTTGGATTGTCCCCAAATCAGAGTCTGAGATAAGGAATCCAGTGTAAGTAGTCTATTTAGGAGTAGATTAAAGGAAATTCCCATAAAGGAGTGGGGAAGTGAAGTAGGGGAGGGAAGAAAGCCAATAAAGGAGTGTATTATAAAGCAAATTAACACTCTGGGTAACAGGAGCTTGATCATGCCTGGGAATTCTAGGCACAGTAGAACATGCATCTCACAGTTATCCCACCTAAGGGATAACCCTCTGCTATCAGTTACTGATTAAGAACTGTCTTAGGGAGGTCATTCATTCCCTGGTACTTCTAGCTTCCTCAATATTCAGGCAAAGAGGACTCTAGGGGCTGGAGAAAAAAACTCCAGGCAAAGAGTCACAGGAGCTGGTAGCTGGAAGTTAGGCTAGCATGGAGAGACATGGGAAGAGCCCAGAGGCTATGGGTGGAGCACCAACAGCATCTAGGGATGTGCAAGCAGGGAGCCAGGGCTCAGTCAGGGCAAAGAAGTGGACAGACCATGCTATAAAAAGAGTGAGAGTGAAGGGCCTAATTTATTTTTGAGGGGACATCTAAAAAATAATTGTATATATTCTTTACTTCAGTGTACAAATTCTTTAACACCTTATAATCCACAAACCATATTCAAATTATGCCCAATTATTCCAGAAATGTCCTTTACAACCAGTCTGTCCAAATCAGGATTCTGTCCCAAATCATGCATTCATCTGATTATGTCCCTGACATCTCCTTAACTTCAGAACATTGTTTCTTTATTTCACAGTACACTGTCTTATTGAAGAAAGTGGGCCAGTTGTTCTGAAGCATGTCCTACTTTGAGGATTTGCCTGCATGATTGCCTGTGGTATTATTTACCTTGTTCCTCAATCTCCTGTAGTTCCTGTAAACTGGACTTTAGGTCTAAAGGCTTGATCGCATTCAAGTCCAGTATCTTTGGCTGCTGCTGCTGCTAAGTCGCTTCAGTCGTGTCCGACTCTGTGTGACCCCATACACGGCAGCCCACCAGACTCCCCCGTCCCTGGGATTCTCCAGGCAAGAACACTGGAGTGGGTTGCCATTTCCTTCTCCAATGCATGAAAGTGAAAAGTGAAAGGGAAGTCGCTCAGTCGTGTCCGACTCTTAGCAACCTCATGGACTGCAGCCTACCAGGCTCCTCCGTCCATGGGATTTGGCAGGCAAGAGAGAATACAGCAATGTGGCATTGTGTCATGCACTGCAGCACATGGCTGCTCCACTGGTAGTAACACTATGATGGAGTGCTGGATCAGCGTGATAGCAGCCAGATCCATGATAGAGTTATCTTTGCCTCCCAATGCCCAGAAGATAGTCTGTGGGGTGGTTAAGAATCCGTTTCCAATGCAGGAGATGAAGGTTTCATCCCTGGTCGGGGAACTAAGATCCCACATGCTCCAGGGCAACTAAGCCCACCTGCAACTAGAGAAGCCCACCTGCCACAACTACTGAGCCCATGTGCTCTAGAGCCTGTGCCACAACTAGAGAGCCCTCACAGCCAAATTAAAAAAAAAAAATCTTTGGGCTATTTAGTTCCACACAGATGTCCCCATCAGCTATCCACACAATAATTTTAATCCCACTTGACAATTCTTGCCTGGATCAATGAATTCATGACACGTTTAAAAATGATTTCCTAATACCCTCTTACACTGTTGGTGGGAATGCAAACTAGTACAGCCACTATGGAGAACAGTGTGGAGATTCCTTAAAAAACTGGAAATAGAACTGCCATATGATCCAGCAATCCCACTGCTGGGCACACACACCAAGTAAACCAGAATTGAAAGAGACACGTGTACCCCAGTGTTCATCGCAGCACTGTTTATAATAACCAGGACATGGAAGCAATCTAGATGTCCATCAGCAGATGAATGGATAAGAAAGCTGTGGTACATATACCCAATGGAGTATTACTCGGCCATTAAAAAGAATACATTTGAATCAGTTCTAATGAGGTGGATGAAACTGGAGCCTATTATACAGGGTGAAGTAAGCCAGAAAGCAAAACACCAATACAGTACACTAATGCATATATATGGAATTTAGAAAGATGGTACCAATAACCCTGTATGTGAGACAGCAAAAGAGACACAGATGTATAGAACAGTCTTTTGGACTCTGTGGGAGAGGGAAAGGGTGGGATGATTTGGGATAATGGCATTGATACATGTATATTATCATATGTGAAGTGGATCACCAGTCCAGGTTCAATGCATGAGACAGGATGCTCGGGGCTGGTGCACTGGGATGACCCAGAGGGATGGGATGGGGAGGGAGGTGGGAGGGGGGGTTCAGGATGGGGAATACATGTACACCCATGGCAGATTCATGTGAATGTATAGCAAAAACCACCACAATATTGTAAAGTAGTTAGCTTCCAATTAAAATAAATAAATTTATTTTTAAAAAAATAAATAAAATAAATTGATTAATTTAAAAAATGATTTCCTAATTATATCACTCCCTCTCTACTTACTAGCTAGCCTTCTTCAGGAAAGAACTTCCTTTTTTCAACCAGGGCAGCCTAGGGCAGTGGATAAGAATATGAACTTTGGAGTCAGACTTTCTACTTTCAACTCTTGGTCCCACCACTTGCTACCTGTGTGACTAAGTCACTTAACTGCTCAGTTTCCTCATCTGTAAAGTGTGGTTGCTATGAAAATTAAATGAGGAAGTATCACTAAGGGCTTTTCTGGTGGCTCAGATGGTAAATAATCTGCCTGCCATGCAGGAAACCTGGACTCGATACCTGCATCAGGAAGATTCCCTAGAGAAGGGAATGGCTACCCACTGCAGTATTTTTGGCTGGAGAATTCCATGAATAGAGGAGCCTGGGGGTCCTACAGTCCATGGGGTCACAAAGAGTCAGACATAACTGAGCAACTAACATTAGTATTACTAAAGCAATCAGAATAAGGCCTGGTGCATGGTAAGAACTATGTGTTAAATAAACGCAAAGTAAAATAAAGATATGGTTATTTAATTATGCTGAAATATAGTTCCTACTGAAAAGGCAGGATAAATGCGTAATTCTTTCCATTTAATTACCAAGTCTCAAAGTAAGGATTTCGTTTAATAGCTGCCACAAGGGGTGACAAATAAGCAGAATGAACATTAAAGAGCTCAGGGAAAGACATGGGAGGGAGGGAAGCTGGGAGAAGAGCCCAGAATGAGGATATGTAGTGCTGGATGGGGCTGGGAGAAGGCAAGACCTGAAAATAGCCTTCCCCTCCTTTTTCCTTCATTTTCCAGAGCCTCAGTCAAAATCACACAGAACCAGGGCACCTAAAGGAAATGGGAAACAGAGCTCCTATTTAGAGGACAGGTGCTTGGTCATTTATGCACATCTACAAAAGACATTCACATTTTCTCTTCATTTGCTGTTCTTCTTCTTTTTTTTTTCTTCTAATTTTATTTTTAAACTTTACATAATTGTATTAGTTTTGCCAAATATCAAAATGAATCCACCACAGGTATACATGTGTTCCCCATCCTGAACCCTCCTCCCTCCTCCCTCCCCATACCATCCCTCTGGGCCGTCCCAGTGCACCAGCCCCAAGCATCCAGCATCGTGCATCGAACCTGGACTGGCAACTCGTTTCCTACATGATATTTTACATGTTTCATTGCCATTCTCCCAAATCTTCCCACCCTCTCCCTCTCCCACAGAGTCCATAAGACTGTTCTATACATCAGTGTCTCTTTTGCTGTCTCGTACACTGGGTTATTGTTACCATCTTTCTAAATTCCATATATATACATTAGTATACTGTATTTATGTTTTTCCTTCTGGCTTACTTCACTCTGTATAATAGGCTCCAGTTTCATCCACCTCATTAGAACTGATTCAAATGTATTCTTTTTAATGGCTGAGTAATACTCCATTGTGTATATGTACTACAGCTTTCTTATCCATTCATCTGCTGATGGACATCTAGGTTGCTTCCATGTCTTGGCTATTATAAACAGTGCTGCGATGAACATTGGGGTACACGTTGCTGTTCTTACTATTGCATTGTTTTAATAGAATATATAATATAAAATACAGAAGTTCTCAAATTTATAAAACACAGCTTGGAACAAAATAACACAAAATTTATTCTAGACCTATCATCCTGATCTGTTAAATAAAATAATGAGGGACTTCCCCGGCAGTCCAGCAGTTAAGACTCTGAACTTCCACTGCAGGGGTCACAGATTCTCTTCCCTGATTGGGGAACTAAGATCCTGCATGCCCTGCGGCCAAAAATAAAATAAAATAATGAGCCCACATTTGGGGATCCACTTTAAAATGTTCCTAGATAAGGCTGGCTTCCTTGTGGATCCCATGCAGTCCCATTGGGCCCCACACTCAATAGGGCCTGCTGCTGCTACTGCTGCTAAGTCACTTCAGTCATGTCCGACTCTGTGTGACCCCATAGACAGCAGCCCACCAGGCTCCCCCCCGTCCCTGGGATTCTCCAGGCAAGAACACTGGAGTGGTTTAGTTTAATCCTCTGTGGTCACCACCTTGGAATTCTTAGTAGTTCTTGAACAAAGGACCCTGCATTTTCATTTTGCACTGAGCCCTGCAAATTGTGTACCCTAGGGCCTCTCAGGGCCCCTGACCCTGACCCCAAACCAGCGGCCAGCCTGCACCCCCACAGATCAGCATAGGTAGGTAGCCTTTTGCATTTCTAAACTCTCTGCTTTGTAACTTTGGGACTGCTCCAAGCTTTGCTCTTCTTACTGGCAGCTTTTTTATTTGGTTGCCTGCATGGCTTGTTCCAGTCTCCGTCCCCTCCTAGGGTTCCTTTTCGTCTTCAGAATCATTGATGAAATGCATCTCTCCGTGGGCAGTGCTTCCACCCCCACCTCCAGAAAGAGGCTTTCACCGGAGCTGTGAGAATTGTCTGTCTTATCCTCTTCCCCCTCAGTCTGAGCATTCTCTGTACTGCTTGTTGCTTGTTACTAAAATAAGACACATGGCCAAGAAAAGAAAAGAAGCCTCCCCGCATTTTATTGATGTGTAGACCAGCTCAGCTCTGAGGCTCTGGGACAGCTGAATGCAAGTGGGGGCTGGGTTGCAAGAGAAGGGAAGCAAAGAGAGGCAGTTTGAAAAAGAATGAGATTATCCAGTTCCACTCTGTCTCACCGCTGGAACTGCCTCTGTTTTACGCCAGCCAGATGAAAGCCTAAGTCTTAAGGAGCTCCAGGGAAGGCCACATCATGGGGCTTTTAATTATAAAAGATTCAAGATATTCTGCCCGTTTTCAGTTCATTTCCTGTCACCAAACACCTTTCCACAAATAGTCGATACCACTTTTTCAACACGCTAAATTCTAATCTTCATCCTTTTCCCATCTATGGTCCCCTGTGCTGTGTTTAGTCATTCAGTCGTGTCCGACTCTTTGTGACCCCATGGACTATAGCTGGCTAGGCTCCTCTGTCCATGGGGATTCTCCAGGCAAGAGTATTGGAGTGGGGTGCGATGGCCTCCTCCAGGGGATCTTCCTGACTCAAGGATCAAACCCAAGTCTCCCACATTGCGGGTGGATTCTTTACCGTCTGAGCCACTAGGGAGGCTGTATTTAATATAGCCGTCTCCCATTATCCATGGGGGATTGCTTCCAAGACTCCTATGAATACCAAAATCCACAGATGCTCAAGTCCCTTATGTAAAGTAGCAGTGTATAAGCTAGGCACATCCTCCCATAGACTTTGTCATCTTTAGGTGCTTATAATACCTAATACCATATGCTGCTGCTGCTGCTAAGTCACTTCAGTCGTGTCCGACTCTGTGCGACCCCATAGACGGCAGCCCACCAGGCTCCCCCGTCCCTGGGATTCTCCAGGCAAGAACACTGGAGTGGGTTGCCATTTCCTCTCCAATGCAGGAAAGTGAAAAGTGAAAGTGAAGTCACTCAGTCATGTCTGACTCTTAGCGACCCCATGGACTGCAGCCTACTAGGCTCCTCCATCCATGGGATTTTCCAGGCAAGAGTATTGGAGTGGGGTGCCATTGCCTTCTCCTAATACCATATAAATGTTATGTAAATAGTTGCCAGAGAGGAGAAAATTCAAGCTTTACTTTTTGGAACTTTCTGGAATTCTTTTACCAAGTATTTTCATCCACAGTTGGTTGAATCTGCAGATGCAGAACTTGCGGATACAGACAGCCAACTGTGTATGTTATTCCTGTTCTGTTGCCTTACTGTATACACACGCACGCGCACACACACACACACACACACACAATCATTGTTCTATTTGAATAAGGCTTTCTGTCTAAGATCAGGCCTTTTGGGACATCTCTGGTGGTCCAGTGGCTAAGACTTGTAGCTCCCAATACAGAGGCATGGAGTTCAATCCCTGGTCTGGAAACTAGATCCCACATGTCACAACTAAAGATCTCTCAAGCCACAAGGACAATGGAAGATCCTGTGTGCCACAACTGAGACCCAGCATATGTGTGCATGCATTTCAGCCATGTCAGACTCTTTGCAACCCTATGGACTGTAGGCCACCAGACTCCTCTGTCCATGGGATTCTCCAAGCAAGAATACTGGAGTGAATTTTCATGCGCTCCTCCAGGGGATATTCCCAACCCACGGATGGAACTCACATCTTCCCAACCCACGGATGGAACTTGCAACTCTCCTGCATTGGCAGGCATGTTCTTTAAAAAGAATCTTAAAAAGCAGAGACATTACTTTGCCAACAAAGGTCCATCTAGTCAAAGCTATGGTTTTTCCAGTAGTCATGTATGGATGTGAGAGTTGGACCATAAAGAAAACTGAGCACCAAAGAGAGTTGGACCATAAACAAAACTGAGCACCAAAGAATTGATGCTTTTGAACTGTGGTGCTGGAGAAGACTCTTGAGAGACCCTTGGACTGCAAGATCAAACCAGTCCATCCTAAAGGAAATCAGTCCTGAATATTCATTGGAAGGACTGATGCTGAAGCTGAAACTTCAATACTTTGGGCACCTGATGTGAAGAACGGACTCACTGGAAAAGACCCCAATGCTGGGAAATATTGAAGGCAGGGGGAGAAGGGGAAGACAGAGGATGAGATGGTTGGATGGCATCACCAACTCGATGGACATGAGTTTGAGCAAGCCCCAGGAGTTGGTGATGGACAGGGAAGCCTGGCGTGCTGCAGTCCATGGGGTTGCAAAGAGTCAGACACAACTGAGCAACTGAACTGAACTGAACTGAACTGAGCTCCACGTAGGAAGCCCAGGACCAAGCACAGCCAAATAAATAAAAATATAAACATTTGACCAAAAAAAAGATAATGCCTTTTTTCCTTATTCCTTTGGTTCACTCTGTTTCCTTACCAGGAGAACAAAGAAGTTTTCATTAGGGCTGGGATAATCCCCAATAGTATATTTCATTTGTTCATTTCATTTTTGTAAGTAAAATAATAATAGTAGAAAAAGAAGTAATAGTACTAATACTAGTAGTTGTAATGGTGGTTGCCTCTTATATGCATGGCAGGGCCTGTTCATTGCTAATTCTAGTGACAACCAGTGATTTAGGTTTTATTGCCCCCATTTTATAGACAAGGAAACTGAAGCATAGAAATGAAGGGAACTTGCCCCAAATGGTCACCTTTTAAATAACAGAACTGGGATGTTTAATGCTACTCTGTTGACACCAGTGCTAATCACCACACTGCCTCAGTCTCCTCTCTGTTTAAAATAGAGGGACCATCAGTTCAGTTCAGTTCAGTTCAATTGCTCAGTTGTGTCTGACTCTTTGCAACCCCATGAATCGCAGCACGCCAGGCCTCCCTGTCCATTACCAACTCCCGGAGTTCACTCAGACTCATGTCCATCGAGTCAGTGATGCCATCCAGCCATCTCATCCTCTGTCGTCCCCTTCTCCTCCTGCCCCCAATCCCTCCCAGCATCAGAGTCTTCCAATGAGTCAACTCTTCATATGAGGTGGCCAAAGTACTGGAGTTTCAGCTTTAGCATCATTCCTTCCAAAGAAATCCCAGGGCTGATCTCCTTCAGAACGGACTGGTTGGATCTCCTTGCAGGCCAAGGGACTCTCAAGAGTCTTCTCCAACACCACAGTTCAAAAGCATCAATTCTTTGGCGCTCAGCCTTCTTCACAGTCCAACTCTCACACCCATACATGACCACTGGAAAAACCATAGCCTTGACTAGACGGACCTTTGTTGGCAAAGTAATGTCTCTGCTTTTGAATATGCTATCTAGGTTGGTCATAACTTTTCTTCCAAGGAGTAAGCGTCTTTTAATTTCATGGCTGCAATCACCATCTGCAATTATTTTGGAGCCCCCCCCCCCAAAAAAGTCTGACACTGTTTCCACTGTTTCCCCATCTATTTGCCATGAAGTGATGGGACCAGATGCCATGATCTTCATTTTCTGAATGTTGAGTTTTAAGCCAACTTTTTCACTCTCCTCTTTCACCTTCATCAAGAGGCTCTTTAGTTCCTCTTCACTTTCTGCCATAAGGGTGGTGTCATCTGCATATCTGAGGTTATTGATATTTCTCCTGGCAATCTTGATTCCAGCTTGTGCTTCTTCCAGC
Source organism: Bos indicus x Bos taurus (assembly GCF_003369695.1). Classification (NCBI taxonomy): domain Eukaryota; kingdom Metazoa; phylum Chordata; class Mammalia; order Artiodactyla; family Bovidae; genus Bos; species Bos indicus x Bos taurus. The sequence continues at coordinate 88,711,661 of NC_040105.1, read as the reverse complement.
CCAGTGTTTCTCATGGACAGGGACCATATTATCTTCTTTTGTTTGATCAGAGCTCTGTTCACTGGATAACCATAGAATTTCCACTCCATTTCCCTCATGTCTCAGATGGTAAAGAATCTGCTTGCAATTCGGGAGACCTGGGTTCGATCCCTGAGTTGGGAAGATCCCCTGGAGGAGGTCATGGCAACACACTGCAGTATTCTTGCCTGAAATCTCCATGAACAGAGGAGCTTGGCGAGCTACAGTCCATGGGGTCACAGAGAGTTGGACACAACTGAGCAACTAAGCACACATTTACATGCAGACATCAAACGTTGGGCTGCCCCTCCAATGAACCCTCTTCTTTTTATCAGGTTATATATTAGCTTTCACTAGCTGCTTGTTATGTAAGATGTTGCATGTGACGTCTCTGTTTTGCCTTCTTTCTTACATTCCTGAAAACTTTTAAAGATCTTTTTAACGTCCTCATCCCCTCATTCAATTTCTACTTTATAGGTCTAGCCCTCCTTTGATATTTCTCTGTACATCACTTCCCTGGCCTTCCCTTTCAGCTCTTTGCCCTGTCTTTTTCCCATTACCTCTTCGTTGTCAGGCCCTTTCCACAGCCACCCCCTCCCAATACTGTGTAGCCCAAGTGCAGTGACATCGACTCCTCCTTTTAGTTTTTCAGTGTTGGCAGGAGGAATTTCAAGCCTGCCCCCGAGTTGTCCTCTTCTGGTATCTTACTTTGAAACACAAAAGCATTAAATTGTAAATCAATTCTGCATTGATCAAGGCTGGCTCCCATCGCCACTGCCTGGCTGCGGCCTCTGAATACTGAAACTGAGTTTTCTTCTGTGCTGGCTCTATTGTTGCACAAGGCCAAGAAAAGGTCCTCATCAACGAAACTGCGCACCTTGTTGGCAGGAGTCAGGCAGGAAAGCTGGCAGCCAAAACTCATGTGGCTCTACCTTTCTTTTCTAATGAAAACTTTAACCTTTCTAATTTGCTTCCTTTTTATTTCCCTACACCTATTGCATCTTATTCTCTCAAGTGCAGTCAGACAGTCCTTATCCCCCACATTTGCATTTTTTCTCCTTTCCTCCTATTCTGCTCACTTGTCCCTTTCATTTGATTCTCACTTCAGCTTCTTCGGATTATTCTTTTAGCTTAAAAAAAAATAATTCAGCAAGCACTTATTGAATGCCTACTGTGTACCAGCTGCTAAACTAAGTGCCTGGTCCCTGCCCTCAAGGAGTTCAGTATTTCCATGTGCACTGAATACTTGGGCAACCCCTGGGTGGAAGAAAAGAGCATGTCAGTTGGTCAGCCATATATACGCATGTACATATATATATATATGTATATATATATACGTATATATATATACGTATATATATATACGTATATATATATACATGGAGTTCAGAGGAATGCACAAAATGGCCTTTATTCCCAGTTTAAATCACACTTTCTAACCGATATGAATCAACAGGACATGTCGATTTCAAGTGGCCTCTTTCTTACTCCTCCCAAAGGAGAAGAGGGTAGCAGAGGATGAGATGGTTGGATGGCATCACCTGACTCAATGGACATGAGTTTGAGCAAAGTTTGGGAGACAGTGGAGGACAGGGAAGCCTAGAGTGCTGCAGTCCATGGGGTCGCAAAGAGTCACATATGACTCAGCAACTAAACAACAGCCACAACTTACTACTCCACTCAATTCACGATGGTGTGATCACTCACCTAAGCCAGACATCCTGGAATTCAAAGCAAAATGGGTCTGAGGAAGCATCACTATGAATAAAGGTAGTAGAGGTGATGGAATTCCAGTTGAGCTATTTCAAATCCTAAAAGAGGATGCTGTGAAAGTGCTCCACTCAATATGCCAGCAAATTTGGAAAACTCAGCAGTGGCCACAGGACTGGAAAAGGTCAGTTTTCATTCCAATCCCAAAGAAAGACAATGCCAAAGAGTGTTCAAACTACCACACAATTGCACTCAGCTAACGTGCTAGCAAAGTAATGTTCAAAATTCTCCAAGCCATGCTTTAACAGTACGTGAACCATGAAATTCCAGATGTTCAAGCTGGATTTAGAAAAGGCAGAGGAACCAGAGATCAAATTGCCGACATCTGCTGGATCATCAAAAAAGCAAGAGAGTTCCAGAAAAACATATACTTCTGCTTTATTAGCTATGCCAAAGCCATTGACTGTGTAGATCACAACAAACTGTGGGAAATTCTTCAAGAGATGGGAATACCAGACCACCTGACCTGCCTCTTGAGAAATCTGTATGCAAGTCAAGAAGCAACAGTTAGAACTGGACATGGAACAACAGACTGGTTCCAAATTGGGAAAGGAGTACGTCAAGGCTGTCTATTGTCACCCTGCTTATTTAACTTCTATGCAGAGTACATCATGAGAAACGCTGGGCTGGATGAAGCACAAGCTGGAATCAAGATTGCCGGGAGAAATATCAATAACCTCAGATATGCAGATGACACCACCCTTGTGGCAGAAAGTGAAGAAGAACTAAAGAGCCTCTTGATGCAAGTGAAAGAGGAGAGTGAAAAAGTTGGCTTAAAACTCAACATTCAGAAAACGAAGATCACGGCATCTGGTCCCACCACTTCATGGCAAATAGATGGGGAAACAGTGGTAACAGTGAGAGACTTTATATTGTTGGCTCCAAAATAATTGCAGATGGTGATTGCAGCCATGAAATTAAAAGACGCTTACTCCTTGGAAGAAAAACTATGGCCAACCTAGACAGCATATTAAAAAGCAGAGACATTACTTTGCCAACAAAAGTCCATCTAGTCAAAGCTATGGTTTGTCCAGTAGTCATGTATGGATGTGAGAGTTGGACTATAAAGAATGCTGAGTACCAAGGAATTGATGCTTTTGAACTGTGGTGTTGGAGAAGACTCTTGAGAGTCCCTTGGACTGCAAGGAGATCCAACCAGTCCATCCTAAAGGAAATCAGTCCTGGATGTTCATTGGAAGGACTGATGTTGAAGCTGAAACTCCAATATTTTGGCCACCTGATGTGAAGAACTGACTCATTCGAAAAGACCCTGATGCTGGGAAAGATTGAATGCAGGAGGAGAATGGGATGACAGAGGATGAGATGGCTGGATGGCATCACCGACTCGATGGACATAAGTTTGAGTAAACTCCGGGAGTTGGTGATGGACAGGGAAGCCTGACATGCTGCAGTTCATGGGGTCGCAAAAGAGTTGGACAGGACTGGGCAACTGAACAACAGCATGATGCCAAAAGAGTCTTTGTTCATTTACCTACCTGATTTACAGTAACAATTGTTGTTCAGTTGCTAAGTTGTGTCCAGCTATTTTCGACCCCATGACTGCAGCACGCCAAACTCCTCTGTCCTGCACTATCTCCTGGGCTTTGCTCAAACTCATGTCCATTGAGTCGGTGATGCCATCCAACCTTCTCTGCCACCCATTTCTCCTCCTGCCCTCAATCTTCCCCCGCATCAGAGTCTTTTCCAATGAGTCAGCTCTTTGTATCAGGTGGCCACAGAATTGGACCTTCACCCTCAGCATCAGTCCTTCCAATGAATATTCAGGACTTATTTCCTTTACGATTGACTGGTTTAATCTCCTTGCTTTCCAAGGGACTCTCAAGAGTCTTCTCCAGAACCACAGTTCAAAAACATCAGTTCTTTGGTGCTCAGCCTCTTTGTGGTCCAACTCTCACATCTGTACATGAGAACTGGAAAAACCATAGCTTTGACTAGATGGACCTTTCTTTTTCAGCAAAGTGATGTCCCTGCTTTTTAGTATGCTGTCCAGGTTTGTCATAGGTTTACTTCCAGTAACAAAACCCACTCCAATTAGTATGGTTTGGAAATTTGCCAGGTACTGGCTGGGGAAATAATGAGAAAAAAAATTTATCAGCTCTTTCCATTTTTGACAGTGTGATGTGCTCTGCCTAGGTGTCATTGGAATCCTTCTTGCTTCTCAGGAACTCCCGCTTTCCATCCAAACACTTTGTACCCCTTTGTTTGATATGTATTTCCTTGGTACAAACTTCTTCACCTTGGCATTTAGACATCTAATAGGCATTTCAAATTAAAAAAGTCCTAAACTCAACTGAGGATTTCCCTGATCCTTGAACCCATGACTCTCCCACTCTTCCCCATCTCAATAAATGTCATCTCGATTCACCTAGTTGCTCAAGCTGAAACACTCAGAGTCATCCTTAACCCTCTCTCACACTCCACATCCAATTCATCAGCGCATCTTATTCACTTTAACTGGCTTTGCCTTTAAAATAGATGCTGAATCCATCTACTTTCAATACCTCCTCTGCTGCCACCCTAGTTGACACCCTCATCATCTCTTACTTGGACTCACACAGTAATCTCCTGTTTTGTCTCCCTGCTTCACCCCGTACAATCCATTATCTCCACCACAGCCAGAGGGATGCTTGTAAAAGGTCAATCTGATATTGTCAATCCCCAGATCAAAACACTCTAATAGCTTTCCATCACAATTAGGGAAAAATACAAAGTTCTTATCCCAGCCTCCAAGGCCTGCTGCAGATTGGCCCTTGGCTACCTCCGGCCTCGTTTCCTACCACCTCTCCTTTTAACTCACCTTACTTCGGTGGCCTCCTTTGCTGTTTTTAAACATGTCAAACACCTTCAGGCCTTTGCACTCTCTGTCTCCCTAACTTAAATTATATTTCTCCTAAATTCCACATGACCCTTATCCTTATTTTATTCAGGACTGTTCAGTCCTTGGAAGGTCTCCCCTGCCCCTACTGTCTAAAATATCACTGTACCCCATCATTTCCTATCTTATTAACCTGATCCATTTTTCTTCATATTCATGATATGTAATTATATGTGTAATTGTTTGTTATCTAATTATCATCAGAATACAAGCTTTATGAGGGTAGAAATGTCATCTATTTTACTCACTTCTATATTATCAGCTCCTAGAACACTGTCTGGCACATATTCAGAGCTCAATAAATATTTGTTAAAATGAGTGAATGATTATGTGAAAGGGGCCTATCTTAGCAGCCTCACTTGGATTCACCCTTCAATTCACATATGTATTGTTCTGTATGGAGAGTCTAAGAGGTGAGTCCACTGAGAAACTATGTGTTTAGAAGCCCAAAGAGCTTCTTGGGAAAGATGTCATCCTAATGGAAGAAAGAATGAACATCTAAGATTCCTCCTAGACCTCAGAGTTGAGGGATGGGAAAGATTTTGAATATAAGTCTCAAGTTGTAATTAATCAGGACATTTAAAAAGAAGAAGTAACAGAAACCCAAGTCAACCCACTTTAAGAAGAAAAAAAAAAGATTGCTTTGGTTCAAAAAGCTAGGAAAGAGAGTGGGATGCTCAAAGAAACCAGGATTGGAGACTCAACATTGTCAGAACACTCTATGTTTTATTTCTCCTTATCTCTGCTTCTCTTTCCCCATTTGTTTCATCCTTTCTTGTATACTGGCCTTCTCCACATTGTAGGAAACATGGCTTCCAGCAGACAAAGCCAAGCACAGAGAGCTTCTGTCTCCCAGAGTCCATAGACCTGTCCCAGGCAACATTTCTGATTGGCCTTTTTTTGGTCATGTGTCCATCATTTCATCCAATCACTATCTCTAGGAGAATGGGTGTTCTGTGATTGACCAGCTCTAGTTCACATACTCCTCCCTGAGGCCAGGAGTAGAGGCTACAACCATTTGAAGGGGAGTGGGAAAGCTTGCTGGAGAGACCAAAAACTAAATAACAACAACACAAAACCTACCAGAGGCCACTACCCTGGTTATCTTCTGATACAGCTCCCAGGACTCATACCCGAGTCTTAAGTAGAGAGGGCTTTGTAAGAGTAAGTACCAATTTAAAAGACTATTTCACTAAAATCTCTATGGGGCATTGAATACACAGGGCACATCAGAAGCATTGGCTTTAGTAGTTCCAGCTGGGTGGGAAGCAGCTTTGTGACAGCAGCAGCAGCCACCTCAATGCATCAATGCCTTTGTTAAGGGCACCAGAAGCCTTGGCAGCAGATTATCACCCCAGGGAGCTAGAGAAAGAATGGAGGAAATGGTGGAAGCCACTGGGGAGGTGAAAGGATTTTGTTAATGAATCTATGTGACAGACATCTGGGAGACTAGCAGAAATAGTTGGATTAGTGAAAGGCTCTGAAGAGGGAAAATACAGGCAAAGGCAGAGTCAGAGAAATTCCTTTTTGTGATTATATTGTGAACTTGATTTCTCTTCCAATCTCTTTGCCAGGTCAGAAGGATGTCCACAGACCACAGAAAAGGAAGGAATAGAGACAGTAGATCACCTAGTGATATGTCACCCCCTAGAGCCTGTAGTATTGTGCTGGAGTCACAAAATCTGTGAAACTGCCTCTCTCTGGGAAGGTTCCAAACAGGGCAGAGAGAGACTTCCCCGGTGGTCCAGTGGTTAAGAATCTGCCTGCCAGTGCAGGAGATGAGGAGTTGATCCCTGGTTCAAGAAAGCCTGTGTGCCACAACTACTGAGTCTGTGTGCCACAGCTACTGAAGCTTGTGCACCTACAGCCTGTGCTCCATGACAAGAGAAGCCACGACAATGAGAACCTGTGCACTGAAATGAAGAGCAGCCCACGCTTGCCTCAACTAGACAAAACCCACACACAACAATGAAGACCCAGCACAACCAAAAATAAATAAATAAAAGAAACAGTACCTAAGCTAAGAATCTGCCTTGCAGTGCTGGGGTCTCGAGTTTGATCCCTGGTCTGGGAACTAAGATCCCACATGCAGCTAAGCCCGTGCACTGCAACTAATGAGCCCTTGCACCAGAGTGAGAGTCTATGTGCCACAACGAAAGACCCCATGTGCCACAACTAAGAACTGCCACAGCCAAAAAATAAATAAATATTAAAAATAGGGCAGAGGGCAAACGGGTCCCAGTTTCGAGATCCACTAGCACATCCTTGGCTGAGCTACAGTGTGGACCCACCTAGCTTTTCTGATTCAGGAGATACGTGTCACGCTTGGATTTTATCTCCACCAATTTCCCTCTTCTTGGCTTGAAGGCCAGCCACAGACCAATACTGCCATTAAACCAGGGTTCTCCTGACACCGCCTTCTGCCTGATTTGGACCTCTGCAGGATTCCTCTCACCTGTCTATTCAGACTCCAGACCTTGTCTGTGTCCTCCAGTTTGGTTTTTACACCTTGGATTCAGACCTTGGCTTCAACCTCATAACTCATGGCAACTAGCTCCCTGGGCGTTCATTCTAGTTCCCCTATTCACCTGCTGGCCCAGCTCGGCTGTGAGTCCCAGCTTGCATTGTTTGGCAGCCACCCATGACCTAGCACTGACCGTGTCCACCTTACCTCCCATTGTCCCTTGAATTGCTTTCTCTACCCACCCTTAGAATATAAAAATGCTGCTCACGTTGATACATAATGTCTTCATATTTCAGCAGCTTGTCTGGCTGGAGGAACCTTCATAACCTCCTCTGGCAATCCATTCCACTGTCTAATCATGCTGATAGTCAAAGTTCTTCCTTCTGTCATACCATTTAGTAGAAGTCTGAGTGCTGCTGAACAATCATCATTCTAAATGTCACCTACCTGGGAGAAATGAGAACAGTGATCCTCAGGGGCTGCACTATTTGGAATGTGCCCAGAATGTAGAAACACCTGTTTGAGATAAAAATAGTGGACCTCTGAACATATGTCATTGATAGACCTAGGGAATTCTTATAGTCACTCCCAGGGATTATAAGGATAAAACGAGGAACCAATATGGTGACTCTGTGGCTCCTGAGCAAGGCCTGAGGTTCTTGAGGAAGAAATCCTCAAACTGGAAGGAGAGAAAGGCACCCTTCTGTGGCTGGCCAGAGGCAGGCAGATCACTCAGCTAATTCAATGTGTGATGTCCAGTTCTGTGCTTAGCAAAATAGATCCCCATATTCATTCATTTTTACTTCTCCCCATTCCAACTGTCACTGCCCTCTGTGTTCAAGTCCAGGCATCCAGCTCCTTCTGCCTAGACCATCACCATGTGTGCGTGTGCTAAGTCACTTCAGTCGTGTCCGACTCTTTGTGACTCTATGAACCTTAGCCCGCCAGGCTCCTCTGTCCATGGGATTCTCCAGGCAAGAATACTGTGGGTTGCTGTGCCCTCCTCCAGGAGATCTTCCCCACCCAGGGTTCGAGCCTGCATCTCTTACATGTGCATCTACCTTGGCAGGTGGGTTCTTTAGCACTAGCACCACCTGGGAAGACAATCACCATAGCTCCTGTCTGGTTTCCCTTCTTGTTTACTCTTGTTTCCTTCCATTCTATTTTCCTCACAGCAGTAAGGAAAGATCAGAGTGATCTTTTAAAAACGTAAATCAGATCATGTCACTCTCCTGCTTAAAATCCTTCAAAAGCTTCTCATTTCACTTAGAAGAAAATCCAAACTCCTTCCCATGACTCATAAGGTCCTCCAGGATCAACCCTCTGCCTACCTCTCAGACCTCTTCTGTCTCCCTTGCTCACTATGCTCCTATGTGCTGAGCTCTTCCTTCTCTTGAGGGTCTTCACATATGTGGCTCCTTTTGCCTGCAGGGCTCTTTCCTAGGCTTCTCTCAAGGCTGGATCCTTCTCAGTTTTTAGTTCACAGCTAAAATGTCACCTCTTTAGAGAGGTTTTCCTGGCCACCAGAGAGAACTTCTCTCTCTGTTTATTTCCTTCTTTAGCATCTACTACAATTGCAATTGGATATCCCTGGTGTCTCAGATGGTAAAGAGTCTGCCTGCAATGCAGAAGACCTGGGTTCAATCCCTGGGTCAGGAAAATCCACTGGAGAAGGGAATGGCAACCCTTTCCAGTATTTTTGCCTGGAGAATTCCATGGACAGAGGAGCCTGGGGCCTGGTGAGCTACAGTCCATGGGATCCCGAAGAGTCAGACATGACCAAGTGACACACACACACACACACACACACACGCACATTGCGATTGTTTGACATGTTTGTTTATTCAAACTCAGTCTTCCTCACTAGAATGTAAGTTCCAAGAGGACAATGCCATACTATCCCTAGCCTTAGCACATGTGTGAGTGCTAAGTCGCTTCAGTCATGTCCGATCCTGCGACCCCATGGACTGTAGTGCGCCATTCTCCTCTATCCATGGAATTCTCCAGGCAAGAATTCTGGAGCGGGTTGCCATGCTCTCCTCCAGGGGATCTTCCCAACCCAGGAATGAACCCACATCTCCTGTGTTTTCTGCATTGCAGGTGGATTCTTTACCACTGAGCCACTGGGGAAGACCCAGCCTTAGCACAGTACCTGGCATTTAATAGGCATTCAATAAATGTATGCTGAATTCCTTTTTTTGATAGTAAATGCACAACATGTAATTTTTAAATGAATGAGTGTGTTAAAAGTAGAGGGAATTCCATGGAAATTAAAAAAAAAAAAAGAATATTATCAACAACTTGATGTCCACCAATTTGATAACTCAGATGAAATGCATCAGTGCCTTGAAAGACACAGTTACCAAAACTCAGACAAGGTGAAATAGATAATCTGAAAAGGCCTATATCAACTAAAGAAATTGAATCAATAATTAATAACCTTCCAAAAGAGAAAGCATGGGCCCAGATGGTTTCACTGGTGAATTCTACCAAACATTTAAAGAATAAATTATATCAATTCTCTACAATGTGTTTCAGGGGGAAAAAGCACAGGGAAGCCCTCCTAACCTGTCCTATAAACGGCATTACCATAATATTAAACCCAAATAAAGATATTACAAGGAAGGAAAAGTACAAACCAGCATCTCTCATAAGCATAGATGCAAAGACCTTCCCAATTTGATCTATAGATTTAACTCAATCCCAACCAACTTCCCAGAGCATTACTTTGTGGATATTGACAAACTGATTCTAAAGCTTATATGCAAAAGCATAAGACCCAGTATAAACAACAGCATTATGAAGACAAAGGTGAAGAAGAAAGTCAAAAGACTGAAACTCTCCAACTGCAAGACCTACTATAATCAAGATGATGTGGTATTGGAAAAGGAGCAGACAATTAAATCAGTATAACAAAACAGAGCACCCAGATGTAGACTCACACAGGCTGGGGAGAGGAGAGAAATAGGTGAGGGAGAATAAGAGGCACAAAATTCCAGTTTCAAAATAAATGAGTCATGGATATGAAGTGCACAGGGTGGGAATATAGTCAATAATTAGTCAATAATTTTGATGATGACAGATGGTAACAACACTTGTGGTGATCACTTTGAAATGTATAGAAATACCAATTCACTTCCCTTGTGGCTCAGCTGGTAAAGAATCTACCTGCAATGTGGGAGACCTGGGTTCGATCCCTGGGTTGGGAAGATCCCTTGGAGAAGGGAAAGGCTACCCTTTCCAGTATTCTGGCCTGGAAAATTCCATGGACTGTATAGTCCATTGGGTCACAAAGAGTCAGACACGACTGAGCGACTTTCACTTATGTTCTATAACAGGAACTAGCATAGTGTTGTAGGTAAATTATGCTTCAAAGACAAACATAAAAGGAAACCCATAGAAAAAGAGATCAGATTTATAGCTACCAGAGGCAGAGGAGAAGGGAAGGGAAATTGGATGAAGGCAGGAAAAGGTCAAATTTACCCCTATAAATAAGTATTAGGAATGTGTACAACATGATAAATATAATTAACACTGCTGTATGTTATATAGGAAAGTTGTTAAAAGAGTAAATCCTAAGTTTTCATCCGAAGAAAATTTTTTTCTGTTTTCCCTAATTTTGTATCTATATGAAATGATTAATGCTCACTAAACATATTAAATTACCACAGACATATTTGTGGTAGTCATTTTATGTTGTATATAAGTCATATTACTATGCTGTACACCTTACACTAATACAGTGTTCTGTATGCCAATTGTATCTCAATAAAACTGGAAGAAAAAAAGAAATAGACTCACACAAGTATAGCTAACTGATCATAAAAGCAATTCAATGAAGAAAGAATAGTCCTTTCAACAAATGGTGCTGGAACAACTAAACGTACATCCACAACCAAAAGAAAAAAGAGAGAAAAAGAGCATAGATACTGACTTTATACTTTTCACAAAAATTAACTCAAAATGGATCTTAGACCTATATGTAAAGGGCAAAACTATAAAAATTTTAGTAGGTAACATAAGAGAAAATGTGGGTGACCTTGGGTTTGGTAATGACTTTTTAGATACAATACTAAAAGCATGGTCCATGAAAGAAAAAAAAAATAGTAAGTTGGACTTAATAAAATTAAAAACATCTTCCGTGTTAAAGAAACTGCAGAGAATAAAAAGACAAGTCACAAACTAGGGAAAAGTATTTCCAAACACCTAAGAGGTAAAGGACTAATATTCAAATATAGTAAAATCCTTAAAACTTAGGAAACAACCTAACTTAAAAAAAGGTGAAAGAAACCTCACCAAAGAAGAGATACAGATGGCAAGTTGGCAAATGAAAAGATGCTCAACATCCTGTCATTAGGGAATTGCAAATTAAAACAACAATGAGTTGCCACTCGCTACATACCTATTAGGATGGCTAAACTCCAGAATATTAATACCACCAAATGCTGGCAAGAAGGCTATGGAGCAATAGGAACTTTCATTTACTGCTGGTGGGAAGGCAAAATGGTTCAGCCACTTTGGAAGACAATTTGGCAGTTTCTCACAAAACAAAACATAGTCTTACTGTATAATCCAGCCACCACACTTCTTAGTATTTTTTAAATGATTTGGAAACTTAGGTCCACACAAAAACCTTCACACAGTGTCTATTGCAGCTTTTTTTATAATTGCAAAACCTAGAAGTAATCAAGATACCTTCCAACAGGTAAGTTAATAAAATCTGGTATGTCCAGATGATGGAATATTATTCAGCAATGAAAGAAGATGAGCATGAAAAGACACAGATATCACTTAACACATATCTCTAAGAAGCCAGTCTGAAAAGGCTATATACTACATAATTCCAACTATATCACATTCTTAAAAAGGCAAAACTATATAGAGTAGGAAGATTAGTGGTTGCCAGGGGCTGGGGCTAAAGGAGAGGCATGAATAGGTAGAACCCAGGGGGTTTGTAGGGCACTGAAAGTATTCTCTGTGATACTGTAATGGTGGGTACATGTCATTATACATTTGTTAAAATGCATAGAGCTGTACAGTACAAAGAGTGAACCCTAATAGAAGCTACGGACTTTAATAATAATGTATTGGTTGATCAATTAAAACTAAAGTAGCACACTAATTCAAGATTTAATAATAGAGGTAACTGTGTGCAGAGGGAGAGGGGGCATATGTGCTCTCTGCTCAATTTTTCTGTAAACCAAAAACTGCTCTAAAAGATGTGAAAGTGTTTGTTGCTCAGTCATGTCTGACTCTCTATGGACTGTAGCCCGCTAGGCTCCTCTGTCCATGGAATTCTTCAGGCAAGAATACCAGAGTGGGTAGCCTTTTCCTTCTCCAGGGGATCTTCCCAACCCAGGGATTGAACCCCGGTCTCTTGCATCTCCCGCATTGCAGGCAGATTCTCTACTTTCTGAGTCACCAGGGAAGCCCAGTCAATTAATTTTTAAAAGTGGAGGGAATGTGGGAGAAACAGTTCTGGAAGAGACAAGTGAGGAGACAGAAGGTCCTGATATTTCCCAGGAGATGAAGGTTGATGATTAAAGGGAGTTAGGTTCCAAAAGAATTGCAAAAACCCTCCTCCCACTAAAACCAGCAGCATGTGCTTCAACCCTACTCTATTCCAAGTTTTACATGGCAGCTCAATCCCACTGGGACAGTCTCAGATAAGAACAGGAACCTCTTGGCTTTTCACAGCCTTTCCCATTTCTCCTACTGAAGTTCCACTAAACTGTGATCTGACAGTTAAACTAGGCCTGTTGAAGGAATTTACCCCATAATAAATCCCTTTATTATAGCTTCCCAAATGGAAAGAAGGGAGAAGAGGGAGGGAGGGAGGAAAGAAGGAAGGAAAGAGGGAGGGAAAGAAGAAGGAAGGAAGGAGTAAAGAGAAAGGAAAATAGCTAATGAGGAACTAGAACTTCTTTCACAGCTACCTTTGGTGGAGTATATGCATTCCATTAAAGAGTGAGATATCCTCATGTCACTTGATTCACATATCCTTCTGTCTCAGTGGGAAAAGATAGGACAAACACATTCACCCTGCAGTTGAGTGACTGTTGCTGTGCGTTCTCCTTATCAGAGCTCTGTGCAATTACCTAGAGATTCTTGGAATCGCATGTTAGGAAGAAATTAGACTCCTGGGAAAATTGCAAGCACTAGTGAGTGGTAGGGCCAGGGGGGAAATTACCCCCCAGGCTTCCTGCTCAATCTTATCTTCTGGGTCCTAGGAAATTGAGGAACAATAGAAAGAGGAGTGTACAGGCTCAGGAGTTTCTGGTGTCGTGCTTGTGTGCATGCTCAGTCACTTCAATCATGTCCAACTCTTTGCAACCCCATGGACTGTAGCCCTCCAGGCTCCTCTTCCATGGGATTCTCCATGCAAGAATACTGGAGTGGGTTGCCATGCCCTTCTCCAGGGGATCTTCCTCACCTAGGGATTGAACCCAGGTCTCCTGCATCTTATGCATCTCAGGCAGATTCTTTACTACTGAGCCAAGGAGGAAGCTCCAGTATCGTGCTTAATCGGTCATAATACTGACAGATGGTTTAAGGAGGAAGACAAGTTGCATGGGCCAGAGGGGAGGGGATGAGATCTATACTCTGGTCCCACAGCCCACAGAGAATTATAGGAAGAGGAGGCTGGTTGCTCTCCACAGCTGAGGCCCCACCTGACTTGGGAGGTGACTGGAATTTCAAAGCTGGAAGGCGCTGCTAGAAGAAAGTCAGCTGAGTGGGCTGTTTATTCAACAGGCACTAAACATGAAGTTTGGCACCTCATTTGAGAACTTCGAGCCACGTGAAGGAAGCTGATTCATTTTTTCAAATCAGACTTAATTGTTGTACTAAATTGTTATTTAATAGTGAGATAATAACATCTTATGTGTATGAACTGTCTCATAGCCTGAGGGAGTCTACACCAGCTTTCCAGACTTTAAAATCTGAGAGCAAGTTGACAGGGCTGGTGTCTTCCATCACTGAAATGCTGTCACCTGGAGGCTAGGGGTCTGGGAGGGGAGGGATTCGCTCTGGAGGAGCAGGGTCTTTACAAGGACAGACACTTCCTGGGGTTGCTTCACAGCCCAGGACTCATGTTTCTCTTGGGCAGGGCTACCAGGTAGGGTGAGGCAGGGTGTCTGGGGCAGGACACCCACCTGAGGAAGTAGATGAGAGCTGAAGCTTAACTCAAGCTCCCTTTGCCAAGCTGAGCCACCCTGTGAGGGTCTGCACCTGCCTAGGGGAAGACATATCCTTTTCTCATTCATAAAAATGAAGGGTTTCTAATTCTAATCAATGAAACATTTCATTCTAATGTGAATAGGTTAATGGTGGCCCTGCTGGAAGAGGGGTCTCAAGAAAGCATGTGTTGTGAGAGGGTCGGGCTGCCTTTGAGAGCACACTCTCCTTGCAAGGCAGTATGGTAGAAGTGAGATGGAGCCCCACTCTGACGTGAAATGGCTATGTACCCCAAGTAGTTCATTCAGTCATGTCTCCAGGCCTCCATTTCCTCGCCTGGAAATGGGGGAAGTCACTGTAGCTGATTTTTGAGGAGGGTTGCTGAGATGGACAACTCCAGGGGGCACCATTCCTATTGTTTCTGAAGAACCATGAGCTCTACAATGGAGTCTGGGGACTTCCCTGGTGGTCCAGTGGTTAGGACCCCAGGCTTCCAAGTGCAGGAGGTGTGGGTTCCATCCCTGGTCGGGGAACTAAGATCCCACATGGTGCCTGTGCAACACAGCCAAATATTAAGAATTTAAAAATGTTTACCATATTATGATAATAAATAAATAAATGGAGTCTAGGCTTGACTAGCAGAGAAGGCAATGGCACCCCACTCCAGTACTCTTGCCTGGAAAATCCCATGGATGGAGGAGCCTGGTAGGCTGCAGTCCATGGGGTCGCTGAGGGTCGGACACGACTGAGCGACTTCACTTTCACTTTTCACTTTCATGCATTGGAGAAGGAAATAGCAACCCACTCCAGTGTTCTTGCCTGGAGAATCCCAGGGACGGGGGAGCCTGGTGGGCTGCCGTCTATGGGGTTGCACAGAGTCGGACATAACTGAGTGACTTAGCAGCAGCAGCAGCAGGCTTGACTAGACGATGGCGGGGCTAACCATTCCCTGTGCATTTAAGCCAAATGCTGACACTTGCTTCAGGTTCCCTCACATCCGGAAGCCAGTTTGCCCTACTCCCCACTTTTTTGTTCATGTTACTCAGCCCTTCTCTATGCCCGCAGGGTATACCCTGCTGTGTTGTACATAATCTCGCAATATTTTCTCACTTACTTACATCCCTCATTAGACTATGATCTCTTCAAGGACAGGACAGGATCTTTTTCTTCTCCATCTTTGCATGTTTGCCCTCTGCCCATCCCCAAGCCCCACACATAAAGAGTCCCTGTGGCTCCTCTAGCTAATTAGAGGTGTTTAAGTGGGTTTGTTCCCTCTCTCCTCTCTAAAACTTAACTTTCAAGAAAAAGATTGAGGGTGGGGATGGGGGTTACCTGGGAGACCACTAGGAATCACCCATTTCCCATCTGGTTCCGCCTTTGGCTCCCTGAGGCCCCTTTCTGATGGCCTCTCACTGCAGAGGCTGGGCAGGGAGCGGGAGTGCTAGAGATGAGCTGATCTCTAAAGTATCTTCTGTTTCCAGCTTCCTATGAAAACATGCTAGTTGCCCTTAGTAACCAGCTATGCATAAATTTATGAATGCTTCTAACCCTTTTTGAAAGGTATTTACACATACTTTCAGTTTACACTAACTCTTGAGGATAATGAATTTCATATATTTGTTTTCTGTTGCATAAAATCACATTTATTTGTGGTTTTCTAAATGTATCCCTTTCAAAACCTCGAGAAGTCTCTGATAGCATCTCCTAGATGTCGTGACCACAGTCTGCATTCCCCATCGCTCTGGGCCTCCCCCAGCTCTGCTGCATCTCCCCGCAGATGGAATTCAGAGGCCGGCATTCTTTGTGCAAGGGGAAGGGACAGGTCTTTTCCTCTAACAAGCCCAGAAGTGGGTTGCCTGCCTTGACCACAGCGGTAGGTGGTTGTTGCTTTCATTGTTCAGTCGCTCAGTCATGTCCAACTCTTTTGTGACTCCATGGACTGTAGCCTGCCAGGCTCCTCTGCCCATGGGATTTCCCAGGCAAGAATATTGGAGTAGGTTACCATTTCCTCCTCCACGGGATCTTCTCAACCCAGGGATGGAACCAGCATTTCTTGCATTGCAGGCAGATTCTTTACTGTCTGAGTCTTAGCGACTAAACAACAACAGTATGTGTTTATTTGGCTTTAAAAAAGATCCTCAGGGACAGAGTTCGTTTCTCTGCCTTTTCCAGTCATCTCTCCCCAACTTCTCCCTTCTCAGCCAGTATTGAAGAGGGGTTTGAAAAGTGGGAAACACACCCCAAACAAGTTGGACAGCTCTCACGGATCCTGGAAGGGTTTTTGGCTGCATTCTAAGAGCTCCTATCTTTTGAGGAGAGGGTGTTTCCTCTTGAGATTCTAGAGAAGCATGGAGCCTAGGGGATAGCAACAAGATCATCTACCACCATCCAGAAAAGATTTCACATTAGAATATGTACAATTGAGGAGACATCTCTGGTGGTCCAGTGGTTAAGAATCTGCCAGCCAGTGCAGGGGACATGAGTTTGATCCCTGCTCGGGGAACTAAGTTCCCAAATGCCATGAGGCAACTAAGCCTCAGGCCACAATTAGAGAAGCCCACACGCCACTACTACAGAGCCCCACACACCACAACTACTGACCCTGTAAGCTCTGGAGCCCACAGGTCACTAGAGAATCCTGCACTTTGCAAGGAGGAGCCCACATGCCACAGCAAAGACCAAGCATAGCCAAAAAAAAAAAAAGAATATGTAGCGCTGAAAAAAGAAAAAGAATATGTACAGTTGGCAAAGCTTCTACCAAAAAAAAAAAAAAAAGAGAGAGAGAGACAGAGTGTGCTCTAAAGAAAACAGAAGCAGGCTGGTATACAGAGGACTTGTGTCTGGAGCTGAGTGACACTGTTGGATTGCTAGGTGGCTGTACCTCAATTTTTCCATCTGTCTTAGGGGAAAGTATGAGGATGAACGACCCCACAAAAAATAAAGGGATTTATAATCCTGGTCTCCTTTAAAGAAAATGGCTACTGGTACACGAAAGAAACGTTCTTAATTCTGTTAAGACCTAGATGATTGACCTGCTAGATGGTCTAATAGAGTGAGAAGAAATTGCATGAGAGGCAGGAGCACAATCTAGGAGGAGGAGGAGTGAAAAAAGCAGAAGAGAGAGGAGAGGAAGAACACAAGGGACTTGGCAGAAGCCTCCATGCTGGGACCCCCTTCCTGGGACTGTCCCCCCAAATCAGTGAAGTCTAGAGATGAATAGGGCCTTCCCCAGTGGCTCAGCAGTGAAGAATCAGCTTGTCAGTGGAAGAGACATGGGTTCCATCCCTGAGTCGGGAAGATCCCCTGAAGGAGGGCATGGCAACCCTCTCCAGTATTCTTGCCTGGGAAATCCCATGGACAGAGGAGCCTGGGTGGGCTACAGTGCATGGGGTTGCAAAGAGTCAGACACTACTGAGCGACTGAGCACGCGGGCAGAGATGAGTAGACTTCTTTTTGAAATCGAAGAAGGGACTAAGGTTGTGTTTGGCATCCCTAGGCAAACAAAAATAGCAGATGCAGAAGCCAGAATCAGAGTGGGGAGCAGAGGAAAGAAATCCTCCTGAATGGCTGACTCCCCTTCCGTCGCATTGAGCTGCTCCTTGGGGCCTGCAGTGTCCTTTCTTGCCGGGAGGCTGTGGTTAGGCCTAGCTACTTGGTCAGATTTCCTTAACCTGAAGTCTTTGAGGAGAGATGGGGTCCCCTTCCCTTTCCTCCCAGCGAGAGAGTGGGGAGGGGTGGTAGGCAAGGAGACACTAAAGAGACATCACACAAAAGATCCTGAAAGGCTCTTTCTCTTGCACAAAGGTGCAAGCTGGCCTTAATTTGCTTAATTAAGGAAGCCACCGGAGAAGGCAATGGCACCCCACTCCAGTACTCTTGCCTGGAAAATCCCATGGATGGAGGAGGCCTGGTGGGCTGCAGTCCATGGGGTCTCGAAGAGTCGGACACGACTGAACGACTTCACTTTCACTTTTCACTTTCATGCATTGGAGAAGGAAATGGCAACCCACTCCAGTGTTCTTGCCTGAAGAATCCCAGAGACGGGGGAGCTTGGTGGGCTGCCATCTATAGGGTTGCACAGAGTTGGACATGACTGAAGCGACTTAGCAGTAGCAGCAGTAGCAAGGAAGCCACTCAAGGGTTTTTTGCCATTACAAAATGAAATCAAAATAAAAGCAAATAAATGTAAATCTTCAAGCTGAGATGACATGCAGATTTGTCCCCAGTCATCTTTCCCCTGCCCCCTTGCAAGTCCCCAAACCGCTCAAAGAAACCCACTTGTGGTTTTGAGGCACCTTGCCCTTGGATCCATCTTTTCACCTGCCGATTTGGTTAGTGCTGGGGGGGCCAGGGGGCATGTCCTCACACAGCCTGAGACGTTAACATTGCATGGTAGTAGTGGGACTTCCCTGGCAGTCCATGGGTTAAGACTTCACTTTCCAATGCAGGAGGGGACTGCATTCTATCCCTGGTGGGAGAGCTAAGATCCCACATACCTTACAGCCAAAAAAAAAAAAAAAAAAAAAAAATCACACAAAACATAAAACAGAAACAATATTGTAGCAAATTCAGTAAAGGCCTTAAAAATGATCCACATTAAAAAAAATTTTTTAAATCACATAGTTGTTGTACTGCCATTTCTGTTACAGACATCAAAGGGGAAGGGCAGTCTCAAGCCAGGAGGACACATCAGCCTCAGTAACTGGCCTTCCCCCTCCTGTCTTTCACTTTCAGTCTGCCTGTCCTCCACCTCCACAGGCGACCCCTAGAATCCTGAACCAGGATGCATGCTGCCACACCTATACCTGGCCTCTGACAACCCAGTGTTTCCCTGCCTCAGCTGTCGAGTTGTGAACAAATCCCTCAGTTCAGCAGCGATAAGGTGGGAATTAGAAAACAAATGCAAACGCCTAGAAATGGAGGCATTGACAGCACAGTTATCTTCAGCAGAAGCCACAAAAGTGTATTCAGAGCTTATGCCCGGCCCCAGTTCCTTTGCCTCATGAAACCGTTACTCTGCACAAAGGGTGAATGCTAGGCCAAGCCACTCAGATTTCCAGCCTGAAAGAGTTCTGAGTTCATGCAGCAATGATTGCATGGGGAAGAGAGGAGGCCCACACAGAAAAGAAGTAAGGACACACACACACACACACACACACACACACACGATCCTTAAACAAAGGCGTCAACAACCACCATAAGGGAACCATCGTACTTTATGATCTTAATGCTGTTTCTCAGTTGAATCAAAATATTTTTCATTCTGACAGTTTAGGGCCCAGTTGACTTAACTGGTTTGACTCTGTCCCCCGTCTTGTGTGCCATCTGATTTGCCCTTGGATTGGCTGATGGCTGGGCACTGCGATAGCTCCTTGGCCAGTGTTTTCGTTTTGAGCTTTACCTCTGTGGCAGAAGGTTTCATCTGCTCAGAGAGAGGTTTTTTGTAGTTGTTGTTGTTTTGGCTTTATAAATAACCATACTCCTCTCCTCTGAGAATGATGGGTTATTTTGAAAAGGGGAGCTTCTAAGAAAGCTTTTATTGGATCTGGACTTGAGCCACTCTCAGAACTGTGTGTTTCATGTGGTCCATCACTCTGCTTGCTGCCACCTACGCAGATAGAAATCATTGCCAGGGACTGAAATTTACAGGCCCTAGCCCATCATCCAAAGTGCTAGATATTCTGGAAGCTGGCATCTACCAATAATTGCAATATTAAGGCATGTACACAAGACCCATAAATGCTGTTGGCTTACTGAGAATAGCCAAACCAGAGCTGATATGAACCAGAAGAAGGTACAATTAGTAGTTATAAACTACCCATACCAACAAAATCCAACATATAGCCCTGGCTCAAAAATAAGCCATGTAGATCTGAGAGCTGTCACCATATTTAATATGTAAACAAACTATGATCATTGGAGAAGAAGGAAACCAAAGTCAGTGTTTTCAGAGTGTCTCCTGGAAAACCAGAAGACAGATGTGTCTCTTAAATCTTCCATCAACCCCTCATATGAATCAGGCAATGGCATAAGTTACTAGCAGAGAAAATAGTGTCATATTATGGAGAGAAGCTTGGGCTTGCTGTGAGACAACCTGGATTCAAATCCCCCTAGAAGCACTTATCAAAATTTCTTTTGGAAATAAAAGAAGGGAGTAAGGTTGTGTCTCTCTTACTTAAACTTAATATAACTCTTTGAGTCTGCATTTTTTTTTTCATAAAACAACTATAATAATAGTAGTACATGTTGGAAGTTTCAAATAAGATAATTCAAGTAAATATTTGCCATAATTCCTGACACACTGTGAGAGTTCAGTAAACACTAGTTGTTTTTGCTTATGGGGTCCAGGAATCAGGGAACCAGAAACCCATAGAAGATTTTGGCCTCTGCTTGTAATTCCAAAGAGTGTGACCCTTTAGGTGTCCACAGTGCTAATATAAACTGATCTCTCCTGCCATTGATGTATAGTTCCCAGTCACTGGGAGACTGGATTTTCCTTTTTTTTGGGGGGGTGGGGGTGGGGGGGAATCACACTACAGCATGCAGGATCTTAGTTACCTGACCAGGGATCGAACCCGTGCTCCTTGCAGTGAAAGTGCAGATTCGTAACCACTGGACCACCAGGGAAGTCCCTAGACTGGATTTTCAAATTGGAATTAGTGGTGTGTGTTAGAGTTCTCCAGATAAATAGAACTGATAGACGAAATAGATATAGACACAGATATAGATGGGCTTTCCAGGTGGTTCAGTGGTAAAGAATTCACCTGCTAATGACAGAGGAGCCTGGCAGGCTGCAGTCCATGGGGTCGCAAAGAGTCAGACATGACTGAGAGACTGAGCACGTACATAGATATAGATGCAAATTTAGTATGAGGAATTGGATCATGCAAAAACGAGACTGAGGAGCCTCATGATCTATAGTCAGCAACTTGGAGACCCAAGAGTGGTTTGAATCCAAAGACCTGAGAACCAAAAGAGATGATAATATAAGTTCTAGTCTGACACCCAGCATGCTTCAGAACCAAGAAGGGTTAATATTTCAGTCTGGGTCTAAAGATGAGAAAAAACAGTCATCCTAGTTCATCAGTCAGGCAGGAGGAGTTCCCTCTTACTCAACAGTTTTGTTCCATTCAGGCCTTCAACTGACTGGATGAGGCCCACCTACATTAGGAAGGGCATCTGCTTTACACAGTCTACTGATTCAAATATTAATCTTATTCAAAACCCCCTCCCCACAGACATACCCAGAATAATGTCTGGCCAAATGTCTGGGTACACTAGAGCCCAGTTATAAAATAAGCCACCACTGGGGACATATGCTAAACTCTCAGTAGCCAGTGTGGTCTATGGGCCAGCACCATCAGCAGTCACACTCAAGTAGCTCATTAGGAATGTAGAAACCTGGCCCCCCCCCCCCCCAGACCTGATAAATCAGAATCTGCATTTTAATAAGATCCTCAAGTGATTCATATGCACGTTAAAACTTGAGAAGTGGTGAGATAAAACATTAAAAGCTCTGGTCAAAGTGTGGTCCTTGAAGAACTGGTAGTATTGGCATCACCTGTGGTCTTTTCATACATGCAGATTCATAGGCCCTACCTCAGCTTAACTAAATAAGAACATATGGGAATGAGGCCTACAAAACTGACTTTTAATGAACATGTTAAAGTTTGAGGCCCATTGACTTACAAGTAGATTCTTTTCTCTATAAGCATCAAATGACTTGATGCCTGAACAATAAGACCTTTCAGACCAATGTCTTCGTTTTCCTAGCTGATGGATTTGACACCACCATTTTTCTCCTCTCTGAGCTCTTTTATGCTTATGACTTTATTGCTAGCCACTTGTTTGGGGGGATACTGTCATAAGGTCTTGCTTGTAGGTACTTAAAAAATATTTGTTGAATGAATGAATAAAAGATTTTCAGCCAAGAAGCAGCCTAGGAACTCAGCCCTTCTTTTTCCTTATCTCAGCTTCATTTTCACATAGTACAACTTCCCATCAGACTCTAAGCTCTGCAGCCACTATTCCCACCTCCCAGAAATGACCAGTCTCCACAAGAGTATTGGAGAAGGTATTTGAGTCAGTGCTGGAGGAAGAAAAGTATGGACAGTGGATAGGAGCTGAGAGGATCCTAAGACCCTAGAACCCCACAACCCAAGATAAATTATGCCTACATACACACACACACAGTGTTTATCTGTCCTCTAAATAAAAGGGAATGGGTTAGCAGGCGGGTACTCTTTCTGCCCCCTTCTGATGCCTATGTCAGAAGCTTTCTCTATCTCCTTTATACTTCAATAAAACTTTATTACACACACACACACAAAGGGAATGGGTTGACTGTGATGCCAGGCCCTCCCATACATATCCAGCTATAATTCCATTAGTGGAGCTCATCCTGTCTTCTGCCTCTTTGGAGAAGAAACCAACTTGAGTGATGATCTAGGAATGCCTGGATCTAGAATTACCTTTTTATTGATGCATAAAAGATAAATGACTTGGCAAGGCTTAGAATTTGTCAAGGGTTTTATTGTTTTAAAAATATAAAATATTGCTGTTGTTTGTGGGGAGTTGCTTAGAAATTGCCCTGGTATGTATTTGACAACTGGTGTGTGTAAATGTCTATTCACATATTTACATGTATATATACCTATTTATGCAGAGAAGGCACTGGCAACCCACTCCAGTACTCTTGCCTGGAAACTCCCATGGATGGAGGAGCCTGGTAGGCTGCAGTCCATGGGGTCGCTGAGGGTCGGACACGACTGAGCGACTTCACTTTCACTCATTGGAGAAGGAAATGGCAACCCACTCCAGTGTTCTTGCCTGGAGAATCCCAGGGATGAGGAGCCTGGTGGGCTGCCGTCTATGGGGTCGCACAGAGTTGGACACAACTGAAGCGACTTAGCAGCAGCAGCAGCATACCTATTTGTGTGTGTGTGTGTGTGTGTGTGTTTAAGAATATTCATAGTTTGCACTGTGAGTTTGTCTTTCCTGTTATGCACTCTCTTTAGGCCCTGGGAACTGTAAAAAGCAAATAGTCATCTTAAAGCTACTCCTAGGCCCATTGTTTTTGTGACTGTTGTGAAAGTCGCTCAGTCGTGTCCTACTCTTTGGGACCCCATGGACTGTAGCCTGCCAGGCTTCCCTGTCCATGGAATTCTCCAGGCCAGAACACTGGAGTGGGTAGCTGTTCCCTTCTCCAGGGGATCTTCCCAATCCAGGGATCAAACCCAGGTCTCCCACATTGCAGGCAGATTCTTTACCATTTGAGCCATTAGGGAAGTCATGAGGGTCATGAAATAAGTGGGAGGGGAAAGAGAAGGTGGTGGATTCCCAGCGTTTGTGGCAAATGTACCTGTTACTGTGGGGAGATCTTGGTGTTGCCAAGAAGCCAGCTAATCCCTTTGCCGATAGGTTTTGATCACTACTAAAATTCAAATACTCCTGGGTTTTTACTCTTTAGTTACCAATCACATATCTCAGAATGAATATATAAATTCATTCTTCAACAAATATTTTTTGAGCTTTGTGCCAGGCACAAGGATGAAGAAGAAGCTGGAAATTCAAGAGGAAGAGAATTAAGAGAGAATCCCAAAATAAAGCTGAGATAAGGAAAAAGAAGGGCTGAATTCCTAGGCTGCTTCTTGCCTGAAAAATCTTTTATTCATTCATTCAACAAATATTTTTTTAAGTACCTACTATTTGTGAGACACTAGGCACTAGAGACAGAACAATGAATATGAACCAAATAGACCCAAATCCCTGTCTTCATGAATCTTACATGATAGTGGAGAGAGATAGGTCATGAACTAGTAAGGAAAATATATAGTATAAGAGATTGTTATAAATACCGTGGGGAAAAAAAAGAAAGCAGGATATGGGGATAGAAATGTCAGGAGTTGCCATTTTAAATGGGAGAGGGGCAGAGGAGGCCTCATTGAGAGTGTGATATTTGCGCTTAAGACTTAAAGGCACTGAAGGAGTGAGTTATTCAAATACCTTCAAAGGCAGAGGGAAGCAGCCGCAGCAAGTCCTGAGGTGGGATTCTGGCTGGTTTGTCTATGGAGCAGAGAGGAAGCCATATAAGCAGTGGGAGTGAGGAAGTAAATGGCAGGATAGAAAGTTGGAACTTAGGCTTTTCCTCAGAGTGGGTGGGAAGATGTTGAAGAATTGCAAACAGTGACAGGATCAGTTTATCAGATAATTTCTTTAAATATATATATATTGTGGTGGTGGAGAAGACTCTTGAGAGTCCCTTGGACTGTAAGATCAAAACAGTCAATCCTAAAGGAAATCAGCCTTGAATATCCATTGGAAGGACTGATGCTGAAGCTGAAGCTCCAATGCTCTGGCCACCTGATGTGAATAACTGACTCACTGGAAAAGACCCTGATGCTGGAAATGATTGAGAGCAGAAGGAGAAAGGAACAACAGAGGATGAGATGGCTGGATGGCATCACCGACTCTATGGACATGAGTTTGAGCAAGCTCCAGGAGTTGGTGATGGACAGGGAAGCCTGGTATGTTGCAGTCCTTGGGGTCACAAAGAGTCAGACATGACTGAGTGACTGAACTGAACTAACGTGATAAAAAATCAAACAGTACATAAAAGTATGCAATGAAAATCAGAACTCTCTTTTCCATCTTTCCCTCTATCCCTATCTGACACTTTCTCCAAAGATAAACACTATTTTCAGGGTACTGAATAACCTTTCAAAAAAAAACACACATACGTATGTGTGTGTTTGTGTGTGGAGAGAGGCATATTTCCTTTTTTATTTACACAAATGGAATTATACATTTTATATAGTTCATAACTTAGAAACTCATCCATATTGATCCCTCTAGATGTATCTCTTATTCTTTTTAATGGCTGCATGGCACTGCAACATATGGCATAATTTAGTAAATCAAATCCTTATTGATGGATATTTAGGTTGTTTCTAGGATATTTCTTGTTTGTTTGTTTCTGTTTGGTATTACGAATAATACTACAATGAATATACTAATGGGAGAAGGCAATGGCACCCCACTCCAGTACTGTTGCCCGAAAAATCCCATGGATGGAGGAGCCTGGTAGGCTGCAGTCCATGGGGTCACTAAGAGTCAGACACGACTGAGCGACTTCACTTTCACTTTCCACTTTCACGCAGTGGAGAAGGAAATGGCAACCCACTCCAGTGTTCTTGCCTGGAGAATCCAATGGACGGAGAAGCCTGGTAGGCTGCAGTCCATGGGGTCGCACATAGTCAGACACGACTGAAGCGACTTAGCAGCAGCAGCAGAATATACTAATAAATGCCTCTTTGGAGCATAGTAATAATAATGAGCGCTCACACTTATTGTGTGCTTATTGTGTACTAGGTACTATGCCAAGCCCTTTACATGCCTTATCTCATTTCATACTTATAACAACTCTAGGAGGTAAGTACCTGCTATAAATTGAATGTTTGTGTCCTCCCCAAAATTTATATTGAAAATCTAATACCCATATGCCCTAATGCCTAATGTGGTAGTATTAAGAGATGGGGTGAAAAACAGAGATGGGGCCTTTAGGAGGTGATTAAGTCATTAGGGCAGAGCTTCCATGGACAGAATTAGTGCCCTTCAAAAAAGCCCTAGAGACCTCCTTCCACCATGTGAGGATATAGCAAGAAGGTGGCTGTCTGCAACCTGGAATAAGGCCTTCACTAGAGCCTAACCATGCTGGCACGGTTTTTTATTTTATTTTATTTTATTTTTTGGCCATGCCATGCCATGCAGGATTTTAGTTCCTCAACCAGGGATCAAATATTCAAGGAGTCTTAATCACTGGACTACTGAGAAACTCCCCCATGCTGACAGCTTGATCTTGGACTTCCCAGCCTGCAAAATTATGAGAAATACATTTCTATTGTTTATAACTACCCAGTCTGTGGTATTTTTTAATAGCAGCCCAAGCAGACCGACAGTATTATTATTTTTTAATTATTATTTCATTTATTTATTTTTGGCTATTCTGGGTCTTTGTTGCTGTGCGCAGGCTTTCTCCAGTTGCTGTGCGAGAGCTTCTCATTGTGGTGACATCTCTTATTGTGGAGCATGGGCTCTAGGGTGAACAGGCTTCAGCAGTTATGGCAGTGGGCTCAATAGTTATGGCTCATGGGCTCAGTAGTTGTGGGGCAGGTGCTTAGTTGCCCCTTGGCATGTGGAATCTTCCCAGACCAGGGATGGAACCCATGTCCCCTGCACTGGCAGGAGGATTCTTAACCACTGCACCACCAGGAAAGTTCCAGTATTATTATTATTCCCATTTTGCAGATAAAGACACTGAGGCTTAAAGAGGTTGAAGAACCTTCCCAAAGTCATAAAGTCCAGTTGTCAAAATAGAACTTGAATGTAGGCAGTAGGATTCCATATGTATTCATATGTACATTAAAAAATTATAGTATCTAAATTGTCTGTTCCCCTATGCTCTCATCAACACTGGATATTATCAATCTTTTTAAACAGTTGCCAGTGTGGTAGGTGAAGAAAGGGCATTTTGCTGTTTTAATTTCACTCTTTTGTTTAAGAGCATACTTTTTTTTTGTTTAAGAACATACTTTTATATGTGTATTTGCCATTCCTATTTCTTTTTATATGAACTGCTGGTTCTTATCATTTGCTTGGTTGTCTTTGGATTTGCTGGTGTTTTTCTTGTTGATTTGTTTGAGCTCTTTGGAAATTAAGGAAATTAGCCCTTTGTCACAAGTGCTGCAAATATCTTGTTGCTTGTCATTTGTCTTTTGACTTTGTTTATGTATATTTTTGATGTGCAGAAACTTACAATTTTTATGTGGTCACATTTATGCATTTGTCTACTGATTTCTAGATTGGTGGCCTGCTTACAAAGGCCTTCCCCTTACCAGGATTATATGTATTTAAATACTCCCATATTTTCCTTTAGTACTTTTAAGGTTTCATTTTTCACATTAAAATCTTTGATTCATCTATAATTAATTTTGATGTAAAGAGTAAGTTAGAGAATTCAGCTAGCCCATTATGCAAATATAAGTTTTGAATAATTCATCTTTTCCCCAATGATTTGACATGCCATCTTTAAAATGTACTAATTTCCCACATGTATTGAGGATTGTTAATAGGCATTTTTTTCCCCTCAAGAACGCAACTGTTGTTTTTTTTCTTTAAGAACTCAACTGTTTTAAGGTAGCACCATGTTTTAATACCTGATATTAAATATCTTGTTTCTCCTCAAACGCTCTTCTTTCAGAATTTTCCTATTTTATTTATTCTTTTCCCCTTGAGTTTCAGTTTCTCCTTTTGCTGCTTCTCTTCTACCAAGAATGACAGCTTATCCACACCATCTGGTATTGCTTGTTCATTTGATGTGTATTTATGGAGTATTGCCGATTGACAGATACTGTGTTAAGGACTAGAGATATAATAATGAATAATGACACAGTCTCTGCCCTCATGAAACTCACAGTCTACTGGGAGATGTAGATAATCAACAAATAATTACAAGACAATGTGGCTGGTACATTTCCTGAGTGGTGCAGAAGTCCTTTGCATGTTAAGTCACTTCAGTCATGTCTGACTCTTAGCGACCCCATGGACTGTAGCCCACCAGGCTCCTCTGCCTTTGGGATTCTCCAGGAAAGAATACTGGAGTGGGTTGTCATGCCCTCCTCCAGGGGATCTTCCCGACCCACGGATCGAACTGGTGTCTCTTATGTCTTCTGCATTAGCAGGCAGGGTTCTTTACCACTAGCTCCACCTGGAAAGTCCCAGAAGTCCTGTGGGTCCCTGGCAAAAACAAGTAACTAATCTGGACTTGGGAGGGCAGGGAGTAGGGGTCAGGAAAGACCTGGAGCAGGTGACACACAAGCTGATTCTGGAAAGACTAATATGAGTATACTAGGAACAGGGAAAGAAGTGAAAGGGAGTTCCAGGGAGTGTAAGCCTCTTGTGCAAAAGATCAGAAATGGGATGAACTTGACAAATCACAAGGAGCAGTTAGTTGTATTTAATAGCTGGAGCTTAGGAGGTATGGGAAATGTTGGGTTGGGGTGGGAGATGTGGCATATAGCTGGAGATGCAGGAGCTGGGTCCCATGTAGAGAGTCTTGAATGCTGTGCTCAGTTGGCTGGACTCTACCCTGTGGGCAAAAGAACTCCATTGAAATGATCTAATAGGAGGAGTGATATGATCACATTCTCACTCTGGCTGCAGGGTGGAGAATGGGTGGGAAAAGGGCAACAATGAGAGCAGGGCGATGCGTTAGGAGGCTTATGCAGGAAAGTAACCCAGATGAGACATGAATTCATGATGAGTTGGATTCAAGTAGTGAAAAGGTGGCATCAAGAATGCCTTCCAGAGTTTTTGTTTGTTTTTTGTTTTACTTTTTGGTTGTGCCCCATGGCATGAGGGATCTTAGTTTCCTGACCAGGGACAGAGCCCGAGCATCCTGCATTGGAAGCTTGGAGTCTTTTTTATTTTTTTTAACTTTATTTTATATTGGAGTATAGCTGATTAACAATGTTGTGACAATTTCAGGTGGACAGCCATACATATACGTGTATTCATTCTCCCCTAAACTCCCCTCCCATCCAGGCTACCACATGACATTGAGCAGAGTTTCCTGTGCTATACAGTAGGTCCTGGTTGCTTATCCATCTTAAATATGGAAGCTCAGAGTCTTAACCACAGGACTTCCAGGAAAGTTTCAGGGCTTTTGTTGTTGTTGTAATAATCTATAAAAGAAAACAATCTGAAAAAGGAGATATGATATAATTATATATATCTGAATCACTTTGCTGTACATCTGAAACCAACATATTATAAATCAACTATGCATGCTTGCTCAGTCACTTCAGTCATGTCCAGCTCTTCGTGACTCCATGGACTGTAGCCTGCCAGGTTTCTCTGTCCATGGGATTCTCCAGGCAAAAATACAGGTTACCATGCCCTCCTCCAGAGAATCTTTCTGTCCCAGGGATCAAACCCATGTCTCCTGTGTCTCCTGCACTGCAGATGAATTCTTTACTGCTGAGCCACCAGGGAAGGCCATAAATGAACTATACCTCAATTTTAAAATAAAATAAAAGCTACATCATGAAAAAGGTATAGAGTTACTTTGTCAAGAAAAAGTATGCCTTCCAGGTTTACGGAGCTAGGACTTAGAAAGGGGAGTAGGCTTGGATAGAATGTGAAGATAGCAGATCTTGAGCGTGCCCAGTGTTATGAACCTAGTCCCTCTCATCTCTGCTTCAAAATTGATCTATACCATGTTCCAGTCCCTGAAGAACTCTGTCCTCCCTTTCTAATTTATGCTAGGGTGTTGCAAGTTCTTTATTCTTACCATTCATGGGGAATATTTTCATTTGGCAGCTACTTTTAAGGCTCTCATCTATAAAAATTATTCTAATAATGAGAGTTTCAGGCAGGCCAACTGTGTAAGAGATTTTTGGCAGGAGGGCTTCACATTATACCATAGTCCCCACAGTCTGCTCCCCAAAGCAGATCCTGGTCTTCTGTTACCCTAAAGTCAGATATGCCTTTCTCCTACAGCATAGGCCAGTCCAAGGCGGAGGCAAGGAGAGGTGTGGACCTTCGGTTGGTCAGAGGCTGACCCAGACATCAGCAGAAATAGGTCATATGCCTCACTGGAACCATCTGTCTGCCTTGGTCTAGTCTCACATGTCAGACTCCCTCTTCCCCCAAAGGAATGTGTCCTTAGGGGTCCGGAACAAACAGTCCTGGGAGACAGGGAATTATATATAAGCCCAGGATTGAGCCCTTGAAACCAAACACAGCATTACAGCAGAAAAAACTGGCATTCTGGATTCTGAAGGAGGGGAGGAGGGCAGCCTGACATCAGAGGAGAGGGATTCTTGTTGTCATAGCAACCATAAGAGTTATACTGTATTGTTTGTACCCAGAATTTAAGAGATTATCCTTGGGCTAACAACAAAAAAAAGGAAGTGTCACCCCTTCCACTTCAACATCACCATCTCAGGACACCTACCACCTTCCTATAAGGAATTTTTATTTGTTCATTCGTTATATGTCATTTGGGTATTTATTGATTTATTAATCTGCCTTCCTCCATTTTTTTCTCCTTTTCTTCCTTCTCTGCATCTGACCAGCACAGCCAGAAGGGGCCATTTGTCTTCCTGCAGATGGTGCCAGTAAATCAAACTTCTGGCTGGTGGAAACTGGGGCCCTGGAAATCCTCCCAAGATGGGAGGTGTCCTTCCCATGCCTTAGGGCTGCTTCTGATGTGCAGAGGAGGGAGCTGGGGGAGGGGGTAAAGGAGGGCTTCTGGGAAAGGACTCTTTAGAAAACCAGGCACTATGGAACCCAACAGAGGTCGTTTTCCCAGTCCAAGCCTATATTGGATTATTGGATAACTTTGACATCTTCCCTCCTGTAGTCACTAGGCAGGGAGCTCACCCGAATTATAGCCTTAAAGGTGTCAGAACAGTATCAGGGACTTGGTAAATGAGTAAAGACCTTTTTTGAACCTTTACACAAGCAGTTAGGAATTTCCTCATCGCCGTGTGTTTCTTCCTGTTTCACAGAGGGATAAACTGAGATAGGAAATGCACCCCCAGCAGGTTCCCAAAAAAGTGAATCAAAGAAGAATCTAGAAATGACACAGTGCTTATTAATTCCCTGGCTCCAGCTAACCCCTCCTCCCATCGATAACACTGACATCACCTAGCTTTTTAACCCTGAGGACTAATTGGCATCCTGTTTATCAAACTTTAAAAACCCTTTCTTTCTTTTGCCTTCCTGGCTCAGTAACTCACACTTGGAAATCTCTGGAAATTTTAATTTCCCGAAGAGCCTCCTGTCATCTCTTACAGTAAGTCTTTTCATTTCACCTCGTGTAAGTATATTGGTTGGCTAGTTTAGAGGCTTAATAGCGATGAAGAAGATTAAGTCCAAGTTTAATAAGCATTAAGAGTAGAACAACATCCTTTATTTCCTCTGGCTTCAATAATCATTGCATTTGGTTTTTTTAATTTGTAGTGGAAAAGTTCAGATGACCCAAACTGGGGGAAGGAGGTGGGCTAAAGAGAAGGGCAAGAAGATGTTTAGCTGGCTTTTTCTAAAATCTGTGCTTGTTGCTGCTGCAGTGGCAGCAGACAAATGGTTGGAGGGTGATGGGTCTGGAAATTATCTGGGAAGAATGCAAGATGAAGCAGGCACCCAGGCAGGACAGAACACTTCCAAGCTCTTGCCTTGTTTCCAAATGGGCTCTTTATTTCACCAGCAAGATTGGCTTCCAGAACACTCTGGGTTCTCCAAGTCTCTTGGCACGAGTGTAGACAAATCTCTTTTCCTGTTAGTACAGCGAAGACCAGATTAGCATTTTTCAAAAAGAGCTTGACTAGGAAATGAAGGGAAACACAAAACTAAAAAAAGAAAATGTAAATGCATAGAAATGAGCACAGAATCTAAGATAAAGTCTAGCCCTAGATTGGCTCAACTGGCATAGACTAACACACACATACACACACACACACACCCCTGGTCCTTTCTCCTCAGTGCTATTTGTGGAACCCTGCTTCAAAAGGCCCCCTTTCAAGCCTTGAGTATTCTTCCTATGTATTGCAGTCTTGACTTTCTCCTCCATTACATTCTTTATCCCTCTGTTTTCTGATGATTTGAATACATATTTGTCTCTTTCTAGTGGACTGTGAAGCTCTGCAAAGACAGGGACTAATCATAATCATTTTTGTACCCACAGTGTCTGGCATGTGAAACCATCCATAAATGATTGTGGAACTGAAGTGTACCAGATCAGATCCTGGCAACCTAGAATCATGTCTATCCTTGGAAAGGAGCGCCTCTAAAAGCAGGGTTCTGAGAGCAGACAATGCTTTACACTCGAAGCTTAGATCTGTTTGACCCCCATGTAAACACACTTCTGGCAATTTACAAGAACAGCACTGCCTTGTAATTATGTAGGACTCTGTGCTTTTCAAAACACTTTTCACACAAAACCTCATTTGATTCTCCTAACAACCTCATAAGGAAATGAGACTTAGAGAGCTACAATAGCTACCCCCAAAGTCTCAGAGCTATGTAATAGTAGAGTTTGAACTAGCTCCAGGTCTTCTAATTCTTAGTCCAGCAGTTCTCCTAGTTTGGTATCTTACATCCCCAAAGAGACATTTTATGGTTGAGTCCTCTGTAAACTCAGAGAACAAGTCTAAGGCTTACCTCCCACCATTCTCTCTGTCTTCCACCCACCCAATATGGCACTAGCTCAGGGAAAAAGACCAATGACCATCTGGGGGCAAGCAAATAGCAGAAACTGGCTAAATCAGAACTGAATGCATGAGACCCAGTGATTCTATTTCTAGGAATATATGCTAACAAGTCATCCAAATTCAAAACAACTTTTTTACTAAAAAACATGTGCTGGCCAAATGAAAACAAATCTATGATCAGAAATCAGCCAGTGGGTTGTCAGTTTGTCATCTATGAAATAACTGGACAGATGTGTAAATATGTATGCATAATGGTGTTCGTGATATCTACATTACAATTGAAAAACATAGGAAACTACCTAACAATAGAGGGAGAGGCAACAAAAATGAAAAAAAAAAAAGTGAAAGCATATCCATACCATGTACTGTCATGAGGTCAATAAAACCAATGATGATATTGATCTGTATCTATTGATGTAGAAATATACCAATGATATTGTGAAGCTTTTTAAAAGGCAAGACACAAATCAGCATTATAGTATAATATCATGTTTGTAATATATACTGCTGCTGCTGCTGCTAAGTTGCTTCAGTCGTGTCCGACTCTCTGCAACCCCATAGACGGCAGCCCACCAGGCTACCCCGTCCCTGGGATTCTCCAGGCAAGAACACTGGAGTCGGTTGCCATTTCCTTCTCCAATGCATGAAAGTGAAAAGTGAAATTGAAGTTGCTCAGTCGTGTCCGACTCTTAGCGACCCCATGGACTGCAGCCCACCAGGCTCCTCCATCCGTGGGATTTCCCAGGCAAGAGTACTGGAGCGGGGTGCCATTGCCTTCTCCGGTAATATATACTACACTTCAAAAAACAGTCTGGAAGGATATTTTTAAAGTGGTAACCGTAGTAGAATGTGTAACCTTGAGATTGAAAGGTAGAATGATATGTGATCTTCATTTTTGCTCACATGTATTTTTCTGCAATGAGCATATATTACTTTTGTCTTAAAAATATATAACAGATGATTTTTAAAAAATATATTTATTTTAATTGGAGGTTAATTACTTTACAACATTGTATTGGTTTTGCCATCCATCAACATGAATCCGCCACAGGTATACACATGTTCCCCATCCCGAACCCCCCTCCCTCCTCCCTCCCCATACCCAACCCTGCCATTTATGGTCAATTGATTTTCAACAAGGAGGAAAAGACATGTCAATGGCTCAGAAATACTCTTTTTAATAAAAGGTAGTGGAACAAGTGGCTATTCACATGCCACGAATTTGGACCCTTACCTCATACCATATACAAAAATCAAAATGAATCTGAGACCTAAATATAAGAGAGAAAACTTTTTGTGTATGGTGTTAGAAAGTGGTCTAGTTTCATTCTTTTACAAGTGGTTGACCAGATTTCCCAGCACCACTTGTTAAAGAGATTGTCTTTAATCCATTGTATATTCTTGCCTCCTTTGTCAAAGATAAGGTGTCCATATGTGCGTGGATTTATCTCTGGGCTTTCTATTTTATTCCATTGATCAATATTTCTGTCTTTGTGCCAGTACCATACTGTCTTGATAACTGTGGCTTTGTAGTAGAGCCTGAAGTCAGGTAGGTTGATTCCTCCAGTTCCATTCTTCTTTCTCAAGATCGCTTTGGCTATTCGAGGTTTTTTGTATTTCCATACAAATTGTGAAATTATTTGTTCTAGCTCTGTGAAGACTAACACCATACACAAAAATAAACTCAAAATGGATTAAAGATCTAAACGTAAGACCAGAAACTATAAAACTCCTAGAGGAGAACATAGGCAAAACACTCTCTGACATACATCACAGCAGGATCCTCTATGACCCACCTCCCAGAATATTGGAAATAAAAGCAAAAATAAACAAATGGGACCTAATTAACCTTAAAAGCTTCTGCACATCAAAGGAAACTATTAGCAAGGTGAAAAGACAGCCTTCAGAATGGGAGAAAATAATAGCAAATGAAGCAACCGACAAACAACTAATCTCAAAAATATACAAGCAACTCCTACAGCTCAACTCCAGAAAAATAAACGACCCAATCAAAAAATGGGCCAAAGAACTAAATAGACATTTCTCCAAAGAAGACATACAGATGGCTAACAAACACTTGAAAAGATGCTCAACATCACTCATTATCAGAGAAATGCAAATCAAAACCACTATGAGGTACCATTTCACACCAGTCAGAATGGCTGCGATCCAAAAGTCTACAAATAATAAATGCTGGAGAGGGTGTGGAGAAAAGGGAACCCTCTTACACTGTTGGTGGGAATGCAAACTAGTACAGCCACTATGGAGAACAGTGTGGAGATTCCTTAAAAAACTGGAAATAGAACTGCCTTATGATCCAGCAATCCCACTGCTGGGCATACACACTGAGGAAACCAGAAGGGAAAGAGACACGTGTACCCCAGTGTTCATCGCAGCACTGTTTATAATAGCCAGGACATGGAAGCAACCTAGTTGTGCATCAGCAGATGAATGGATAAGAAAGCAGTGGTACATATACACAATGGAGTATTACTCAGCCATTAAAAAGAATACATTTGAATCAGTTCTAATGAGGTGGATGAAACTGGAGCCTATTATACAGAGTGAAGTAAGCCAGAAGGAAAAACATAAATACAGTATACTAACGCATATATATGGAATTTAGAAAGATGGTAACAATAACCTGGTGTATGAGACAGCAAAAGAGACACTGATGTATAGAACAGTCTTATGGACTCTGTGGGAGAGGAAGAGGGTGGGAAGATTTGGGAGAATGACATTGAAACATGTAAAATATCATGTAAGAAACGAGTCGCCAGTCCAGGTTCGATGCACGATACTGGATGCTTGGGGCTAGTGCACTGGGACGACCCAGAGGGATGGTATGGGGAGGGAGGAGGGTTCAGGATGGGGAACACATGTATACCTGTGGCGGATTCATTTTTATATTTGGCAAAACTAATACAATTATGTAAAATTTAAAAATAAAATTAAAAAAAAAGAGAGAAAACTATAAAATTCTGTAGAAAACACAGGTGCAAATCCTTTCTTTGAGTTGGGGTATTGTCTTCACATTTGGTGATTTTTAAGGGATGGGATGGGGAGGGAGGTGGGAGCGGGGTTCAGGATGGGGAACACATGTACATCCATGGCTGATTCATGTCAATGTATGGCAAAACCCACTACAACATTGTAATTAGCCTCCAATTAAAATAATTTAATTAAAAATAGATATCCTCAGGGAGTTATTTAAATAAGTTTTTAAGCTCTGGTCTATAGTAAGCAATACTGTATGTGTGCATGTGTCTGTCTGTGTGTCTGTGTGTCTGTGTTTGCTTGTGTGTGTGTCTGTTTCCCTGTGTATGTGTATGTTGGGGACAGATATGTACAAAGAGTGAAGGAGCCTCCACCATCAGTCTTTGAATACTGTGGCCATGAGCATATTACCATTTTCTGGGCTTGGTGGACAGGAATTTATTTTCCTGAGGAAATAGAAGAGAAGGGTAACCTAGACTAGCTGCTTAAGAGGGGGCCCAGCTGAAATTTGCTGCTAAGCATAGGCGAAATCTTTCTCAGCTGTGCCTTTAGAAGCACAGCCTTCACAGTTTATTGGCTGGACTGTAGCCATCTTGGCTTCCTTGTGGGTAGAGTTGCTCCACCCCTCTCCACCCCAACCTGATATTAATACTTAGCTCTTTGTATTGAAATGTTGTCTCTTCTTCCTTTGCTTTTCCAGGTAGGCACATTTTGGGTTTGTTATCTTAGGTTAGGTTTCCTGGAAACAGACTCTGATGCGAAGTTTGCATACAGAAGGTTGTTAGCGAGTACACTGGGACCTCTACCTGACAGGTACTGTGGAAAGCAGGACCTGGGGGGAGGGAGAGGGAGAACTGGAAAGCCACCCCCAGGACTGCAGGCCAGGCAGGCGCAAAGGGTCAGACACAACTTAGCCACTAAACAACACTAAACAACTCGAAAGCCATAGGTTGTTCCTATGGGGAAATCTGGAGCTGGGATGGCCTTTCAGAGCTGTCCAAAAATTGAGGCAAGGAATGTGAGCCTTTGGTTAGCCTTTATACTCTCATTAGATGTGTGCTGCTTACCATGCCCCTGCCTAAAAAAGCATAACCTGGGGTAAGACCACCTTTGGCTAATAGCAAGGCCAAGAGAATGAGCTTCCCTGGTGGCTCAGTGGTGAAGAATCCATCTGCAGTGCAAGAGACCTGAGTTTGATCCCTGGGTTGGAAAGATCCCCTGGAGAAGGGCATGGCAGCCCGCTCCAGTATTCTTGCTTAGAAAATTCCATGGACGGAGGGGCCTGGCGGGCTGCAGTCCTGGGGGTCACAAAGGGTCGGACACAACTTAGCCACTAAACAACAACAACAACAGGTTACAGCTGTGAGCCATCAACAACCAATGCTTCCAACAGCTGCAGAGGTTGAGGGGTGGGGAGAAAACATATCCAACTCTTTGTGACCCCATGGACTGTAGCCTGCCAGGCTCCTCTGTCCATGGGATTTTCCAGGCAAGACTACTGGAGTGGATTGCCATTTCCTACTCCATGGGATCTTCCCAACACAGAGATCAAACTGGTGTTTCCTGCACTGCAGACAGATTCTTTACTGTCTGAGCCACTAGGGAAGCTCCTGTACCACAATATCTACTAGTTATTGACCTCAGAGAAAGCCTCAGAACTGGTTGCTATAAATCCTTCCACTTTAACCTATCTTCTAGCACATTCTTTCATGGCTAGAATCGACATTTGAGAAGAGAGATGCAGGATGCCTGGATTTTGGGTGTGAGCAACTGGAGAATACAAAAAAAATTCCTCAGCTTGAGCAAATGGATGGATGCTGGTGCAGTTTATTGAGATGGATGAGGAAAAGGCTTGGGGCAGGGAGAAATCAAAATTTTAATTTTAGACAAGTAAAGTTCAAGATGTTTGTGGAATATTCAAAAGGAGAGGTAAATTATGTAATTGAATTTATGAGTATGAACTTAGAGAAGTCTGGGATATTATTCTAACTTGGGAGTTAGGATGTATATTGTGTTAAAAGCCACAAGCATGAAGGAGATCACTTCAGGAGAGAGTGTGGAAAGAGAAGAGAAAATCTAGAGCTGAGCCTTCAGGAAACCTTCAATGTTTAATGCCTAGAAGAATGAGGAGACAGAGATGGAGTAACCTGAGAGGTAGGAAGAATACTGTGAGAGCATTAGGTGACAAACTACTTGGGAAAAGAATGCTTCAAAAGCAAAAAAGATATATAAGAATAGATATAAGGGCTTCCCTGGTGGTTCAGATGGTAAAGAATCTGTCTGCAATCCAGGAGACCTGGGTTTGATCCCTGGGTCAGGAAGATCCCCTGGAGAAGAAAATGGCAACCCACTCCAGTATTCTTGCCTAGAAAATCCCATGGACAGAGGAGCCTGGGCCAGCTACAGTCCATGGGGTCACAAAGAGTCGGACATGACTAAGCTACTCACACACACACACACACACACACAACTGAATCACCTTGCTGTACACCTGAAACCAATAGAACGTTGTAAATCAATTATAAGTCAATTTTTAAAAAGAATTAAAATAAATAAAGTTTGAAAGCTAACTCCTCCATGAAGGATGATTAGAAAGACAGAAAATAAACAAGGAAGTGGTCAGTTGTGTTAAATATTGCTGAGAAGGGAGGCAAATTGAGGATAGAAAAATTTCCATTCCATTTAACAACATGCGAAGCCAGTGGTGATCTTTGTGAGAGCTGTTTTAGGAGAGTTATGGGGACAGAAGGCCAGATTGGAGTGGGTTGAGGAATGAGTGGAATGTGAGGAAATAGAGGCAGTGAATATATAAAACTCAAGAAATTGGCTGTGATAAGGAGGAGGGAAGAGATACAGGGCAGTGAGCTGAAAGAAAGTGTATGTGAGTCTGAGAAATTGTGTTTGCTTGCTTGCCCGTTTTTGAATATTTAATGGAAGTATAACATACACACAGAAAAGCACAAATCAGATGTGCTTGATGAATCTCCACAAACTGAACACACCCATGTAACCAGCATCCAGATTAAAAAAAAGTATACCTAAAGACTACATAGTGTATGATTCCAACTATTCAGCGTTCTGGAAAGGCAAAACTATGTGCTAAGTCGCTTCAGTCGTGTCTGACTCTTTGCAACCCCGTGGACTGTAGCCCACCAGGCTCCTCTGTCCATGGAATTCTCCAGGCAAGAATACTGAAGTGGGTTGCCATTTTCTCCTCCAGGAGATCTTCCTGACCCAGGGATTAAACCCGTGTTTCTTTTGTCTCCTGCATTGGCAGACGGGTTCTTTACCACTAGTGCCACCAAAAGATCAGTGGTTGCCAAAGATTAGTGAGGAGGAAGGGATGAATTGGTGAAGCCAAGAGGATATTTTAAAAGCAGTGAAACTAGTCTGTATGATGCTATGTCTTTGTTGCTGTTGTTTAGTTGCTAGGTCATGTTCAACTTTTTGCAGCCCCATGGACTGTATGTAGCCACCAGATTCTGATGTTCATAGGATTTCCCAGGCAAGAATACTGGAGTGGGTTGTCATTTCTTCCTCCAGGGGATCTTCCCAAATTCTATGTTTAATTTTTTGAGAAACCTCCAAACTATTTTGTTCAGTGGCTGAATCATTTTTCATTCCCAGTAGCAATGTATCCAAAATTCTTCACACCCTCTCCAATATTCATTATTTTCTTTCTTTTTTTCTTTGTAATAGCCATCCAAGTGAGTAATAAGTGGTATCTCATTGTGGTTTTGATTTGCATTTCCCTGATGACTAATGATGTTGAGCATCTTTTCATATGCTTCTTGGCCATTTGTATATCTTCTCTGGATAAATGTCTATTCAAATCCTTTGCCCATTTTTAAAATTGACTTGTCTGCCTTTTTGTGTTAAGAGTTCTATATATATTCTGGACATTAGACCCGTATTAGATATATGATCTACAAATATTTTCTCCCATTTTGCAGATTGTCTTTTCACTTTCTTAGTAATGTCCTTTGGTCCAATGAAGATGAGCATATTTTTTTCTTTCATTCTATTAATGTAGTGTTTTACATTGATTGATTTTCATATGTTGAACCACCCTTGAATTCCTAGGATAAATCCCACTTGGTCATGGCGTATAATCTTTTTGATATACTATTCAAATCAGTTTGTTAGTAGTTTTTTGAGGATTTTTTGCATCTATATTCATAAGTGGTATTGGTCTATAACAAATGTTCTATTTTAAAAAGAAAAAAATGTACTAATATACTTTACTCAAGAAACAAAATAGGGAAAAGGTAAAAATCACACTGCAGCAGTTATAGCCTTAAACAGTACTTCATTACATTGAAAAACATAATTGTTCATACATCTTGTAGGGAAATTTCCTTCAAGAAGGATTCTGCTTAATCTCTCTAATATAATTAAAAACAAATATAATTAAAAACAACTAAATCTTAAGCTCATCAAATCATCTTACAGAAGAAGAAACATTGCCACAGAAGTTAAATGATTTCCGGGAGTGGAACTGCTGGATCATATGGTAGTAATTTCCATGTGGTGACATTTATGGTGAACAGGAATCATCACTTCTATTTTGTAATCATTCACCTAAAGCACTCTATCCTTTACTACCAATCTCCAAGGCTTGTTTCCTTACCTAAAAACCCATACTGCCAAATTTTCCCTTGCTTCTAACTAAAAATACATATGTATTCTGCAATTTAAGCCAACTTCTCCCCCATGTTCTCTTTGGTAAGACTGGAAAACAACTAGTGTTACCTTTCACATATTTAAAGAACAATTAACCATGTGACCACATTCTTTAACATTTAAAAAAAATATTTTCTTTGCTAGTATTGTTTTCCCAGCCTTTTGGGCTACTGTGCTCTGGACTGGTACCAGTTCTCTATATCTCTCAAGGCTATGAAATCTGAAGTATCTACTGTCCTGGCAATGAACCCACTCCTGTATTCTCTCCTGGAGAATCCCATAGACAAAGGAACCTGGCGGGCTATAGTCCATAGGGTCACAAAGAGTCAGACACCACTTAGCACAGCACTGTCCTAACAGAGGGGAGTTCACAGGATAAAGCAAGAGTTGATTGTGATGGTGGATGTGATATTTTAAAGCTTGAAAAGTGATGTGGAAATAACAAACCTGTTTGAAATGTTCAGGTTGAAATGTTCAAATTAAGAAGAATGTTGAGAGACAGGAGGGTAAAAATGTGAACAGTAATGGTCTAATTCACAAGCATGAGTTAATCATACTTGATAACTGGGTGGAGCCAGAAGTGGATGCAAATAGGATGGCAAAAACTAGGGAGAAAAACTATCAGTAAGTGAGAGGCAATTCAAAGTTCAGATGAACTATGAGTGAATCAATTTGGATTTCTGCATAATAATTTGCACAATGGCCTGCCATGTGTCAGGCTTGATATGGCATGCTGCAGCCAATATCCTTGTGAAGTGGTGCTGAAGGGCCCAACATTTCGATATTTTTCAGTGGTAATTTCAAGCTCTGTTATTCCAGCTCTTTGACAGCAGTACCCTGGTTCTTTTGTATTTTATTTTTTGGAATTTTTCCTGGCTTCGGTGGTTCTTTATCCTTCTGGCGTTTACTGCCAGTGGCTGATGCAAACCACTGCCTCCTCTTGCTCATCCTGCTTTACAGCCACAGTGCCTCCACACTGGCCGCTGTGCCTCCCCAGTGGCAGTGACCGCCACCACCGTTGCCACCATCTGAAGACAGTTGACAGCTCCCTCTCATTTCCCCCTTCTTAGGCTCTCAGGGACTATGGCAGCAATGACAGTCATGTACATATCTTTTGGTAAATGTATTCATATTTGCACTTACGTTGGGTATGTGCTTAGAAATGGAACCCCTGGGTCATAGAGTAGGATATGTTTTAGCTTTAGAAGATACTGCCAAAGAGGTTACTAAATATTTGTACCAATTTGTACTCCCACCAGTGATGAATGACAATTCAAGTTTCTCCTCATCCTCACTAACAGTAGGTATTGTCCTTTTTTTTTTTTTTTTAGCCATTCTGGTGGATGTATAGTGCTATCTTATCATGGGCTGTTATTATTATTGTTTGTGTCTTTCTTTTAATTAGTTTGAAATAATTTTAGACTAATTAAAAAGTTACAAAAATATTACAGAAAATTCTGTATACCTTTCACCTAGCTTCACCAGATATTAATATATTATATACCCATAGTGCAACTAGAGGAACCAGGAAATTAACATTGATACATTATTATTAACTAATGTATAGCTTATTTGAATTTTGCTAGTTGTCCCGCTAGCAAACCTGATTACTTTTCTGCTCTGGGATCTAATTGTATCTAATTATCATGTCTCCTTAGTTTCATGTCCAATCCAAGACAATTCCTCAGTCTTCACCTTTCATGATTGTGGTAGGTTGAATCAACAAGGGAATCCCTAGGTTGAATCATGGACCCCGAAGATGTCCATGTTCTAATCTCTGCAACCTGTAGGTGTTAGCCTACATGTCAAAAGGTATTTTGCAGGTGTGACTAAGTTAAGGTTTTGAGATGATCACCTTGCATTATCCAGGTGTGACCAATGTAATCATAAGAGTCCTTATAAGGGAGGAGGCAGGCAAGAGATCAGAGTCAGCAGTAGAAGATGTTACAATGGAAGCAAAATGATAGAGCAATGGAAAAAGGGAGTTACAAAACCAAGGAATGAAGGCAGTCTCTAGAGACTGAAAAGACAGGGAAACAAATTCTTTCCTCAGAGCCTCCAGGAGGAACACAGCTACTGACACCTTGACTTTAGACTTCTGACCTCCAGAATTGTAAGAGAATAAATTTGCCTTCATCCACTAAGATAATTTGTTGTAGCAGCAACAGGAAAATATTATAATTAACTTCACACTTTTGAAGACTACTAGTTTTCTAGAATGTTCCCAATTTGAGCTTGTGTGATGTTTTCTCATGATTAGATTGTGGCTATGCTCATTTTTTGCACTAATATCACAGAGGTGATGTTGTGTCCTTCTCAGTGCATCATGTCACATCATGTCAGGGGATACATGACATCAACATGCTCTATTATTGG
The DNA here is from genome assembly GCF_003369695.1 of Bos indicus x Bos taurus. NCBI lineage: Eukaryota > Metazoa > Chordata > Mammalia > Artiodactyla > Bovidae > Bos > Bos indicus x Bos taurus. The sequence goes on along the minus strand of NC_040105.1, from coordinate 88,669,009 downwards.
TCTTGGTAAACTTGATTACTTGGTTAACTTGGTGTCTGTTAGATTTCTCTACTATAAAGTTATTTTTCCTTTTGCAATTGAAAAAGATTTGAAAGGAGCTACTTTGAGATGAATGCTCAAACTATTGCACAATTGCACTCATCTCATATGCTAGTAAAGTAATGCTCAAAATTCTCCAAGCCATGCTTCAACAGTATGTGAACTGTGAACTTCCAGATGTTCAAGCTGGTTTTAGAAAAGGCAGAGGAACCAGAGATCAAATTGTCAACATCTGTTGTATCATCAAAAAAGCAAGAGAGTTCCAGAAAAACATCTATTTCTGCTTTATTGACTATGCCAAAGCCTTTGACTGTGTGGATCACAATAAACTGTGGAAAATTCTGAAAGAGATGGGAATACCAGACCACCTGACCTGCCTCTTGAGAAATCTGTATGCAGGTCAGGAAGCAACGGTTAGAATTGGACATGGAACAACAGACTGGTTCCAAATAGGGAAAGGAGTACATCAAGGCTGTATATTGTTACCCTGCTTATTTAACTTCTATGCAGAGTACATCATGAGAAACACTGGGCTGGATGAAGCACAAGCTGGAATCAAGATTGCCAGGAGAAACATCAATAACCTCAGATGTGCAGATGACACCACCCTTATAGCAGAAAGTGAAGAACTAAAGAGCCTCTTGATGAAAGTGAAAGAGGAGAGTGAAGAATTTGGCTTAAAGCTCAACATTCAGAAAACGAAGATCATGGCATCTGGTCCCATCACTTCATGGCAAATAGATGGGGAAACAGTGGAAACAGTGAGACTTTATTTGGGGGGGCTCCAAAATCCCTGCAGATGGTAATTGCAGCCATGAAATTAAAAGATGCTTACTCCTTGGAAGGGAAGTTATGACCAACCTAGATGGCATATTAAAAAGCAGAGACATTACTTTCCCAACAAAGGTCCATATAGTCAATTTATGGTTTTTTTCAGTAGTCATGTATGGATGAGAGAGTTGGATTATAAAGAAAGCTGAGCACCGAAGAACTGATGCTTTTGAACTGTGGTGTTGGAGAAGACTCTTGAGAATCCCTTGGACTGCGAGGAGATCCAACCAGTCCATCCTAAAGGAAATCAGTCCTAAATATTCATTAGAAGGACTGATGCTGAAGCTGAAACTCCAATACTTTATCCACCTGATGTGAAGAGCTGACTCATTTGAAAAGACCCTGATGCTGGGACGGATTGGGGGCAGGAGGAGAAGGGGACGACAGAGGGTGAGATGGTTGGATGGCATCACCAACTCAATGGACATGAGTTTGAGTAAACTGTGGGAGTTGGTGATGGACAGGGAGGCCTGGTGTGCTGCAGTCCATGGGGATCACAAAGAGTCAGACACGACTAGGTGACTGAACTGAAGAACTGAACTTTGAGACTGATATTACCGTGTTTCTCCTCAAGCTTTTGGCCATCAATGTTTCCTGCTTGAAATAAATATTACTGCCTCTTGATGATTATCTATTTCCATTATTCTTTCTACATTTATTAATTGGAATTCTTCTGTAAGAAAGATCTATCCCTCCCCTACTTTGTTCATTCACCTATTTACTTACATGTGTACGGATCTAAGTATACTTGTTCTATTCTTTGAGTGATAATTCATTGCTAGCGTTATTTACTTTGTTGTTCACATTTCCCCAGACTTAGCTTCTGAGAGTTGTCTGCTCTATAAAGACATTCTCCTAAATTTTCTTCTGAAAGCTTTATTGTTTTATCTTTCACATTTATATCTGCAATTCATGCAGAATTCATCTCTGTGTATAACATGAAAAGAAGTTGATATACAATTTCTCCTGTATGGATAATCAAGTGATCCAGTACAATCTATTGAAGAGACTGTTCTTTGCCCCCACTGAACTGCAGTGTCATCTTTGACATAAATATGGTAACTAAAGATATGGATTTGTTTTTATGTTCTCTATTCTGTTCCATTGGTCTATTTGTCTGTCCTTGTATCTATACCACATTGTCTTAATTATAGCTAGATATAGCTTAGTTTCTGGTATTATGTTCTGTTTCATTCTTCTTCAAGATTGCCTTGTTTATTCTTGGTCCTTTGTATTTCCAAATAAATTTTATAATTGGTTTGTCATTTTCTATCACTGGATACAACTGGGATTTGATTGGGCTTCCCAGGTGGCACTACTGGTAAAGAACCCACCTGCCAGTGCAAAAGACATAAGAGATGCAGGTTCTGTCCTTGGGTCAGGAAGATCCCTTGGAGGAGGGCATGGCAACCAACTCTAGTATTCTTGCCTGGAGAATCCCACAGACAAAGGAGCTTGCTGCTGCTGCTGCTGCTAAGTCAGCAGGCTACAATCCATGAGGCTGCAAAGAGTCAGACACAACTGAGTGACTTAGCATGCACACATCTTGTATCAACAGATCAAATCAGCAAAAATTGACAACTTTACAGTATTGAGATTTACAGTTCATTTACAACCTACTTATTTATTTGGGTCTTTTTTACTTCCTCTTAAATATGTTTCAGAGCTTTCTACCTGGAGGTTGTGCACAATTTTCCTAGTTTCACTCTTGCTGCTGCTGCTGCTGCTAAGACGCTTCAGTCATGTCCAACTCTGTGCGACCCCATAGATGGCAGCCCACCAGGCTCCCGCATCCCTGGGATTCTCCAGGCAAGAATACTGGAGTGGGTTGCCATTTCCTTCTTCAATGCATGCATGCTAAGTCACTTCAGTTGTGTCCGACTCTGTGTGACCCCATAGACGGCAGCCCACCAGGCTCCCCTGTCCCTGGGATTCTCCAGGCAAGAACACTGGAGTGGGTTGCCATTTCCTTCTCCAATGCATGAAAGTGAAAAGTGAAAGGGAAGTCGCTCAGTCGTGTCTGACTCTTAGCGACCCCATGGACTGCAGCCTACCAGGCTCCTCCATCCATGGGATTTTCCAGGCAAGAGTACTGGAGTGGGGTGCCATTGCCTTCTCCAAGTTTCACTCTTAGGTAGTAAATATTTTCCAACACTATTGTAAATGGTGTAAGATTTTGGTTTTTCTTTGTAGCTTACTTTTAACTTTTAATAAACCCATTTGAGAATCCAAATTTTTAAAACAAATGTCTTTCCATAATGGCAAATAGAAGAAAATTGACAAAGGAGAGAATTTCACAATTATTAGATGAATCAGAATGTGAATGAATATAATGAGAAAGATAACAGAACTCCAGACTCAGATGATGACAGTGAACTTGATTGGATAAGTGAAATATCAGATTATGAGTCTTCAGATGAAGATATATATCCTAGATGAATTTTCTCAAACTCAAGAATTGATAAGTCTATATTTCTAAAGACAAACTGCTGCTGCTGCTGCTAAGTCGCTTCAATTGTGTCCAACTCTGTGCGACCCCATAGACGGCAGCCCACCAGGCTCCCCCGTCCCTGGGATTCTCCAGGCAAGAACACTGGAGTGGGTTGCCATTTCCTTCTCCAATGCATGAAAGTGAAAAGTGAAAGTGAAGTCGCTCAGTCTTATCTGACTCTTAGTGACTCCATGGACTGCAGCCTACCAGGCTCCTCCATCCATGGGATTTTCCAGGCAAGAGTACTGGAGTGGGGTGCCATTGCCTTCTCCATCTAAAGACAAAAAAGAGTGGTAAAAAGTCCAAAAACAAAACAAAAGACATACAAAAAAAAAGGAATGACAGTCATTTGACAGGAAATATTTTATTATGCAATGTTTTGTGACATGGACCTGAACCATCCCTTTTTGCTAAGAGGCCGCATGATGACATTCTTTATTGTTTATGATGTTTTTGTGCCAAAAATTTGCATGATACAAAATTATTTATTAAAATCCTTCCTAAATGTTTTTATGAAGTTTTTTGTTTCTTTACAATTATTTTTCCCTGTAAGGTATATTTCACTGGAGATATTCAGTCAAATTACTGTTTTTAAATTTTTTGAATACTTCTATCACTAGATTTGGAATTGCTCAACTGGAATTCCATCACCTCCACTAGCTTTGTTCATAGTGATGCTTTCTAAGGCCCACTTGAATTCACATTCCAGGATGTCTGGCTCTAGGTCAGTGATCACACCATCGTGATTATCTGGGTCATGAAGATCTTTTTTGTACAGTTCTTCTGTGTATTCTTGCCACCTCTTCTTAATATCTTCTGCTTCTGTTAGGTCCCTACCATTTCTGTCCTTTATTGAGCCCATCTTTGCATGAAATGTTCCTTTGGTATCTCCGATTTTCTTGAAGAGATCCCTAGTCTTTCCCATTCTGTTGTTTTCCTCTATTTCTTTGCATTGATTGCTGAAGAAGGCTTTCTTATCTCTTCTTGCTATTATTTGGAACTCTGCATTCAGATGTTTATATCTTTCCTTTTCTCCTTTGCTTTTCGCTTCTCTTCTTTTCACAGCTATTTGTAAGGCCTCCCCAGACAGCCATTTTGCTTTTTTGCATTTCTTTTCTATGGGAATGGTCTTGATCCCTGTCTCCTGTACAATGTCACGAACCTCATTCCATAGTTCATCAGGCACTCTATCTATCAGATCTAGGCCCTTAAATCTATTTCTCACTTCCACTGTATAATCATAAGGGATTTGATTTAGGTCATACCTGAATGGTCTAGTGGTTTTCCCTACTTTCTTCAATTTAAGTCTGAATTTGGCAATAAGGAGTTCATGGTCTGAGCCACAGTCAGCTCCTGGTCTTGTTTTTGCTGACTGTATAGAGCTTCTCCATCTTTGGCTGCAAAGAATATAATCAATCTGATTTCGGTGTTGACCATCTGGTGATGTCCATGTGTAGAGTCTTCTCTTGTGTTGTTGGAAGAGGGTGTTTGTTATGACAAGTGCATTTTCTTGGCAAAACTCTATTCCAAATCCTGAAAGATGATGCTGTGAAAGTGCTGCACTCAGTATGCCAGCAAATTTGGAAAACTCAGCAGTGGCCACAGGACTGGAAAAGGTCAGTTTTCATTCCAATCCCAAAGAAAGACAACACCAAAGAATGCTCAAACTACTGCACAATTGCACTCATCTCACACGCTAGTAAAGTAATGCTCAAAATTCTCCAAGCCAGGCTTCAGCAATATGTGAACCGTGAACTTCCTGATGTTCAAGCTGGTTTTAGAAAAGGCAGAGGAACCAGAGATCAAATTGCCAACATCTGCTGGATCATGGAAAAAGCAAGAGAGTTCCAGAAAAACATCTATTTCTGCTTTATTGACTATGCCAAAGCCTTTGACTGTGTGGATCACAATAAACTATGGAAAATTCTGAAAGAGACGGGAATACCAGACCACCTGATCTGCCTCTTGAGAAATCTGTATGCAGGTCAGGAAGCAACAGTTAGAACTGGACATGAAACTACAGACTGGTTCCAAGTAGGAAAAGGAGTTCGTCAAGGTTGTATATTGTCACCCTGTTTATTTAACTTCTATGCAGATTACATCATGAGAAACTCTGGGCTGGAAGAAACACAAGCTGGAATCAAGATTGCCGGGAGAAATATCAATAACCTCAGATATGCAGATGACACCATCCTTATGGCAGAAAGTGAAGAGGAACTCAAAAGACTCTTGATGAAAGTGAAAGAGGAGAGTGAAAAAGTTGGCTTAAAGCTCAACATTCAGAAAACGAAGATCATGGCATCTGGTCCCATCACTTCATGGGAAATAGTTGGGGAAACAGTGGAAACAGTGTCAGACTTTATTTTTCTGGGCTCCAAAATCACTACAGATGGTGACTGCAGCCATGAAATTAAAAGATGCTTACTCCTTGGAAGGAAAGTTATGACCAACCTAGATAGCATATTGAAAAGCAGAGACATTACTTTGCCAACAAAGATTCGTCTAGTCAAGGCTATGGTTTTTCCTGTGGTCATGTATGGATGTGAGAGTTGGACTGTGAAGAAGGCTGAGTGCCAAAGAATTGATGCTTTTGAACTGTGGTGTTGGAGAAGACTCTTGAGAGTCCCTTGGACTGCAAAGAGATCCAACCAGTCCATTCTGAAGGAGATCAGCCTTGGGATTTCTTTGGAAGGAATGATGCTAAAGCTGAAACTCCAGTGCTTTGGCCACCTCATGTGAAGAGTTGACTCATTGGAAAAGACTGTGATGCTGGGAGGGATTGGGGGCAGGAGGAGAAGGGGACGACAGAGGATGAGGTGGCTGGATGGCATCACTCACTCGATGGACGTGAGTCTGGGTGAACTCTGGGAGTTGGTGATGGACAGGGAGGCCTGGCATGCTGCGATTCATGGGGTCGCAAAGAGTAGAACACAACTGAGCGACTGATCTGATCTGATCACTAGATAGAAATGTATATCAATTTGTTTTATGTTATTTTTTATTTTTAAAGATTGCTTTTTTAAAAATAATCTTTTTATTTTTGACTAAATTTAGATTCCCTAAAAGACTGCACAGATAGTACAGAGAGTTTTGCGTACCACTCATACAATTTTTTTCTATTGTTTGCATCTTACGTTTCCATGATATTTTTGTCAAAATCAAGAAACTGTCACTGGTACTTTCCTGTTAACACCAGACTTTATCTGGATTTTACCAGCTTTTCCATTCATGTCCTCCTCTTTCTCTTCCAAGATCCAATCCAGAGTAATGGTATAGCTTGAAATTTTTTTTTATTTTCAAGTTGTTTGTGCTGGTTATATAGAAATACAATTGATTTTTGTTTATTGACCTCATTAACAATGACCTTATGAAATTTACTTATTAATTCTCATAGTTTGACTGTAGATCATTTTGAATTTTCTGGGTAACCAGGTATGTCATCTGAAAATAGTAATGATTTTAAATTTTAATCAACTTTATTGAACTATAATTTACATATAATATAATATACCCATTTTGAGTGACTAGTTAATGAGTTTTGTCAACTGTGTACACCTTGTGATCCTTCTCAATTAATCTCCACAGCCCATTCTTGTTCTTTGCAACCACTACAGATTAGATTTGTGTTTTCTGGAGTTCCTTATACATGGAATCATACAATATATACTGTGTATTTTGCACCTGGCTTTTTTTCATTTGGTATAATAATTTTTATATTAATGCATGTTGTAGTGTATCAGTAATTGGTTTCTTTTTTAAAAACATGTTAAAAACTTTCTTGAGGTGTACATTAATCTTGAAGTACATTAAACGGGGCACATTTAAAGCATACAATTCACTCAGTTTTGACGTATATACACACCTGTGAAAACTTCACCACAGTTAAGATAAACATTTCCATCATCCCCCTAAAGTTTCTGTGTATCCCTTTGTAATCTATTCCATCCTCCACCTTCATACCCAAAGTTCTAGTGGTCTGATTTCTGTCACTGCATATTAGTTTGCATTTTCTATAATTTTATCTTAATGGACTTATGCAATATGTACTTTTTTTGACCTAACTTCTTTCACTCAGCATAACGATTTTGAGGTTCATCCATGTTGATGAATATACCAATAATTTGTTCTTTTTTGTTGTTGTTTTTTGCATGGGGTCGCAAAGAGTCAGACACGACTGAGAGACTGAACTGTGTTCTTTTTAATTGATGAATAATATTATATTATATATATTTACCAAAATTTGTTTTTATATTCATCAAATGAGGAACATTGGAGTAGTTTCCAGTTATTTGGAACTATTTCCAGTAGTTTGGAGTTATTATAAATAAATCTTCAAGTAATATTTGTATACAAGTCTTTGGATGTAGTATGGACATAGGCTTACATTTCTCTTGGGTAAAAATACCTAGAAGTAGAAGACCTTGGTCATGTAGTAGGTGTAAATTTACCTTTTAAAGAAATTTCCAATCTGTTTTCCAAATTGGTTGCACTATTTTACGTTTCTACTAGCACTGTGTTAGAGTTGCAGCTTCTCCCCATCCTCATGAACACTTGCTATGGTCAATATTTTAAGTTTTAGCCATTCTGCTCGTTGAGTAGTGGCTTTAATTTGCAATTCCTTGATGAGTAAAGATACTAAATATCTTTTAATGTGTTTATTTTCCATTCACATATCTTTTCTGTGAAGTGTCTGTCCAATTCCTCTGTTCACTTTTAAAAATTAGGTTGTCTTCTTAGTGTTGATTTGTAAGTATTTTTTTTTTAAATAAATTTTGGGTGCAATTCCTTTTTCTGATGTATGTATTGTGAATATTTTCTCCCAATCTGAGACTTGCTTTTTCATTTTTTTCATGCTGTCTTTTGAAGAGCAAAATTTAAGGTTTTAATTAATTATTTATTTATTTATTTCGGCTGCACCAAGTCTTAGTTGTGGCACCCAAGATCTTCAGTCTTTTGTTGCAGCGCGTGAGATCTAGTTCCCTGACCAGGCATCAAACCCAGGCACCTTGCATTGGGAGTACAGGCTCTTAACCACTGGACAGCCAGGGATGTCCCTAAAATTTTGGTTAAGTCCAATTTATTAAATTTCTTTGTGTGGTTTGTGTCTTGGTGTTCTAAGATTTTGTTTAACCCCAAAATCATAAAGATTTTCTCCTGTTATTTTTCTTCTTCTAAAGTTTTATATTTTATATTTTATGTTTAGATATATGATCCATTTGGAGCAGGTTATGGTAACCCACTCCAGTGTTCTTGCCTGGAAAATCCCATGGACAAAGGGGCCTGGCAGGCTACAGTCCATGGGGTCGCAAAGAGTCAGACACTACTGAGCACATATGATCCATTTCAGCTTAATTTGAATTACTATATCCAGTTTTTCCAGTACTATTTATTAAAGAGTATATTTTCCCTGTTGAATTACTTTGGTACATTAGTAAATATATATGTATATAAATATATATATATATATAATTTTATATGTTGAATGTATATATATACATGCTATTCTGTTCCACTGATCTACCCTTAATATCAATACCACACTGTCTAGATTAGTACAGTTTCACAGTAACACTTAAGATCAGGTAGTATAAATACTTCAAGTTTGTTTTTTGTTTTTTTTCAAAACAATTTTTGATATTCTAGGTGCTTGGAATTTTCACAAAAAATCTTAGAATAGTCTTGTCAGTTTCTACCAAAAAATCTACCAGACTATTGATTGGGATTGCATTGAACCTATAGATCAATTGGCAGTGAATGGATGTCTTATAAGAATGCAATTGATTTTTATATATTGATCTTATGCCCTGCAACCTTCCCAAGCTCACTTATTGTGCAGAGGAAGTAGCTTTTTTTTGCAAAGGAAATGGAATGAGTGACTATAAACCACTCTGTGAGGACATTTAGCTTTGATAAGGAGTAGGAGAGAGATCGGAGAAGGCAATGGCACCCCGCTCCAGTACTCTTGCCTGGAAAATCCCATGGATGGAGGAGCCTGGTGGGCTCCAGTCCATGGGGTCGCTAAGAGTAGGAAACGACTGAGCGACTTCACTTTCACTTTTCACTTTCATGCATTGGAGAAGGAAATGGCAACCCACTCCAGTGTTCTTGCCTGGAGAATCCCAGGGACAGGGGAGCGTGGTGGGCTGCCGTGTATGGGGTCACACAGAGTCGGACACGACTGAAGTGACTTAGCAGCAGCAGCAGCAGCAGCAGCAAGAGAGAGATACAGGGCAGTTAGCCGAAGGACTGTGTGAGTGTGGGACATTTTTTTGTTTATTTGTTTGACTAGATGGTTTTCTTTTCTGTTTTGTTTTCTTTTATTAATTGGAGGTTTAAAACATGTTAAAAAGCTGAAGGACCCAATAGAGAGGGAACACTTTAATTTAGAGAAAAAATCATCAAATCATCCATAATTTAAGGAGATAGAGTTTTGCTGTTTAAAACAGCATACCCAAACCACACACAGATTTCTCTACCTTCGATTGTTCCAACAGAGTTACACCACAATTATTGTTTAAATTGATACTCATCATTTTTTTTTCTTTTTTTCGCCATACCAGCCAGGGATCAAACCCAACCCCTTGGCAATGAAAGCACAGAGTCCTAACCACTGGACCACCAGGGAATTTCCTGATACTCATCATTTACATTATTATGACTGTTAATATCTTTCATTGCTGGGCAAAGTAGTATACTATGATTATATTTCCTTTTTATCCCTAGAGTGAATTTTTCCTTTAAAAAATCGTGGGCTTACTATTTATGTTATTATCAATAGTCTTTTAATTATACTCTCCCTAGAATATTGTTTTTACTATCATCAAAGATATCTGGGATTCTGTCTGTTCCATTTGTTAAACAGAGACACCTGTACCTCCATCTTCTTGCTCCAATTTAAACTCACTGCCTTCTAGGCCTGCTACACTGTTCTCATCTTAGTGCTTCCTTTCATTCCCCTTCTATGATAAATCTCCTATTTCCTGAGTCCCAAATGTTCCTGTTTCCTGGAGCACGTCTAATCAATTCCTGAGAAAGGGTGTATAGGAATGCTCTAAGACCTTACATGTCTGAAAATTTATTTATCCTATCCTGAAAGTGAAAGTTGCTCGGTGGTTTCCAACTCTTTGTGACCCCTGGACTATACAGTCCTTGGAATTCTCCAGGCCGGAATACTGGAATGGGTAGCTGTTCCCTTCTCCAGGGGATCTTCCCAACCCAGGGATCGAAGCCAGGTCTCCCGCATTGCTGGTAGATTCTTTACCAGCTGAGGCATCAAGGAAGCCCAAGACTTTCCTCAAGTGCCTGGTGATCCTCTGTTGTCCCTTTATATTTTAAATGCAAACTCTTCTAAGGCTTACTAACAGGTAGGTTTCACTGTAGATGATTGAACAGGCCCAGACATTTCACTGGAGGAACAAAAATAGTCAATATCAGCAATCCTCATTTTGTATGATTCCTATATGAACAAATTTCAGCTTCTACCAGTTCCCTATTAGCACAGTTTAAATTTCAGTTACCACAGTATATTAACTGTAAGTAATTGCAATAAAAACTGCTGCTAGCTCTTCAGCCTACAAATCACCATGTAAATAATAGATGTGCATCAAGATCACGTCACTTCTTTCAAAGCTCACTGGTGATTGGTCCCTGTAAATCTGTTATTCAGTTCAGGCACAGATGACAAAGCATGTACTGTAGTTGTGTTGATGCCTTGTCTCCCAGATAAACCCACATGGCATTTTACAAAAATGGATAATCAAAAGAGGGAATTGGCTAACAAAGGTGGAAGTACAGCCAAAAAATGAAAATGTGGGAAATGAAATTGAGTGTGATTTGAAAAGGACTGCAGCAAAGACAGGACGAGACCTAGGCCTGCATTAAGCTATGGTACAAACAACACTGGAGAAGTTTGATTAACATATTTTTTAAAAAGATAAAGTTCCATCAGCAACTTTTAGTTTAAGTTGCACTAGGGATAGAAAGCTGTTTATGATTGAAATGGACAGTTTACTTCTATTTTGGATTAAAGACTGTAATAAAAACAATCCTAATCAGTCTGGCTAGCATTCAGGCCAAAGCACTGAAGTTATTGCCAGTAAAGGCTGCTTTAATCATTTCAGAAGTTGTCCTAAACTGACTAATATTCATTTATCTGGTGAAGCTACTAGCACGGATGAGGATACTGCTGTAAAATTTGCTCCAAGATTCCAAGGCTTAGTTAAGTAGTTAAGAAAGCCTTCCTCAGTAATCAGTGCAAAGAAATAGAGGAAAACAATAGAATGGGAAAGACTAGAGATCTCCTCAAGAAAATTAGAGATATCAAGGGAACATTTCACATAAAGATGGGCACAATAAAGGATAGAAATGGTATAGACCTAACAGAAGCAGAAGATATTAAGAAGAGGTGGCAAGAATACACAGAAGAACTATACAAAAAAGATCTTCACAACCCAGATAATCACAATGGTGTGATTATTCACCTAGAGCCAGATATCCTGGAATGTGAAGTCAAGCAGGCCTTAGGAAGCATCACTACGAACAAAGCTAGTGGAGGTGATGGAATTCCAGTTGAGCTATTTTAAATCCTAAAAGGTGATGCTGTGAAAGTGCTGCACTCAATATGCCAGCAAATTTGGAATACTCAGCAGTGGCCACAGGACTAGAAAAGGTCAATTTTCATTTCAATCCCAAAGAAAGGCAATGCCAAAGAATGCTCAAACTACCTCACAATTGTACTCATCTCACATGCCAGTAAAGTAATGCTCAAAATTCTTCAAGACAGACTTCAGCAATATGTGAACTTCCAGATGTTCAAGCTGGTTTTAGAAAAGGCAGAGCAACCAGAGATCAAATTGCCAACATCCACTGGATCATCAAAAGAGCAAGAGAGTTCCAGAAAAACATCTATTTCTGCTTTATTGACTATGCCAAAGCCTTTGACTGTGTGGATCACAACAAACTGTGGAAAATTCTTCAAGAGGTGGGAATACCAGACCACCTGACCTGCCTCTTGAGAAATCTGTATGCAGGTCAAGAAGGAACAGTTAGAACTGGACATGGAACAACAGACTGGTTCCAAATCAGGAAAAGGAGCACGTCAAGGCTGTATATTGACACCCTGCTTTTTTAACTTACATGCAGAGTACATCATGAGAAATGCTGCGCTGGAAAAAGCACAAGGTGGAATCAAGATTGCCAGGAGAAATATCAATAACCTCAGATGTGCAAATGACACCACCCTTATGGCAGAAAGCAAAGGAGAACTAAAGAGCCTTTTGATGAAAGTGAAAGAGGAGAGGAAAAAGTTGGCTTAAATCTCAACATTCAGAAAACTAAGATTATGGCATCCAGTCCCATCACTTCATGGCAAATAGATGGAAAAACAGTGGAAACAGTGAGAGACTTTATTTTCTTGGGCTCCAAAATCACTGCAGATGGTGACTGCAGCCATAAAATTAAAAGATGCTTACTCCTTGGAAGGAAAGTTATGACCAACCTAGATAGCATATTAAAAAGCAGAGATATTTACTTTGCCAAAAAAGGTCCATCTAATGAAAGTTATGTATGGTTTTTCCAGTAGTCATGTATGGATGTGAGAGTTGGGCTATAAAGAAAGCTGAGCACTGAAGAATTGATGCTTTTGAACTGTGGTATTAGAGAAGACTCTTGAGAGTCCCTTGGATTGCAAGGAGATCAAACCGGTCCATCCTAAAGGAGATCAGTCCTGAGTGTTCATTGGAAGGACTGATGTTGAAGCTGAAACTCCAATATTTGTCCACCTGATGCGAAGAGCTGACTCATTGGAAAAGACCCTGATGCTGGAAAAGATTGAAGGCAGGAGGAGAAGGGGATGATAGAGGATGAGATGGTTGGATGGTATCACTGACTCAATGGACATGAGTTTGGGTAAACTCCGGGAGTTGGTAACAGACAGGGAGGCCTGGCGTGCTGCAGTCCATGGGGTCACAAAGAATCAGACATGACTGAGTGACTGAACTGAAATGAACTGAGTTATGATGATCATCAACCATTTGATGATGTTGAAGAGAGAGGTCTTTTTTAAAAGGCAATTCCATTAATAACTTACTTGACAAAAGCTGAACGATCCTGAAGTGGCCATAAGGGAGAAACTTCTGCAGCCAGAAAAGCTTCATCTTACTGAGGACAAACTTATCAACATAAAGGAGGAGAGTGGTTGTGACAAAGACAATGAAGATGTTGCAAAGGAAGTGACACTGGAAAAAAAAAAAAACTTCACATTAAAGGACCTCTCAAAGATGTTTCACAAGATTGAAAGTACAAGGGACAAAATTATGGAAATTGATCCAAATTTAGAGAAGTGTATGACTGTTTTCAAGCCAAGGTGTAGAATGCTTGCTCTATGTTGTAAATTATACTATGAGAAGACAAGAACTGTTTAGACTACTTCCTAGTAATTTTCTTCCAAAACAATAAATTAATAAAACACTTTCATTCTCAATGTTCCTGATGTTTAAAAAGGTTTTTTTTTATTATTTTCTATTGGAGTATAGCTGATTAGCAATGTTGTGATAGTTTCAGGTTCAATGTTCCTAATGTTTTAAACTACAGTATACAAAATAGATATCAGTTTTACATTTTCATCATTTCCCTGTACATCTAAACCTAACAGTAAGAGAGGTTTTAACGTTTTGACAAAAAAAAAAAATGTTGAAGGTCACAGCATGATTGTTTTCCATTGATTATTAAAGTCACCTTGGAGACTTCACTGGTGGTCCACTGGCTAAGACTATGCACTCCCAACATAGGGGGCCTGGGTTTGATCCCTAGTCAGGGAACTAGATCCCACATGCCTCAACTAAGAGTTTGCATGCTGCAACTAAAAAAGAGAGAGAGAGAGAGAGATTCCACATGCTTCAACTAAAGAACCTGCATGCTGCAACAAAGATCAACAAGCTTCAAAGATTCCACATGCCACACCTAAGACCTGGCACAGTCAAATTAATTAATTAACTAAAAATATCAGCCATTTCATTAAAAGGGTAAAATGGAATTAAAATAATAAAGTCACTTGTATAATAAAGTTGCAATAATAAAGTCAGCTGTATGGTCCAGCTTGCAACAGTCATTTCATTACCGTGAAAGCAAGGATTGCCTGTATCAGTAGATCTCTTCTCTGGACCACTCAGTTTCTCTGAAGAGAAATCTTCCTATGCCTTGCCAATGACTACTATACATTGAGTTTGCTGTAAAGTTTGTTCAGATTTTCCCTTGACAGCATTCAAAAAACCCAAATGAATTTTTTGGTCAAGCAAATATTTAGCTGCTAACATGCTTGGAGCTATGTGGCACAAGAGGCATTGGCGGGATTCCACCATTGAATATGTAGACTTTTGCTTAATCACATTATTTTCGAATGGTACCATGCTCTGTGCCTGATAGCCCCCAAACCAAAGTCTCTCTGGTTCAGTTTCTCTGTGGAATAAATGTTCTGTCTCCTACCAGGATGAGGAAAGAGATTCACAGTGGACAGGGAGTGGGAAGTTGGGTCATTTTTTATGACACATGTTTTTAGGCAAACTCTTTTTCAGCTCTATTCATTTCCCATCATTTACTCATTAACTAACACCTCCAATTCCTAAGCTTCTCTGGGATTCTGTAGGTGAATAGGCTCACTTCTCATCAGCATCATGAACTTGTGTTCAACCTTTCAGTTCCACTAACTCCTCCATCTGCTTTCCATCTTTAAAAATGTGTTTACATTCTCTTATTCTCTGTGGTATCATTTTTTGCAATTTGTTTTCATAGGTTTATACTTTAAAATGTTTTGTTTAACTCCCATTTTAACAGAATTTAATCAGAGAATAGGTAGATGTTCCATATGTTATGTTTAACTGGAATAATCTACTATCATAAATTCATAGTGATCCTAGTCTGCCTTACTGTGATAACTTCTTTAGCAATGCTTAGGTGCTTAGGTAAAAGAATCAAGAAGCTATATTTTAAGGTTCATCCATAATTAGGGTTTTACCAGGCAGGTGCATCAAAAATTAGAGGGACAAGAGAGCCTGAGGCAGTGACAAAATGTTGAAATGATGAATCATATAAGCAGAAACAAAAGAAAAGAGAAAGCTGATGGACTGATAAAATTAAGGGGTCCATATACTGAAAGTGCTGGTTAGGTCAAAAGGGTCATGGTGGGAGTATTTGAATAAGTAGTTAAGACAAAGAGGAAGCTGTGGTCGTACAGTGATATGTTTGGCTTACTGATTTTAGAGATTGAACAGTCATGGGTGGCTGACGTGGTATAGAGGACAAGGTTATTGGAATAAGATACCAAAGAACAGAAAGGCCAGATAATTGAGTCAACCACATGGATGTTGCACAAAATTCATCATACTTGAAGTCTCTTAGCATACATGGAGAGTAACAACAACCAAAAATAGGAAAAGGAGGAAGAAGAGAAAATTCTTTTTGTTTAGGATTAGGTTCAACTTATATTGACAGAAAACTTAAAACAGCCAGTTTCAACAGTATAGTTTCTCTCTCATGTGAGTGTCAGACTCATGGTGGTTCTGCCCCATGATGTCCTCACGGATCCAGGCTACTTCTAGCCATCATTCCTACAGCATAGCTCTTGTTTTCATGGTCCAAAGCGGACCTCCAAACTAGACCTCCAACCACCCCATCTGCCTTCTAGATAAGTAGATGAAGGAAGGTTAAAAGAAGAGGCAAAAGACATGAGCAACTTTATTTTTAATTTTATTAAAATATAGTTGATTTATAACGGTGTGTTAATTTCTGTTGTACAGCAAATTGACTCAGTTTTATATATACATATATATTCATTTTCATATTCTTTCCATCATGGTTTATCACATGATACTGAATACAGTTCCCTGTGCTAAACAGTAGGACCTTGTTGTTTATGCATCCTATATATACTAGTTTGCATCTGCTAAATCTGCATTCTTAGTCCTTCCCTCCTCCATCCCCCTCACTTTTGGCAACCACATATCTGTCCTCAATGTCTATGAGTTTGTTTCATAGATACGTTCATTTGTTGTACTTTAGATTCCACATCTAAGTGATATAATGTGGCATTCGTCTTTCTCTTTCTGACTTACTCTCATTAGGTCCGTACATGTTGCTGCAAATGGCATTATTTCATTCTTTTATGGCTGAGTAATATTTCACTGTATATATGTACCACATCTTCTTTATCCACTCATCTATCAGTGGACATTTAGGTTGATTTCATGTCTTGGCTAATGTAAATAGCACTTCCATGACAATAGGGGTGCATGTATCTTTTTGAATTGTGGTTTTGTCTGAGTATATGCCCATGAGTGGGATTGCTGGATCACATGGCAACTCTATTTTTAGTTTTTTGAGGAACCTCCATACTGTTCTCCATAGTAGCTATACCAATTTACATTCCCAGTAATAGTGTAAGAGGGTTCCCTTTTCTCCAACATTTATAATTTGTAGACTTTTTAATGATGGTCATTCTGACTGGTGTGAGGTGACACCTCATTGTAGTTTTGATTTGCATTTCTCTAGTAATTAGTGATGATGAGCATCTTTTCATGTGCCTATCAATCATCTGTATGTCTTCTTTGGAGAAATGTATATTTAGATCTTCTGCCCATTTTTCAATTGCGTTGCCTGTGTTATTGAGTTATGTGAGCTGTTTATATTTTTTTGGAAATTAAGGACATGGACAGCTTTCTTAAAGAACTTTCCTAGAAGCTGACATATTTCACTTAAGCTTATATCCCACTGGCCTGAATGTTATATGCTACTGGCTCACACCCCATGGCTACTTCTAGCTAGAAGGAAAATCAGAAAATAGAATATTCATTTCTGGGAAGCCATGTACTCACCTAAATACTTATTACTATGGAAGAAAAAGAAAATGGATATGAAGGGCCAAGCAGCAAGCTCTGCCACAGCCATAGAAATCAGATATAAGGAGAGAACTGAAAAACAAAGATGAAGTACAGAGGAATATTCTCACCATTAAGTGATGTTCAAAATTAATCTTTATTTATACTTCAATGTTGATTCTCTTTCCTTAAAAAATTAAGTCCTTGGTATTTGTTAACAGGAAGGAAGAGAAGGGGACAATAGAGGATGAGATGATTGGAGAGCATCACTGGCTCTCATGAGTTTGAGCAAACTCCAGGAAATAGTGAAGGATAGGCAAGCCTGACATGCTGAAGTCCCTGAGGTTGCAAAGAGTCAGACATGACTGAGTGACTGAACAACAGCAACAACATTTGTTAACAGAAAAGTCAGCAGGAACTCAAATATGCCAAATTAAATAATCATCCCTTTATAGTTACCAAGGGATTTGCGAACTTGCGCTCTCTTAAATAATAATAAAAGCTACTGTGAACAGCTAAAAATGACCCCAAGGGACTTCCCTGGTGGTCCAGTGGCTAAGACTCCATGCACCCATTGTAGGGGGCCCTGGGCTCTTCCTGGTTAGGGAACTAGATCCCACATGCCACAACTAAGACGTGGTGCAACCAAATAAATAAATATTTTAAAAATAAGAAAAATTGGCCCCCCAAAGATATCTTCCTTGTAATCCCTGGAACCCGTGAATAACACCTTACCTGGCAAAAAAGTGGAAGGCAGGGAGGGGGTTGGTTCTTGGCAAATGTGAATAAATGAAGCATCCTGAAATGGGGAGATGTTTTGCTCCTCTCCTCATCACCTCATTGGTGAGGGAGAGAGTCCCACTCTAAGGTTCTTGGAATGGTCAAATACATGGCACCTGATGCTGGACCGATGAGATGGACAGCAATTTATTAATCACATATAGTTATAGCCCAGAGGACGAGGACACCGTGCGCTATGCAGGGCCACATGGGGGTTGCACTCAGGAATAGAGTAAAGCTGAAGGCACTGTGGGAAGGAGGCAGGCTTCGTAGTTACAGAAGGGTGGGATACCCCTCAGTTCCCAAAGGAGAAGGTGAATAATTTCACAGGCTGTCAGGGAGGTGAAACCAGGTAGGTTGAAGACTGGGCTGGGTGAGGAACAGCTGATCTAGCTGATAGGGGGACCTTTCTCACTGGATGAGAGAAAGTAGTTAGAACTTTGAGGCTCTGAGAAACTCAAAGAGATTGAGGCAGCACATGAAATTGTAACCCTAACACTATAGAGATTATTCTGGTTTATCCAGGTAAATGCAAAATGCAATCCCATATATCCTTACAAGAGGGACTGTTGTTGTTCAGTCTCTAAGTCATGTCTGACTCTTTGCGACCCCATGGACTGCAACACACCAGGCTTCCCTGTCCTTCACTATCTCTCACAGTTTGCTCAGATTTATGTGCATTGAGTCAATGATGCTGTCTAACCATCTCATCCTCTGCCACGCTCTTTTCCTTTTGCCTTCAATCTTTCCCAGCATCAGGGTCTTTTCCAATGAGTTGGCTCTTCTCATCAGGTGGCCAAAGTATTGGAACTTCAACTTCAGCATCAGTCCTTCCAATGAATATTCGGGGTTGATTTCCTTTAGGATTGACTGGTTTGATCTCCTTGCTGTTCAAGGGACTCTCAAGAGTCTTCTCCAGCACCACAGTTTGAAAGCATCAGTTCTTCAATGTTCAGCCTTCTTTAAGGTCCCACTCTCACATCTGTGTATGACTACTGGAACGACCATAGTTTTGACTAGATGGACTTTGGTCGGCAAAGTGATATCTCTGCTTTTTAATATGCTGTCTAGGTTCATCATAGCTTTTCCCAGGAACAAGTGTCTATTAATTTCGTGGCTGCAGTCACCATCCACAGTGATTTTGGAGCCCAAGAAAATAAAATCTATCACTGCTTCTACTTTTCTCCCTTCTATTTGCCATAAAGTGATGGGACCAAATTCCATGATCTTAGTTTTTGAGTGTTGAATTTTAAGCCAGCTTTTAAGATGGATATAGAAGGAGATTAAGTACACAGAAGAAGAGAAGGCAGAGACCCAAGAGGCAGAGGTTGGGGTGATGCAGTTACAACCATGGGATTCCACTAGAACCTTGAAGTGGCAGGAAATATAATAGGTTCTCCTCTAGAGCCCCAGAAGGGCTCCCTCCTAGTGAGACCCTGATGACACGTTGTTTTCAGCCCAGTGAAACTGATTTTAGAATTTGGCCTCCAGAACTCTCAGAGAATAAATTTCTGTGGTTTTAAGTCATCCAATTTGTGGTAATTTATTAAAGCAGTGCTATGGTCTGAAAGTTTTAAATTCATATGTGCAATCCTAATGCAAATGTGATGGTATCAGGATGTGGAGCCTATGGGAAGTACTTATGTCATGAAGGTGGAGCCCTCATGAAAGGAATTTGTGCCTTAATTAAAAAAGACCCCACAGAGCTCCCTTAACACTTGAACCATGTTAGGACATGACCAGAAGAAGCCACTGATGAACCAGAGAGTGAGATTTCATCAGAACCCAACCATGGCTAGCACTCTGATCTTGGACATTTAGATTCCAGAAGAAATCAATTTTTGTTGTTTGTAAGCTACCCTGTATGTGCTGTTATAGCAACTGCAGGACATTGATATAGCTACCAACCATCGTACAGTCTTTACATGCATTATCTCATTTAATCCTCACAATAGCCCAAACAAATAGATACTATTGTTCACTTTGTTTTACAGATAGAGAAACTGAGCAACTAACACACACACAGCGGGTAAGATCACGGGCTCTAGGGCCATGTATATCACGAGCAGCACCCTCAATCTGCCATTGAGTGGTGTGTGGCCTGGGGCAAGTTACTTATCATTTCTAAACCTCAGTTCCTCTATCACAAAGTGAACAACCTGGATCTGCCAGACTCCTCTGTCTGTGAGATTCTCCAGGCAAGAACTAGTGAGTAACCATTCCATTCTCCAGGGGATCTTCCCAACCCAGGGATCAAACCTGGGTCTTCTGCATTTCAGGCAAATTATTTACCGTCTGAGCCATCAGGGAAGCCCTCTTAACCACTACCCAATATTATAATTAGAATATTCAGTTTCAGGATCTTGAGAAACACTCCTTGAGAGGATGGGAAACAGGATGAGGAAGTTTGGATGGTGAAGGAGGAAGCCAAGGCATAAGAGCTACAAGAGGGACATCCCTGGCTGTCCAGTGGTTAAGACTCTGCACTCCCACTGCAAGGGTCATGGGTTTGATCCCTCGTTTGGGAATTAAGATCTCACATGCCTTGAGGTGAGGCAAAAAAAAAAACAAAACAGAAGCTACCAGGGAAAGGGGAGTGGACAAAAAAACTCTCAGGGTGAACAGACTAACAGAGTAACTATTGGTTTATTCATGCATGCATTCTACAAATATTTACTGAGTGCCTATCATGTGTTTGGCACTCTGCTATAGTCTATGGGAATAGAGATGATCAATGACTGAACTTCTCTTTTCTGAAATGTCTCTTAACTCCTCTGCCCCAGAGTGAACCACAAGTAGCTTTCACTGGTCAGAGACATAGTCCCCACTTCTCTGTGAGGGCCAGCTTGAGCTTTACTCATTCCAAAACCCAGCCATCCAACTCTCAAATCACTCAAAACTCCCAGTCAACGAAGGTCGAATCAGGGTAAACTTCTGTGAAGTACTTAACACTCTCTAGCATCTCCTTAATCTAGTGATAACCCTAGGTCTTCCTTGAGCCTCTCTTTCACCTCCTAGCCTTGCACTATAGGGCTCTTCCAGCTTTGAAAGGAGGTTTTCTGAACAGAGTTTGCATGAAAACTCTCTACTATTCAAGAAACAAAGATGAACCATTAAGAGGCAAGTGCTGTTCTTCACTGCTTGCCCTGCAACACTGCTTTCTGAACACCTATACTTCACCCCTTGCTGCCTTCACCCACATATTCATTAGTTTCTGCTGATGAAACCCAATAAAATTGGAATAGATGAATACAGCTATGTGTATGCATGAGCTTGGTCCATTTCCCAGTATGTGGACTGTCTTATGATAAAGCTTCCATGAATACACTGCATTGCAAAACCAGGAACAGCATACAAATTGGCCTTTTATCGTTTTAAAAGATCTTCCCTGAGGACTTTCCAAGTATAAATGCAATGGAAGAAGTCACAAAGGAAAAATAAGGATAGATATGACAAAGTCGAAATAAAAAACTTATGTGCCCTAAAAAAAAAAAAAGAAAAAGAAAACCCACAGACTGCTGGTGGGTAAGTAAATTGGCAAAACTTTCATGGCGGGCAATCTGGTACATATATTTAAAGTCTTTTAAATGTGCTTACTATGTCACCCAGGAATCCCACTGCTAAGAATTTATCTAAAGGAAATAAACAGGTATGAGCACAAAGATTTTGCTATGAGGATATTTATCTGTTTTAATTATAATAGTAAACAGTTGGAAGCAACACAAATATCCAAGAATAGAGAGCTGATACATTGATATGATATAATACAGTACAGACATGAAAAATTATGGGCTTCCCAGGTGACTCAGTGGTAAAGAATCTTCCTGCCAATGCAGGAGCTGCAGGAGACGCGGGTTCCATCCCTAGGTCAGGAAGATCCCCAGGAGAAGGAAATGGCAACCCAGTCCAGATTTCTTGCCAGGATAACCTGATGGACAGTGGACTACAACCCATGGGGTCATAAAGAGTCAGATGCACCTGAGCATGCAGGCACGTGGAGTCATATCTTAAGGAATGTTTAATGTTGTAGGAAGTACTCGGATTACTTAGGTAAAGAAAGGATATTAAACTGTACATATCGAATTTTTAATTAAAATAAGTATATGTATTCATTAAACAAATACTGATTGAAAATCTAATATAAGTTAGGTACAGTGGCAGACTCAGGGGTTACAGTGGTAGACCACACAGTCTTTGCCTTCAGAGAGGAGAAGAGACTAGAAGGAAATACACCAAAATCCAAATCCTTAAAGGTACCTACATCTGGCTAGGATTAAGTGTGATTTTGATGTTTCTCTTAAGCTTTCCCTATGTGTTCTATAATTATATAATGCCTACATAGTCAGAAAAAAAAATATTAAAAAAATCTTCCTTCCAACTGAGGCCAGCCAGTATGCCCTTGTGAAGCCTAATATATAAAAATATATCTAAAGAGCTCTTGACAATTTGGACCACTTCCATGGCTCTTTAGCTCTTTAAAGCCTCACAACAATTTTATGGAAATAGAGCAGGTATTACCATTCCCATTGTATGGATAAAGAGACTGAGGTAGAGAAAGCAAGTGATTATCCTGGAAAATAGAATGCATTTGGGCTAGAATCATAACCTGTTTTCATTCCAAACCCAAAGAAGGGTGATGCCAAAGAGTATTCTAACTACTGCACAGATGCACTTATTTCACATGCTAGCAAGGTAATGCTCAAAATCCTTCAAGCTAGGCTTCAACAGTAAGTGAACTGAGCACTTCCAGATGTATGAGCTGGATTTAGAAAAATCAGAGGAACCAGAGAGCAAATTGCCAACATCCATTGGATCATAGAAAAAGCAAGGGAATTCCAGAAAAAACACTTACTTCTGCTTCACTGACTACATTAAAGCCTTTCACTGTGTTCAGTTCAGTTCAGTTACTCAGTCGTGTCCATCTCTTTGTGACACCATGACTGCAGCACACCAGGCTTCCCTGTCCATCACCAACTCCCAGAGCTTGCTCAAACTCATGTTCATCAAGTCAGTGATGCCATGCAACCATCTCATCCTCTGTCTTCCCCTTCTCCCACCTTCAATCTTTCCCTGAACCAGGGTCTTTTCCAACGAGTTGGCTCTTCGCATCAGGTGGCCAAAGTATTGGAGTTTCAGCTGACCACAGTCAGATCCTGGTCTTTTTTTTTTTTTTTTTTTTTTTTGCTAACTATATAGAGCTTCTCTATCTTTGGTTGCAAAGAATATAATCAATCTGACTTCAGTATTGACCATCTGGTGGTGTCCATATGTAGAGTCTTCTCTTGTGTTGTTGAAAGAGGGTGTTTGCTATGACCAGTGTGTTCTCTTAGCAAAACTCTGTTACCCTTTGCCCTGCTTCATTTTTGTACTCCCAGGCCAAACTTGCCTGTTACTCCAGGTATCTCTTGACTTCCTACTTTTGCATTCCAGTCCCCTGTGATGAAAAGGGCATATTTTTTGGGTGTTCTAGAAGGTCTTGTAGATCATCAAAGAGCTGTTCAACTTCAGCTTCTTTGGCATTAGTGGTTGGGGCATAGACTTAGATAACTGTGATATTGAGTGGTTTGCCTTGGAAATGAACAGAGATCATTCTGTCACTTTTGAGATTGTACCCAAGTACTGCATTTCGGATTCTTTTGTTAACCATGATGGCTACTCCATTTCTTCTAAGGGATTCTTGCCCACAGTAGTAGATATATGGTCATCTGAATTCAATTCACCCATTCCAGTGCATTTTAGTTCACTGATTCCTGCAATGTCAATGTTCACTCTTGCCATCTCTTGTTTGACCACTTCCAATTTACCTTGATGCATGGACCTAACGTTCCAGGTGCCTATTGTAAAGAACAATATTGTTCTTTACAGCATCAGACTTTACTTCCATCACCAGTCATACCCACAACTAGGTGTTGTTTTTGCTTTGGCTCTGTCTCTTCATTTTTTCTGGAGTTATTTCTCTAGTCTTCTTCAGTAGCATAATGGGTACCTATCGACCTGGAGAGTTCATCTTTCGGTGTCCTATCTTTTTGCTTTTTCATACTGTTTATGGGGTTCTCAAGGCAAGAATACTGAAGTGGTTTGCCATTGCCTTCTCCAGTGGACCACGTTTTGTCAGAACTCTCTACCATGACCTGTCTGTCTTGGGTGCCCTACATGGCATGGCTCATAGTTTCATTGAGTAAGACAAGACTGTGGTCCATGTGATCACTGGTTAGCCTTCTGTGATTGTGGTTTTCATTCTGTCTGCCCTTTGATGGATAAGGGCTTGTGAAAGCTTCCTGATAAATATATGTATATGTACATATATTTAAAATATAAATTTAATGAGTACATATAAAATAAGTATATATACTCCTTAAACAAATATTTATTGAAGATCTAATAGATGCTGGGTACTGTGGCAGATTCAGGAGTTATAGTGGTGGGCCAAACAGACATAGTCATGGAGGAAAAGTGAGTACAAGGAAATACATAAAAATCCAAATCCTTAAAGGTACATATGTCTGGCTTGGGTTAAGGGTGATGTTTATGTTTCTCTTGAGCCTTCTCTATATTTTCTATAATTATATAATGCTTCAGTTCAGTTCAGTTCAGTCGCTCAGTTGTGTCTGATTGTTTGCCACCCCATGAATCGCAGCACGCCAGGCCTCCCTGTCCATCACCAACTCCCGGAGTTCACACAAACTCATGTGCATTGAGTCAGTGATGCCATCCAGCCATCTCATCCTCTGTCGTCCCCTTCTTCTCCTGCCCCCAATCCCTCCCAGCATCAGGGTCTTTTCCAATGAGTCAACTCTTCGCATGACACGCCAAAGTACTGGAGTTTCAGCTTTAGCATCAGTCCTTCCAATGAACACCCAGGGCTGATCTCCTTTAGGATGTACTGGTTGGACCTCCTTGCAGTCCAAGGCACTCTCAAGAGTCTTCTCCAACACCACAGTTCAAAATCATCAATTCTTCAGTGCTCAGCTTTCTTTATAGTCCAACTCTCACAGCTACACATGACTACTGGGAAAACCGTAGCTTTGACTAGATGGACTTTTGTTGGCAAAGTAATGTCTCTGCTTTTAATATGCTGTCTAGGTTGGTCATAACTTTCCTTCCAAATAATCTTCCTTCCAACTGATACAGACCACTATGTCCTTGTGAAGTCTGATACATAAAAAAATCTTCCTTCCAACTGAGGCCAGCCAGTATGCCCTTGTGAAGTCTAATATATAAAGATATATCTAAAGAGCTCTTGACAATTTGGATCACTTCCATAGCCATTAGCTCTTTAAAGCCTCACATCAATTTTGTGGAAATAGATAGGGCAGGGATTACCATGCCCATTGTATGGATGAAGAGACTGAGGCAGAGAAAACAAGTGATTATCTCGAAAAATAGAGTGTAATTGGGCTAGAATCATAGCCATAGCATCAGGTTTCAGGGCTTTTTAAAATCTCTACTCGTTTCCCTAAAGATTTTGTGAAGGACAGAAGCCTCCCAGGGCTTTGCTCTAAATTCTTTTCCAGACATTTCACCCACTGGCTAAGCCACATTGTCTTTCTCTCTATTTTTGAAGTGACTGGATACCGTGGAATTCCCAGGTAAACAAGAGAAATTGCCAAGTTATTTTACCTCTAGTCTCTCAAAAATTTAAAATCATGGAGGAGAAAGAACCTTGGAAAGCATCCCAACCTCCCATCCAAATTGAGAAGATTGTTTGAAGGGCACCCGTGTTCCTGATCTGGCTTGTCCATCTCTCTCTGCCAGATATAGGTACCCCTTCTTTCTCACCTCTTTTGGAAAATCTGCTGGTTGACTGTTTGACTGAACAAATAAATTAGACTTGAGACAGGCCTGGCACCTGGGACCCTTTGCTGCAGTGCTGCCATGCTTGCACCTGGACACACCTCTCCTCAAGCACCAAAATATAAAATAACTATATGGGACTAAAAATAACTGTGTGCATGCTCAGCTGGGGCAAATTCAGCACCCAAAAAATACAAACAAGGCCAAAATACCCAACTGTCGCCTTTGCAGCAAGGGGTCCCAGGTCTTATTCATTTGTTCAAAGTCAACTAGCAGATTTGAGGAACCTGGAGCAAAAACAGGTGTTGTGAGCAAAAGCAAGGTACTGCTCATGCCCCCTGCACACAACACCACATAAGGGTGGACAAAACACCTAAGCCATCCCTTTGCTGGAACCCTGGACACACCCCTACCCTCACCCCATGTAAGGAGGCCCCAGTGAAGCCTTGCCTGGGTTTCTTGACTGGTCTCTAGTCAATTTTTATTGTTTGGGGAAGGACAGAAAAGGCTGGTGAGGGACTCATGCCTGAATACAAATTTCTCATGATGTTAGCACTGTAACTAGGAACTCTGAAGACAGCAAACCCAAATTAACTGTGGGATTTCAAACCATGTAGCAGGCTAAGGCAATGGCAACCCACTCCAGTACTCTTGCCTGGAAAATCCCGTGGACGGAGGGGCCTGGTAGGCTGCAGTCCATGGGGTCACTAGGAGTTGGACACGACCGAGAGACTTCACTTTCACTTTTCACTTTCATGCATTGGAGAAGGAAATGGCAACCCACTCCAGTGTTCTTGCCTGGAGAATCCCGGGGACGGAGAGCCTGGTGGGCTGCTGTCTATAGGGTCGCACAGAGTCGGATACGACTGAAGCGACTTAGCAGCAGCAGCAGCAGAAGACTAGCAAGGGTGTTATCTCTGGTCAAGATGGTGTTTTGGTAGACCTGCTAAAGGTTTTAGAAAACCAAGGCAAGCTCCCCTTTCCCACTGCATATAAGATCAGCCCTGTCTTCAGGGAGCTGGCTCTGCTGGAAGGGAGGACTGGGGATCCAGGCCCACAACAACTCACCCTCCTGGCCTCTGTCAGGGGTTAGCAGATGTAGCGAGGCACATTGCCATCAATTACTCAGTAGGAAGCAAGGGAGCCTGAAGCACAGGGAAGGGAAAGAGCGGCTAGTGGGAAGATTTCCAATCCTTCTGAGAAAAAAAACAAATCTATTTCCTATTCATTCACCTCCTAGATCCTGCTTCCATCCCCCCTGGCTTCCTTGAGTCAGTGGCAAATCTGAGCTCCTTGTTGTCATCTTCTTTGCCTTGGTACTGGTCTCTACTTGAGCTTGCTAGGGCTGCTATTGCAGACCACCCTCTATCCATCAGCACAGCTGGCTCTTAGTTTGCTACAAGGGAAAGTTGAGATTTTTGTCACTCTGGTTCTGCTTCATTGCATCCATTTCAGGGCTTGCCCCCTGAGACACGTAGCTCTTCCCTCTACCCACCCCTCTACCCCCATGACTTCTCCCAAACCTAAAGCTTTTCCCAGAAGCATCATTTTTAGAACCAAAGACACTGAAACTTGGACTTAATCAATGGTGGCTATAGCAGTCATCTGCCTGGTGTGGCTTCCCATGGCATTGGCGAAAGATTTCCTGTTCAGAAACACAATCCAATTGCTTGTCAAGGCAATAATAATAATAACAACTAATATTTACAAATAATCAAATATGTGCCGGGCACTGTGCTAAGCAATTTACATGCATACAATCATTTAATCCTCAAAAAAGCCTGTGTAATAGGCGCCACTATTATCCCCATTGTACATTTTTTTTTCAGTTCAAGATGGTAGGCTGAGCACAAACATTTAAGTCCTCTCCCTCCAGAGACCTCATTAAAATAATAGTACAGAAATTTTAAAATGCATAAACCCACCACAATAAAAAGAACAGGAGGGGAGCCGTCAGCAGATGAGAAATTTAAATAAATTTCTGAAGTCAGAAAGCATCTGGAGGAGTGCTAACTGATGAAGCATAGTAGAGCAAACAATCAGTTTAAACTATGTGTGGAAGCGCTGCAGCTAGAGGCAGCCTGCCTGCCTTGGAAACCTTAGCAAGGTCTGGCCTTGCTACGACTGCGAGGATGACAAAGAGCAGAGGGAGACGGGAGGCCAGCAACAGGGCCTCACAACTGAGTCTCTGTACAGTGAAGAGGCCAGCAACAGGGCCTCACAACTGAGTCTCTGTACAGTGAAGAGGCCAGCAACAGGGCCTCACAACTGAGTCTCTGTACAGTGAAGAGGCCAGCAACAGGGCCTCACAACTGAGTCTCTGTACAGTGAAGAGCTGACCCCTAGACTCCTACTGGAGATGATCTGGCAGCCAAATATTTACTTGCCCACCTGAAAACAAAGGGTTTCTTCTTTATAGAAATTGAACAAAGTGTCTAGACAGAATGAAGACAGCTAATTGGGTGCCATTACCTCAGAGTTAGGCCTTCTGCAGTTTGCTATTTGGACCCTTCTCCCCGCCACCCGCATCCCCTCACTAAAGATTCAAAACCAGCTCCTTTCCCATCATCCTTAAGCAAAATCTGCCCATTGACAAGGTCTGCTCGTACACGCAGCTCCCAGTGAGACTCTCTATTGCCTCATTTCTAAAGATGAACAGGAAACATAGGAACATTAAACACAGAAAGAAAGGCTGGAACATTAGAGAGAAATCACAAGATAAATGGAACAAGCAGAGTTAAAGCAGGGAAATAGCTTTAAATAAAACTCCAAGTAGCATTCACAGAGAAATTTGAGAATATATTGCATCTGTAAAACAAGAATAGGAAGGTAGACAAAATAACAAAGGATACAACTGAGTTCTTTGCAAAACTTTTTAATGTAAACCTTTGTATATTGTTTTCATATTTTGAACCTCATGGAAGTATTACTTATTTGAAATAAATGAGTTTAATTTTTTTAAATGACGTGCTCTTGGAAAATGAAAAATTTGATTGGCAAAGCAAAAAGTCATGACAGGTGCGTTAGTTTCCTACTGCTGTGTAACAAACCACCACAGGCTTAGTGGCTGAAAACAACACACATTGATAATCTCACAGTTTCCATATGGCAGAAGGCCAAGCACAGCACAGCAGGGTTTCCAGCTCAGGGCCACACAAGGATGCAATCAATCAAGGTGTCCCCAAGATGTATTCTTATCTAGATGCCAAGCTCATTCAGGTTGTGTGTAAAATTAAGTTCCTTAAGGTTGTAGGCAAACCCACAACTTCTAGAAGCCACCACTCTCTTTAGTTCACAACATGGTTGTCTTCTTCTTCAAAGACAGCAGAAGAATCTCTCCAACTTCTTCTGACTCTGACTCCTAGCACTCCTTTAAAGAACTCATCTGATTAAGTCAGGCCCACCCAGGATGATCTCACTTTTGATTAACTAAAAAGAAATTTTATTGGGGACTTGAATTACATCCACAGATTCCCTTCACCTTTGCCATGTAACCTAATCATTGGAGTAATGTCCCATCATATTCCTAGGTCCCACCCACAGTCAAAGGGAGGAGATTATACAGGGAATGTACACAGCGGGCAGGACTCTTGACCTCCATCTTAGAATTCAGCCTGTGCTGTGCTTTGTCACTCAGTCATGTCTGACTCTTTTAGACCCCATGGACTGTAGACTGCCAGGCTCCTCTGTCCATGGGGATTCTCCAGGCAAGAATACTGGAGTGGGTTGCCATGCCCTCCTCCAGGGGACCCTCCCAACCCAGGGATTGAACCCAGATCTCCTGCATTGCAGGTGGATTCTTTACCATCTGAGCCAGCGGGGAAGCCCAAAAATACTGGAGTGGATAGCCTATCCCTTCTCCAGGGGATTTTCCCGACCCAGGAATCAAACTGGGGTCTCCTGCATTACAGGCAGATTCTTCACCAGCTGAACTACCAGGGAAGCCCAGAGGATTGGAAATATCCCACAATGAAGAAAAAAAATATGATAAATAAAAGAGGAAAGAAAACCAATAAACAAACAAAAAAATTTCAAGAGGTTCAATGTGTATCATCCAAATATTAGAAATTCCAAAAGGAATGAAAAAGAAAGTTACCAAAGGAATACTATGATCAGGGACTTCCCTGTAGATCCAGTGCTTAAGAATCTGCCTTCCAATGCAGGGAACATGAGTTCAATCCCTGGTCAGGGAACTAAGATCTCACATGCCACATGGCAACTACAGAGTCCAGCACAAAGATCCAGCACAGTCAAAAAATGTTTTAAAAGGAGTACTATGATCAAATTTTACAACCTTAATGGAAGATATGAGTTTTCTAACTAAAAAGCCAACTAAGGGAATTCCCTGGCAGTCCAGTGGTTGGGACTCTTTCACTGATGAGGGCCCAGATTCAATCCCTGGCCAAGGAACAGGGATCCCACAAGCCTCATGGCATGCCCAAAAGATTTTTCTTAAGAAAAATAAATATAAATAGGATGTGAGAGTTGGACCAGAGGTGCCGAAGAATTGATGTTTCTGAATTGTGGTGCTGGAGGAGACGCTTGAGAGTCCCTTGGAGAGCAAGGAGATCAAACCTGTCAATCCTAAATGAAATCAACCCTGAATACTCACTCATTGGAAAGACTGATGCTGAAGCTGAAGTTCCAATACTTTGGCCACTTAATGCAAAGAGTGCCTCATTAGAAAAGACCCTGAGGCAGGGAAAGATTGAGGGCAGGAGGAGAAGGAGGACAACAGAGGATGAGATGGTTGGATGGCATCACTGACTCAATGGACATGAATCTGAGCAAGTTCTGGGAGATAGCAGAGGATAGGAAAGCCTGGTGTGCTTCAGTCCATGGGATTGCAAAGAGTCAGACATAACTTAGCAACTGAACAACAACAAATATAAGTAAAAAGCCAACTGAATGTCACGCAGAATTATAGTTGACCCTTGAACAACATGGGTTTGAGCTGCCCAGCTCCACTTTTACATGGAATTTTCTTTTCCAGTAAATTTCTACTACAATAATACAGGAACCATAGATATGATTATATGCAAATTTTCAACAGTGAGGAGGGTTGGTGCCCCTAACTCCGAAGTTGGTCAAAGGTCAACTATAATTTTTTTTTCAAAGCCCCAGTTTCCAGTCATGTGCAAGGTATATATGCTGAATGCTGGAAAACACTTATGAAAGAAATCAAACCTGAGTATGGGCTTCCCTGGTGGTCCCAGTGGTTAAGAATCTGCCTTGCAATGCAGGGGATGAAGTTTCAATCCCTGGTCTGGAAACTAAGATCCTTGCTTTAGAGCAACTAAGCCCTCGCACTGCAACTACTGAAGCCTGTGTTCCACAACTAGAGACTGTGAATGCCACAAGGAAAAGATCCTGCATGATGCAGAAAAGATCCTGAGTGGCACAACTAAGACCCAATAAAAAAATATCAAAAATATTCCTTCTAGGGCCTATATTCAGATAGGCAGCAGAATGGAGAGGCCCCTTGAAGCTGCCTGGCCAAGTGCCCTCTGCCCTGATGGCCTTCCCCACTTTTGTCCTTCCCCAGGACTAAAGGCCTGGAGGAGCTGAGCATGGGGCTAGTTTTGGAATGTGGAGGTGAATGTGGGAGCAGAGATCATGAATAGCTCAGGGCGGTGTGTGGAGCAGCAAAGGCAGGAATTGTGTGTGGGAGGCTTCGGCCAGGATTGCCTTGGCCCCTCCCCCTCAAGCTGCACATCGAGCTGGAGCTGGGGGTTGAGTGTGGGGGCGGGTCTCAGCTCTGCTATTCCCCTCCCCTCACCATCCCCAGCACTAGCCCAGCTTCCCAGGCTGTTCTAAGAAGAGAGCAGGCTTCCTGTGTCCTTTGCCTAGGATGGCAAGTCTGGGACAACCAGGGGGGAGTGGGATCACCCCCACTTCCAGTCCCTGGAAGAAACTGAGACTAAAGCATCACTTAATAAAGACCCCCAAAACCCTAAAATACAAAAAACAAACAAAATATTCCTTCTATAATGGTTACCTGCCTCCCACCCTGCCCCCAACACAGACTGCTGCCGTGTCCTGCCCACCAGTTAGGCATACAAGATCCCCCATCCATTAAACCATTGATCTCTCTGTCACTGACTCTGAGCTCTTTCTTCAGACTTGAAACTGGGCAAGTACAGGGCTTGTAGGCCTGTGGGGTGCAGCCCAACAAAACTGCACACAACGATATACCTCTACACAACCACTAGAAATTAAAATTAAAAGAAATATCACACCAAGTTAAAAAAATTGTTTTTAATCATGTATTTTATTTTTTTGGCTGCCCTGGTCTTCCTTGCTTTGCAGGGGCTTTCTCTAGTCTCGTTGAGCAGGGGCTGCTCTTCATTGAGGTGCTCAGGCTTCTCATTGCAGTGTTTTCTCTTGTTGCAGAGCACAGACTCTAGGCATGTGGCCTTCAGTAGTTGCAGCACATAGACTCAGTTGCAGCTCACGGGCCCACCAAGAGCACTTGGACTTCAGTAGTTGTGGGGCACGGGCTTATTGGCTCCTCAGCATATGGAATCTCCCCAGACCAGGGTTGAATCCCAAGTCCCCTGCATTGGCAGGCTGATTATCCACTGTGCCTCCAGGGAAGTTTCATACCAAGTCTTGAAACGGATGTCAAACAACTGGAAATCCGATTGATTGTTGGTGACATTTTAAAATGGTACAACCACTTTGGAAAACATTTGGGTAGTATCTTTTAAAGTTGAACATGTACCTACCATATGATCTAGTCATTCCATGCCTAGAGCAAAAAGAAAACACATATCCACACCAAAACTTGTACCCAAATGTTCTTTGAGGCTATATTTACAATTGTCAAAGATTGGAAAGAACTCAAATGCCCAGTAAAAGCAAACAGATAAATTTTGATATAGTCATACCGTGGAATCCTACTTAGCAATAAAAAAGAATTGACTTTTGATTCACACAGTAACATAAATGAATTTCACAAATATGACATGTGAAAGAAGTCAGACACAAAACTATAAATGCTGCATGATTCCAGTTATAAAAAATTCTAATCTGTAGTGACAGGGAGCAGGGCAGTGGTTGCCTTGGGATGGGGAGAATGAATTACAACGGGGCCCATGGAAACATTGCAGAATGTTGCATATGTTTAATACCTTAATTGTGGTGATGGTTTTATGGATATATACATATGTCAAAACTTACAAATCGTGGGACTTCCCTGGATATCCAGTGGTTAGGATTCTGTGCTCCCAATGCAAGGGGCACAGGTTCAATCCCTGGCTCGGGAACTAAGATCCCACATGACCCACAGTGGGACCTAAAAAAAAAATCTTACCAATTTTATACTTTCAACATGTGCAATTTATTGTGGTTACTTATGCCTCAATAAAACTGTTTTTTAAATTTATTTTATTTATTTGACTGCACTGGGTCTTAGTTGCAGCATGTGGGATCTAGTTCCCTGACCAGGGATCCAACCCAGGCCCCCCACATTGGGAGCATGGAGTCTTAACCACTAAACCACTAGGGAAGTTCCAAAACTGTTTTTAAAGATTGTAAAAATTACACTAACTTAATTAACCAAAGATCACAAATGAAGTATGCATATGTATGATTCTATCATATGAAGACCGCAAAAATATTTTATTTTAAAACCAGAAGGAATAATGAACTTCTAGGTCAAAGAAAAGCCTTTAATATATAAGATGAATACATTTGTCTTTATACTAATACAACCACAAAATATCATCTTTGATCCCTTTATGAAGAAAAGGCCCACGAAAGCAAAAGTGGCCCATGAAAATCATAAGACCTCTTTGTCTGCAGTGAATTATATTTTCAAAGTCACACTAATATAAACAGTATTTATTGGTTGTCAAATTTCAGAATCAGCCTATAAATAAAGCATGGTACATATAATCATAGCTATAGAAGAGAATGTAAATGTTATCAACCTTGGCAATGTAAAAGTACTTAATGACACATTTGAACAGAAACTATAGGTAGAATGGGGAAAAAGGTGGGAGGGCAGGGTACAGACCTGTATCATACGTGAACCATATCATACCTAATCAGATAAAAGTGAAGAGCCGAGAGAGGCTCTCTATAGTTGATGGAACAATGGTTTACATACATTAATGTTATAATATTTAGTAATAGAACTATAATATTATATAGCTATACTGGGAGGCGTGGAGAAATGAAAGTGGGTGTACTGTTGAACACTGCACATACATCTATCGTAGGAGAAATCCAATAGGTGAATGTCTCAAGTTGATAAATCAAGGAAAGAGGACAGAAGCATATTATTTAGAGAAATAGAGGTCAGTCAATCAAAGAATTAAAAGAGAAAGGTTAAAAGTAGCAGCCTCATGGAACTGAAGGTTGAGGGGAGAGAAGCAAAGGATTCTGCTTGGTAAATTCCAAGTGGTTCTGTAGTGTTTGATTTTTTTTTCAACCAGGTCCATGTGTTATTTTAATAAGAATGAAGTCAACTTGAACTTGCCTAGTGGTCCAGTGGTTAAGAATCTGCCTGCCAATGCAGGGAACACAGGTTGGATTCCTGGTCTGGGAAGATTCCACATGCTGCTGAGTAACAGCAGCCCATATGCCCTTGCACCTAGAGCCCCTGCTCTACAAAAACAGAAGCCACTGCAATGAGAAACCCACGAACCGCAACTAGAGAAAGCCCATGCACAGCAATGAAGTCCCAGCACAGCCAAAAATAAACAGATAATTTTAAAAATGAAAACAAAAAATCTAACTACATTTCAAACACTAACTTCTGTACAGACTTTAAACAAACAAAAAATGAAGTCAGTTCTCTTGCCTCTGTTATTCTCTACTTGAGCATGGATCCCCAGCTTGTAACAATTCTAGATATGCATGTGATGACTCAGTTAATGTCTTTCTTCCCATTAGACTGTAAGCTCCATGAGGACAAGAAACATCTTTTTTCACCACAGTGCCTGGCATAGAATACTGCCCAGGAATCAGGGTTGTGCCACACATACAACGCTGGGAAATTCTCATTCAAAGGTCCATCCAAACTTCCCCTCTAGGAGCAACTGGCTGTTGAGATAGAAAATGCCCTAGGGCAATTCCTTGGTGGTCCAGTGGTTAGGGGTCCGAACTTACACCACAAGGGAAACGTGTTCAATCCCTGGTCAAGGAACCAAGATGCTGCAATTTGCAGCCGAAAAAAAGAAAAGAAAGAAAATGCCTTGTTGTGGAAAGGCAATGTCTCCCCAAGGAGCAAGAGCAAGGATGGGCAGTAGATAAGAAAGGATCTAGTCAAATAATACTCCAGAAAGGGCTGGAAACCTTTCCTAGTGGAGGTGTGAGCTGAGGAAAATCAGGTTTGTGATTATCCCTCCAGCGCTGAAATCCTCTTAAAAAGAACATCAAAGAGTGCCTTGAAGGGGAAAAGAAATTCTAAACGGACCGCCTACAGGGAGAGTAAAGAAGGGGGAAGAGCAGAGGCACCTCTTAGCCTAGGTGAGATGAGCCTCCAGCATTTTGACACCAGCTGGGTGATGGCCTCCTTTCTGTTGGCCTGGGCTTGTACCTGCCGGGTAAGCAGAGGCTGGTCTATAGGATGCAGTAGATTTGGCGGTCCTCCCAGACAGCTCTGAAGAGGAATCTGGGAACTGTTTGGTGGCTGAGCTGTAGATTATCAGGGGTCAGAACAAGAGAGCCTGGAGTGGGGAGCAAGGGAAGCAGGCTGTCATCATCTCATAGAGCCAATTCTCTAAGAACCTGGGGGACACCTGGGCAATGGTTTGGGCAAAGAAAGGTGACCTGTGGGGCCTCTCCCTCCTGACCTCAGTCCCACTCCTGGCCTCTGCAAAGTAATGGGTAGAGAGATTTTTGAGGTTCAGACAACCCCTCAGAACCATCCTCTGTAGGCTGGCTGAATTTTCCTGCAGAAAAACTTCTTATAATGAGGGGAACCCAGGGAATTCTCCTGAGGCCCAATGGTTACGACTTTGCACTCTTACTGCTGGAGGGCCTGGGTTCAATCCCTGGTCAGGGAACTAAAATCCCACATGCCACATGGTGCAGCCAAAAACAGTAAAAAAGGAAAAATCATGAGGGGAACCCAAAACAGGTTGAAAAAAAAGAGACATGAAGAAAAAAGCCACTGAAAAATCTCAGGTGGCCCTGCTGGAGGGGTGTGCAGGAGGCGAGATGGCTTCCAAGAAGAAGGTTCCTGGTCAGCAGATCTAGAGACCCTGCACCCAGAACTGCCTCTCTCCCTTTCCAGAGAGGCAACAAAGGGTTTCCTGGTTTCAGTTTTGTCTACCAGGTGCCTGGAACCTCCCTCTGGTCAGATTCCCCAGGGCTGGGTGAGTCAGAGTATATTCAATAAACACTGTGGTCACTCTCTTTCTAGAGTAAGTCAAAGACAGGCGTTTATTTGACCCATTTTGAACTACTGCTGAATGTAGCTTGGTTTGTAGCTGCTCCTCAGGAGACAACTGACAGGTTCATTCAGATGAGGGAGGATGGGGAGTTGTGAGGAGAGAGATAAACACAGAGGCCATTTCTCATCAGAGGCCATTTCTCATCAGTGGAGAGGGCTTGGCGTGGAAATCAGGAAAAATGCCCCTCCCCTGTTGGGTACAGTTCTCGGGGCCTAGAGCAAAGGCAGGACACGGTGTTCCTGCTCTCAGTGATTGAAAAAGCTGGTGATGGCACACTGCTTTGCAGCCGGTCTGGCAGCTTGCACTGTCCCCCAGTAACCCAGGGAGTCTCAGGCCTTAGAATGCAGCTCCTCGGATGCCTCAGCCCTCAACATCCACACCCAGAGAGCAGCAGCAGCTACTACGCTCTGGGGGCTGAGGAGCCTCTCTGTCGAGACAGCCTCAGTGTAGGTAAGGGATTGAGAGTGAACTGCTTTCCTCCTAATGGCACTCCACATTGAATATCATCTTCCTATCCTGTCCCTGAGGGCAGGAGAGTCGTTAAGGACACACACTCTGGAGTCAGATCACCAGGGTTTGCAGCCCATCTCTTCCAATGGCCAGCTGTGTGGCCTCACACAGTTTACTCACCTTTTTATATATTCTTTAAAATTAATTAATAATGTATTTGTATCTGTACTGGGTTTTCGTTGCTGCACAGGCTTACTCTGGTTGCAGTGAGTGCGGGCTTCTCACTGCGGTGGCTTCTCGCATTGTGGAGCGCGGGCTCTAGGGCAGGCAGCTCAGTAGCTGCAGCACGTGGGGTCGGTAGGCGTGGCGCCCGGGCTCTAGAGTGCAGGCTCGACAGTTGATAGCGGTGAGCTTAGTTGCTCCGAGGCATGTGGAATCTTCCCAGGTAGGGAGCAAACCCTGTCTCCTGCATTGACAGGCAGATTCTTTAGCCCTGAGCCACAAGGGAAGCCCTACTTACCTTTTTTGGTGCCAGTTTTTTCATCTTAAAAATGAGAGCAACAACTGTCTTTAACTCACACAGTTGTGAGGATTCAATGCAATAGGTAACAGGCCTGGCACCTATTGAGTTCACTATGTAAGCTATTATTATATGGAATGAAAAGTTCTTTATTTTCTCTTGCATTCCACTGCTCCTCTAACTTCAGATACCTGCTCTTCCTTTCCCCAACTCCATTCCCATCCAGACATTGCAAGTGTTTCAATGCTTCATTTTCTTAAAGAAGAGAACTTCCTTTGGATCCTTTCCATCTCCTGTAGACCCTAGCACCAGATAATCATTGGCAACCAGAATTGGAAAGAAATTTTATAAATTGTCTGGTTTAATTTGTTCTTTTTGCAGATGTCAAAAGTCAGAGCCAGAAAGATAAAGTGGCTTAATAAAGATCATGCTGAACTAGAACCCCAGCTAACATCAGATGCCAAAGCCTAACCCACATTTAATTCTAGAAGATTCAACATATACCTGTTAAGGATCATGTGTGTGCGTGTGTGTGAGTGTGTACATGTGCAAATGCATGTGGTAATAGTCCAGACAGTGGGAGGGTTAAAAAACAGCCTCAAGTTACTTATCCTGCTGGGAAAATTGAATCTTGGGAGGTTGTGAGGCACTGTGTGTCTTGAGGAAACAGGGGTTTCCATTCTTTTGTTTTATGTATAGACATGGATCTAGATCTAGTTTTATGTATATATTATTTTATATGTGTGAAAATACAAATATACATAAAAGTATATATAACTGAATTTAGGTTCACGTGAAGAATTCAGTGAATTCTCCCACCATCTTTTTTTATTTAATTTATTTGGCTGCTCCAGCTCTTAGTTGGCAGCATGCAGGATCTAGTTTCCTGACCAGGGACCAAACCCAGGTCCCCTGCATTGGGAGTGTGAAGTCTTAGCCACTGGGCCACCAATGAAGTTCCCCCTCCATCTTTTTAAGTATCATCCTTCTGCCCTAGTACAGTGAACATATCTATGCTAAATGATGGGGTTTGTATACACTCATACATGGAACTAAGATAGAATTGGTCTTGGGCACAGGTCCCTCTTGTCCTGAATGTACCCAGCAGGTCCTCACTCTAAAAGCAGATGAAAAACAGGTGCCACTATTTGTGGTGGGAGCTAAGGAAATGACAATTCAAGGAAGACAAAAAGAAAGCAGTGTAAGTCTCTGTGTGACCTGGAAGGTTAAGGAGACCTACTGATTACTCAAGGAAGGCTCAGCAGGGACCACAGGTAGAAGAGGCTCCTAGAAAAAGAACAGGCTTTGCTGAGAGCTGGAGAGTGACCATGAATAGATTGAAGTAATAAGTCCTGAATCAGGGGACCCCAGAGTGAAACCAAACTGGACTCTGGGTGTTCACATGAAAATGATTCACAGAGTATGTTTGTCCCCTGGAGAGTCTTTATGTGTTGAGAAAGGCACAGTGGTAGTTGTTTACAGCTTACTGTGAAGCAGTGTCCAGCAGAGTCTAATCAGGTGTCATGGTCTGGAAGCCATGTTCCCAGGAAGGCAGGGAGGAGACCCAAGCTGCTGAGTTTGGTGCCAATTTCCTTACCTTCTGTAAATCACCCCCCTAGGCTGCCTTGTCCTACCTCCTTCTGGTCAGTTATGACTGAATTCTCTCTTGTAACCTGAGACTGACTCTGAAACCTCTTCCAAAGAAAATGCTAAATAGGGTGCGGTGAGATTCTAGGTCTAAAGCCTTTGGTCATCTTACATGGATTTTGGTAATGAGGTGGACCTCGGTATATTTGAATGGATGAAAGGAGAAGGGAGGAAAAAGGGGGAGAGGAGGGATGGGGCAGTGCATTACACAGGTTTCCCTCGAACAGCAAGGAATTCAAACCCATCAATCCTAAAGGAAATCAACCCTGAATATTCATTGGAAAGACTGATGCTGAAGATGAAGCTCCATAGCTTTGGCTACCTGATGCGAAGAGCTACCTCATTAGAAAAGATCCTGATGCTGGGAAAGATTGAAGGCAGGAGGAGAAAGGGACAACAGAGGATGAGATGGCTGGATGGCATCACTGACTCAATGGACATGAGTTTGAGCAAACTCTGGGAGACAGTGAAGGACAGGGAAGCCTGGCATGCTGCAGTCCATGGGATCGCAAGGAGTCAGACACGGCTGAGCAACTGAACAACAACAGTACATTTCTCACTTTCTTAGAACAACCACTTTGTCCCAGCTTCCAGCTACTCAGAGTTCAGGAACTCAGAGCGTCCTGATAGGCAATCACAATTGTTTTTAATCATAAAAAAATGTATTTACATGCTTCTTTAAAAGTAAAGTTTAATCTCAGGAAACAGAAAGTGAAAACAATGGTTATTTGGCTCATCTGCAGACGCTGAGCCACCAGCAGAGAGAGCGTTGTATGAAAGACAAACTTCCCCGACTTCCCAGTTTTTTTCTTGGCTGCCTCTGGATTGATTAATTTCAGAGAAACTGAAGAAGATCCAAGGAAGAACCATCAAAATAATTTATAAAAGGAAGAAGCTACTGAATGGTATGAGAAGCTTCCAGTGAAGGGCAAGAAAAGCGGAGGGGGAGGCCCTGAAGGCTGAAAACTAGGCAGTCACTGGGACTGCAAAGCTGCAGGCAGCCGGAACCCAGCATCAGGCCAGGCACTCTGGGAGATCAGAAGGAGCTCAAGCCTTGGCCTTCACCCACAAAGGTAGGGAGACCAGTCTATGACCACAAAAGGACAAATTACAGTCCAAGCCCAAAACACAAGGGCTGCAACAAGGCACTCACTCTGATATGTGCCAAATGGTACAGGGAGAAGGTCTCAGTACTTAGCACTCAAAGGAGGATGGGACCTCTGAAAGCGATGGGGTGGAGCCTAGGGAAGGGACACGATGTGGCCAGGCAGAAAAGAGGGAGAGGAACAGAGGTTGTAGAAAATGCAAGATCAAAATGCAGGAGGCAGGGTAGAAGCAAGGAAGAGTAAGGAGCCTTGCCTGGTGGAGCAGGCAGATGGGGTGGACTACCCTGAGATGGGTGTTAGCAGAAGAGTTTGGATTCTGTGCTACAGGCTGCTAATCAGGGGAGTGTCTTGGCACCAGTCATGCTTTAACACGATGACTCTAGTGATCATGGTGGATCAGAGGTGGGGACAGGGAGACCAAGCCTAAGACTACACCCCTTAAGAAACCGCCTGAGCTCCAGCCACTGAAAATATGCTCTAGTGCAGAGAGGGGCCAGGCTTCACCTGACAAAACAGCTAGAGCTCAAGCATATCTCCAACAGATGCAGTGTGGCCTCCACACCCTGAGACCATGGCCTCCGTTCTCTCAGACCCACGAAGCCCATGGAACTAGTCACCATTCCAAGCACAACTTGGCAAGCTTAGGCCAGGACCAAGGACAGATTTCTGGGCAGATGATATCTCTGTTATAAATAGAGAATTTGACTCCAGGTGGGAAATTCAATTTGTGGGAGCAGATGAAATCTTCTGAAACCAAGATCTGATTTCACGAGCAAATGTCCTTTGGTCTTAATGAACAAGAGGAGGAGATAAAGAAAAGAAGCTATAATTAGACTTTTCCTTAAATAGGAGGCTTCTTGGATTACCAGGGAACTGCCTGCAGTGCCTTAACAAATGCCTCTCATTTCAGAGCCATGACTTTTGAGGCAGAGAATGCCATTCAGTATCGATGCATCACTTAGGGATGGTGGCAAAGTGCTTTTCGCCTTGTTATTCATTAGGCATCCTTATCTCCAACCGCTCTCCTCTCCCCCTCCTTTCCCCAGGCCCACCCCACCAGAAGCCAGGAGAGGCCTCTGCAGGTTGAAAAAATGAGATCTCGCGACAGAAACGTTAATCAATTGACTCCAGGTCAAACACAGCAAGTTATTGACAGTCCAGCAGTGAGAATGTTCTAGTCAGGCCTTGCTGGGGGTTATTGCTTTAGCCCACTGAGACACACAAACTAACGCTGGCTTTTCCTTGCAAAACTAATTTTTTTTTTCCTTTCCTATCTGGTGAATGGCAGCCAGAGTAACAGGAAACAAGGTCCAAAACAGACAGAGGTGAGGAAGAGAGACATTTAGTGACAGAAAAAGAGAATGGGAGAAGCCAGCTGAACCCTCCAGGCCTGGTGTTCCTGACCCCTGTGCTTTGCTCTGGTGGAGTCAGCATGGAAAAGAGGTGGGGATGGTGTCAGCAGGAAACAATTGCTTCCTGCCGGTGTGGTCCTGGACAGTTAGCCAATCTGAGCCTCAATTTCCTCATCTGTAAATGGGGATTATAGCAGCCTTACATGCCTCACAGGGTTATTTTGAAAATCAAATAAAAGCCAACTGTGGTGCTAGTGGTAAAGAGCCTGCCTGCCAATGCAGGAGATGTAAGAGATGCAGGTTTGATCCCTGGGTCAGGAGGATCCCCTGGAGGAAGGCATGGCAACCCATTCCAGTATTCTTGCATGGAGAAGCCCATGGACAGAGGAGCCTGGTGGGCTACAGTCCATAGGGTCGCAGAGTCAGACATGACTGAAGCGACTTAGCACACATGCAGACAAGGATTGTCTGAAGGCAAACCAGGAAAGGGCTCCATACCCTCAAAGTCCTCAGCCACCTGCCTCCATGGCAAGCATTCCCACTATTAATCACACGTTTGGAGAAGGACATGGATAGTTTAGCTCTTGACAAGAATGCAAACTTGGGAATTCCCTAGGGGTCCAATGGTTAGGACCTTTCACTGCAGGGGGCACAGTTTCCATCCCTGGTCATGGAACTAAGTTCCCACATTGCAGCATCATGTGGCCAAAAAAAAAAAAAAAAAAGAGAGAGAAAAAAAAAACACACAAAAAAAGAAGAAGAAGGCAAACTGTTGGGAGGGGAACTCATTGGCCCACTAGCAATACTGGAATGGGTTGCC
The DNA here is from genome assembly GCF_003369695.1 of Bos indicus x Bos taurus. Classification (NCBI taxonomy): domain Eukaryota; kingdom Metazoa; phylum Chordata; class Mammalia; order Artiodactyla; family Bovidae; genus Bos; species Bos indicus x Bos taurus. The sequence goes on along the minus strand of NC_040105.1, from coordinate 88,626,905 downwards.
ATTCCCTTCTCCAGGGGATCTTCCTGACCCAGGGATCAAACCCGGGTCTCCTGCATTGCAGGCAGATTGTTTACCATCTGAGCCACCAGGGAAGTCCCACTAGCATGCAGTAGCACATTAACAGGGGCTTCCCTGATAGCTCAGTTGGTAAAGAATCCACCTGCAATGCAAGAGACCCCAGTAGGATTCCTGGGTTGGGAAGATCTGCTGGAGAAAGGATAGGCTACCCACTTCAGTATTCTTGGGCTTCCCTTGTGGCTCAGCTGGTAAAGAATCCACCTGTAATGCAGGAGACCTGGGTTTGATCCCTGGGTTGGGAAAATCCCCTGGAGATGGGAAAGGCTACCCACTCCAGTACTCTGGCCTGGAGAATTCCATGGACTATATAGTCCATGGGATCGCAAAGAGTCAGACACGACTGAGCAACTTTCACTTCCACTTTCCCAGGTTGTGCTAGTGATAAAGAATCTGCCTGCCAATGCAGGAGACATAAGAAACCGGGAGGTTCCATCCCTGGGTGGGGAAGATCCCTTGGAGGGGGCCATGGCAACCCACTCTAGTATTCTTGCCTGGAGAATTCCATGAACAGAGGAGCCTGGCAGGTACAGTCCATAAGGTTGCAAAAAGCTGGACATGACTGAAGTGATTTAGCACATATGCATGCAGCACATTAACAAGAATTCATTTATCAGATTAGTGCGGACCCCCAGGGCTTTGAGGGGAGGTAGATTTAAACACCCTTTCTTCCCTAAAGTCTTTCAAGAGACATTTATCTCTGGGTGATGTTTTCCTTCCAAAAAGCTACAGATGCATCCTTCTGTAAGTCTGCGGCCCCATGAAAAGCAGTGGACATATGTTCGATCCTCCTTTGGGTTTTTTCCAGGGGAACCATAGGCACAGAGAAGTTAAGTCAAGTATCCCTGACCACACTGTGGCCCAGCCAGGATGGAGAGCCTATTAGTTCAGAAGCACCCAGGCCTCTGCTCACTGGCCTGGGAACATGTCCTGTCATCCATCCAGTTTCTCCTTTCCAAATTTCACCCCACTCCCACCCCAACCCGCAGAGATGGAGTAAGGGCCGGGAGGGCATGTCCTGGCAGCAGTGTCCCAAGCATACGCCTGGACTCCTTTGCGGGGAAGAGCTATACTGACGGCAGCAGCAGCAGCAGCAAGCACTTGGCATCTGACAGGCTCCGTCAGCATCAATTTAAATTGGTGTTTTGCTTCCTAACTCCAGGAGGGCAAACATGCCTAAGATGCCAGCAGGAGGGAGAGAAGGAAGGCACACAAGGAAGCAATGGATGATTCCCCAGAGTCTGTCAATTCAGCTCCTACTCCGAGGCCTTCCTGAGCCACTGGTCCTCTCTCCACGGGGCTCCCTGTGCAGGAGGGAGGTGGACAAGGAGGGCCAGTAGTGCAGAAGCTCTAAAGGAGAGAGAAAGAAAGATGGGGGTGGGGGAGGGGAGGAAGCTCCAGAGTGGGGCCAGGGCAATGACAGGGTGCTGGTGGCGAGATTTTCTTACTCCTCGCCCTCAGTGGCCTCTTGTTAGACCCTGGCTCCCAACTCCCCCAGAGCAAAATTCTTTCTCACCCTGCTTTGGCTGTGCTTGGCTTCAGGTCTGTCCCAGGCACTTGTTAAATACAGAGTCTGGGGGATCCTGGCTGGCCCAGGAACCAGCCTTTCCACTGCAATGGGGTTGAGGCCCACAGCTGGGGAAAGGTCCCCCTACCGCATGGCACACCAATAAAAGGTCCCTGGTCATTGTCTCATTCCCCTTCCAGCTCTGCCCTCCAAGAGGTGACAGGCAATCTGACAGATTTATTCAGGTGTGTGCATTAATCGGCACTAATGACTTAATGCGATGTCCATTCTAGATAACATGTGCAATTTACCAGGACCTTCTGGAGACTGGGCCTTAACCCAAAGGAGAATTTCTGGCACATGCAACTGGGGGGTGTGAGAAAGGGGAAGGCTTGGGTCACACCAGGTGGGAGGCTGCCACTGCTCTCTAGGGGTGTGGCTGGTTCTGCAGGAGAAATGAGCTTCACGAGAAGACAGGCTCCCCCTAGACTTCACTTCACCCCAATACTCCAAACCATTTCAGTCATTCTTTTCTGTTCACCACTGTCTTCGATAGAGATAACGGGTCAGAAGCAAGCAGGTTCTGGGATGATGCATTCACTCAGAGCTTCTCGAATAGGGGTCTCTATAGCTCTTGTGGGATACACAGAGCCACAGGATTAACACAGTGTACCTTTATGGAGCTTCAGGGCATGCCAGGATATTGGAGTTATGCAATACTGACATGGTAAGTCAAACACCAGTGTGCTATGGGGGTAGAATCTGAAAATTCACATTTCTGAAATAAAAGGTAAGACTTTGAAGAAGAAATACAACACTTGGGGCCATTTTGGACTTTACCTTCAGATCCTCATTTATTCTGTTCTTAGGGATTCCACTCGTGTGTGTGTGTGTGTGTGTGTGTGTGTGTGTGTAAAGTTTGAGAAGCACTGCCAATTACAGTCTGTGTTTACCTAATATAGATTGGTTTATCGGACTGTCTATGACTAGGATGGAGACATTTTGATGGAGGACAGAGATTGCATGTGGGAAACACCCAGAGCCTGAGGGACTATCTAGGGAAGGGCACAGAGGATCCAGAAAGAAAGTGGCTTACTGAGGGGAGGAGTTGGGGAGGTGGCATACTGAAAGGAAATCTTGTTAAACCAATCTTCATTGGGTAAGTAAGATGAGCAGAAGCAGGGATGGCTAAGGAGCCAGCAACGCCAAAGAGGCCTGGGCTTCATGAATATAAATAGTGTCCCTCTGACTTCAAGCCTCAGAGAAGAGCCAAGACCCCATTTCAGTCACAGGGCATCACTGTAGGAAGAACCCTAGTTCTGACCCTGGGGGTTCCCCTCCTGTGACTGGGTGCTTCCCCGCTTCCCTAGCAAGTTGTGTGGGAAAGGGATATGAATGGAGCCTGGGAAGCTGGGAGATAGCTGGGACCTGCAGAATGAGCAGGTGGCAGGGCCTGCTGGGCAGCTGCGTTAGAGGGGAGAGGGTACCAGCCAGCAAGGCTTGGGAAAGGACTAATGGGCAGTTTGCAGCTCATTAGCCTGGGAGTTGGTCCCTTAATATCTCCCAGCCCACACTGGGTGGGTAAGCTCAACTAGCACACGAAGGGCCACTAAAAACCCTCTTAGGGAATTTCCTGGTGGCCCAGCAGTTAGGGGCCTTCCCAGGTGGCTTGGTAATTAGGAAGCCACCTGTCAAGCAGGAGACATGGGGTTCAATCCTGGATTGGGAAGATCTCCTGGAGAAGGGCATGGCAACCCACTCCAGTATCCTTGCCTGGAAAATCCTATGGACAGAGGAGCCTGGCAGGCTACAGTCCATGGGGTCACAAAAGAGTCAGACATGATCCAGTGACTACATAACAACAACAACCAGCAGTTAGGACTCACGCTTTTACTACTGAGGGCATGAAAGTGAACGTGTTAGTTGCTCAGTTGTGTCCAACTCTTTGTGACCCTATGGACTGTAGTCCACCAGTCTCCTCTGTCCATAAGATTTCCCAGGGAAGAATACTGGTTTTGTTGTTTAGTTGCTAAATCTTATCTGATCTTTGTGACCCCATGGACTGTAGCCCACCAGGCTCCTCTGTCCACGGAATTTCACAGGCAAGAATACTGGAGTGGGTTGCCATTTCCTTCTCCAGGGGATCTTTCCGACCCAGGGATTGAACCCTGGTCTTCTGCATTGCAGGCAGATTCTTTACCGTCTGAAGCCACGAGGGAAGGCATGAGATGCAGCCCAAAACAAACAAACAAAAATCAAACAACAACAACAAAAACAGATTAAAAAAAACCCTCTTAGCTCATGTTGATGTATGGCAGAAGCCAACACAATATTGTAAAGCTATTATCCTCCAATCAAATAAAAAAGAAAAAAAGCCCTCTTAGTAGACTTCCCTAGTGGTCCAGTGGCTAAGACTCTGTACTCCCAATGCAAGAGGTCGGTGTTCGATCCCTGGTCAGGGATCTAAGAATTCACATGCCGCAGCTAAAGCTATCACAGGCCACTAGGAAGATCAAAGATCCTGAGTGCCACAACTAAGACCTGGTGAAGCCAAATAAATAAATATTTTTAAAAATAAAAAGTCCTGCTTTCTATCCTCCATAGTGACAAACCCTTTGAAATGGACTTTTCCTTCTGCATCTTTCTCTCTGGCCTCCTGTTTTTCTGGTAGCTCCTAGTTTCCCCCTGGATCCCAGGAACTTGGGAGTTTGGCCCCAGATGCTTTAGTATCTGTGGGTGTCTTGCCGATAGGCACGAGGGAGACAAAGGGCTGAAATATTATAAAGTGGGTTTTCTCCTTGGTCTTTCTAATTACGCCATCCCTCCTTCGACCTGCACCTGCCTAGTCTCCCAGGGGCTGGGCCCCCTTGCTGCCTTAGGAAGATGCACTTCCTGCTCTTGCCATTGGCCATTGGTGATATTCTGCTCTTCAGTTATTCATCTTTTCCTGGATGCCTCCCAGCAGAGGCAGGGAGCTGAGTTTGTCTCTGGAAAAGGCTGTCTCCACTGTACAACCCCAGTTGGAGACATTATCACCATTGCAGTCAAATTGGCATGGGTTCAAGTCTTGGATTAGGCCGTAGCAGCTGTGTGACTTTGTGGAGATTATTTAACCTCTCTGAGCCTTCATTTCCCTTTAAAGTAGTCACAATCATACTACCTATTTTCTCAGGTTTATTGTGAGGATTACATATGCAAATGCACACAAAATGCTAGCATGGGGCCTGGTCCATAATAAGCGCTCAATAAAAGTTAGCAAGTGTCATTATTATCACTATTCGCTGTCATTCTGTGGTTGAAATTCAGGTTCCATTACTTATCGCTATGTGAGTCTTGGCTACTTCCTCCTCCATAAAATAAGGATGATCATGCTCCCTAAGTAAAAGGGTTGTGATAATCATGAAATGAGTTAATGCATGTAATGCTCTCAGGGCTGGCTGGAGGTCCTACCAGGGAAGTGGAACTAATTGTATCCCCTGGGATGAAGAACCGTCTGCCTTTTCCTAGGAGCATTACCAGAGTGCCTAGCTTGCAGTGAGTGATGGGTGGATGAATGGTGGTCAGTATTACCATTATTATTGAAGGCCGAGAGAGTCTCTGTCCATTTATTCCTGGATTCTCAGTTAAAGGTGAGTTGGGTCACTTGATCGTTAAGTGTTGATTACAGTCTAAGGTACCAGTGAGGCTGGGCTGCCTCCATCCACTCTCAGTGTGCCAGGGAGCAAAATAGTGCCACTTATTAGCTTCCTCTCAATGTATTGATTTCAGTAGGAAATAAATTTTTGGATGGAAGATCATCATTTGTCATCCAGTTGTCATGAGATTTGAAGAGACTAAAAGTTCATCCCAAGGGGATCTTCCTCACCAAATTTCAGTGTGACTGGATTGAGGGTCCCAATTTTACATGCAAGTGTTTATTTTGCTGCATTTGGGTGCCAGGTTAAGAAGGTTGAGGAACCTTCTCTGTACCCTGCCTCTGGCTCTCCCTCCTCCCTGGTGAGCAAAGGGGGTACACACAGTTTGTTAAACAACAAAAACAAATCCTACTATGTGATTCTTGGAGGGGTATGGAGGGTGGGAGAGGGAGTTTTCCTTTCCAAAATGAAATCTGTCAATGTGCACACTGGCTTGAGAACTCATTTTGGCCAAGAGTAAGACACAATACATCACTTCAGACTGGAAAAAAGCAGAGTGAGAACAAACTGGGGAGGCTTTTAGTAGCCGACTAGGAGGCAGATTCCTCTGGAGAAAGAATTGACAGCTACCATGTACTATGATCTTTATTTCCATTATCTTATTTAAATACCTCCAATAACCCTGTGAGGTAGGTTCTGCCAGCATCTCCATCTTGCAGCTAAGGCTTAGAGAGGTTAAGTGACCTACCTAAGGTCACACCTCTAATAAAAAGCAGATTCCAAAAGCTGTGTACTTAATCACTATTCTTTTTGTTTTGTTTGTTAATATTTTGGCTGCACCACACGGCATGTGGGATCTTAGTTCCCCGATGATCGAACCCACGCCCCCTGCATTGGCTGTTGAGACTCTTAACCATGGGCCCAGCAGGGAAGTCTCCTTAATCACTATTCTAGACTGGACCATGCCTCACTGCTCACCCAGGAGCTCTCACACATGCATGCGTCCAGTGTTACAGTCCCTCCCAACACTCTCTCCCCTTCAATACCCCTTATTTACTTGTGTTTACCACACAGCAGATTGACTGGAGCCTGGCATCTGCTCCCAGTGAGCCCAGCAAGCAGCAGAAGATGGCTAATCAGAGTCACAAAACGCATTTGTTTTCATTATTAACCCATTGAGTTTTATTGTAAGAACTGGTACAAACCAACTTGTTAGCATGCGTGCATGCTAAGTCGCTTCAGTGATGTCTAATTCTTTGCGACCCCATGGACTATAGCCCACCAGGCTCCTCTTTCCATGGGGTTTCCCAGGCAAGAATACTGGAGTAGGTTGCCATGCTCTCCTCCAGGGGATCTTCCTGGCCCAGGGATCGAACCTGAGTCTCTTATGTCTCCTGCATTGGCAGGCAGATTCTTTACCACTAGTGCCACTGGGGAAGCCCCAACTTGTTGGCATGTGTTATTAACATTAAAATTAATAAGGAAAGAACTGGGTAAGGATCAGGGAACTCTGGAGGGGATGCCCACACCCCCGAGACACCACCCCCAGGGAAACCAGCCAGGGACTGTCTGACTGCAAATAGCATTATTCATACTGGACAGCTGGTTCCTAGGCCTCCTCTCCAGTCCCTGGAGACAGGAGGCCATCTCTTCCCCTCTTCTCTTCACCTCTCCCTTTTGGAAGGATTAGAAATCAAGTCTGAGTCACTCCCCTGGCTAGACTAGACTTCTTTTTCCTTGTACTAGCTCAGCGTGTCTGTGGCCCCACATGTGATCTGTGTGTGTGCCCGTGTGTATGTTGTGCTCCCCACAGCATCTTCCTGCATGGGGGTCTGCCTGTGCATTTGCCCGGGAAGGCCATGTGTTTCACTCCCTCTATGTCTTTACTTTTGCTTACCATCCATATTTAATAATTCCACCGGCTTGTTTTCCCCAGCCTAGGCTACCCCCATCCAGATGCAGGGAATTTCCATCCTTTCTTTTCTTTCACAGTAGGAAGTGCCAGGAAGGAAGCAAAAAGCGTGCTCAGTGGATGGATGGCCAGATCTGCTAGTCAGCTACTCCACTGATGATCCCAGGTGCGAACAGCCACAGAGCCCTGCACCCGGAGCTTTTCTCTGTATTGTGGAAAGTCCACATAGCTCACACGACCATCCTCTTGCCCCATGATGGCCCTCCAGTATCTTCTGAGGCTTCACCCAAATGCTTACATAGAACTGGGGGTGGGGAAAAGATTCCAACTGGAATGGGTCCCCTTTTCCCAACAGCCTCCCTTCCAGAATCCAAGCACACAGAGAAAATTGAGATGGGCTCACTTTTCACCCTAGAACTGCTGAGGCTCAAATATGCCAATGTTAGCTGTGTCTGGGAGGGGCCTCTGACACGGGAAAAATTAGCAGGCATTCCGAATCACCAGAGGCTCTTCTGTTCCACCCTTTCCTCCTGTTTTTCTTTTCCCTGGACTCAACTTTGCCCTTCCAGACCCACTGACCAGTTTCCCAGGCCCTCTGGATCCCCACTAAGGTCACCTTTTAAGGGAGGAGATCTGCCTTTCTTCTAGATCGCCAAAACTCTTCCAAAGGGGTCTGGAGCCACCAGGGAGACCAAGAGCCTTTCTTTTTGTTGTGTTTCTTTTTGGCACGCCACGGGGCATGTGGGATCTTAGTTCCGCCCCAACCAGGGACCTAACCCGTGTCCCCTGCAGTGGAAGCAGAGTCTTAACCACTGGGCCGCCAGGGAAGTCCCCCAAGAGCCTCTCTTGAATCTCAGTTGCTACATGTTTAGTATTCACAGCGTGTCTCTTAAAAATGTCCTGAGATCATTCATCAGGCACTGTGCTGTGTGCCTGGCTACTCTCCTTTAGGGTGTGTGTGTGTGTGTGTGTGTGTGTGTGTTGTGCAGGACCCTCCCTCCATCTGCTGGTGAACACAAACACGCACACACACCTTAACCTCCTTCTCTTCTCACCAAACCGACTGCATGCTCAAAGTGGACCTCTGCCAGCCGGCGGATCGCGCCCTTCCTGTGGTGGGCTCTCCAGGCTGGGCCTGGGCTCGAAACAGCTCGCACTCCAGTGCTGGGGAGAGGCGCTGCGAGCTGGAGCCGGAGCCGAAACTCAAGGTGCGTGTGGACGCCGGCGGTGGTGACCAGAAGGGGGGCTGCAGGGCGGGCAACCCCAGCAGAAGGCGAGTAAACCCCAGGGGCGAGGGGGTGCTGGAGGCAAGGTCAGGGGCCAGGGAATGAAGTCCCGAGGCGAGCGGCCCGGTGGTCCCTTCTCCGTAGTTCGTCCCCCCGCCCCCATTTCCCCCACTTTCCCCGGGTTCACTTTGAAAATGGGCTTGTCTTCTTAGCCGCCAGCAGTTTCCCCGGTAGAGCCAAGCAGGAACGGTCAGGTTCAAGAAGTGAGGCAGCGCCGGGCTGGGGAGCTGGGTTGGTGGGGTTGTATCTTGCGAGATCCTTTCCCCAATTGTCAATGTTGTGCTTATTTTTAGTTGTGACCCGAGCCGGCAGCTGTGCCTTTAAGCCGCGTTCCCATTCGGGGAAACCGACGCCAGCGCTCGAGGGTCGGGAGGCGCTGGAGAGGCCCCTCGTTCCGTACTCCCCTCTTTCCTCCCCCTCCCCTCCCCTCCCCCGCCCCCTCTTCCCTCCCCTCTCGGCCGTCCGGCCGCCTCGCCGCCATCCGTCACCTCGCCGCCGCCTGCCGCACTCCCGGAGCGAGCGAGACGAGCGAGCCACGGCGATGGTGCCGCCCGCGGCGCAGCCATGGAGCCCGCCCGAGGAGCCCGCGCGCGCCGCTGCCAGCCTGCCCGCAGCCCGCCGCCTGCGCGCCAGCTCCCCGCGTCCCGGGCCAGCTGCTGCCGCTCCGCCAACCTTCACCCGCCCCACCGCCCGGCGCCACTGAGCCCCACGCCCGTGCCGGGCTCGGGAACACGGGCGCCCTAGTCCCGCCGCCGTCGCCGCCGCCACCGCCGCCGCGCCGCGGAAGAGCAGGAGGAGGAAGAGGAGGCGGAGGAGGAAGGTAAGAGGCGCGCTGCTTCCAGGGGGGCGCGCCCGCAGTCTCAGACCGGCTGGGGGTGAGTCGCGGCGGGAGCGTGCCGCCCCGGGGCCGGCTCGGGGATGCCGGGCGCTTTGGCGCCCCCGGGAGCCGGGAGCCGGGGCGGGGGGCGCCCAGCGTCGGGCCGCCCGGAGTTTGGGCGGTCTATGGCCGGGGGGAGCAGCCGGTGGTGTGCCCGCTGCCCCGGTGAGTCGCCGGCTTGGCGGGCTCGCCTCGGCCGCCGAGGGTGCGGATTCAGGAGCCGAGCTCAGGGGAGCTCAGCGCGTTCATTATGGAGCCTTTGTGTGCGCGCCGGGGCCGTGGGCACAGTTGGGAGAGCCGGCGAGACACGGGGCCCGGCTGCTGGGAGGTGGCCACTTAGCCGGGGTACCCCGAGAAGCCCAAGCCTCGGGGCTGCCAGAAACAGCTGTCTGAAGCATGTGCGTGGTTCCCGGGGCCATGTTCACACGAGGACACGGACGCACACACAGCCGCACCGTATACCCGGCGCTCAGCTTACAGAGTCACCCCCAGCCAAAGAGGAAACACACACACACACATACACACAGCTACAGTTGCCCCCTCCCACCAGGATGCTAATAAAGCAGTCACCCAAACACAGACCCCTACATGCACCCCCTCCCCAGCACTGCTAACACATGTACACACACACACACACACACACACACACACACACACTCGACTCCCCAGCTGGGTGTTTTGGAGCTTGGAGTGTATGTCTGTGAATGAGTGTGTTGTCTCAGAGAAACTACATGACAACTGCACGTCACTGCAGATGCAGTACCTGCGCCCCCCAAGACACACACAACCACCCCCCATCCCAAGGTGCTGCTGTGGACCCCTCCACCAGGGCCCTTAAGAACTCCATTCTGGGCAAAAAACGTTCCCAACTCTTGTAGTCGTGCCCGTTCATACCCAAGCTCTTGGGCCTCTCTTGCACACACACACCCTCTCACACACACACACACACACACTGAAACCACTGCAGGGGCAAAAATGCTTGACACCATCCTGTTAGAAGCAGGTAGTATGCCCACCATTTGCCACCAAAGAGCCCTTGATCACAGTATACCCCCAATTCTGCCAGGCCTGTCCCCTCCCCTCTGCATCTTAGTCCAGCTGCAGAGCCCTAGAGTCCACCGGGTGGTCTCTACCTCTGGCAGGTCTTGCGGAGGGCGGGGCAGTCCCTGGACTCTGCCCTGTATCACAAACTGCTCTAAGAGCAAGGCTGCCTTGGGGGCGCCCTTCTTGGCTTGGAGGGTGGGGGACTCTGTGCTGACGCAGAAAGAAGCCCCAAGTGAGTTTTCTCCCCTGGAAGTCTTGGGGTAAAAAGCACACACTTTGGCCTGAGGGCCCCAGGCTGTTGTGGCGATTCAGCCACCAGGGCCATCAGCTGGGGGGACCTTGCCCCTCCCTCCCTTTCTGGGCCCGTCAAGCTCACTGCAGGAGAAACTGGGGAACCTAGTTTCCTGGGAGCTGAGAGAGGCTTCCCAGGAAGCCTTTGCTATTTCCTCTGAGCCAAAGACTCTCGGCTCTCCCCTGGGAAACCTCAACAAGACTTGGCCTTGCCCAGGCAGACATGCTAGCTTCTATCCAGTTTCGTAGCTTATTTTATTTTATTTTTTCATGTGAGAGAAGCAATTCAATCTCGGCAGCTTGGTGTGAGGGTACCCTTGAGGTGAAATAAGATGTGATGTATGGTATGTGTGGAGGGGAAGCAATTTGGTGTGTGTGTTGTGGGGGAGAAGTAGTGGTTTTGACTGGTTTAAGTGGAGATGCCGAGTCAGACTGTAGCCTTTGGTAAAATCGTGACTGAGATGCTTCGACGTCAGAACCCCTTCCCTGCACCCCTCCGGTCGGCTGCTCGGCGCCTCTGGGTCCCCTCCCCCACTCCCTTAGATGCTTAGATGGGGCTTAGCTCCCAGCTCAGTCAAATCTAATGACAGAATCCTGGTCTGGCCTAGGTGTTAATAGCTGATGGCGGTGTATTGCCTTTCCCATTCAGTTAACATTTGCATTTTCAAAGGAGGCGGAGGAGTGGCTCTGTTGGTGGGGCTTTGGGCACCTGTGGCAGGACCCAGGCTGGAGCTGTTGTGGATGGCGTTGACTGTCTGTCTGGCCCTGAGTTATGCATAACGCGTGTGTGGGAATGGGGATGTGGGAAGGTGGGATGTAATTATGGAGGACTTGGAGGCCCACAGAGAGAAGGTTTAAATGGATGTGAGAGGTAGTTGGGAGCCACTGCAGGATTCTGAGAAGGGAGGGGATATGATCCAAGTAGGAGAGAGACACTCCTTGCTGTGTGTTTAGAGATCCTCCCCTCTCTCCCACCAACACTCACTACCACAATTGGCTGAGAAGTGTGAGCTGATGTGACCACCAGAGAGAGGAGGCCAGCCAGAGTAGAGGGGTAGGTGCCCCAGGTTCTCGGCTCTTAGCATCTCCCAGATCTGAGGTGCCCTGCAGACTGGCTGGGCTAGCTGCCCAAAGCCAGCAAGTGCCCCCATAAACACCAGCTAGTGATGCTGTTGGTGCTGTGGCTTCCAAGAGTCAAGCTTCTGCCTCCCTGGGTGAGGGGCCTGGGGACTCCTAGGAGGCTGCAGGAGTCTGGGGACCTCTCTCTGGTGAATGGCACAGTTCCTGGGTCTTGGGGAAGTGAGCCATGTGGCCTGATCAGGGGATTTTGCCACCAACCAGGCCTTTGGGGAGCAATAGTAGATTGAAAGAGTGCAACAGGAAAGCCTTGGGATTGCTGAGAACAGCAGCAGGCTGGGCAAGGCAGGAGGGGACAAGGGGTGGGATTTGGGGGTGGTTCAGGGGGGCAGGGGCAGAGAAGAGGCATTGGTCCTGCACTGCCTCACTGCAGTAGTACCCCCTGAGTCCCTGGAGGGAGCAGGACAGCAGAAGCACTCTGTACCCACCCACCCCCACTCTGCAGAAATGACTGGGTTCCGCAGCCCAGCACCAGAGGAGGCACCCTGAGAAGGCAGTACCAATGCCATGGAAGCAGGATCCCTGTTCCTTTGAAGGCTTCAGGCTAGCTGAAGTGACAAAACGCACACACATGTACATTGCACACAATACCTTCAGACAAGACAGGCAGACACACAAGCACACTTGTGCACACATGCACATACATACCCGAAGACATGCACACCTGGAGCAAATTATAGGAAATGAAGCCCACGCTGACAAGCTCAGCTTCTCGGGGTTCATGCTTCACAGAGGCCCTGCCGATCACTTTTAGGGGGGCTGGGAGGGCCCTCATCCATACTAGGTGAAGACCCTTAGCTCAGGCCCCTGGGAGGAGGCCACACCCAAGATAGCTTCAGCTGTGGTCCAGCCTTAAGGTTATTAGCATTCGCAGCAGAAAACTCTGTTCTGGCTCTTCTCTCAAGGACTTCTGTTTTTCTTCTTACCATAAATTCAAGAAGGAAAACATTCTCTTGCATTATCAGCAGCCTAAACGAAGGACTCTCAAAATGGGCTAGACTTTGCGGCCCTGCTGAGAAATCTGAGGGCTGGGGCGCAGGGGAGGGAGCAAGGGGAGGAAAGGGCACCACCTTCCCTCCTTTCTAGTCCACCCTCCAGCTGAGGGCAGGGATCTTGGGGTCCTGTATTATTTCCCACCCACGACAGGCAGCGCCCCTTTTTCTGAGGGCACCATCCTTCTGACAGAATGTTAACAGCCCAGTGGCACACTAGCGCCTACTCCCCTGGGCAGTTAGAAACCGGAGTGTGCATAGGACAGCGTGACACGGTGGGTGGGGCGGGGAGGGCAGGGGGAGGCGAGGGAGCGGATGCTGCCTGTTCTGTGGAGGAGCCAGTGTGCTTGTTTGTGTTTACGGTGATAAACAGGTGATGAGCCGGTTTCTCTTGATGCATGCCCCAGCTAGTGACCTTTCTCTGAGCCCAGCTTCACCTTGTCATTAACCACCCTGCTAGCCATCCCTAGCTTTTTGAAGATGCTCTCTGCCTGGCTGCACTGTTTGGGTCTCCTTCCACCTCAGTGACTCCTCTTTTTCCCTCTGTTTTGCTATTACTCTTCCTACCCCTCAGATCCATGTGTCCTCTTCCTGTTTCCACTTCCTCTGTCTGCAAGGGTGCATAGCCAGGGGTCATGGCTTCCCCTCTCACCCCCTTCCTGACCATTCCCACTTCTCTAACCCAAACTTAACCCCTCCCCACTATGTCAGTCCTCGCTTTCCACCTTCTTGCTGAGGGCGTCCCCTTGGATAGTATGCCTTCATGTCCCACTCAACGTTCACAAATTCATCTCATTAAAAATGCCTTGCTTTTCTGACCTTTCTATTACACATGCTTTCTAGTCTCCCAGACCAGAAACTTCAGAACCATCTCTGACTACCCTGGCTCACCCTGACCCTGCTGCCACCTCAAGTACACTGTACTAGTCTCTCTCCATTCTGGTCCATAGTACACACACTGGCTGAATTAATATTACTAATATCCTTTATTCATGACATGTATGATCATCTTTGAGAGAGTGATTACCAGAGGGGTAAATTTCAGCTTCCTGAGCCTGGCATTCAAGGCTCTCCTTGAGTGGGCCTAACACTGCGTATTCTTCCAAGGTTATTTTCTACTCTGCCTACATCATGGATTCTCAAATTTTAATGTGTCTTAAAATCGCTTGGGGGAACTGCTAAAATGCAGATTCCTGGGTCCCCCATCTGAACTTCTGCTTCAATAAGTCTAGAGCTTGAGTCCAGGAACGCATTTGAACAGACTCCCCCAAGTCATTTGTTGTGTACCCTATGCAAATAAACCAAAACGTCAAGAGTTTGGAGCAGGGAAAGTTTTATTGCAGTGCTCTGAAATGAGAATGCTTGGCTCCTGCTCAAAAATCCTGAATTCCCTGATGGTTTAGGGGGAGACGTTTTTAAGTGGGCAGAATTTGGGGTGAGGGCTACAGGGTGGCTACTCCAGGAATCTTATGTTCAGCCTGAAGTTGCCATCCTTCACCTGGGTGGAGGCCTTAGTTCCTGCAGAAGAACTCAAAGATCTTATATATATTCCTTGACATGAGTTTGAGCAAACTGTGGGAGATAGTGAAGGACAGGGAAGCCTGGCATGCTGCAGTCCATGAGGTCACAAAGAATCAGACATGACTGAGCAACTCAATAACAACAACATATTCCTTGAGGAGGGACTAGGGCCCTGCCCCAAGACTGTACTATTGTTTCTTGACTGCTCCTCCCTAGGTTCTTCATCCCCTCCCTTCCCAGATTAGCAGCTGTTCGAATCTGCCCATTGGAACTCTGGGAGTTCTAGGGGGCTAAAGACTTTATCCTGCAAAGAAGAAACCTGGAGACTCCAAAAGAGTTTTGTCCCCAGGAGGGCCTCCGCAGGGTCCTGCTCAGTTTCAAGGTGATGCTGATGGTTTTGGTCTACTTGAGAAACTCAGCCCTATGTGGACTCTCTACTCCAGGCAAATTTCTTTTATCAGGGTTCCTAAGCAGGTCTTTTGTACATTTTCTATTGCATCTGTACTCTTGTTCATGCCATCCTACTCACCAGGAGTGCCCCTCCCCTCTCCTCTCTGCCTGTACCCATCCTTTCATACACATTCAAATTCAACTCCTCTGTGAAAGTCTTCTCTGACCAGTCTAGACCAAAGGCCTCTCTCTCCCTCCTCTGAACTACTCCTACACTTACTGTCTCTAAAATACATTTGATCGGGGATTTCCCTGGCAGTCCAGTGGTTAAGACTCCGAGCTCCCATTGCAGAAGGCACAGGTTCAGTCTCTGTCAGAGAACTAAGATCCTGCATGCCACCAAAAAATAAAATAAAATGCATTTGGTTAGTACATCACTGATATACCCCATTATTATTTCTAGAATCATTAATTCATAAAGTCTTCACATGCAAATGTAACTTCTTATCTGTCTTGTCTACACTGTAAGTTCAGTGGAGGAAAGAGCCTGGTGTTTCTCATCTCTTATCTCCACAGCACCCAACACCTTACACATAGTATGTGTTCAATAAGCATTTCTTGGGTTGGATTGAATACGAGTTCATAGGAGACAGGGATTCTCTCCCATCTCCCCCTGCATATCAGTTCCAGTAATGTTTGTTGAGCACCTGTTATGAGCAAGGTCCTGTGCTAGTTGCTGGGAAGGATATAAAGATGAAGGAGTCCCCTCATCTTCCTCAGCCTCAGTCATCTTTGCATTTACAGGCCCAATGTGTACAAGAGGTCCTTGCTAAGTCACTTCAGTCGTGTCCGATTCTGTGCGACCCCAGAGACGGTAGCCCACCAGGCTCCCCCGTCCCTGGGATTCTCTAGGCAAGAACACTGGAGTGGGTTGCCATTTCCTTCTCCAATGCATGAAAGCGAAAAGTGAAAGTGAAGTCGCTCAGTCGTGTCTGACTCTTAGCGACCCCATGGACTGCAGCCCACAGGCTCCTCTGTCCATGGGATTTTCCAGGCAAGAGTACTGGAATGGGGTGCCTTTGCCTTCTCCCAAGAGGTCCTTACAAGATATTTATTGAATAAATGAATTAATGAGTGAGGGAAGGGATAAAGTTGAGACAAGAATCACTTGGGCAAGGACACAGGGCAGGTGTCACAGAGAAATGAGGTAGGAGTAGAAGATAAAGCTAGGAAAGGAGTCTGGGGTACAGTGGATGACTATTGTTTTTGTTCTTTATTATGAACAACTTTCCCCCCCAACCAAAAAAAATGAGAAAATAGTATAGTAACTCCATATACCCATTATCCACAATAAGTAGTGATTAGGACTTGGCCATCAGTTCAGTTCAGTCACTCAGTCATGCCTGACTCTTTGCGACCCCATGACTGTAGCACGCCAGGTTTCCCTGTCCATCACCAACTACCGGAGTTTTCTCAAATGCATATCCGTTGAGTCAGTGATACCATCCAACCATGTCATCCTCTGTCATCCCCTTTTCCTCCAGCCTTCAGTCTTTCCCAGCATCAGGGTCTTTTCCAATAAGTCAGTTTTTTGCATCAGGTGGCCAAAGTATCGGAGTGTCAACTTCAGCATCAGTCCTTCCAATGAATATTCAGGACTGATCTCCTTTAGGAATGGACTGGTTGGATCTCCTTGCAGTCCAGGGGACTCTCAAGAGTCTTCTCCCACACCACAGTTCAAAAGCATCAATTCTTCAGCACTCAGCTTTCTTTATAGTCTAACTCTCACATCCATACATGACTACTGGAAAAACCAAAGCTTTGACTAGACGGACTTGGCCATATTACCTTATTTATCCTTTTTTTTCTTTGCTGAAGTATTTTAAAATAAAATTTAAACATCAGTTGTGTCATTTCACCCTTATACCTCTCTATGCACATTGGAAAATGGAGATTTTTCTCATATAACCACAGTCCCATTAACATGTCTAACAGTAACAATAGTCCTTTTATTATCCATGACCCAGTCCATGCATGAGTGTCAACTGTCTCAAAACATGTTGTACAGTTGGCTTGTTAGAATCAAGATCCAAAAAAGTTCAGCACATTACATTTTCTCATTATGCCTCTTAAGGACTTTTTGACAGTCCCCTCTCTCTGACTTAAACAGAGAAGTCTCATCAGTTGTTCCACCCATTAGCCCGCATTCTGGTTTGCTTGCTTCACCCTGTTGTCATTTAGCTTGTTCCACTATCTCCTGCATCCCTTGTAAGTGGAAGTTATCTCTAGGCTTGATTAGCTTCAGGCTCATTTTTCTTTTTTTCCCTTTGGCAGATTGATTTAAAGGGGGCCATCCTGACATGAAGACCAGTTAGCAGGCTGTTACAGTAGCTGGCTGGGGATAGGAAGAAGGAGGTGGGTGGATGGATGTTGGAGGCAGAAGATATCTGATGTACCTACCAATTGGATGAATATGGTGAGGAAAGAAGCAGAGTCAAAGGCTTTGAGCCTGAATGATGGTGAGCATAACACCATTATATCATATCTGAAGGATAGGTTTTAAATGAGAGCAGCAGGAATCATGGTTAGATGGAAGGAGGAACTTTCTCAAAGTAATAAGCCATCTGCTCTGTTTTTTCCTGATAACACTATCTTTCCTAGGGAAAAAAAAAAACTATGAAGTGGTACAGCTAGAGATTTGGGCCCTCCAGAAAAATAAAAATCGGAAAGAAACTCATTTTTTGTTAACTGCCAAATAATTAAATTTCCAGGCCCTGAGCCTTGGAGTAGGGGGATTAGGGGTAGTATGTACAGCAATGGACAGAGAAAAGGTAATACTGACATCACCCTGGCAGATAAGCCAATTCTCCAATATCATCATGGATAGCCTAGTTATCAGTCTTGGGTGGAGGACCGAAGGATGCCAGGGCTTGGGATTTCTGTGGACTCAGCCTGCGAGCATAGCTCAAGCCCCAAGTCTCCATCCCACAACCCACTTCTCTATCCAATATGGAGCCTGCAGCCTCTTAGGCTCTCAGTTGGCTGTGACAGCAGTAATCCTGCCAAGGTCAAAGATTGCCCAGCAGCCCCAGCATATTCACTGGGCTCTGAGAAAGCTCCCCCGATCATTTAGTTGCCTAAGTAAGAACGTGCTTCAGCTGTTGAATCAGTTGAGAACTACTCTCAGCTCCATCCTATCAGCTCCTCATTCATAAAATCTCTCCCTCCATCTTCCCCTAGCTCATCTTTCTTCCTGCCTTCTCTTCTGCTCCTCCCTCCCTGCTCCATCTCTTCCAACATACATTTATTCTCTCGAGTTAATCAAACACTGGCCCCTGCAGTCCATTGTATCTCAGATTGATCACTTAAGCAGCATTATTGATCGCTCTGAAAGCCTTAGGAGGTGGGAGTGGACTGAAAACTAGAGATCCAACAGCCGATTGGCTGGCTAGACCTCTCTGGGCAGCCTCAGCTCCTCCAAGGCCTGGAACATGTGGAGGAAACGGCTGGAGAAGATCCTCAGAGGGCCTTCATTCATCTCATCCTTCCTTCATTATGGAGTTAAGTCAAGGGAATAGGGGTCTCTCGAGCACTCCTGGGTCTAGCCCAATGCCAATGTTCTGGTGAGAAGGAGAGAGCCAAGAGCCTGCTCTTTAGAAACTCATAATTTAGCAGAAAAATCATACTTATTCATATGAAGCAACTAAGAATAATACAAGTTGGGAAACAATTACCTACCACATTAGGTGTTCTAAACAGTAAGCACCATAGGGGTTCAGAGTACAGAGAGAGGAGCAATGTGGGCTGGATTGGAGGGAGGAGGCTTCCCAGAGGAGGCTGAACTTGAGTTAGGTTGTTAATAATATGTGAGATGGAGACTGTTGGCTAGAAAAGGAGCAAGCTTCCAAGGGGGAGGTATGATTAGGGAAAAGGGTGGAAGTGGAGAGGGTCATGATGTGATTAAGGAAGAATGAGGAGAGTAGACTAGAGGAGAGGATGGGTGTGGAGGTGCAGTGGGGGAGAAATGACTTACTGGGGAAGGGGTACCTGGATTCAGGGCATCTTTGATATCAGCGTGAGGAGTTTGGACTTAAGGAGGCTCTGGAGGGCTATTGGCCAATGAACACAAATTGCTTTAGGATGGTTAGCTCTGCCCCAGGAACCAAACTTGACTGGAATAAGAAGGATTGCGACCAACTTGTCAATTACTACAGCAATTTTGCTGCTGCTGCTCTTGCTGCATCACTTCAGTTGTGTCCAACTCTGTACAACTCCGTAGACTGCAGCCCACCAGGCTCCCCCGTCCCTGGGATTCTCCAGGCAAGAACACTGGAGTGGGTTGCCATTTCCTTCTCCAATGCATGAAAGTGAAAAGTGAAAGTGAAGTCACTCAGTTGTGTCTGATCCTCAGTGACCCCATGGACTGCAGCCCACCAGGCTCCTCCGTCCATGGGATTTTCCAGGCAAGAGTACTGGAGTGGGGTGCCATTGCCTTCTCTGACAGCAATCCTAGTGAGAGGTAATTAGGGTGGTGGCGCTGGGCTGAGATAGGAGTTGTTGTTTAGTTGGTAAGTCATGTCCAACTCTTCTGCAACTCCATGGACTGTAGCCTACCAGGCTCCTCTGTCCATGGGATTTTTCTAGGCAAGAATACTGGAGTGGGCTGCCATTTCCTTCTCCAGGGGATCCTCCTGACCCAGGGATCGAACCCATATCTCCTGGATTGGTAGGTGGATTCTTTACCACTGAGCCATCTGGGAAGTCCCAGAGAGAGAGAAAGAAGAGTCAGATCCAAAAGGCATCAAAGGCATTGGTGTACCTGGTAAATCACCAAGTAGATTCTCTTGACTTGTTTTTGTCTTGGGCTTCCCTGGTAGCTCAGATGGTAAAAAAAAAAAAAAAAAAAAAATCCACCTGCAATGCATGAGACCCAGGATCAATCCCTGGGTCGGGAAGATCCCCTGGAGAAGAGAATGGCAACCCACTCCAGTATTCTTGCCTGGAGAATTCCACAGACAGGAGTCTGGCAGGCTACAGTTCATGGGGTCGCAAAGAGTTGGACAGGACTGAGCAACTAACACTTTCACTGGTCCTGGTCTTTGTCTTGTCAACACCCTCCTCTTAGCCTCAGAATTTAGAGTCTTTTTGCCCCCAGGCCTCAGGGCCCTCCTGTGGTAGAATTTTACTGGAGCTAAGACACCAATGGGTTAATCAGTTAAGAATAAAGTAGATTTGCACCTGGGGCCTCCTTGGTAGGCCTGAAGGAGTGAGCAATGGGGAGTCTGGCCGCAGAATCCAGTGGAGAAGACAGCTGAGCTGGAGTGCTGAGTCCTACACTGACAGGAAGGCTGTTTTAAGCTCCCAAGACCTGTGAGAGCAGAGATGCCTTTCAACCGACGGCCCTGGTAGAATCAGATTGAAAACTCCTCTCAGCACTTGGGATCATCCCAGTGGTGGTCACACCTGTGTCAGAGCATGGTGAGAGCTACCACAGCACTTTAATGCCAGCTGGAGCCCTGTTGTTACAGCTGGTATGAGAGAAATAAGTGAGGATCCCACAGGTGGGTGGGAGGGTGACTGATGGTAGAGGCCTCTGCCTGCTCATTTGCTTCCCCCATCAGCTCTCTTCTCACTGCCCAGACCACTGAATTTCATCCCTGGGCAGGTGTCTGGACGTCCCCCATCCCTGAGTAGGAGGAGCATAGGGAACTGCAGATAAAGGGATAGCTGTAAGACTTGAGCCCCCTTCCTCTTACTCGTTCTTCTTGTTGGAGACAGTGATGCCTTCTAAAGAATGAATGGAGAGTAAGTCTGCTCAGGCTGCAGGCTCCAAACCACCAAGAGAACTCAGCTCTGGGGGCAGGGCCACCCAAACAGGCCTCTCTTTGCTCTGATCCAAACGTACTGGAAAAACAGGAACAGATGGCTAGATTGGTGGATGAACATGCGCGCACACACACACACACACAGTGTAGTCTGTGGACTAGTGGTCTCTGGCATTTTCCTGCTGGAGAACTGTGTTCTGATTTCTGATCAGTCTTCCTGTTTGAGGTAGGGATGATGGTTGGATAGAGGGTGGCTGAGAAGTGGGCAAGCATTGCAAGTGGAAGATGCTCGTTGAAGTGTGGGATTGGGAGGAGGGAGCACGAGTCTCTGACAAGGGCAGTTGTCCCATCTATGACTCTTCATGTGGAAAAGCCCATTAAATGCAGAAAAGAAGAGGGCATGGTGGTGACAACTGGCCTAGGAGGCAACCAGGTAAGTGTCAAATCCTCTCATTTTGGAAATGCTGCTGCAGTCTGCACTCACTATTTCCCAAGTTTTGTCTTCTATTGCTCCATTTCCCCTTCAGTAGTCTTTCTCTTTATCTTCCCCCTTCTAACCCAGGCCCAAGCAAGTCAGTTACAGATCAATTTCCAGTTAACACAAGGGGATACTGAGGTACCCAGATTATTATTTTTTTCTCCTTTTCGGCCACACTGCCCACATGGGGGATCCCGACCAGGGATCAAACCTGCATCCATTGCAGTGGAAGCATGGAATCTTAATGACTAGACTGCCAGGGACGTCCCACAGATTACTTTTGAATAGGACTTGCCTTCAATTCTGTATCCAGAAGTCCGCATCTTGTGTTTGTAGGCTGGGACTTTGAAAACCAGCCCACTCACAGGGCTGGCAAGGGGGCTGTGTGTCACACTGGCTCTGTTGCCACCATCAGTGAAATCACAGAGAATGCAGATATGATTAATAAAGTGAGTGTTGTTCCATATTCATCTCATCACCTGGAGTCAAGCTGTAATCTTTCTAATATATAGGGAAATCACTCACTGACAGAAAAAGGGGGGGGGTGTTTAAACAGAGCCACCAGCCTGCTGCTGCCACACAGTTTAGTGTCTGTCACCTGCAAAGTCCAAATCAGAACTGGCTGTTAGGTCTTTTTCCTTTTTTTCGCTCCCCTTTCTCGAGTGGTTTCCACAGCCAGTCTAAATACAGCTTGTCCTGCTTTGGAATTCTGGGTGACTGCAGGAAATGATAAAGCCTGGTCTTTAACCTAAACTCCAGTTCCATTTCATGATTACCTTTAAAGGACATCTTCTCTTAGGAGTTTACCATCACTTTAGATTCATCACAGCTAAAACCAAACTCAGGATGTCTTCTCCAACCTTTCCCTCCACGCTGATCCCAAGCCCCTCCCTGGATCTCTACCTCTATTAGTGACACCGTCACCCTTTGAATAGCCCATATTCTGAGCCTTGGAATCACTTAACCCTCCCCATTCCTATCAGTCAACCAGCACGCCTTGGTGGTTCACCTCTCACAAATGCCTCGTTAATTCATGCCTTCTTCACTATTCCCCCTGCCGCTATCATAGCCCAGGCTCTCATTACCTCACACCTGGATTCCTGCAGCAGCCTCCTGACTGATCCCTCTGGTTGCTGCACCCTCCCCTTCCTGCCAAGTGATCCTTCAACGCTGCTGCCAAAGGAATCTCCTTAAAACATCTTTCATCATGTCACTTCCCTGCTCAAGAGCCTATAATAGCTCCCTTTTGCTTACGATGTCAAATAGAAACCCCTCTCCCTGGTATCCAAGGCCAGTCTTCCACAACAGCTGAGTGTCACCATATAAATCTATATTCCCTTTGACCTATTTCTTCCTGACCCCGAAGCTCCACTAGTCTTCTTACTCTCCATGCCCTACTGTACCCCACTTACAGCTTACTCCTCTCTGTGTACTCATCTCCATGCTGTTGCGCCACCTGCAGCCCCACCCCCACCTTTCTCCACCGTTGCACATCCTTCCGTTGTGTCCTCTAAGAAGCTCAAGTCCAGCCTCTGTTGTGAAGCCTTTCTTGGTCAGTCTACCCCTCATTGGTTGCCCTCCTCTTTTTAATTATAAAATTTCCCTGATGATATAAAATATTACCAATACAGAGGGGAAACCTCTGAGAATACAGAAAAATATAGGAAAAGACATTGTCACCCACAGTTCCCCCTCTTCCATTTTGGAATTTGGACCATTTTTCTTCCACCATTTAGCACTTGATTCCATCATCTTTTATTGCTTCGACTTCCTGTGTCTTCCCCTTTCTCCTCAGCTAGGGGATGAGTTCTTCAGGGGCCTCTTTGATGTATACCTCGAAGGATGGTGCTGGACACACCATTAGGGGCTCAACAGACCCTAGTTTGTGGATGGGGGGAGATAAGCCATACATCATCTAGTCTGTACCCCTCCCCCATCACCATGGGGAGAGCGGGTCCCTAGGTAGGTGCTGCTGCTATTTCCTCTTCCAGGAAAGGAATGCAACCTGAGAGAGGGGACTGCACATCCAGAGAGACAGCGAAGAGGCCAGGGTTCCTAGCACCCTGGAACTCTGCTACCTCTAATGACACTACCCCCTTGCACATTGATGGGTTTTTTCCCCTTCAGGAAGCCCCTGGCTTTAAGGTGAGAGCTTTAATTCATCCTAGTGGTCAGAATGAGCCTTTCCTAATATGTTGGCATTAAATTGTGAGAATCAATAATTGTTTACTTTGTCCACACTATCACATTGAAATGTCTTATCCTGGCCTTGGAAGGGGGCTTTCCCTGGTGGCTCAGTGGTAAAGAATCCGCCTACCAATGCAGGAGACACGAGTTCAATCCCTGGCTCAGGCAGATCCCCTGGAGTTGGAAATGGCAACCCACTCTAGTATTCTTGCCTGGAGAAACTCATGGACAGAGGAGTCCAGCAGGCTACAGTCGTGCTAAGTCACTTCAGTCATGTCCGACTCTATGCGACCCCATAGGTGGCAGCTCACCAGGCTCCCTTGTGCCTGGGATTCTCCAGGCAAGAACACTGGAGTGGGTTGCCATTTCCTTCTCCAATGCATGAAAGTGAAAAGTGAAAGTGAAGTCACTCAGTCGTGTCCGACTCTTCTCGACCCCATGAACTGCAGCCTACCAGGCTCCTCCGTCCATGGGATTTTCTAGGCAAAAGTACTGGAGTGGGGTGCCATTGCCTTCTCCCAGGCTACAGTCCATGGGGTCACAAAGAGTTGGGCATGACTGAGAGACTGAGCATGCATGTACAGCCTTGGAAGACCATCTGCCAGTTCACTTTGCTTCCCCATCACATCTTGCTAAAGTATCTCTCATGGTTTCCCAGATAAACCCCTTCACTTGAGCTAAGCCAGCCAGAGTGCCATACCCTCAAAATCCTACTTCCCCCGTGAAAGGGTATCTGACAGTAGGTTATTTGCTGCCTACCATCCCCCACCGGGGCCCCAAGCCCTGCACAACCTAACCCCTGTACGTGGAACCCTGTCCCTGTTGCTCTTCACTACTGACCTTCCTAACCCCGTTGATCCATGCTGCCACTAACCTCAGACTCAGTGTGCAACCTCCTCAGTCCTTGTGTAATGATTTTCTATTAAAATATGTGCTTGCTATTATATTATTATATCAAAGTGTGTTGCCCAGTTAGTTCCCATCTGAGTTCTGGGAATAGTGTTAGGCACAGTATCTACTCTGGAGCCAGCCTCAGCACTTACTGTATTCCACAGTTTCAAAGACACAGTTTGAACCTTTCTGAAACTGAAATGCTTCTTGTATGCCATGGTGCATTGTAGTCAAGTCAGCGGCATCTTTTCTTCTTCAGGGAAACCTAAGAAAATGTTGTCTCTAATATCCAGAGTCAATGAAATCTGGTAGTAAGTTACTTAACCTCTCTGAGCCCCAACCCTTTTCTCTGCAAAATATGTACTTACATCAGAGGGCTGAAAGATAATATTTATATAGCACTTAGCACAGGGCCTGACGCTTTGGTGGAAGCTCAATAAATGTCAGCCATTGTAATTCCCCAACTTTATAAACTGTAAACCCCTCAAGGGCAGGGACATACTTTTTCCTCTTCTAGCAGATGGTGTGATGTAAAGGGTAGGAAAAGTTCCCTTTCCAAATATATCTCCTTTACTAGACTGCAAACAGGTGAAATTTCAACATTAATCACTCCTTTGAGTTAAGGCATTATCTCTTGAAGACCTCTGTTAAAATGCAAATATGTCACTTGGGAAAGTAACACATTGATTCATTAGCATTCATGATCCCATTAGCGCAGATTAGTTTATCAGATCAACTAGCTAGCACCAAGCAACCTCTGAGAGTCCTAGTAAGGGGGATAGCAAAATACAAGACTCTAGGTGGGAGTGGAGAATTGAGGCGGACAGCCAGTTCAGAGCTTGGGCCACCTCCCACCTGCTTTTGCCTTTTAGGGTTAGTTTTTTTGGCAAGAGTGTGACTCTGATCTGCAATAAACTAGGAAGGTTCTCAGTGACAGACAGAAACAGGGGATAGAAGGAAAGATGAAGTTGGGAAGACGGTTCTGAAAGATCGTCTAGTTCAGTCTCCCTTTCACATTTTCACTTGGCTAAGTGTGCCTACATGTCTTCACCCTGGGTTCATAACATTCAATACCAGTCCAGGACCTAGAAGAGGCCTTAACCCATTGGTCTTGCAGCATCTCAGTCATCATTCTTCGGTAACACTCCAGTTTGTGAGGGTGCCTCTGAGGGGTCCTGTGCAGAGCTGAAAACAGTCCTCCCAGGGTCCTCTAACCAGCACACAGTAGCCACTGTGCTTTTATGAACAGCTTGATACTATACAGTTCTCACCTTTGGAGAACTCTCAGAGAAAACATCTTGTTCTCAGGTAACCTACCCTTACCAGGACTGAAACAGGAAGGAAGGGAGCAGGGCACAACCTTTAAAAGGGTGACAAAGCCATAGGACATAACAAAAACTGGTTAGAACTAACTAGATCGAAGATGGCAGAAGATATGACTTCCAGTGGGTCTTGAGCCTCATTACATGCTCACTGTAACACATTAGCATAAGCTAAGTGACACACCCACTAGCACCAGGACAGTCCTGAGGCCAACCATCATAGATCAAAAAATGGGCAGTGGACCAATTCCTGAAAGTCTCCGCCCCTTCCCCTCAATAGTTGGAATATCCCTCCCCCTCAGTAGCCTATGAAATTACTCAGCCCGTAAAAACTAACCACCCCAAAGGGAAGGGATAGTTTGGGAGTTTGGGATGGACATGTACACACTGCTATATTTAAAATGGATAATCAACAAGGACCTACTGTATAGCACAGGGGACTCTGCTCAATGTTATGTGGCAGCCTGGATGGGAGGGGAGTAGGGGAGAAGGCATCCATGTGTGTGTATGGCTGGGTCACTTTGCTGTGCACCTGAAGCTATCACAACCTTGTCAATTGGCTATACCCCAATACAAAAATAAGATTAAAAAACTGAGTGGAATGTCAGAAAGAGAAAAACAAATATTGTGTATTAACATATATATATATATATATATGGAATCTAGAAAGATGGTTCTGATGTACCTGTTTGCAGGGCAGCAGTGGAGATGCAAACATATAGAATAGACTTGTGGACACACTGAGAGCAGGAGAGGGTGAGACGAATGGAGAGAGTAGCATGGAAACATATACAGTACCATATGCAAAATTAGACAGCCAGTGAGAATTAGCTGTGGGACACAGGAGCTCAAATCTGGTGCTCTGTGACCAGCTAGAGGTGGGATGAGGAGAGAGGTGGGCGGGAAGTTCAAGAGGGAGGGGACATATGTATACCTATGGCTGATTCATGCTGATGTATGGAAAAAACCAACACAATATTGTAAAGCAATTACCCAATTAAAAAGAAATTTAAAGCAAAAAATGAATAAAAATAGAGTTTAAAAAACTAAGAAACTACATAAAATACAGAATTAAGTTAATAATAATGTAAAAATATTGGTGTATTAGTTGTGACAAATTCACCATACTAAAACAAGTTGTGAGTAACAGGAAAGTTAGGTATGAGTATATGAGAAGTCCATTCTCTTTGCAGATTTTCTGTAAATCTACAACTACTCTAAAAGTTAATTAAAAAATAATAAAAAAGTAATTGCCCCACATTTCAGGGCCTCTCACCTTCTGAGATGTTCCACACCTGGTGGAATGTGTCTCTCTCTAAATATAAATCCACTTCTTACCTATCACTTTGTCTCTCACTGAATTCTTACTGTGATGAGACATCAAGAACCTGAGCTTCATTAAGTCTTGAGACCAGATGTGATCTCAGTTAAAAGATCTGGGTTCAAGTCCCAATCTGAGTTGCACAGTTTCAGGACTAAGTCACCTCTTTCCAAAGAGCTTCTTGCTACCCACTCCTCAGCTCACCATGCTGAAAACCTCTCACTTCTTTAATCAGGAGCTAGTGGAGTTCCCCTCTGGGGACTGGTCTGGTCAGGACACTTAGTAGGCCAGCAGAGGAGCAGTGTGACCAGGCGGAGCCCTCAAGTTTTCTCCACTGTCCCCATTTTCTCAGGTCTGTGCACTGTAAAGGAATGTTTGGTTTGCACACACGTCTCACACCTGGCCCTTCTTGAGGTAGCAGGCCCGGGGGGCTTTGTAGGATGGAGTGTGGGGGACTGGTGGTGTCAGTGAAGAACAAGGTCACAAATGTCAAATGCTTCAGGAAGGAAGGAGTGTGTCAGCAAGAGAAATAGGCATGTCTTGGGGAGACAGGCTCCTATCTATTCCCTTCATACTAGTCACCCAGACACAGCACAAAAAAGATAAATAGTAGGTACTCCGGACTGTATGGGGCAGGAGCAGGCCAGCTGGTAACAATCACCTGTAATGTGCAACATGAGACAGCCATACCACCCAGGTCCTCTGGCCAGAAATATGTTCCTTACGCCTGGTGGTTAGCACCACTTGTGCTAACAGTTTGGGCACTTGCTTTCCCACTATCACAGTCATTCTTTCAGGTGTAGGTGTTAGAGACTGTTGTTAAAATGCAAGTATATTATCTGAGAGGGGAAATACATCCAGTAAAACACTACTCTTGGGACTTTCCTGGTAGTAATAGTCCAGTAATTAAGACTCTGTGCTTCCACTGCAGGGGGCAAGGGTTCGATCCCTGGTTGGAGAACTAAGATCCCACAGCTTGGGCAAAAACAAAACAAACAAAAAACCCACTCTTGCAAAGTGAAAGTGAAAGTGAAGTCGCTCAGTCATGTCCGACTCTTTGTGACCCCATGGACTGTAGCCTACCAGGCTCCTCTGTCCATGGACTTTTCCAGGCAAGAGTCCTGGAGTGAGTTGCCATTTCCTTCTCCAGTACTCTTGTAAGCTGCTCTACAAAGAAGAAAAAAGATTCTGTGTCTAGATCCCCCTCTTAGATCTTCACAGTGCATCTTAGCATATTAAAGGCTCTGAGAAGTCCCACAGTAGAGAAACTACTATCCTTGTTTAAGGTTTTCAGTACATATTTGATCACAGGCCACCATCTTTCTCTTTTCTTCTTTGAATACAATCTATGAACATCCATGCAGTAGCTATGGAGGATTCAGCTTTCAGCCCTGACCCACCATTTCACACCTGGGTGCACAAATGACTTGCTGCACTCAGGGTTCTGCAGAAATGACACCAGGC
The DNA here is from genome assembly GCF_003369695.1 of Bos indicus x Bos taurus. Classification (NCBI taxonomy): domain Eukaryota; kingdom Metazoa; phylum Chordata; class Mammalia; order Artiodactyla; family Bovidae; genus Bos; species Bos indicus x Bos taurus. Next base: position 88,598,750 of record NC_040105.1, on the reverse strand, counting down.
TGGGAAATCTGGTGGTGGTGAGGGACAGTGAGAAAGCACTGGGTACCTGGGAGAAGGTCTCAAAATGGGGATAAAATCAAACTAGGGGCTACCAGAGACTAGCTCCACCTACTTCCCAGTTTTACCCCTGGCCCGCCCAGCTAGATGCTCAGCTCTGAGCCAACCGTGAGCAGAGCGGAGCAGCTTTGGCCAGGCCAGGACCCTGCAGGGCCATTTGTGGTCATTGGCTTCTCAGCTGGGGCCTTTCCACTTTCATTCCCCACCCGCTGCTGTTTCCTCCCTGGGCCTCTGGCACAGTTTCAATTTCTCAGACTACTAGTCGCTCCATTTCATTTGGGTCTTGTTTTTTCCTCTTCCCTTCAGTGGGACTGAAGAGGGTTTTGAGTTCTCTGCTCCCCATAGAGGGGAGGAACAAGAGGATGGGGCAGGGTGGGGAGGAAAAGAATGTGACCTCTTCTGCAGGACCCCTGGATGAGTATAGTCTGCATTTTGTCTGTGTTCTCAGAGCAGAATGGGCGGGCACCTCTATACCCATTGCTGGGCCTTGAGGAGATAGCAAGGATACCCCCAGAGGCAGAGACAACTCCTGTCTCTTGTCAAGAGACTCTAGGAAGCATTGAGGGTCAGAAAGGCAAGGGGTGCCCTCTGGGAACCAGAGGGACACAAGTGTGAAGGAGTCCAACTGATAGCTATTGAAAATAGCTCAGGTTGGAGAGACGGAGCCAGAGAGGAAGAGAATGTATTTGAAATATACAGACTACACACGTATTCATGTGCATGCCTGTGTGAGTGTGTACTCAGTCGCTTCAGTCATGCCCGACTCTTTGTGACCCTATGGACCGTAGCCCGCCAGGCTCTTCTGTCCATGAGATTCTCCAGGCAAGAAAATTGGGGCAGGTTGCTGTGTCTTCTCCAGGGGATATTCCTGATCCAGGGATCAAACCTATGTCTCCTGCAATGCAGGCAGATTCTTTACCATTGAGCCACCAGGGAAGCCCACATGCCTCTGTGTGTGTGTGTGTGTGTGTGTGTGTGTGTGTGTGTGAGAAAGTAAATCTGTAGGATTGTTGAAACTTCTGAGTGAGGAGGCCTAGGGGACACCTGGACCCTTGCGGGGGCATCAGGATCACATAAGTGACTTGGTAGTAGGGAGAAGGGATGAAATCTCTGGAGTGCAATAGCCCCTTTCATCCTCAGTGAAACAGACAAGAGGAAGCAGGGTCATATCCCTCCACGGAGGGTGCGGGAGTGTGAGTTGGCTGAGCACACACACACGCAGCTGCCCCTTGGGACTGACCATGCAAAAGGCCTCTCAATGGATCCATTTGAAGCCCCACCACCTCCCCCACTGCCCACAGCCTGGACAGGCTTGCTGGTGTTGATAAAACCCCCTTAGGATCTGATCTTGCCTAGTCTGAATGCCTCTAATGCCAGTGACTCAGCCTCCTTGCTAGGCAGTTTATTCCGCTGCCTAACTGCATTAAGGTTCAGAAATGGGCTTTTTCCTCTCACTAGATTCTTTCTATTTTTAGACACGAAGACCCCAGGCTTTCCTTCTCTTCTCTCTCTCTGTCTCCCTCTCTCACGCCAGGTCACTGAGGCCTGCAGTAATAACAGTCCACGTTCCTACTCACATAGAGACCTCCAGCATTTGCTTTGAAGCCTCAAAATGCCATGACCACGCTGCAGTTGGAATACCGTAAATGGCTCACCCCTCACCCCCTGCTCCACCCCCAAGATTTCCTGTTCTATGACTTATGTGGGCTTCAGCTGTTGCCTATCAGGGTAGCCCCTTCCATCCTTCCTTTTGACTCTGCTGTACCATCTCCCCTGCAAAGACCATCTCCACTACCCAGACCCTGCAGAAAACCTGCCAAACTCCCCACCCCATCCCGATCAAACCCTTACAAGCATCGAGACTAGAACATCATGCACTAAAATAAAACCCATGCCACTCTGCAGCTCCACATCCCCAACAGCCCAGTAAGTCGGAGTAGTACAGTTAAATGGGTGAAAAACAGTCATGGGCAAGACATCCCAGCAGTCTTACTCCACAAGTATGGTCTTAGGATTTACTTATATCCTGTGTTATACTACATGCCATGGAAAACTGAAGACTGTGACATGGGTTTTGCCCTTAGGACACTTGTTCTCAACTACTTCTGGGGAAAAACAAAAAAATTCCAAGTGAAACATCTTTTTTACTCAACCAACAAATATTCAGTGAGTATCACCAATGTGTCTCACTATGTTTTAGGCACAGGGGACACAGTCGTGAACAGGATAGATGAAATCTCATTCCTCGTGGTATATACATTTCAGTGGGAACACGTTTGGTTTTTTGAACTTTTTATTTGTATTGTGTTGTGTGCTAAGTTGCTTCAGTCATGTCTAACTCTGTGACCCCATGGACTATATCC